>NW_026712860.1:0-1200000 GCF_030625045.1 Achroia grisella | reverse complement strand
TATATATGTATATATCATTATATACTTAGTGTATATCACAAAATGATCGGTGACTACCTACTTAATATGCATATTTATATAACTTATCTTCATAGATTTATGGGTATCTTTATTATCATCACGTTCTTAAAATAATAAGTGATACCAATATTATACTTAAAATACGATAAGAACTATAATTTTATATCTATTACAAACAAATGAAAGTGTATGCGGTTTTAGTAAATATTAGTAAACTAAACTAATAAATATATTAAATGATATTAATTAGACTTTGTTCATGTTACAAAAACCAATAAATTCGTAACAATTAATTTATTGTCCTTCTAGATAAATTACGTCTTTGTTATAATTCAAAGTATTTTCGACATCTTTCGCTTACTCGCTTGTAAAAAGAGATTCGCTATTGTTATCATAAATTTTAGCTTCATAAAATAAAACAGAAACATTATTTGTTCCTCTCCAGATAACCCTATTTCTTTTCTCGTAGCCACGTTTTTAGGGGTTATTTTTTTAGGACGAGAATGCCCTCAGCTCTCGTCTAACGTGTCTATTTATTCATAAGCTCTCAAAACCAGCTTTTCTGCCACACTTCCAGAGTTATTTGTCAGTACCGTAGGAAACCGTTTGTTTGTATGTTTTGTCATTATGACAAAGTTTTGTATGACCGTGTAAATTATGACACTATCGAGTTAGAGAACTGGAGTACCTCCGAATTGACACTTACGGTCTAATGTGATATACATAGAGGTGTGATATTTCAGTATTTATTAAATTGTTTTATTGAAATGACATATTTTTTTTATCTTTTTATTTATCTACTCCTAAAGTAGTATATTGTACGAAAATGTGAATATTTTATTATGTAGTATTATATTGCACTTGTAAATTATAACAATACAATATAATACATACAATGTGACTACCGAGTAATAAACAATACGAAGTACTTGATTAGTATAAATGCAGAATAGCTCTGTATGTTATATAGAGCTTATTAAAACCATATATATATTTGCAAAATATGTGTCTATTTATATGCGTTTATTGAAGTATGAATCAGATATTTAATTGTAGTTTATAAACATATTTACTCATTATAATATGAATTTTGTAGATTGTATATGCAAAATTGCGTCTGTTTGTCAGTTTGTAAATTAATTCTTTACGTTAATATCTTAGTTTTGTCTAATTATACCACTAACTTCATTTACATCGGGATCTGTTCGCAATTTCTATCCCTTTAATCCAGGTCAAGTCTCTTCACATAGTATGTTCACAATATCCTATAGAAGACATTGATAGCATCGGCCTCTAACATAATAAATCTAGTTAGCTAACTACGTAATTTCATTCTCTTGTCCTTAACTATTCTCAAACAGACTTCAGTTTAAAACTTAATAATTCGTTATTTAGATAGTTTGCTCCTTTTTGTATGTAATTTTTCGTAAACTACGTAACAATTATATATAAAAACTCAGCTCTTATACAGATATTCGTAATATATATAATTGATTAAAGATTACAACGAAATGATAAAAACGTGACTATGTGTTATCTTCCACATATACGATATCTCGAAATGCTGATAACAAAATAAATCCGACTATTAAGTTTATCATTGTAAACGTTCGCTATCACTAAATAACAAGACTTCCACTATCGTACCGTTTGAATTAGGCCAGTCTTATTTGAATAACACTTTTGTCATTATCACAATACATAATATATTTTAATTAAAACATTTCCTTGTTGTAAATTAAGCGTTATTTATAACAAGTAATTTATCTATTGTTTAAATAACCTAGTACTAGTAATACTTAAATATACTCAGTATCAGTTGAAGTAATGAATGTTGTAATTGTATTCTACAATGTTGTACCTCTTACATTAATAAGGCTTTTAAAATACAAAGACATTGCATGTCTAATGAATTTTAAAAATGACTACACTATTAGTTAGCACAAAAATAAACTTTCATGATTACAAACTAAAGATGCTTTAGTGGAATATCAAAGAAGGGCTTTTAATGTGGGAACGTCGCCAGGTGGCTTCATGACCCATTATGTACTTTACTCGTATTATTGAGCATAGACGCCACTTAGTCGTCCTTATAGTGATGCATATTGAATAGTGGAAATATACGTTCAAATACTTACTATGAATAGGTACTGCTAATAGTTTTAAATAACATGGATACACTACAAATTGACAAGACATGTCGTAACTAGATAGATTACTCGTTATAGTCTACGATTGGAAATTGAATTATACGTTTACTACAATTGAATTACCTTTATATGATGACTTAGAATCAGCGCAATATGATCATCATCATCTTCCACTGATCCCTGTCACTTGTCATTTCCGAGCATACTTGATATGCATACATCATGCATATCAAATTTCATACAGTCCGTCCATCATCGATTACTCTTTCTCTTCACATCCATACGCATACAGTAATAAAAAACATAGATTTCTATTATTTACTTTTAAAAACTACTTTGACTTGTGTCATTCGTAATTGAAATAAAGCCAAGTATAAAATAAAATAATACAATATTACATGTAATTTAATTCTCAGTCAATATATTATAAGTATCATACTATTATCAGATAATTTGGTATGTAACGGCCTTTTTTAAGTGCACGCAGCCATTTAGTATGCAAGCTGCCATTTACCCACGTAACTTGTTAATCGACGTATAAAACGGACGTCTTTGATCACGTTTGCATCTTGGTCAAGGCTCGAGCGTGGCGGCACGCCAAACGTGCGAAACGTAATGGATGCTGTTCGTCATATTTTTTATGTAAAACAATGCAGAAACTTTTTTATCGCTCACGACCGTCACGATGAGCTGTTACTGGCTGGTGGCTACAAATGTGCTTTGTATATAACTATGAGAAAATTTTTGCAGTTATGTCAATTCATTAATTATAATAATTCTGTCGTTTTATATGCAAGGTGGATTTATTTCTATTATTTAATTCAACTCTGCATTAGTGTAGTACTATTAAAAGAAAAGTATAAATAAGAATACGGAAATAACAATTTGAAATTTAATCAAAATTAGACAAGGATCAACAATATTTTCAATACAAAATTGACAATCAAATCACTTAAATATTTCTTATACAGCAACCCCTAATGATGTTCTGCTTCTCTATCTAATTCATATGTTTATAATGGTAAATATAGGAAGGCTTTAAAATAGGTGTATATGCCTCTGGAAGATAGATATTTAAACTTTAAAAAACGTAAACAGTTCATATTTGTCGTAATGTCATATTGTTACCATGTTGAAAACGATAAAGCTATGTGGTAAGTAAGCAAATTAATGCGGCATCGCGAATTGGTTGGCGTCGCTCCAACATAACATGGCCGCAGCCCGACATTCTCAAGGGCATTCGCAGTTTACTTGCAAGTGTTTGCACCGACACGCCTGTTGTATTTAAGTTTCCAATTAACTATTATAACAGTCTTGTTACACGTCGACGTAATGTCATTGGAATGACATTTATCGCATTTCGATTAGCTATATCTTTCGACTGCAATCAAAACAACCGATAAATTGCGTTTAGGTTGTTGAAAACATGCTTGGAAATTATTTTCACGGATTTTAGCTTTATCATTAAATGTGTTTTATTCATAATTAGTAAATAAATTGTCGCAAGTTGAAAGTGTTCTATGATTACACGAAGTGCCGCGTCAGAAATGGTAATCTGATAAGCAGATATCACATTTAATCATAAATGTTTTGTTACTCAATTACGATTAAATAGCAGAACCAATTTAAGTGCCATTATAGCATAAATAATATGAAGATATTGCAATCTATGGGATAATGTAGTTTACACAACATGATGTGCTGTATATAAGCTATTGTCATTGGCATATTGGTATTATGTTTCTTTTTTCTTATAGACTACAATTATATTGCTTTATTATTGGATTGGAAAATAACTGTGATAAATATACGAAGATACACGAACTGTATTACCTGATGTAATAAAAAAACAAACAAATATACCTATTCTGTATTTTTGCTACTGCTTGTTAGAAAAAGAAATAAATACTTTATTCATAGGAAATAAATCGTTGCTACGTTGAATCAGGATTTACAATAAAATTGGAAACGTGCCAATCTCTACGTTTGATAACACGATAATCGTATTCTTACTGTATCGACAAAATGGTGATTGATGACTTCCTTTTTGTAATTTTTACGTAGCAATTTTAAATATGAATGACAGAAATGAATACCAATACAAATATTTACGTAATATAGTGTAACACTTTAAGGTTGTACACTATCCACTTTTTTTCTGTCAATTTTTAATACATATATTGTTTATAGATCTGCATTCTCCTTTTGCTTTTTTTTATACTTTATTTATATATTAAATTTCCTTAATTTTCAAATTGTGATTTCATTACTAATAAATATAATTGGTATTATATAGTATAATACTATTTAGTATTTTAGTTGAAATATATACAAATCTATTGAGACAAATAGATGCAGTTTTATAAAATCTGCAATATCGAAAACCTTTAAAGTTTAATAGGTATGAAACAACTTAAACAATTTGACCGAGTTCATAAATAGGAACCGTTACTGAAGTTCCGCAAAACCAATTAAAGTTCGATCGAGTAAAACATGCTCTACCCCTATATTCCGACGCTCCACCCTACTCGCACAGCTTTTAATGAGTTTCAAGCTTAATTTACAGTTATTGTTTCACCCTCACGACCCCGAGTTTCGGACTTGTTACATCCTCTGAATATCAAATAGAGATTGTAGAAAGTTAAACGGTCACGTGAAATAACATTATTTTTGGACTATTAGATTAACACGACTATCAAGGTTTGTACTAATTAAGCGTGCCAAAGTAGTAAGTAAATACAAATATGATGTATTTTAATGGTACATGAAAATCTGATTTAAAGTAATCTACAATAACTAGCTAAATAATGATATTTTTAGCAATGTGTTCCTTAGACTTGTCATATCTACACTTTGATAAATTAATTGCAATTGAAAACCAAGAACTAAGCTATCTCATTAACATTATGAACGAACTTGATTGATCGAAAATAAATATATCAATTAGGAATATAATTTATTATAAACCTGTACCGATATAAATATAAATAAAACATTTGATTTTATACAATATACCTACTGTATTGTTTATTTGTATGTATGAATTCAAAACAATTCCTAACGGTTTTGAAAATAATTATTTCAACTATTGAAATTTCCATAAGAAGCTAGTAACATGTATTTATATTCACTGCGAGTAAAGCCGTGAGATATTTAAGGTAGTTACGAAATAAGTAAATTTAATTAATATTTAAGTTAATGTAGGTATTTATACGACATATGTGAAACGTATGAAAACAAAGTACGATCACACAGATATCATGAACGACCACCCACAATCCGTAGCTGTATATAATTTGCGAATGTGTCCTTGGTACTGGAATATACGTAGTTATTTCATCTCCAAAGGGAGCTCAAGGTGATGCCAAATGAGTATTTCTACTCCCCCCAGCTACCCTTTGAATTAATCATCAATTTACAAAGTTTGGAATTCACACGAACTCAATTACATAACTAAGTACGAAGAGAACTTCAATCTCAGTAACTTATTCATCAATCTAGTTTTTAAAGCTATTAATTTATTGTCTTTTTAACTTTGTCTAATAGTAAAAAAATTACTGAAAAAATATTGAAATATATATACACTTATATGTATAAACTTTACTTCTGAATACATATACGTAAAATAAAGTGTAACAATTAATTTTTTACCTGCTTATATAAGCTGTAAACAAAATAAATTATGTTGTACCATTTCCTCTAATATATTTAGAAAATTTCTTTTACTAAAACATAGTTATATTATAATTTTCTAATACAATTAGTATTCGGAACTAATTCTAAAGTACACAATGCGACACTGAATTAAAGTGTCACGTTGTTGAACTTTCTTTTGTTTTTAATAATTAAAAATTGTCTGGTAATTCAAAGGATATCTTTTACTACTGTTATGTACATAAAAAATGTGTAATTTATAATAGTGTTTTTACGCAAGGAGTTGGATACTTCCATATTATTAATTTACTCGGATCGTTTAAAGAATAGTTCTAAAAAAAGAAACTAAACTAAGTTTTATATAAATTTTAATGACATCAAACTGAAAGATTCATAATCCTCAAATATATGTAGTTCGAATCATCCTAAAAAGCATACATTATAAATCCTTTTTGATATCAAGATCTTGGAAATGTAATTATAGATCACATTACTCAAGTTAGTGACAAACTTGTGGGTAATCTGCTTCCACCCATTACAGTTTTGAAGGAGCTAAGTTCCACTCGACACAAGTTCATAAACTTGCTAACTTGGTTGTATCCTACTTTGCCAAACTTTCGCGTTGACTTAACTTCTTTTTATCTTTGTTTATATTAAAAGTTTTACAAGCCATGTAGGTTTTTAAAACTCTTCCTTTGTTTTGATCACTACAAAATCAATACATTTTAATAACAGATTATTACTTAGTTAATTTGCACATAATAAATATGTAGTTGATATTTTTTACTCAATAAAAATGCAATATTAATGTTATAAGTCTATAAAAATATCATAATCGTTATTTTACTGGTTTTAGTATATTGCAATTACTATCATAAACTAGATATTTAAAGCCTAATATTGACTAAAGAGTTAGGGTTACAGATTAGAATGAATTCAATTAGTCTTCTGATAGATTAAGGTTTTTTCCAGACTGTCAAAGAAAGTTTAACAGCTTTGAAAGATTCCAAAATAATCGGATAGAAACTGGAGGGTTACGGAACTTTGACAATTTTACCCCCTGCAGTGAGTTTGAACCGTTTCAAAGGGGCGAAAGGTGTTGGGTGGGTGCTTGAAAGAGGGATCCCTCCCTCCTCTTTGGTGTTCGTGAATACCGCTTAAAGTTCTCGACGTAATTGCTGTCTGGCTGCGAATAAACTTTGTATTACATTACCCGAGTTAATTTATAGTGTCTTCTTATTCATTGCTCTAAGTTAGTTTTGTTTTCCAAACGACCGGAGTTCAGAGAAAGTTTGTATGTGTATCAAAATAAGATATAACTTTAGTTCTATTAGCAGAAAGTTTCTCTAGCGGAGATTTAATTTTTCTCGGCACATTTTTCTATATTAGTTTATATAATGTTTGGTGGTTTCTGCTTTTATTATGTTATATTTATTTGTTATAGCATACATTACTTATTAAGTTTTTCTTTATTATTTTTAATAATTATATATCAAAAAATAAATAGTACAATATAAATTAATTTACTGTAACATTATTGTTAGATCTTGAGATCACCGAAAGTGATGTTTATGACACATATATCACCTTAAACTACATAGTCCAAATAAGTCCAATTGTTGGAGTTATTTTGGAAGTATTTATTTATTAGTTCAATTTTAATTGCTACCATAAAATTGTGTACACTTTTTACGGAATTAAATGAGTAGACATTGTAATTTAATAGAGTAATGTAAATCATAATTTTAGCGTGTTACTCTAGAAACTAGTCACGAAATCGTGACAGTGCGCTTAAAACGTCTTTATTAACACAAGGTACTCTTAAACGTAGCCAATTGTTACTCGTTTACACACAGCTGTCGAAAGTTCAAAACTATTAGCGGACTAATTGACTGTGAACTTAACTATTATGGAGGTTAAGTGGGCTGCAGTTTGGCAAAAGAAATAATACAGTCGCAACATTGTCAACTGTATGAGGTGCATCATTAATTAGTCTTCGTCAGAGGTAGACTATAAAAAGTTCTGTACATCTATTAAGTTTTAGCAGCTAATTACAGAAGAGGTATATTAATCCTCTGGAAGACCAACACATAAGTGGTATCACAGTTTATCACATTGTAACATAATGTCTATAGTGATGTACATGTATATTTGCGACGGTTACCGTTGAGGTTGGCAGTCAGCTTATTTGCCTATTTTATTTCATAGAAAATAACTCAAAATGGCCATGTGCTTGATTACAGAAAGTATCCTAATATCTTAATCTTGTGTATAGAAATCTACACAAATAGAACAAACAATACGGGCTAAAATAATTTTATTTATAATTAACGAAACATCCTTCTGAGGAATGAAAACAAATAGATTTGATAAACACCGAGCGAAGGTTATCTCTGTTATTGCGATGTCCGTTTGTGCCAATGCGCATTCCGTGACAAGCGAAATCCATTTATTATTAGAGCCGTATGATAACGATAAACCAACGAGGTCAGACGAGAGCGCGCAAAAAATAGAAACGCTCCTTTACTGCGCGTGACTAAAGAGTCAATGCAGGCAAGATGGCGAGCACACCCGTCTCTCTCTAACAAATGCAGTTTATTGTGTCCAACCTCTTCTAACAGATTTAGTTGCCGTTAAATTTTTTGTACATTGACTGGACTTTTTATATTACTTTTTGTAATATAATTTCGCGACTTACGTGATTGTAACTAGAGCTTCGAGCTTTAGTTTTTGTATTTACATATTACTCCGTGACTACGTAATAGTCAATATACCTTATACATTGAGATTTTTTGTTATATTTATCATACGAATCTGTAAAAAAGTTATTTACGATGAAAACTGTTAAGAAAGATTATATAAAATTGTAAAGAAAGATAAATAGATTGAGTCAAACCAATGGTAGGCTAAGTAGTAGTAGTTTTATAACAAATGCAACTTTTAAATTCAACGCACTATGTCGATGGTAACTGGTGTCGTTAACCACATTTGCATGCAAGGCTAAACATAACTGCCATGATGCGTGGCTTGAAAGAGACGAGATAAAAACTCTTTGCATAATGTATGTTTGCTTGAGGGTCTGTTTATGTTGGTACAAGAGCGAGTTACGTAACGGCAATCTCACCTTTTTAGGTTTCCCGAGATTGATATTGTGGAACTCTTCTGTAAAGGAACGAATACACCAATGGTTTTTAGATGAAATACACATAATGCAGACTGAATAATACAAAAAGACTAATAAGAGCATATCAAGATAAAGTGGAGTAGATTACATTACTTATATTTTGAATGTGACCGTTGCTTAATAGATTCAGTTTGAATTCGGTAATTACATAATTAATTTGCAGGTATTATTGTACAGAAATACAAAATAATTAATAACTGCATACCAGCCCAACAGAAATAAAGATTTAATCGAACAGTAACTCTGTTAGTACAATCAAATAAAAGTTTTAGTCCAGAATTAGTTACGTTGTTTAGGAAGAAGATATAAAGTAGAGATTATGTAACATACGTAATACGAGTAAGCATCTATTATTATTACAACAAAAGAGTACATTTGTGAGTCACGAGTGAGATATGTCCTAGTTTAGTTACCTACATAATGTGAGATCATCAAACATGCGTATCATGAAATAATAAATATATCAGTGCCTAAGTGTAATAGGTCAATTTATTATTTGTGGTTAGAAATAAAATATTTTCCTCACGAATCTTTTGATTCGACTCAAGTCTATTTAATTTATAGTTCCTGGCAGGAGTTGTGAGCACTAAATTACGGCGTGTAGTTGGAATCTTGTATGAAATAATTTTAATACATTTTCAAGGTTATGTAACTTTATTATATGTAGATATTTCACGTTTATTTTTGCACATAAATGTGCAATATTTTCGTGAAAAATATTTCAATGGAATTTTGCAATGTTATTAAACATTTCAATTGAAATGACTAATATTTTCATTAATAATACATTCATTGTTTTTATACCCACGAGTATATAGGTATAATTTAATCGTTGTTTTTCACTATGCTTACTGATAAGAGCAGTCTATTATTTATTGGACCTAAAAAAAATATCTATAAATGAATGAAGGATATCAACATTACATCCTAGTTAGGAATTTTCAAACCTATGTAGGTGTTAGGGCTCCATATAACTAACTAGATAAAACGTTTACATGGGCGGGTACCATTTATAGTATACATTTTACGGCTTAATGTTCTATTGAATTGCATTTTTGTCTGCTTACTACTAATGTCTTTGGCCTCTACTTTAATGAACTTGTATGAACAGCACTTAAATGCCGCTTAAGGGAATGTGTCTACTGCAAGAACCTCGATTTAGTTAGAACTTGTCCGAGTTACATTTAAAGATCAGCACGATAGATTTTAATTTAATTTCTATTGAACGCAATTGCCTCGAAATTACATTGAAACGGTACCAAATATTATTTTTGAAATGATCGAATCAATTTCAAATGTTATAAAGTGTCTAAAGGCTATCTATATTTTAGAATATTATGTCATCTATTGATTCTGTTTTTAATACTGTTTAGTAGTAACGTCCATTTCAATGTAAAGTAAATAAATGGCATGCAATTCTAGTACGAATATTTACTGAGTTTATTATTTATTATATTAGAAGTTTACAATTAAGATTTCAAATCTTTTGTACAAGAACATTTGTTTGTTCGTTATTTTTTTTATGGTATAATTGTTTATTTTATTTTTTATTAACCACATTTGAATTTCATTTGCACGTATTGAACAATACCGAATAACATTTCTTTATTTGATGCGTTCAAAAGTTGGACCCTGATAAGTAACAGCCATGTGTTTGTAATCAGCATTTAGGACGATACGTCTGTTTCTCATCAAAGGTGATAGCTATTTGTAGTTGATAACTCAATATTTATGGTGTCATAGAAGTCAAAATTTCACGATAACCTCAATATGTTATTTGCCATATTAGTTCCTGTTTAATATGTCTAAACCACTGCGATGATGTAGTCAATAATTGCAGTTATTGTTTCCTTATGTATATATACTTTAGCATGTAAATATAAACCAACTTCGGTCTCGGTGGTCTAATAATTTAGCACACTGTCTTACTTCCGACCGTCGTGGGTTCGATTCTTCGCACTGTACAAACATTTGTGTGATAATTTGCATCGATCTGTGTGTTATGGTTTTATATGAACTTTAAAAAAAAGTATCTATCCATATGTGTGTTTAGGAATCATTTTAATTCTTATCTGAAATGTTTGCAACGTTTAAAAATGAATTAAAATTATTCCTGGACATTATTAGAACGACGATATATATGCGAATTAAATTACAGGGAGCTATCAATATCCGTTAGGGTAGTATGTTGCACAAACAAAAAAGCACGTGGTGTGCACAAATCGTTCCGCTCCGTTTATTGCTTATACGCTGTTGCCAACCGGACGAGTCGAATAGCCACGTGACGCGGCCATGTTGTCGAATGTCCACGCCAAGATGGCCGCGGCCTGACGTTCGCTTTCCCACGTACTTAAACGCTATTGCAATTGTTGCAACGAATTTATTCCATACAAAAATTATTTCCCCATTCTACAATGCAGTCACGGCGATCGATGAGATGATTGGCTACAAGGTAAAAGTATAATTAATTTAAAGAGTTTCAAACTTCTACTACTTTTTGGGTTATCTTCTATGTGCGATAAGGAATGCTAATTTCGTCTGTAATGGAAACCGTTTTGCGCTGGTGTTAATGTAAGAACTAATAACCGGGTTAGTTACCAATGAATTCTTTGGTGGGTTGTACGGTATTGTTATAGCCCCAAAGTAAGACCTAATTTATAATTTGATTTATATATATATATATATATATATATATATATATATCATTAGAACTCATGTAATGAAAATAATGCGTATTATAAATATTATATAATTCAATGCTAATGTTGTCAACATTAGCATTGAAGAAATATTTGTATAGATACAGTTTAACAGTTTACAGTTTAGTACTTTAAATTTAGTTAATCAATTGACTGGTTCTACACCAAATCCATCAAATCAGAATTTGTATTTCATTTTGCGTCATGGACACGCCTTTAAAATGTAGTTACAACTACGAATAATTAGTAATGTTATAATGTTTAGATTATTAACATAAATGGATTCTTGCACAATGCTGGTAATATGCAGCAATCAATAACGTATTCATGTTTCGTTAACAGTTTATTTTAATATGCTTGTAGCCGGCGTCAACATACGTAAAACACGCTGAGTTGATCATTAGCTGACATGTGTTAACGCAGCACTGAACGTGACAGATGCGGCCACTACACTTTAAGCCAATCAATGTTCGTCCCACATATGTTTTCTACGACTAATAATGATTCATTAACGAATTCGTTTTGTGCGTCATTTCATGTTACATCTCGCTCTAATTAATCCTGTGTAAATTCATTTTACATAAATACATATAAATTCATTTATTGACGGCGATGCCGTTTCAAGCGCGAAAAGAAAAGTGATCCATGGGGTTGCCACATCACAGAGATAAATTTGCATTTTTTTTTTTTAAATAACTCTATTTTTAGGCTATGACGCCATAGAATGCTTAAATAAGTAAAATATGAAGTGATACGGTACGGTACGGACTTTATATTGTATTTATCTAAGCATTCTAGGAGCCTATTTGCCTTTACATATGATGTCATACCTATTTCTTACAGCATTATATGTACTCATAATTTACTTTTTTATTGTAATTTACAAACAAAATACTTTGTATTGTTCGGTAGAGCTATCGACAGTAATTCTAAGCCATGAAATGAGGCCATTGCCTCCGTCAGAGTAAACGCCATTGTTGAAGGACATCGTGAAGCGGAAATTATGAAAATGGTCCACCGCTATTGAAATAATGATGCGTAATAATAGTACAACAAGAATGGTTCTCGCGTTTGTCAAATTATTCGTAATATATAATCGATCCTAAAGATTAAGCGGATGCAATAAAAAATCTATGAGGAGGAAGAACTTCTGCGTATTGTGTTAGCTGTATAGAATAGTAAATCGCTATGCTATATATGTACTCTTGTGTGTAGTATTCACTACAATTAGTGTAATGAATTAAATATTAAATCAACAGTATGATGAATTCTATTAACATTTTAAATATTGGAATAATGATAGTAAATAACTGCAATGACACACATGAAGTGCGTGTCAGCTAAGACTATTGTTGATCGAATTAGCGTCACGGACTTACTGGCAACACTCATACATGTCTTACACCTTCATACTATTCATACATATTCAAAGCGAACTAGACGCTCGTCAGTGGCAAAGCTGGCTGAATATTAAATCATTCGTTCTACAATCAGCATAGAAATGATCTTCGAATTTGTTTTCGTTTATAGAATTGCAATAGTGCGAACAGGAAATCAAGGCAGTGTAATGTCCCATTGAAATATTAGCAGCTATTTTTATTTATGACGTTATCAGTGATCCGTGACGGATTACTCTACGAAAACATTTTTATCACCACCACGCCGTTGAATAAGTTTACCGCATGTGTGTAGGTACAATGTTACATTTAATGATTTATAGTTATATATGTATATCATAGCCGTTTTAGCTTGACCCACTTGCCGCTGATAAGCGTTATCAATCCTTTACTAGTATGATGTATACGTTGTGCAATTATGTTATCGTTTAGTAAATTCATTCGACATCTGCTTATTTGCTGATTTTTCAAGTTCGGTATATCTAATTATATTCTTTTATTTGAATAAAACATTTACGTATTCTGATATTCGTTTCACATTCCATGCCATTGTTTGCTAATTGCTAGTGTGAATCACGCCAAACACATGAATGTGTGCTTTTAAACAACCAACACGTATAAAATTATTACATGTTGGATTATTTTTATTACATTATTAATATTTATGGATAGATATAAATGTTATGATTGTGTAGAAAGTATTATTTTAATTGAAAGATACACAGGTTTTTATATTCTATAAATATTATGTTATTTTTAAAATATGGCTATTATAAAAACTCACCTTGTAAGTTCTCGATTGTTCAACTCGGGTCAATTAACAACTAATAATAACTTTTACTACTTGTAACAAGGTCAGTATATTCATTATCGACTTTATAACAGGTTTATTCAAAATCTGATCGTTTAATCGTATATTTTGTTATTCATTTACTAAGATAAACGTAGTTGTTTGCTTTGTTGGTCAAGGTGACCTCCCATAAGAACGCTGGCACGTCGTATGGCATCCTGCCTTAACGGCTGCCTCCATTCAATGTAAATTTTACATTTTAAACAGAAGATTGAAATTTAAATACGAGTATGTATATATATACCTATCTGTTTGCTAATTTCTGTTTAAAAATACAAAGCTTTAAACACAACACAACAACGTAATACTAATAAAAAGTGCTTAAATATTTTACTATGAAACACTATTGCTATTCAAAAAGATCATAGTTTGAAATACTAATAGATTTTTTCTTTATTCTCCATTATGCTATACATTTTAATGAACCATTATTTATTCAAATTCTTATCCACGTGCAAAGACCTGTCTAGTCTCTACTAGTCTAGATAATAAAAGAAAGAGGAACTAACGCTCCGTGGCATCCGCCATTTTGCAATATAAATAGCAAGATGGCGTCTGGTTGGCGAAAGTACTTGGTAATTATAAAGCGGCGCGAGCATCGGGCAGAAATACGAGGATCTATAGCAGGCCTGTGCACGCAATGTTTAGCTTGATTTATATCGCACTCTTGTTTCCACTCGGCCAATTGTTCTCGGGTTTATACACTCGACATTCGCGATTCTGATGTTGTTTCCGACCATCATGGGAACTGGGAGCGCACATTTTAACGACCTCCATTTTGCTCGCTTCACAGAATTTTTGCTTACAGTTCAAGTTCACGATACACGTTTGTTCTATATTATACTTACTATAAGATCCCTGTAAGTTGCCATTATATGCAAATATACTCTATTAAATTAATTACATCTTCGTGAGAATTTCAACTTCAAAACAATGCGAAAATATGTTTAATATCAATTTAATCCGTCTCCAAACGGATTTTGTAATGTTCGGCAAGTTTTATACAATGAAATTCTAATGCACAATGACGCAAACAGTTTATTATTCAGTCAACAACCGAGCACATAATAAATTCTAAAAAGATTCACTCCACCTTGATCCGTTTACATTTCGTCATTTCTATTTACACCCGCACTTGATTATAAAAAGATAACAGTTATTGTAATATTTGTCTTCCGTGAACATGCACATGTCGTCCTCAATGCCGTTTATATGAGACACATACATTTCCAGTACGTTTATAAAAGTACATTTATTTGCCTTTGACAGGTATACAATCCTCACATAAACCTTTGTTTATGCAAGAATAATCTGTCTGCTAAAATACCTCATAAATATTATTAACATGTTTGGTTCTTGTATTGTATACGTATTTATGATAATTATTATCATATTGTTATAAGACCTTGAGCTTGGACTTTGTGATATTTGTACTAGCAATAATTTGGTTGTGTTTTGATATTGTCAATTAAATTTACAGTATATTTCCCCAGTATAGTGTTATGTTTACATGTATTCCAATGACTACATAGCTTCCAAGAATCATGATGGTTTTGTTAATAAATTATTTAACGCTCTATTTCCGCTTTTAAACCATTTATAAAGAGCAGTTAGGTTTGAATATGTAGGAGATATTTCCTAACAGTTATCATTTCTCCATTTATGGTTGACTGAGATAATAAATACTTGTCCCACGTTTATGAATCTACTTAATTTATTTTTATGCAGGCAGACATTGATGTATATAATTTTCAAAACACATTTCACAAATATTTAGCTGTATGTATAAACAGGTGTTTTTAATTGAATAGCTATTTTACAACAAAACTTAACGAAAGTCAAAGTCACTTTAAAACTGTATATTATCAATAACAAAAATATTGTATTTAATATTATTGTATATTGTAATACTATATGTAATATGATATTATTCAATTTAATTCTTCAATAATATTATACGTCATTTTAAGTTCTTTAGTAGGTACCATCTTTGTTGTAAATCGAAGATTTCTTATTAAATTAATTACACAGCGTTTACCGTTTTTATCGTGTTTTCAAACGAGGATTATCTAGACACGATTGTTGTGCACTCGATTAGTATTTTACTCTACTTTTTATTTACGAGTACGAGAAAAAAGTTGAATTCGTTATGCTAGCGAACCGTTTCTTCCTTTGTCCTGTCCTCTGTGAAGGTTTTTGTTTTGCTACATGATAGACTTCAATGAATGGAAACTTTTGTAGTGTAACAGTAAATTTTATTGAAATTCATACAAAAGGCGGACATTATCTATTTATTATTCTCGACCTTCGGGTGTGCAAAGTTACTCGAAGAATGTTTAGAATAACAACAATATTATACATTTTTGACTGTACTAAACATTGTTCGAATTTATTATTTGGAAAACAAAGACTGTTTCTACCTATGCTCGTTAGGTATAACAACATAAACAAATTAGCACATTCAGTCCATTCATGAAATCGTCTTTACCTTACTACATTTGCTTTTTCGTCAAATTGTCACAGTATTAACGCACGCCGGGTAACAGCTAGTTATATATGTGTGACTATAATCTAGATATAATATAATGAATTATAAATTACATCATAATTCTGCATTTGATTCTGCAATTGTCTTTAGTACCTACTATAATTATGGAGAATGTTATAAACAAACAACCATGAAATTAACATACATATCATACACTTCCTCATGCGCATGAATTTAGCCTGACCGTGAGCGAGGTCACAGCGGAAAGAAAATGTTAGTATTTAATTCCGGTGAGATAAGACGTTATCAATAAGTTTGCGTTCATGCCTTATTTGTACTATGTAAAACTCCCACGTTAATAACGTTTTCCTTGAATCATAATGTTGTTGTTTTTGCTTGTATTCGGTATTCGCGTGATTTATAAAGCGAGAGCTGTAAGTCTGCAACACGATCTGAATGATTTATAAACAATTTTATTCATAGCAGTTACGGAGGTGGCAAAATTGTGCGTTGAACAGACAACGTTGTTATTAAAATTTAGTGATAGTCTTTGAAAAATTGTAAACGTTTAATTTGTCAGTAAAGCTATATATTAAATAACAGCTTTGTGAGTTTGAATCCCGCATAATGCGTCGGGTATATTTCTTAGGCGTATACTTATATGATGAATATATTTACGAAAAATAGTAGTTATATCTATCAGTTTATTTACCTAAATTTAGAACAGGTAGCGCTATGTTTGAGGGTCATAGTTATTTATATATATAAACGGCTGATAAAGTATGTAAACAATATTAAATTTACGAATACCATTAAAATTTCTGAAAATATCTAATAGCACCGATATTTACTTCAACAACATTAGTAGGTAGAGTTATTTTATGTGATTAACGTGACTAAACCGTTGATAAAAAATGTGTTGTAGACTTTACATTATTACGAAACTATCAGCAAAATGTCGTGTGTGGTTTGGTTGACATGCCAACGTGTTGTATATTGCCTGTATGTTTATATTCGGGCAAACCGACAGAACTTTGCTTGCAAAGTCGTTCGACCCCATTCTTGTGACTAGCTCTGTGTAAACTCTCATATTGGGTTTATGAAAACATAGCTATTTTTAGAAAACATATCAAGCCGCGCACGGCTCTTACTTATTATTTGTTTGTTTTAAAACAAGGAACGTTTGCCAAGTGCGAGCTTATTCTAATTTACGGTAAACACGACGGGAGAGACGACGATGAAATACAGATTCCATTTTTTGTGTACAACATACTAAATATGCTGGCTCTTCGCTTATAATTATTCCGGTTCATACCATTACTGATACAGTATTGGTGAATTTATTTTATAATTTTGTACCTACTCTTTGTACACCTGGTCTACCTTTGAAATTGTTCTCTTCTTATGAGTATTTTCTGTGTATATATTATTGTTATTACAAAAATTATATCTGTTGTATAGTACCCATAATACAATCTCTGCTTAGCTTGACATTAGATCGCTCTAAGTATGAATACTCAGATAGTATACTATAATACTAATAGCATTATATCAGACTTACATGAGACTGATTTTTGCCAATTAAGTCTATCTATACGTAGACGTATTTAATTCGATTGAATGCCAGGAGGAAACTATACCTCATCATCAGTAGTACATACAGCCTGAGCGAATAACTGAGGTTACATTGAAATATATTTAGTTTCTTTTATTATATAGGCACTCACTAAAAACTCTGTCTTAAGGTGCGCAAGAGAACAGGAAATAATCGTTTCGCCCGGAAAGCCGTTAAACATCATTTTGATGGGCGTGTAGTAGTGTATCTCATGTAATTGTACTTACCTACGAATAATAGTACACATAAATCCAATTGGCTCTGTCCGGAGGACCGGTCGGTTCGGCCAATATCCTGTCGGTTAACGAGCGACAGCAATACACAGGACTGGTTCTTGTTAATCTTTATTAGAAAGTTGACGGGATACTACAATGGTACTATGACTGATGGATGTAAGCAACTTAAGTACTTTCTTATGTGTCACTAATGGTGAAGCATATTTACGTGGGTATCTGATGTAGTATCTAATGAGTGAGAAGTATCGAGAGTTTTATGAGGAAAAATACAGAGATAATTAAAAATGTGCCTATCACGACAGCTATATATAATATTATAGATTGTTGCTAATAAGAATATGTCAAAACATAATGTAATATGTTTACTGTTTGATAGTGGTATGGGATCAACATCTTATCTCATCATAGTTACGATTTCAAAATATAGTTAGTACCAGAGAAATAAAATTACTCCTAAAGATAGATGTTAAAAAAATGTACAGAATTGAGATAATTGTAACAGTGAATAGATGAATATAGCTGTTTAGTTAATAATGTTTAACACTTCATTGTAATATCTTATTAAGTCATAACAGAGTTTTAAAATGATTTTTCATACACTATGTCAATTTGTTTGTGTTTAAAATTAGATAAATTAGACATCACCCGTCACTATCAATCATCTTCTTAATTCTGTGTTGTTACAAAAGTTGTTGAAGTCTCACAATTATGTTTCTGATTACCTACTGAAACTTAATTAAAATTGTAAAATCTTTATAACGCAGTGTATGTAGTAGTGTCATGATATCACAAACTACGCACATACATAAAAATATACATAAAATCAGTATGCCAGTAGTATCTCTAATGAGTTATGCCTTCGTACTCAGTAATTTCACTGCCATTTAAATTAGAACACAGCTTACAAACTGCTCCTGGCAGAAGTTGACAAATAAATAACAACTATAATCATAATCAAAATAATAATATAATGGATTGAACAAGTATAATAAACTTGTTCCATTATATTTGTACTTTTTATGCTACAAACACAGTAGGTACACTCATTGTCTTACAAACCTATTGTCTTCGTACTACGACTCTTATTCCACAATTTTATTAAGGGTTTATATAAATTTGATATCTGTACGGCTGATATGCCTCATTTAATGTTATTTTCTACAGTTACCACTAATATGGATATAACAAAACGAGCCGATCAGGAAGAATGGCCTTCATTCTTTCATTTGAACATGTAATTGGACATCGACACATGGTGCTTGTCCAAGTCCTCATTTCTCACGTTGAGACTGGTCGGCAAACTGGTCGGTCGACATATTTCGCCAGCTGTAAAAGGAACTGGCTTAAAGCCATCAAGAGAAAATGGCATTTGTTTTTTGCAGCATTTAGCATTCTGTTTCCTAGTATGGGCACATTCGTGCATAATAGTGCAATGAACGGAGCTGCTACTATTAATTTTAAATAGCTTATGATAAGATTTAAAAAATAAATTACTTGTACCTAACATACTATTTTAGAGCAAACAAATGATGTAATATGTAATTATCCTAAGTCCTTAAAATTACCTCAACATTTAGTTGTAGAATATTCCACAACTCGAAAAACAACAAGATTTATCAAGGCGAGGGTGGTAACGGGTGCAATGTTTAGAAAATAAAAAATATTCTCTATATTCCATGTGGTGCAATAATTTATAATTAGTATATAATATTTATACAAATGTGATCGCAGGCTCAACTATCATCATTATATAAAACTATCGCCCGTAATCACCTCAATTTAAACATTATCTGTAATTGTTTAATGAAAATGTATGATGTAACTATTAGAGTGATTATAATGATTGCTTTGCTGATTGGATATGACAGGCGATGTAGAGATTGGATGCGCTCGATCTCAGCACTACTCCGTAGTAATCAGTCGCAATTTGTCTGAATAGATGATAATTTGTATTGCAATCATTTATCATTTAATATACAAATGAAACGTGTATTAGTGCATTAATGGTAATCGGATTTCGAAATTCTAATTTGTCAGGTTTCCATTGAACATAGCATGAGAGCGTCGCGGTCTAGTGGTTTATTTAGAACGAAAGTCCTAAATCATGTTTTAGCTTTTGGCTGATTGTTTGTAATTCTGACTGACTGTGCAGTAATGGAAATACCGATTATAAAACAAGTTAAGAAGGTTCACTCCATTCATTCAAATATACCGAGAGAAATGTGAGCATGTCCCCATCGGGATAACAGTCGTGAATCATATATCATGATTATATGTTATATATTCACTCGTACGAGCAGACATACTATTTTAGTCAATAATTACCACTTTGTTGTAATCAAATTCTATTCTTTCATATTAGTAACTACAATTATTTTCATTAAAGTAAGGTTCAAGACAATAGATTTTTCCCTGAGACTTGCGTGGGCTTCCGTAGCCATTGTGGTTTGCCACTATTAATCCAGGCAGGATTAATAGTCTACAGGAAAATGCGGTGAGGCTATGTGTGGCGATATTTTACTTTCCATTCTTTGACTATACCCTACAACTTACTTTCATATCATTATGTTTGTACATTAATTTCTGCTCTTGACAGGTGTACTTAAATGGCTGCATTTATGTTGATATTTTTTTTAATCTGTTGCATAACTTAAACTCGTTCCAATAAAATGCCAAGCGAGTCATACGAGTATACAGCTGTTTCTTGTTTTACACCCACTTGACAATTATGGATAGCAGGTTTTTTGATGTATTGATTACAGAGAGCTGCATGGTACCAACTACCTAATATGGTGAGTGGATACGATGCGAAAAGTTAACAACTTGGAGGTTGATTTCGTTAAGCCGATAAGGTATAATGACACACATAAGGATATGAAAACCGATTTATTGATGACATTCGTGTGCTAAAGAAGATTTTACATTGAAATGTAATTCCATTAGTGCATTAATTTCTTTACAATTGGCTGCCAACCGACGTATTTGATCGTATTTAATGGAAGATAAAAATGCTTTTTGTATCGTTAAATTATTAATTTTATTAACTAACAAACATATTTTTTTTGTTAAATTTATATTAGTGCATTTAATTAAATAACAGTAAAAAGAGCATCGGACACCTAATTCTAATATAAACTACCATCTACAAAAATCAAAATGGGTATGAATCCTTTACAAACGTCATTAACACGCCCCTAAGGTATAACGAGTATTAACTATGTAATTAGATCTATTATAAGGGGATGTTGCTGGACTTGGTCTTACGGGCCCTTGTTTACTATGCAATCGGCATACCGACAAACCAAATTGGAGAGAATCCAAATTAGATATCGATATTGATGCACAATTGTTTAGAATTATGCAATAATATATATGGCTAATTTGGACTCTTTTAATAATTATATGTAGAAAATACTCACCTATCAAATGGATATTTAATATTCTCAGTATTTTTTAGAAAAATATTCCTATAATAAATTAGGTAAGATTAAAGTTTTTATTAGAATAAATTCGTTACCAAATCCATGTTTAAAAATATATCCATATTATAGTTTTATAAAAAAAATAATCCTTACACTACCCATATATTCTAAATGGCTCATAAAATAAGGATTACTAAATTACCAATGACCACACGGATCGTTTAGTGCGCGTACGTAATTCTGATTCAATTCCATTAGTTGCCTGCATAGGGTTATTCAACCTTCACCAGCTGCGAGGAACATGTGGGCAGCAGACGGCACAGCGGTACACCTGCCCAAAGCGACCACTATACATGTATACCAGGCATGCCTGGCCAGGAGTCAGCCATTATAAAATTGTTTCGTATATTTTATTATTTTATCAGAACAACCATAATCACCTGATGTTTATCTTTTAATTATATCATTATTCAACTGTCAATCAGGTACAGAATTATTAGTAAAAGTATTCATGAAAGGCTGATATTCTTACGTTACATTTATTCATATGCGTTATTTCGTTACGTTACGGATTTAAAGTGTCATCAGAATCTTATAATTTGCATTGCATATCCGTCTTAGTATATCCGTATCCAACATATATCTAAATATGACTAGATGTTAAGCAGTTCAATGTTTGTTTAATGGTCAACACTATTAAAAAAAAACATTATAATAATGATAAATTCTCACTATACAATTGTATTTTATCAATCACTATATGTATAATTATTACACAAATAATATCTTGCAATATTTCCAAAATGCATACAACATTACTTAATTACTCTGTATTGCATTATTAGATACCACACTGATTCATATTCCCATACATTACTAGAGTTTTAACAAAGTAAAGTTTATCATAAAAAAAGCATTTTTGTATATTTAGTTGTAGTTTTTTTGTATTAGTCATGTTTCTCATCATCATTACATAATATAAAATAAAGTCGCTGTCGCTGTCTGTCCCGATTTTGAAACTGTTTTTTTTAATAGATAAGAGTGATTCAAGAGGAAGATTTTTAAATAGCTTCTCGGGGCGAGCTAGTTAAATAATAAAATAGAGAACATTTTTATGTGTATCAATATTATAACTATAAGCAATATTATTAATAACTATAATGTGAGAAAACAACAATATTTTTTGGCCAAAACCACTTCCCCAAAAGAAGTAAAGATAACTAGTTATTTTAATACATGTAACAAAAAACGTTGTTTATTTCACATACCTTTTACCCACCGAGACAGGTTGCCGTAACCGGTTGGCGCTCGCTATTATTGAGAACCTTATAAATATTCAAGTGAATAAATACTTTGTGTGACCTTTGAATCGACAAAGAGGTTTACATTTCCACTGTGTTTAACCATTTATTTTAAGACATAATTGCTTGTATTTATTATTGGTGTATGAACCGGTTTTTCCCACACGAATTATTAATGAATTATCATATACGTAATATATCACATATGTCTAAATTTACACTTACCTTAGTGAGCTATATACTCGTAGGTTAGAAATACAATGTTATGTTCTCTGAATTAATGTTATGTAATTTTTCTCTTGTTACAGGCTCATCACCAGAACGTGAATCCGGCGAGATTAACAAAAAAGGTAGAATTCTTTTATATTTCGCTATAAAGCTTGGGAATTTATGTATTCATTCTTTTACGTATCATATTGAACACAGTGTACTTCATAATTTTTATATCAAACAATGTGCACCGAAATTTATTCAGTACTCTTCTTTTAATCTGTTATAGTTAAAATAAAATTAACTTGATTACCTGTCTATCTCTTAAGAAAGTACAAAAAGTAAATAGTACTTTAATCAAAACTTTTGAACTTCTTGCTGACGGAAAGTGCTAAACGAAACTCCAAATATACGAATGCCCATGTCATGTTCTTAAACTTATTAAAGTAACATATTGCTGATAATGTAAAATATTCAGAGACAATTAACAGATTCTGATCAAACATACATAATGTCAAATAAAGCAAACTGCAAATAGAAACGGCAGTGAAATAACTATATTCGTTTTGGAACTATATGAAAGAGAGGTGACAATGCTTTCATACATTGAACATAACATATCTATGTTTAAAAAAAGCAATTATTAACATAGTTAAGTGGGGAAAATATGTTAGAAAAAGTAATTTAATACGATTATCGGTGTTAACTTCATAAAAATTTGAGCATATTCTTTTTATAGCCATCAGTATTCTCGTGCTACTTGTTTACATTGTAAAAAAACGAGATCATCGTCTCTAATTTCACATTCAAATCTTTGTTTGTCCAGTATCAAGCCCTCATCTGCGTATGTATGACCGGTTATACATCACAGCAGGCGAGATTTAAAAAGCAGAGGTCATAGCGGACGACAATACATTTGTTATTATCATCACGCAATCTGAATTTCAATTAGATATCCGAGTAACGGGGTCACGTCGTTTTCGATAGATTATTTTACATAAATCTGTATTCGTTTTTTTCTTCTCTTTACTAGTAAATAAGATGTTATATACCTATGTTGTATGTACTGCACCGGCCCGTGTCTAATTGTTATGTATCGTATTCGTGTTATGGAATACATGTTTTTATATTCCCGTTCTCTGTTAGTTGGTACTGTCGTATGTTTGGTTTGGAACGTGTTAGAACAACACGTTTCGTTCTCCCTTCCGATATAAAGACTGCCACACACGTGGAATCGCCTGCTATTATGACCTTTATTTTCTTTCATGCTCGCTATCCACACGAATATTGTAAAACTGGGTTTCTTGTAATCGAGTTGTTTGATTCTTTTTAAAATATCACGTTTTATGCAAGGTCTTTATTATTACGTTTCTTATTGCAATGACCTTTTAGAGGGTAAACAGAACTCTTTATTAAGGATTTAAAATAAATGTGAGTAAGTGAATGTTTGAAATAGGTTATTGGGCATTTCGTTGTGCTTATACGATAAGCACGATTATTAAGGTGTTAGAACTTAATTTATTACAGTTGTGTACCAAAAAAGCAAGCGAAATTTGATTTAGCTAACTTTTTAATTACATTATCGATGACATTAATTCCGCAAATCCGTTCTAAGATATGTGTATGTTACTGACACGACCAAGAACCGGCTCTACCAGCATAACATCATTTAAATATTTAATTAAGTGAGCATTCGCCCCGAATCCATTTTTAAAGTAGAAAAAATACCGGTTTTTCATATTTCCCTATTACGATTACCGGCTTTTTATGTCCAGTAAGCTATTTAACGTATTTAAAAACATATTTTATGGCTACTGACGGATATGATTAAGCCAGAACGAAAATTTATTGCGGTCTATAGACACGATAGCGAGATATTTATAATGATGACGCCGTTTCGATATCGGCAGGTCTATAGTAGTCAAAGAGAAAAAAAATAATTGCCGCAAATGATTGCCGGTAAAAGGAAAGACCGGTAATCTTGAATTAAACAAGGCAATAATAATAGTGGCGGTTAATATATTAATAGTATTGAATTTGTGAGTTGACGTACCTTTTCTTGATGATAAAAATGTATAAAATACGTTTAATGTATAAAAGCTTTCTGCTTCAGAATTAATATTGACAGACATATTTATTGATCAGTTGGTTTGTAATATATCAACTGATGGCATTGTAGGAGTAGAGGCAACTAACTATACTGTCGCTAGAACGTTCAAGTTGATTTGCTCGTTAGTCAAACAATTGAGATATCATGTTAATGGACTGTAAAAATGTCAGACAAGCAAGCAACGTATTCGTGAACAATACTGGCGTCGACAGTAGAGGTCAGGAGAACGGGCTCAAGCTTGTCGTGTCCGTAGTGTTAATAAAAGTCGGTGAAAGTATGGCGTCGAAAGACGCTCAACTAATTCGCTCAGATGAATTATCAAACACGTTTCATAATACGACTCGTAACGAAACAGGTTTTTAAAACATCACACGGTTATATCTTGTTTGACGTCACGAGAAAAATGTGGATGATAATAATAGAAGTGATGTATGTGGGATTTGTAAAGGGAACCTGTCCTTTGTTAACGTCGACCGTTGGGACAAGGGCACACAAGGGTCCGGGTCGGCTATTATTTCTCCAAATAGATTTGAACCACTTCTCTCTTTGAACAGTTATAGCTTTTCTTAAAAATTACCTGTTTAACTAGGGGTATTTAAAAATGTACGACATAAAAGATTAAATTGAGAGACAATTTTGAATAATATTGAGTGAAAGCACTCAATATTATTCAAAAATGTGTATACTTGGGTTACATATAAATAATTTAAACAATAGCAATGACAATCAACAACCGTAATAAAGGGTAAATCAGAACTCGAACTTATAAAAATTTATAACTTTTCTTAAGAAATATATTCAAAACAGAATCGAAATCTATGTAGTCATTGTTTAAGTATCACCTAAGTACTACCATTAGGTACTATTGACTCTGTATAGCCATTAACAATTACTTTACATGTTATTTTAAGTACTAATTTACACAAATGCAAAATATTTCCTGTAGTTATTCGCATGTTGACAGAACAATAACGAGTTATCGTTGTACAACCGTTACAATTACTCATTCCTCGTGTCAGAAGGCTGCTCGTAGAACGGGTGCATTAATGAGCCCGCATCATTACGGTTCAGTGTCCTATCAAATAATACTTCAATAGCATTTAATATTTGCATGAAAGATTAGCTTTTAAATGATAATATAATTATCAATTATCATACTCAATCGACTCAACAAAAAATAAGTATTTCTATAATTTTTATTATAAATATAATTATATTTATCATAAAAAGAATAACACTTCCGTGTTGATCTCATATTAATTTCGATATTGAAACGGCGGTTTCATATATGTATAGTTGTCCGTTTCTTTGGTCGTTTTATAAATTTAAAAATGAATCAAATGACGACAATTGGATCTTACGTAATTCACATTGAATTACTTAGGTTTTTATTATGTAGATTATTAAGGTTTATTGTCAGTTTGATAACTATTGAAAATACAGTAGAAATCAGTCAAATTCCAATCTATATTTCTCTGTATTGTGTCGAGGTAGAGAACCAATAACTACGTCATGATATTATAGAGCTGTCCTATATTTTATATACTCATGAAGTTATTCTACTACTAGGTACGACTACGCTCTATATGATACAAAGACGATAACTCTGAGAAACTTCACATGAAATAATAATAATATGGGAAACGTAATAGTTCTGAATACTAACGCCAAATCGCCATGTGTCTAAAAGCTTTATTCACCCTGGACGTTTTTAACGGCCAAAAGTTGGTTTCTAGTAGAGAGAACTTTATTTCATTTCGTAAATTTTCCCTGCACTCTAAGAGAGATAAAGTGAACGATATATCAGCAATTTTAAATTATTTGTTGTATCGAATCTCTAACTGCCAAAGTCAAAGTAATACTCCATATCCGTCATGTGATAATGAATCACACAATCGTATGTAGTTTATTTGTATCAATTTGTTTTATGAATGTATTTGATGTCAGTATGATTATTATGCTTGCCTCCTATTAGTGTTTCTGCCTTTCATTGTTGTCTTGATTTTATTAGCCCACTCATCAATGTCACAATACAAACATTTACATATTGTCACTAATCGATCAATATATATTTTCATTCCCCTGTAGCCTTCCAAGTATATTCATCTACTTTTAAATTTAGTTTTGTTACGTGATGTTCGGATCTTATACCATGTCTATACAAAGTCGACCTTTGTTCTCATATAATAATGCCAAGCTAATAAAACTAAGCTTTCTTTAATTATTGAAACGTGCATTTTCGTATGTGCAATTATGTAATTCTTGTGTATCAGACACATAATGTTTTGTTATTACAAATATTACATAAAAACATCAACAGAATGTGTAGTCATGGGTGTAGTGAATGTTCATATGTGGCAGCAATAGATTCAGTTTCAAATACAGTGAGACCCATAGTTTTGCACGACTTTCTATCAACCAAGGTACGTACAGAGGTACCGACATAAACGTACCTATCTAACCATAAAATGTTCCGCTACCAAACCATTAATATCATGTTTATAGCTTTATGGGCAACAAGGATGGTTGATGATGACATTCTATGTGAGAGGTATCACGTATATATATGTAATAAGCACACGAAATAACCGTATGGTAAAATTTATAGAGGAGATGATTTTAGACGAACAGTGACGTCAATGCTTAAATAGGAACTACTGTGAATTAAATATATGTTTATAATAATGTTAATAACTTTAGGAACGTAGATAAAATAGACAATACGTTAGACGTAGTATATAATAACAATTGAAACAAAAGAACATAATGTAAGATATCGTACAATACATGTGACTGAATAACAATTAATGTTAATATCTTGTCGAGTCGAATTGAATATTTAACGACAAACTCGGGGGTAACATCACATCGGCTTATTTAAATATGTACCTATAACCTACACTGGTGCACAGTGTTTTCTATATATAAAAATATATAATAGATTTATGTACTGATTTTATATTCATGTCGACATTTTTAAATATAAATGCAATTTGATAGGTTACAGCAGAGTTTTACAATACTGTAATTGACAATTGGAATGATGCAAAGTAATTAAAATAAATTTAAGACACACGCATACTTTATATGTGTACCAACGAATTGACCTCTGAGGTGATCATTGAATGCAATCGATGTAAATCATTTAAATAATTGATTATGAATGTTGGAGTGCAGTTGCTCAGGGTCACCTCTCGTGACTCGAATGGCAGATAGGTGTGAAGCTCTCACAGCACCTGCCTGAGGCCAACCGGTTGAACTGGTTGCCGCTTGCCGTCTAGTCTCTCCTGTAGGCAGTTATGAAACATTATTTACCTGCCATGATTTTATTTTACCGCTTGCGCAATAATTGTAGAGACTGAGCACCGTTCTCCGCCCTATCATCATAAGTGCCTGGGTAAGACATTGTTCTATAATTATAAGAATGTGTATTTATATAATTGTATATTATTTGCCTATAGATCTGACAGTAGCAATGAGAAATGATTTCTCGACACATCAAGTACACTATGCTTTAATATAAACATTTTAGCAATTAGAACTTTATTCATAAGCGTAATGAGCACTTTAATCTTGATAAATTAGGCTGCTTGTAAATAACATTTCATATTTCATTGATTGCAAATTTCAGTATTGAATTAAATATAACTATCATCATGAATATAATTACTATGCTTATTTAATAATATGCTTTAAATTTTTTACATAAAAGAATTTAAAATATTTTAAATAATATGGAACATAAAGAGACAATAATAAATAATATAGTAAAGTAAGAAAATAAATGTTCAATCGTGTCATGGCACTTCGTGAGCGAAGTATTAGCGAATAGAGTATCTTATTGTTAAATACTATACAATAGAGCGTGATTGACAAGCTTTTTTGTCTAGTCACACTCATGGTCCAGTGATTTTCAGTGATTTCATCAAAAGAGAAAGTGGATCGGAGAGGAGTTGCTTTTGATATGAAAAGGCTATATGTAGAAACGGTCTTTATATATCTCCTGTGTTAACACAGTTCTGGTATTCCGTATAAGGTTAGTCGATTTGATAAACAGTAAATACCTATCGAGCGTTTTTAAGATGTCTGTACAGACGGTCCGAGGCGCCGTCACGAACCATGCGCCGGAGTGTAGGCGGCTACTTTCTCCTAACGGGACTGCCCTCTCCCTCCCCACACCTCTGCATTGCCTCTGTCTGTGCAGACACCATTACGATTACGACATTCATTTTGAATTTTATTAGCTGCGGATCCAATACGATGATATTACAAGTTGTGAAATAACACACCTTAAATGACCCATATTATATTGGTTTTAGAATTAGAAATTTATTTTGTGGTTTCATTTGAAAATATTATCATTGGCATTAAATTATGGCCGTATAATACTCTTAATACTATTACGTATATTATAATAGAATCCCTTTGTCGTGTTTAACTTGATTGCTCTCTTTGTAATGGTATAACTCTATTTATACCTATTAATACCTATTAACCTTTGTTATACAAGTATTTAAATTGTTTTCTTTCAATTAGGTATTATAGCATTAATTTTAAGTAGTGTTCTAATTGTAGTATTCTAATAAAACCCTTATTTATGAGCTATTTGTATTGACTTTTGTATGTCTGTATGCGTTTACACGACTAAACGGTTGAACGGATCTTAAAAAAAATATATAAATGTAGGTTGTATAAATAATACTGTGCAAGTATAGTACAAGGGCGTACATAGCTAGATTATACCCTAAATATATAGCAATGGTGAAATAGCGCATAAAAGTTTGTGCAAATGAAGTGATTTGTAATAACTAGTTTATTATTTGACATCTTACGGACTAAAATGCATATGCCTAGAAAAAAGTAAAATAAAGGCAAATGTGAAATCTTTGATTGATGCACGTATTAAAAATACACGTTTGTATTAAAATATGTCATCAATGAAAACAACAGGAACTTTCATAAGTTGGGAGAAGTATTAAATCGCTCGGGAACACAGAGTTGTGGAGTCAAAGGCCGCGGTTCACGATCTTTGCCTCTCTGACTTTACCGGTACTAGACGGCACTTACTGTCGGCCAAGCTGACTTTACATATAGATGATTTACTTAACTTGTTGCCAGCTTGAATTATATAAAATTTCTCTAAAGTGGACATTCATAATGCCTTTAATATATTTTTTAGAACCTAATAAATTTGAGAAGGAATACTTAACGTCTATAAACTTAAATAATTGTAAATTATTTATTATATTGCTCTACTTGAAAGTGAAATAATTAAAAATGTAATAATTGTGTTGAAATTAATAATATAAAACTGTTTAACCCGAGAAACATTACTGTCTTAGCTACTACTCAATACGAACTGCCAAGTATAGAAACTGTCAAACGCTCCTTAAGTTTTATGACATTTTCCAATTTTCTGCGCAATTTCTTAATTTATCCTTGCTTAAGAACCTACTACAAAATATTAGAAAGCCAGGAAAAGAAGATGAATGAACTTGATCAGGTCGTTCTCACGTTATAGCGTAATTAGGGAAATTCGGCATCCATCTATAGCTATGTAATCTCAATATTGCCAGAATAATGTTTCTAATTATTAGTTGTATAATTACCTTAAAGTAGTAATTATTTATGTAACTTGAAATTCATGTCGATTGCTTCTCAGAATGCGTATGGGCCTATAATTTGTGTATGTCATTTATTGTATAGTCAAGTAATAAAACTGTACTATTTGTGCATGATTCATCATCAGTATTAATGTAGCGTCGAAATTACTTGTACTCCTCCGTCTTCACTAAGAAAAGTGGCTGGCGCTAATCCAAAATGTGTCGATCTTCCTAGAAACACTACTACATACATTGATCCCACGCTATTCGAGTCTTCGCGCCAACTTGTTAATTATGCGTTAGCCAATCTCACTTTATGTCATCTCAAACCAAGAACTATTATAGTGATATTATAAATAAAATTTAAACTATCGTAATCCATACTAACATTATTTATGCAAATGTGTCATTATTTGTTACCTTTTCACTACTACATATATGGCTGAATGGATCGTAATAAAAAAATGCGTATAAATAAAATATGCGTGTATACATAAATAAAATTAGAGTGTCCGTTTATAATATTGAAATAACCGTTTTCTACTACATGTATATGAATATAAATACGGTACACACACCAAAATAACATATTTAAAAAAATTTGTCTGTCTGTCTTTGTGTTCCGGCTAATCTCTGGAATGGCTAGACCGATTTTGACGGGCTTTTTTTTGGCAGGTAGTTGATGTAATAATGAGTAACTTAGAGTACTTTTATTTTAGAAATTATTCCACGCGGATGAAGTCGGGGGGTAAGCTAGTTTTTAATAAAAAAAAAGCAGTTGAAGTCATGGGTAACAGATAGTTTTCTATATAATTTGTTATTTCATATTTATTTACATGCGAACAGCAACATCATCAACAATCTACGGGTTATTAAAGTTGATAGTAAAATATTGCTTTCCTTTTATGTCTGAATGTCACAAAAGTATTGATTACTCTTCTAATAAAAAAGGCATTGTCCGTTTGAAAGTTCGCATAAAGCGTAAGGACAACAAAGCTACTGCACAAAAACGTAGCCATCACTGTGGTTGCGGGCCCGATGCGCATTATTCCTGCATGAAACGGAACGCACATGTGGGGCAGATGTTTAGGGTTCCTTTTCAAATGTATTATTACCACCCCTTCACCTCACTGCTAGTGCCACCCCACCGAGCAGTCAGTGACCCCTTTTAGTAGCTTCGATACTAGTGACTTTGTTTTCGACCTGTTTCATATTTTCTATAAAGTGGCGATATGCCAGCGTTCCATATGTTGTGTATTGAATTTAAATGGTTTTGTTTAGATTGTTATAATTAACTTAATTGACTGACATTATGGTAAATCTATATCCTGCACAATCTGGTGTAGAAGGTTCAAGTAGAACCGTAAAAAACGAAAAACATCTTGATGCTATGATAGAGCTATATTATAGAAGTACCATAATCGTGATTCATAGAGACTTATAATATGCGTGTTCTAAATATAGAACTTCGCGGTGTCCGTGCACATGGTATTCTACGCAATCCTGGGAGGGTTATACACATACACTCGAGATGAAATACATATCCCAAGGTTGTCGCACAGCTGTTATTCATTATGTTTAAACAGATGATAATAGTGAACAATGTTCAGAGCCGTAAAAACGTTTTTTAATCAGTTTTTTTAATGCTATTAACATTGTTCTTATTTTTACATTAGAGTAGCTATTCATTGAAACGTTTATTTACAACGCTAATCAGTAGATGAAGTGTATCTATGTAAAATATTACACACAACCTTATTTATTATGCTAATCATGAAGTCATTAACACAAGGTCGTTCGTATTATTATAAGACAATAATTTAGTGTTATCATATTATCAACATTTATTATTATTTTTTACTGCCAGTTAATCATATGATGTTTAAATGATTATTTATTATCTATGTAAGTATATATCTGCTAGAATCAGTCTTGACCATTCATTATAAATAATGTTTAATGATATATTATGATCTGAATCGCCAAGTTCAATGCTCCAGTAATCGTTCGTCGAAGCAATCAACAGTCGTTGAAGAAACGCAAAATAACGTCTCGCCCGAGGCAAAAATGTCGAAATATTTACGAGATCCAAGTCTTTTTGTTTCGTTCGATGCTATATTTAGATGCGTAAATGTGCTAAACTTAAACAAACAAATTTCCACTCTAAAACTGCCCAACACATTTCAGTTTTGCTTGAATCTGAATAGTTATTATATTCTTTCTGAAGAACCATACGATTCGACGAACCAAATCGTGCCTTCGCTGTGCTGTGAAACGTGTTTGGCGAAGTTATAAAGAAACTAGTAAAACTTGTATTGTGGTTTCATTTCCTTTTTTGCTCGGTTCAAGAATTCTCTCTCTTTTCGGTTCTTTGCGATGTAATTATTTGTATAATAGACTATTGCGTAATTAAATTTTAATTATGTAACTTTAAAAATGAATAAAAACGTGAATTGACCACCTTGTAGTTTTTGTTACAATTGATGTAAGTAAGTCGGTAATGTTGTTATTTGGTCTCAGTTTTCAACACATTGTATTGAATTAGAATTCGTAATACTCAGAAATCACTTGATGGAACATTATCAACATCGAAAATTTTATTAACAAGCTGAGCACATTCCAAGAACCTGTTAAGAGCTCGTCGATCGGGCGACTCAAAGGTTCGCTCTCGGCGCAAGCAGGTAGAGGGAAATGTTTCATGTTTTTGCCCTTTCATCCTCCATACGATCCTGTATAATTTATGCCTTTCTTCATTCCACGTAAATGCCGCTCGGTTGTCTGTCGGGGGCCGGCTGCACGATGTGTTTTATTTAGTCGTACTCTCCCACGAATATAGTGATGTTGATGCAAACCGGTCCGCTTATCGATACCGGAGCTCACAGTCTCGGTCGATTTCTTCCGCGACACCGACTCACCGACCGGACGCCCCTGGATTAATAATTATTTGTACTGGTTTGAATTTTCAATGTTAAAATGTTATCACTGGTTTTGATAGTTTATATATTTAATGTACTACGTTCTTACATAATTTCCGATTCAGTAGACTAATAGCAACGTTCATTCACGGTCACGTGGTTTACTCATTCCGTAAATGTAATGTTGCAGCATACTTGTAAGTTAATATGTGTTCATTTACGACCAATTAGAAATTAAAATTACATAGTTATAAACTAGTTATAAATTTTTCGTTTTGTTAGCTAAACAGGTAATCGCCACTGAAACATTAACATACTTATCGTGTATTTATATGAAGCAAACGGAAGAAATTAATGTTCACAGAGATTTACCTTTACTAAATCTGCTCGTGGAATTGCAAACAAATATTGGTGTAGGTACAACTACCGAAGCAATCTCCTTTGGCAGTCCGTTAACTGTTTACAAAATCTCGTGGAATTGAATCGAGTGTGCGCTAGTATTTGTAAACAGGCGAACTGGCGCGCCGTGCGTGATTCCAAAAATACATCAAACAGGAATTGAACCCACGCCAACTGGTGTGCGTAGACGGCGACTCGCGCGCCCCTCGTAAACTTTTCACTATACGACGTCTCATTTTATTCACGTTCATATGTCTTTTATGTTCGTTTAATTTATAACTCACCGCCAATACCGCGGTGACGCGGTCAACGGAATTGTATTGCATATAACTCCTAACTTCGCTTTTGTTGACAATTTTACGTAATGACGTATCTTTTTAAAATTGCAGACATATTATGACTACTTTTTCCCATTCAGTTGATTCCACGGTATTATTATAATAAGCTAATCCTTTAGCATTTGAAAAGTTTAGGCTTTGTTAAAATTTGGAATATAAATTTACATAATGAACTTTGTTGAAGTGCTAACAAATTAATACGGCCGACAACCACTTGCTTGTATCATATTCCATTATCGGGTTGCTGAGTAATACTGATTTGTGTCTGTATTCTATTAACCTTGTCAATTTCGTCGCAATACTCGCAGCTATCGGCAGGTAGAGTACCTTGATATTGAGTACGAGTACAATGATTGATTACGCAATGCTTTGCGCAACCGGCTGTGACATGCTAAAATAAACAAAGCACTCCAATGAACGAACTAAAACTATTCTTTATCACGAATTTCAATCAATTTATTCTGTACCTATATATAGTTCTTAATAAGTAAGTTGCTTAGTTATATTTCTTTAATAAATAAGTATTAGCCTGACATAACAATGTCAGGTTAACGTGGTCCTGTGTAGAAACCAAGTGATTATTTTTGTTGAATTTGTCAGGATGGTATAACTAACTGATACGACCACACACTCATATCATTTTTTACAGGCAGGTGCAACTGATATCAGTAATTAAAGAAAGGTTTTGTGAGTACCTGTAGCTAACGAATGTACATAACATATGAATATTCTTTCATTTCACTTCGATGTATGTACAAATAGTAGGTATATTTTATATTTGTCGTGAAAACAATACCGGTTTACAGATGTGTTAAGTTTGTTTTATGTATGTCATATACACCACTTATACAAATATCGTTGCGCAATCAATTTAATACCTACGTACAATACCAAACAGACACAGTAGTCAGTATCACAGTACACATATCGTATATAATACACCACAGAGTAAAAATTATTTGCCGTAATACTGTGTGCACGATGAACTGGACGACCTTTAATGTGCTGTACGAACTACGCTTATTAGGTATGTTGCATATGAATAAAATGTATTTGAATACTTGAACATAAATAGCCGAAAGCCGAAGCCGATGAGGGTTTAATAAAACATAACTCATAACCGTCAAATGAAATTTGAAATATGCTATGACATTAATGTTAAATATCTGCGAAACTTTTGCACTTTTCCGTTTTCAATTAGAAATACCTACCAAAGATACAAGGATTCAGTTTATTTTAGTATTAGTAATCTGTTAGAGTATAATAATAACATACTTTTACTTTTTGAGATGTCTTCGATTTTCTAATAGCTTCTTCATAATCTCATGTGAATGATACTTCTTATGCCTGTCGGCTATCCGTCAGCTCAATATTAAATACAATTAATACTTATTTTCAGAACATATCAATATTGAGTCGTAAACGTTGATTTGTATTCAGTTTGACCTTCAAATGCCCTCTATATCTACTTCAACATTTTTATAAAGAACACTTTATAAATAATTTATTTGAATATTAAATTGACTTATATCATTGAGGATGCTTCAGTAAATTTCATATGCATAAATATCACCTCTAGGTAGAGTGAGAGTAAAAATTTAATATACATTTAATTTATTCATAAGCGTGGAGTTCTTGACATTAACGAGCATTGCATTACCTAGCGAATAAATTACTTTATTTCTCTCCCATATGACCTATTTTGATACAGAGATTATGTGATATTTTGCAACGTGTTTGAATTAGTGCGAGTGGCGTATAAATTTTATTTCGTTTAAAACTTACGCTGTGTGAACCGCATGTGTTCATCTCGCTTTCACAGTTTACTCGATTGTTGTACATATTGATCGTTTTTCAATCAGACGATATCGTAATCTGTTAAAAAAGAAACAGGATGCATCATTCGTACGTGAATAGCATCAATATCGCAACACCTACTAAAATAGATTCTTTCAGCTCCACATTTCGATGCTGCATGCCTAATGTTAACAACGTTTTGTTTGTCTCAGTCTCGACGCTGTCCGTCGATTCTTAAGCTATATCTACAACGTTTTATAAACATAAATACACGGACTGGTTTAAAATTAATGAAAAGCATTGCTAATGCATTGTTTCTGCGCGGTGTCGTGTAACCGGTTCTTGGTTCGTCACGCGTGTCGGTTCGAGGAAATCAACAGTTGTTTCCATTGGCATTCTTCGCACGCCTGCCATCGCCTGCCGCAACGCCAGTGAGAACTGAACGACCCCATCTCCATTTTCTATTGTACTCAATGCTCGTTGCATACTCGAAACTTGTTGCCAAGCGATAACACAAGTGAAAACGACGCTTTAATTGGCACCAATGTCGAGTCTGTTGCCGAATAACCTTAACGATCACTTTCCTTTATTGCTCCATCAGTAAAGAGACACGTCCAATTTTTAAACGGCCAGTGTCCAAGGCTTCAAGCGAAGCGCATCTGTGCTGTATCACAGAGTATAATTTATTTATTTGTACAGCGGATGCGAGTCTATTTACGTCCATCGAGCAACCCGAAAGAAGGTTATTCGCGTACGCGTTTACACAACCGAGAAACGCATACATGCAAAGAAAGAGTTAAACGAACGCTGCCGACATTAATCAACGTTGTCGGTAACCGTAACCGGCTCCGGGGGATTAGACGTCGAGATATTCTATTCTTTGGCCGTAATTAATAGCTTTTGGCAAGTGAGCGTTGGACGGGTACAAAATAAGTTTTATGACGTTCCGTGCATTATGTAATTAGATAATTAATATAAAAACAATGTTGATACATAGGAAACGTTCATTGCACGTAACTGTATCTTCACTAATGCGCCATGCACATAATACGCGACCCACGCTCGTGTGAAGCGGGCCAACGGCCTTTCGACGGTGTTGGGTTTGAGATGGGCGGCGGAGACGGCGATACACTGCGACTGCGATGAACGAGTGATTCGGAACATTGTCGACACAACAATAACATTATGAATAATAGCCTTCAGTAACCGGCAACGGCGCGGCGTGGGTCGATGTCGAACATTATGCGACCAACACTATCGCGCACTATACTCTTACTCGTATGTACATATATGAAACAGAATAACTCAGATTTATAAATGCAGTAGGTATTACAAACAAAGTCAAGAACCTCGACATTTAATTAGGCATGAGTTATGAACGCCCACGGCTAGTAAGGCAATGACTTCTGACTTTTTGATTCATTAGCGAGCAATTACACGGTATTCTTTCATATATATTATGAAAGAATACCGTGTAATTGCTATTACATTAAATTTCGCAGTTACTTTTAAAACTACTGTCGTTCCATTTCCTCTAATGGACTATTTCATTTTTTACCTAGGTGTTATAATGGAATTGCCCTATAATTTTATAAGAATTTTGAGCGAGACTCCAACTACTTTCAATTCCGTACGGTATCTATAATACTGAATTTGAATCGCGTCACTGTACCGAATTAAGCAGACGTATATTTCATTTAAAGCGGTTTAATGTTTCAACCGGTTCTACATCTCGGTTTGAAGGACCATGACTAGATATACGAAACGTAATTAAATGTTCAATACATACCTATCTCCCTAATAGATAAGCTAAACCAGTTGGTTGCGCAGATGATCGTCTTATCGACTATGCTAAAATTTTGGTTTTATATGTCTTTTCTTTAAATTTCGTATAGAACGTTTTAAGCATAAATAGTCAAGTGAACCATATATATTATTAAATTCTTTTTATATTTGCTCAATTACAGTTGGGTTCATCGTTCAGTTCGCGATACCGACAACTCATAGTTATGTCGTCATAAATAAGGGCTCTTGTCTGTCGTATCTGAAACTACTTTAAACTTGAAAGTGTAATCCTGAGATTTGACGTATAGAAACGACCACTACCAGGAATTATTGATGAATTTGGGATCGTTCAGTCAATCCAATGCTGTTTCGGAACAGAAAAATGATAAGCATAACGAGTTTGGTAATTGATTGTATCAAATGATTGAAATTAGGTATATAATAGGAATTATACAAACAAACAGACAGCTCGTTTAAAATCTAATATAATTTATTAATTTCTGTTTCTTTCCTGTTGCTGGTGGCATTCACTTAAGTATAATAAGCGAAAATATCAAATCAGTCGAGGAATGGTTTTCCTTCTATTATTATTTTACTGATTCATTAGACTCGTGGTAATCCACAAATGCAAATGTTTACGTCATACGATTATACCACAATGTTTATGAGATAATTATACAGACCGCTATTAAAGAAGCAATAAATGTTTCGTTTCTGAGAATATCAGATTCGTGACATAAATTAAATATTCAGTATGCGTTGATTTAATAAAATTGTTTACATTCTTTTTCTTCTATTTATGTAATAGAATAAATTAAGGTGAACAAATATTTAAATCATGTTCGGATACGACCATCGAACTCACGACTTTGAGATCCAATCGACTTTGTTATTTTTACCTTGTTCTTGTATACTGTGTCAAATTACAAATATAGCTATATCTATTACTTTGATTAATGTTTTGTACGGTCACGTCAGACGAAAGAAATTCAATATAAAAATGTACCGAGTCGAAGAAATATAATACTAAAACGAACACAGACACACAGTTTCGACTACAGCTTTATTGTGTCATAGAAAGAGCAGTCATTTTATTTTTATATATACTGTACCTTCTACTGTTTATTTAGTCTGTAATTTCAAATTTAATAGGGGACTAATATTATTTTATCCACTTTTTATATATCTCATAGGCGTGTACTAATTTTCCTACTTCAGAACTTCACTGCCGAAGTTATTCTTTGTTTAAATTTATTATAATTTATCCTCATACTACACTTATCGCCACTAATGTCGCAGATTCTTGGCTAATAATAGGATTTCATATATATACATACCTATTTTATATTGAATCATTCAATATTTCCCATTGCAAACACTTACCTACATCAAAATTATTATATATATTATAGAATATATTAAAGGAAACCAAACATTGATCGAATTATTAACAACATTGTGGTTTGTTGTATTCATAAAGATACCATTAAATTATTGAGTATAAAATAATTTCTGAGAATTAAAAGGTCAAAGAAAACTTAGTTCAACATATTAAATACGTTTAATAAAAAAATATTCTTCGAATTCACTGTTTACTGCTCTGTTAATGGTAAACCCAAAAAGCGGTGTACGTAACACTTGATAAGAGATTGCCTCTCTGATAATATGTAATCTATCAAATGTATAGTAATATCAAAGACAAACACTAGTGCATTATCTGATAACAGAGGCTTATATTGTATTCATATCAATTCAATACTGCGAATGATGATTAATTTGTTCCATGTATTTATGCCTGCTAATATTTAAGACTGAATTTCACATAACTCAATTAGTGCTTTAGGTATAAAGAAAATATACATTTTAAATTAGAAATTAAGTCACCACAATTTTTATAATTATTTAATTTATTTGCATTAGTTGTACATCGTGGTTACCTGGTTATAAACATTTACTTTGTAGAGTCAGTAGTGAGTAGTCAGTCAGTGTCTCTACGACAGTTCTAGCAGTTTAGCACTCCTCCTAATTCGGGTGATCCCGGGATTGACTCCGATTAGTAAACGTATATGTCCGTATTTTATATACCTATGTATAATATATTATGTATGTATGTTTCGTTTGTTTATTTTTAAAGGCTTCATTACAGTTAAATAAACAATATATTGTACATACTAACCTAAATCGATAAATCGGCCATATGTATCTGTAATTGTAATCTCATTTCTATAAATCTACGTTTATTTATATAACAAAAAAGGCCAAGAAAGTTTCACCAACCTCAGTAAGCAAAGCGATCGCATTTATATGTTTGAGAAAGTAAATACCGTGTCTACTGAATTACCAAGTGGCTCAAGTTTGTCGCGATGCGTTGGTTGCGCAATAGATCGCCTGCGGCTGATTATGGAGTGCGGACGTCACGCGCTGCCAATCCACACGAAACATGACCAACTTACTAAGAGCTACAACACTCCCCTCGATCTTCAAACGACACAGATGAAGGGAAGCGACCTATTAAACTATCAAAGATCTTACTAACTGGTCACGATCCGACCATTAGACAACCAGAATAGTCGAATAAAAGCGCGAACAACAGAACCATTGAGTCGTGAAAACGAAACTATCACGGTAAATCGCGCTACTGGAAATGTAAAGGAATGCTCAAATGCTCTCATGCTATCTCGCTTGTCGCTTTGGCCTATATAGGACTTGTTGATTTTCGCTCGATAACGTTAGCCTTGTCGTTTTAACAGATCTGGCATTTAAATTGGTATATTTTAAAGCGGCAATTTATACAACCGGTTTATTATTAATGTATTTAATTCGACTGGATATGTTGATATCAATGAGTCAGTGGTATAAGCGTTTTCCATATATAGTCAATTATTCTTATTCCTGACTATACGAATTTAGTAAAGTAAATTACAATAATTTATAATGTAAGATTAAAACGATATTGCACTTATATTAAATTGTTAAATTAATAAAGCAATATAAACATTTTTTACCAAGAATGTATTTAACACTAAATATACACAAATATGGCACAATACACACTTCGATATTATGTGCTGGCTACAAAATAGAAATTTGAAGCTAAATAGTAGGTCGGCGTGGATCGCTAATGGAACGTCCAAACGTGATGTTGACACGAAAACGTGAACACAATCCGAATATTTACGCGAACTGAAATCCAAGTATCTATTTGTCATTGTGTACACTTCAATTCTCAGATTTGATTAAGTAACTTGATATTATTATTATTACAATGTTTATCGATTTGTGTTGCATAATTTAATCTGCACTTTATTTGAGTTAGATTTTGTAAAAAGTCGATTGTGTGGGTATATCTGTCGAATATTTCAGTGACTAAGCAGCTTCCATTGTAAGCTGTGTCTTTGTTGTGGACTGCAGATTTGGCAGTGAAATTACAGGATATGCACATGTAATCGTAATGGCAATGCATGAGTGGTAGCGGAGGTGTCACATATAGATAGATAACGTGATGTCTGTAGTGCTATTCTTTTACCATATATATGAGTTACCGCTAATAATAATGTGGGGCGTCGGCTTGTTTGCCTTACAATTACATTAAAAAAAGAGAACTTCATAATATTTGACCATGGATATTGTTATAATTTCAATTTTTATTACTGCTGACTACTCAGGAATCTCTGTCTATGAATGAATTTCGTAGTATCACCAATGGCTAAGTTGACTCTATTTTTACTTTCAAAAGAAGGAACTCGTGGTTTATTATACTTAGCTCATTTTTACGATATCCTATAGATAAAATAATTGGTGACGCATTTTATTCCTACTACGTCATCTAATAATAGAAAAGGGCGTCATAACGTATACTATTTTGTGATTTCCGAGGTGCTTTCATATCCCTAACTATATGTGTATAGTAACTATATATTCTCCCTTTTTACTTACTCCCCATCGGATTACCGTTAGCATGTATATGTATGCCATTGATTGACATCGATTAAAGATGAATGATTAAATATCTCGTCTTTATAAATGAAAAATAGGCATAAAATAATATAACGTTAGGATTGTATTAAATTCCATTTTGCTTTCAGAAATGCCTATCATGTACGTACCGTACCTTACACCAATATTTTTTTTCCATCCGTGAATAAACGAGAGGGTGAGGTAGGAGGGTTGTTGAAACCTTCTGTGGTCCCTTCGGCGCTCCGCCATCGTAAAAGGGTTTTCATTCCATATCTATATTTATTGGTTTTTATCGTCTGTGCAATTATAGTTTTGCTTATGTAAGTATTTATATGTTTTGAATTGTGGTGAATGAAACAAGTTCTATAAGCATTTTATTCTTTAATTATGCTTCGTATGTGAATAATTATACATGTAGTCAGCTATTCGGTAAGTTTACACGCGCAAGCAAATTATTCATGCATAATTATCAAACAAAACCTTTACGTAATATTTCCGTTTTTGATTATGTTCGTAGAATTAAATATATAACACGGCTTTCTTGTTAAGAAATCAATTTGAATTACAAATATCTAGTATGCATTACAAATTCGTGTCACATTATAATTATTTAAAATTCCTCATTCCAAGTAATTATACTTTAAAAGGATGTACGTCTTTTGAAAATACCGTTAAAATAATATTTAATATTAGCATATTAGAAATAAGCATAACTTGATTAATATTGATATTGGTGTTGGTATCACCGTTATCCATATTGAAAGTTCCAGCTCGCTTTTATAAGGTAAAGGTCTACATAGTAGAATATAAAACGAGAAGAACATAAGAGACGAATATAGTCTGAAGTATTGCAAAGTAAAGATGTTAAGAAGTATATTTAAAGAACGGGTAACCGTTTTTAAAGATGTTATCAAGTTGTGAATAAGCGAAATCAGAGTCTACGAAGATATCGCGTTATACACAGTAAGATAAAGTCGAATTGAGTGCCTTTCAATTTGATTCACTGTGTTTCTTTTATAGCTAATTAGGTATACAATCGAAATTTATTACGATTTATAACTTTTACGATAAAATACTATTACAGTTTTATCCGAGTTCAAATATTCAGAGAACGAATTTACGACTAAACAAATTGTGGAATGAATGAAATCAGCTGCTCCGTGGGGTGTTTTTTCTGTAGTCACTAAAGGGATGGTTTCTGTGGGTATTGATGTCGTTTCCATGACAACCGTTGAGGGGCGGAAGTTCTTAGAGCAAGGGTATTGAGTTGTAAATAACCTTAAGAAGTATTATATTAGGTAGCAATCTACTTGTGATCTTTTATTATACATGTATCTATATACATTATATATATTTTTATTTTGTAGTTAAATATTTTTTTATCCACTTTTCTAAAATGACTAAATTTTGTACGAAATTTACAAATCATTAAAACCACACAGTGATTTTAAGCCGCCACTATAATAAAGACAATTATCCTAAAAAGGAAGAAAAATTTTAATTATGTACACTTCAATCTTGGTCTATATCGGGACTGTTAGCCACACTTACCAATAAATGGCCTCTTGTCATCATAAATAAAAAAATAACTAATCAAAGTTTCGCCCCCGGTTTTACCTCGATTCATGGGCGACAACATAAACAAGCTGCGAGCAGTTTGCGAGGGATGGCCCACCCGATGTCTCCCCTGCTGCCCAGTTTTGCAGACTGAATTGTGACATTTTCCTCTTGTCACCACCCTCAGTTCAATAATCTTTCAGTGGCACGAAATTCGTAAATTAAACGCCCTTCTTTACTAACTTGTTATTTGCATAAAAAAAATATTACGCGTAATATATTTTGTTCTTATACAGAAATAAAACAAAATCGTTATATCAATACATATGTTGTATGAAGATATTGACTTCAGCATTCAGAAGTCCGAATTACACAAAATTGTAAACCTCATTTATACAGTAATGTTTATTATTATTATTTACCTTATCAATACGCAGTCAATAATTACTCTTTAAACAAGAAATATCGATGTATGTTGTTCGTTGACGTAGGTACATCAATCAGATCATACAAATCAATACAGATAGTCACGTGTACACGCAGTGATGGTGCCTCGCAATGACGATCGTATGTGCACTTATTCGTTTTCAAAACGGATTTACGCCGTTCACTGATTTAGAAATTGACCATTTACAAATCATAGGATTCATTGAATACCATCAGTATCAGTGGTTAACTGTTATGGATATACTGGCTTAATATGCCGTTTTGAATAAACGAAGGCGGTATTCACCCCGAATACATGTAATATATAGGGGGATTCGGCCAGCCGCGCCGCCGCCCACAGTGATGAACGACTAGCTCTCGCCGACACACGTAATACCATTACTTTTTGTTTGAAATTGATATATTATTGGGTCGTGATGTGAGGATATTAAACTGCGATTTATGTGAAACAACTTTTATGCCACTTTATTTTATTATTTAAACTATAATTTTGTCGTTAACCCAGTTGCATTCATTCGATTTTAATATAAGGGAATGTGAATGTCGATCGTTTTAATTACCTATTACCACGATATATTAGAATTGGTAATATAATTGATTGGACAATTTATTTTGTTGAGGTGGATACATAATAAAAGAACAAAGGGCAGAGAACATAGAAGAGATGCTGTAGAAGAACTACAAATGTTAATACATAATTTTGAGAAAGATTTGGACTAGAACTATGTATTCATATGTTTATTGCCTCCTTTTGTTTGTATATAAGGAGGAAAAACAAGATAAAGTTTAAATTGTTCGTCATGAATGTATAAAAATAGTGTAAGCAAATAATAGAGTCAGTATGGTAAGTGTTTGATTAGAAAAAGTGGCGACCGATCACGACTTTCTGATCTCACGCCTTTGTCAAATTCCCAGCGCTTCGTTACAATTTGTTTGGACTGCGTGTGTGTAAAAACCTATCTCATTCAAGCCTTCTGTAAGACTTAAGATTCAATAGACTGAGTGTGAAATAGTTATTCGCTGTTAATGTTATTAATTAAATTACAAATGTTTTAATGAATTGTGTTTTTCGCAAAATGAACATATTTACAATTTTTATCTTTCACGTCAATCAAAATAAAAAAGCACCAGCCGAAGAAAATGACACAGAGTAGTAGCGTTATTCAGCCGTTGTCGTGTAACAAAAAGAACATTGTCATATGTATGAGGTGGCAATGCACACGCTTCTCTTGAATAATGCGATATAAAAACTACGTAATGCGTGTAACAATGAGTCGTTGGAAGGCAGGAAGTTCAGTTGTCGGTATAAGCAGCTGTCTGCTATACTCGTTTGACTAACACCTTCAATATGGAATATTATGGGAATACGCACATTTTACTGATGGTTTCGACTAGAAGTGTGAAACGAAATAGAAGAGTAAATATGTGAGATATAACCAAGATCTATTACAGTTTGATTTGTAATCTTCTTGCTGTTGTTTATGTTTAGAGTGATAGTTACATCTGTCGGTATATTGTGTGCAACTCTCATCAATAGTATAGTATTGCTATTGATGGATTCGTATGTCGTGTTCATGAATTGTAGTCCATGCATCATCACAGACTTGTGGTTGTGGTCCAGATGAACGGGCGCGGTATTTCATTTCACATTATTAGAACTCGTGGCGGCGGCGATGAGTGACTTTCATCTGTAATGAGAACGCTGCCCCGGGCTAGGGCTAAACCACAACGTACCGCAAAATCAAAAGCGTAGAAAGGAAACACTCAATACACAACATTGAACAATTTGTGCTACGCTACACCACAACCTAATTTAAAATATCAAACACATTCTCATTCAAAATTGTTGAAAAATATAAATGAAAGATAAAATTCATAATAGAATCGCATTGTACTCCTGTCGAGAGGAATACTCTTATTACTAATTGTTGTGAAATGACTTTATTAACGATGAGTTGCTCGTTCCGAGAGAAAAGGCTTTTGATTACGATTACACGGTACAATGGCCGTGCGTGAGAGTTACCAACGTCGTATTGTACTATTAATTTTATTATGTATTACACTACACCGGCGCAATGCTCTATTTACTCGGTCGATAACAATAGAAACGAATAATGATCATTCTGCATTAATTACTCGTTGCGTGCTGAAGCGAAGACTATTTGCGATACTTAGCGTGTCACGCACGATTGCTACATGTGGTCGATCAAGCGGAGCGGAAATGATCCAAACGGCGTATATGAGTCCTATATAAATTGTAACTATTATCTGACTTGGCTAGTCAGTTGTACATCATAAAGGTTGTATTAATATTCACGATGCAGCGCACCCGGGGCGGGCAGGCTACACAAAATGGCTGCCTGAGGCGTTCAGCGCAGGCGAGTCGTGACCGCCAGGAATCCACGCGCTTGTTCCGAACCGAACGCTCATCAATTATGCATGAATGCGGCCAAACAACGATGTTTACTCTCTATGAGACAACGATTTATTGCGTCGTGTAATTTTTGACATTACATTGCTGACCGGTTGCGGTTTCATCTGGAGTCCGACGAAACTATTACTCCGTTGGCGTTTATTTGATGTCCATCATAATATATCTGTTACAAACATATGCATGAAAACAGCAAATAGATGAAGTTGAATAAGATTAAGAAAATATCGCCACTTACTTTAGACTACGATATTTGACTAATTGTAAGTAAAGATACAGTACAGTTTGAGGTTATCGTTTCTCCCGCCTTGCCATGTGATATTAATTTAATTTACTTATTAACATTTACTACGTTGTTCATAAATAACATAATGATTCACATTTATTGCATCAGAGGCCGAGTGCTAACGACGAATTAATTTAATCGTAATATCTAACGAGTTTACGGCTCGCCCGCCCGCAGCTGTGTAAGCTATCGATAACGTGGAATGAATAACTCATTGTTCTCGCCTCGTGTACTGATACTAGTACGACAAGTATTGTAAGTTTAACATAAATTCTTCTTTTTTATATTACTATTAATATACATAATGGTTATAACGTTTTTTATGTAACTAAAACAGCATGCAAACAAGCCCATATTTAACCTCACGGTCGCCTAGATACATGAACAGCACTGTTATTAAGTTAACATGTGACGCATGTGATACGACTCATTCGTTCCCATTCCACAGGCCTAAAATGTGATGCCTCTAATCCTGTAATTTCACCGTTTAATATTATCCTTCACCGAAACACAACTACAAAGTAAGCTGTTTGGTGGATGAAATAGGTGAGATAGACCTTAATACGTTACACTACAAAGTTTACCTCGGGTAAATATGTTATCCTGTACATTATTGACATCACATACTTCAGTCTATTAGTCACTTAAAATATACATAGATAAGGAAACAATTATAAAGTAACACAATATTATTGCAAGATGCGATTACAGTAGGTATCTAAACAGTACATCGCGTATCATTTTTTACTTCAACTCCTTATACTACTTTGTTCGTAAGATATACCTGTAATACCTATTTACATTGATACTCATCTAATCTAGAATAAAAAAATAAAAACAATGTATATTTCATTAGTCGTTATCATTAACTAAATAATACTAATCTATTTTTTTTTTCATTTAAGTAGGTAGATAGCTAATCTACTTATTAAAAATATGTATTTTCAGTTAAGACCTAACATTGAATAGAAAAACTTTATTCGATATCCGTGTATAGAGGCGCGTAATCATGACATGAGTAGGCAGTCCGTACAAGGTCAACGTATACATATTTTATGGGGAAAACTTGGAAACCAACCCTCCGCGTTGTAAATAACTTACCTATATGTAAATTCTCCCACGCAACTTGGCTTCGGAAATGAACAAATATCAAGGTAAATAAGATTTCAGCGTCGGAAACATTCAACAATGCCTTTCTTTGACACGATAAAAACTGATAACGTTATCTATGTCACACAAAGACGGTTTATACTTATGAATGTTTGTTTATTAATTATTCTCAAACTAATATCCGTTTTATACTTGAGTTATGACGTATTTATTAACTTAAGATTATATTATCAAAGAGGTCAGACACTAATGTTTATTGCTGATAAATTAACTTTTAATAACTGCTTTTCATGTGGAAAATTCTTCATGGAATAGGAAGTAATAAAAATCGGAATGTAATTAGGTGTACTCTATTAAAAAAATCTGTTAATTACTTTGTTTGTGAGACTAAAAATCAGTTGGTCTTTTGTGATAGATAAATTACATTAATATTGTAATTTATTTTATTTCTTGCGTTTTTTTTCTAGCCTGGAATTTGGCTGATTATTTTACTGTAATTTATATTTTGGAGTACATTATTAGTATAGATTATTCCTTTCTGTACTATATTAAATATCTACTCTAAATAACACGATGCCAAGCATTAAATAGTTAAGAAATAAATGTACCTAATATTAAACATACTTTTATGACAGGAAGATACAAAGCTATCCATTTATTATTATAAAAGATTACACCGTACAACTGCGGTTACGATGATAAGTACTTTATCACTAACTGCAACCAGGTTATCGACTGCCGGTGTTTGTGTTTCTTATCAATAAATACCTCACCTCGTGCTATCTAACTTATCTAATGTATAACGAGAACCATTGTTTGAAAAGCGGGTAATATCATATTTGGATCTATTATTAACACAACAAAAATTCCACGAAACATGTTAGGTGCATATGTACATACCTATCACCTCCATTGACTTAAGATACGCGAATAGGTATTTATGTTATCTTTTATTATTATTATTTGGTACATTTAAAGGTCGTAATAGAAAAAGAACGCAATACAATTTCATACAAAGAAGTCTCGCCTGAGTGGCTGGACTAGGGACGGGTACTTTTTTCACTGTATTGTGCAAATTACATAGCGTTAGTTATTCGCGTGTAACGGCTAACTCGATTAGCGCAAGGCCAAAACAAGGTATGTGACCTCTTTGGTTGTTTTTATTAAAATTGCAAACGGGTTTTGCCTGCCTATTTACTTAGTTAGGTATCCGCTTGCCCGCATGACGGAGCAAGGCAACAAAAACACGATAGGTACTCATTGTAAATGTCTGAACTACTTAACAAAAAAAACTAATTAACTTTTTATATGGTTCGCCATCTGACAATCGAATTTATCAGTTTTTGTTATATTTCTACATTTTTCATTATTCAATACGGAATTGTATCATGTTTTTCGTAGTTTTCTTATCTTTAAGCATCCATATTGATAGGTTAGGTTAGTAAAATAAATAAAGTCATTCAGATGCTTAGTGTCGCGTGTCGATAGAATTCGAATATAATAAAGCGTTGATTAATATAATTGGCACATAGTTAGGGCTTTAATAACATTTTATAAAACATGTTATGTAAATTGTTGATGTTTAAAATGTATGGAATATGCCGTAATTTATGAAGTCAAATTCCAAAACCCAGATAAGTTTACGATCCTTACCGTAACGAGCGAACATCAATGCATACAAGTATGTATGGACTCTTTGTGTTATTTATAAAACTGAACAGAACGAATGGCTTGTCACGAATAGTTGGCTTGTTGCCAAATTGTTAGCCCGTTGTATAAAATTCGCTCGGTATGTTGGTCAACGATCGACAATTATTTGTTATTCTATTCACACGCGAAATTGCGAGACATAAAAATAATTAGGGGTAACCTTCTGATAAAAATACTCTTGAATTGATTAAAGACATCTTACCATGATATACTATCCCAGGCCAGCGTATACTGTTAGTGTACGTAGGTATGCAATTTAGGAAAATACTTAGATACTTATTTACTAATAAGTAGGTATAGGTACTTGCAAAGATTACATGCCTACCTATTAAATACCAATTACAATACAACTATTATTATTTAAACCTACTCGTTTCCTTTAGTATAAGATAACAAAATACCTACCTAATGCATTATTCAGTTACACTAATGTTATTTTTTGCTTCATTATCATGTTTACCAATGTTGTAATAGCGTGACACGCTTGTTGCGCATCGTGATTATCGACATCTGCCCTTCCTGTTGTAATTTAATAACCTATAGTTCGTGTTCGTATACTGTGTGTGTATAATCTGTGGCACTAGTCAAGTCCTGCATACATAGAGCTAAACTGCATACATTGCCATCAGGTGCGCTCAGCGCTGCGCGGTCTTTGTATGCGCGGGGGGAACCTCCCTGATAACTCTTCTCACCCTCACTTCACACCCGCGCTGCCGTTCACTTGTTGCTACGTTGCCTGCTACGTCGACGTCGCGAGACTGGCGTTACCGCCTCCCCCCGTCCCCTTTCGTCCGACCGTCACTTCCCCCCGCGTTTCAGTTCTTTGTGCGCTATTGAACCTTACATACGTTTGTGCACTATTCGCATCGAAATCTTTTGACATGGTCGTTAGTCACTCTATATAGGTAGTAATAGTTAGGTATTTTGCAAGCACAGCCAACTGGAGTAATTTATTTCATGCGTATAATTAATTGTGATTGAATTTGTTTTTATTATCGTATAAAAGAAGAGTTCTAAAGGATTTGTAAGAAGTTTTGAACATTGGATTTCCAGATTTACTTGTGATCTGTGATAGTGAGTTGACCTGGTGACTGAAATAAACAGTATGCTGATAATTTGTGAGAAGTGATTGGATATATTTATACTTACGTGAAACTGTTTCGCACATCATACATTTTTTGTCGATCTAAACTGTTCGAAGAGTGAGTATTTAATCTAATATCTATTCATTTCTAGTATAACGTGCATGATAAGTTACCTAGTTAATATGAAAAATTAGAGACTTCCGTTATTAATCTTGTGAACAAAGAATTGTTTAAAAGGTTAACAGTTAATGTCCTTTTTTACCGTTAAATTAATTTTAGTTAATGTCCTTTTTTACCGTTAAGTTAATTGGATTTCACATCTCAACAGTATATTAAACTACATACATATGGATTTGTTTCCAAACAAAGGGAATTTGTAAATACATAATTAGGTAGGTAGGTACAGACGTGATCGGTTTAATAACCAACTGCCGACCTACAGTAATTAAGCAGTTTTCTCTTATTAGTGCGGACATTTTATGATAAAAATTGGTATTTATGTATGTACCTACTCTGTAGATACCTATTAGGTACAGTAGGAAATAACAATTTGCCCCTTAATGTATTACAAATAATAAGTAATCGAGTAGGTACATTCTAGCTTTGAAAATTACATAAATTATCATTATTTTACACTTAAATTACATACATAAAATCTAACACTCTTGTTTCAATCTTCTAATCTTATCTACCTACCTCTAGTTCGACTTTATATAAACAATATGTTCTTAATTATACCTAAGGAGGCAGATCTTATGATATTCTTATATAGATAACTGCCTAAAGTGACTGAATTTCAAATTTTTACATTTAAAATAATCGTTATATTGGAATGGTACCAAAACGGCGTAAAATAAGTATTTAACAAGTAAATACAGTATACAAAGCATTAAGTAATAAAACCTTCAAATAACAGCGATTTTTACAGAATATGTATTGCGTAAATGTAAAAAATATTGTAGAGAATTATTTCTTCTATTGGGTAGGTCCATATCTCTACCTGCCTATCTTCCTCTATTTGTATTACATGTGTACCTATACGCTATATTTCATGTCTATACTCCATCTATTTTTGTGGGCGTTTATAGAGCAATTATAATAATATGTAAGTTCATATGAGAAGTAGGTGTCAATAGTTGCCATGTTGGTTGGTACGCTGTCTATATTTAAAACACATGTAATCTGGGCCAAATGACGGCACCTTTACTACAGTTAAGTATGGCATGACCTTTGATATCACCTCGTAGGTATTATCGTAGGAATGCATTTCGAGCGCGCTCATTGCTGCATTGTTACCGCGTAATCTGATTTGTTATCGTAATCGCACGGTTATCGTTCCATTGTTTATTGTGTTTAAAACGGACCATGTCGTGTTCGTTCTAATTTAAGTCGATTATTGTTTATATATTGTTATATTACTAATTAGGTTTTATACTTGATTATTGTATTTAAATTAATTGTCGTCTCTATTTACTTAGCTTGAATGTTAGTCACCTATGTTGAACTCGTATAAATAAATTTAAATAATATCTGAATTGTTATTGTCATATATGACTCGTGTCAGAAAACAATTACACATATCTACTACATTTATATACAATTTCCTACGTTATATATAAAAAACGAAACAAAGGAAACTACTAATAACAGACACAATTGGAAACAAAGTAAATATGCATAAAAATATATAGGATTTGTTCACGTTCATACAGTGCAGCACCATTATTTCATTTATACTTTGCACAGGGTAATATTTAGGTAGGTGAAATATGATATTGGAATAAAAGTAACGTAATTGTATATAGGGGCCATAGGGCACATGATGGGAATGTAAACGAGGCTTATGTGTACGTTAGTCGTTGTCGGGAGGGAATCAAGTCTTCCAGTCACGACCGTTCGGGAGATGTCGTGAGATGGCAGGGAGATTGCTGCTCGCTCGCCTCCGTGCCTTCAATAACACATTGCGCAATTTACTGCACGCGGTCTCGGTCGTGATACCGCACAACACTATATCCTCAAGGTGGCTGAATTTTGTAATCACGATCACCTTACCCATCGAGATAGATGACCCCTGACTTCTTTTACGTTTAATCGTTTTAAATAGTGTATGAAAAGCAAGTCGGATCTTGTAGATGTAAAACGCAATTAAAAGCGAATATGGTACGATGTTAAATAAATTTCTGCACACAATATAGAAAGCGAGACTGAGAGGTTTGCGGCATGTCTACCTACATGTACAGTTTTTATCAAATTACGGCAATCTTGCACTGGCATGTTACGCAACGTATGGTTGAGATAATTACTTTATGACAGTATAGAGTATAGAGAAAGCTTTGTCACTACTAAATGTCCATTAACGGTTATTGTCCTAGTGGAAGCGTTTCATTACACGGTTGGCGACTCGACACGCTCTACTGCCTTTAACGAGATAGCTTGCTTCCACTCGACAAACATGCTCGGATAACATAGCAACTGGTTAATGAGTCTCGTTCTTATTATTATTATTGCTTTATAATTGTATTGCATTGTTTATCTATTATTATTGATCATATATGCTATCGTTCCATAGTCCAAATAGATTATTAAATGTTCAAAATCCGCTTATGGGAAAATATCTACGTGGTTAAAATTAGGCACATTATCAGTCTAGTAAAAGCAGTATTCTCTGCACTGGCACGTACATTCGATAGTCGTGAGCTCGTTGAATATTCAAATGGTTTGATTGATCGGTTTTAGTCACGCGCTCGCTCACTCAACTTCCTTTACAGAGCAAGTTCTTTGAGCCCATAAAATCGGTTTAAATGATTTCAACCTCATGACCTCATCTAAAGTAATAGGGTAGAGTATTATAATAGACTTGCTTTGTTTGGACTGCATGTTTCATACTGACGAATTGACGTGATATCTACCTATTTATTGTAGTGTTTGCGTGTGGAAATGTGTCTGTACTTACTCGAATTCAACTGTTTATGGTAACTCACTAATAATACGTTAAACGACATGCCTTTTAAAATGAATTCATACCACTCGTTTGTGTATATATATTGTGTTGCGGTGATAATAAAATTCAAACAATAGGTTATTTGCACAGTTGCTTTGGTTTATTATGCTAGTTTTCCACGAATTTGGTATTTATTGGAACTCGCCTACTTTACGGTTACACTATGAATTTATTTACATAGTTTATGCTGAGTCGAGTCGATCGATATATAACTTTATGTTACAGTGTTTAGTGCAATAGCTACTTACGGCGGCCCGAGCCCGCCCTTCATGAATTATTCAAACCTTGTTCGTGGTCAGGATTTACGGCTGACAGTGCGGCGTGCTACGGCGCCCGCCGCGTTCGCCGTCTATGTGTCAACTTTTTGCTCTTTCTTTCTATCTAATGAAATCTTCTCTCAGCGGTTAGGGCCCGAGTTCCCGACGTTTGTCTTGTCAATCAGGCGTTGTCGTGACTTGGCTGCAACGTTGCCGCACTTTCCTGTGGAGTTATTTGTTGCCCCATTGTCCCCGCCCTCTGATCACTGTTGCATTGTCTCGTATCTTTTGTTTACATTCCCTCAATAGTCGTTTGTTTGTAAAGATACGAGTTTGTTTTCTCTTTGTCTCGTATTCTTTGAACATTGTATTTACAGATGTTAAATTTCTTCTTTATATACGTAGTTATCAAATGAGATCTTGTATAGATATGGACAATTTAATTTAAAAATACATAACGGTCATAAGTCATCTGGGTTAGGTAATGTTGACAATGTGGAAATATTCGGAATTTGGTCCTTTTATGCAGTGCTTCTTTTTAACTGTTCATTTTATTGAAATAAACGGGTTATTATTTTACTTATTAACTTATCCAGTATGCCAAGGTTTCGGCATATATCCGACTTGTAAAACTGAACCGGTTTTATTGTATTGTTAACGGTTGAATAAATTGCACTTAAGTGGCACTCTGTGTTGATATTTGGTGCATTGAATTTTATTAATTTAAATCGACAATTAAGACAATAGAAATGAATCGCTTTTGGGAGTATTTGCTAATTTGAATTGAATTTGAATTTACATAAATAGCTATTGGTTTGGAGTCTATTTATAAACAAATAATTATACAATAGAGAATTCGATGGAAAACACTCTCATTAAAATTCTGTTGTAGTTAATTCGACACGCAAACACGTCATTGGTATGCCTGAGCATCGGGTTGAATATTCGATTTGAATAGTCATATCGTTTTACAATGTGGGCCGACGAGGTTAGCTAGAAAAAAGTAGCATAATCGAGCGATATTAGGAATGAGATGAAATGAGTGAAAGGTGTCTTGTTATGTGTACATTTTCAGAAGGAAAAAGGGTGATGTTACTAACAGAATAATTAGTCCGAAAATGAACGGTCACACAAGACACAAAGAATGAATGAATGTGATATGACACTTGGGATATAAGAATCTTTTTGTATCGGTCTCAAATAATGAATTATGTATTGAACCAGGGTAATTGTGTTTTACTGTAGAGAATTTTGTGAACTTCCTTTTTTGTATGATACTTTTATATACAGTATACATATGTACGATAACGATATCGTGATACTTATGTTGATTACCTCGTCCCTTAATGATAACTTAAAATAATACATCGTCATCATTATATTTCGTTTTCAGTGTTTTGTTAAATATAAATTTGACTTTGATAATTCTTTTTGTGTAATCTTGGTGATAATCTTTCATATCCAGTTCATATTTTACTGTCTCGTTGATTAGATATTTAATTACGTATAATTTTATTTTTGTACGTTGTTATTTAATGCGTATTTCTATTATAATCCACTTACACTACCTACTTGTACTACTTTTTCTATATTAAGAAAAACGAACACATTTCATACGGATTTAGCGGTCGAATCGTACTAAATTTAAACCTCGTTCTGCATGTGGTTCATTGAATGGCGAATATTTATTGCAAAATGCGATTAAATAACGCTTACTCGATTTTAGTGGTATAGAGTTTAGTTCGTACTAAATTATTCATCACTTGTTTGCACTATTAAAGTAGTCTGAACGAGGTATATAACTGAGGGTTACGTCATCCACAATAAAGTATGCGTGAGGCGACATATCCGCGCTTTTGTCACATTGCCCTCATTCTGGTTACGCGCCAACCCCGTGCCATCGAGATTTGGCGCTGAGCTGTTTGGCCGACTTCCAGCCCGTCATTCACAAACTACCGGACAGGTCTGCCGACGTGCCCTCACATATCATGGTTTTTAATTCCTCCAGTTTCCTTTTGAAATAACTAGTAACACAATTTTTTGGACAGTTTTATTATGTATTAATAACGTCTAGAGACCAAGCGAGTAATATATTCGTTAGGCGCTCTCTTTATGGTAAAAGGGGCAAGAGATGAATGATAGTGGCAGCCATAGAATGCTAAGAGCATTTTTACACTATTGTGTTTATAAAAGGGTTTGGAAGGTTGAAGACATTTTTATTCTTGTCGATGTTTTACGTCGTGTTAATATTTAATTTAAAGTATCAAATAATGTTAAAATACGGTGTTGCAATATATTACGTATTTATGGAGAGAGCGTTAAAAAGGTAAATTGAACAGTAATAAATTATTCACACACATGTGAATTTGTTCGTGTATTTACGTACGAAATATGTATATTTATTTTGCCAACGACGTACTGTGTGTGGTGTGAATGAGCTTGTATTGGCGTCATCCCAAATGTGTTGATAGATGCTAAAATTGACGTCACAATTTTAATTGAAGCATATTTATTCAATTGTTTAGGCATTTGCGGTTAGTGCTTTTTGAGTCAATCCATATAAACAATGTGACTTTTGACTCATGCGGTTGATTAGCCTAATAATTGTGGGTTCTTTTAAAATTTTAGCTAAATACTTATAAATGTAGATAATTACTGTTGCATAAAAGTGAATACAAATGAAGACAACCCTCACAAACGTCTGACTACTCTGTGCTTAATGTATAGTAAAAAAGTAAAACTGCTTTTTCATACTTCGTTCACGAATTTTTTATCTAATTGAATGGGATTCTATATGTAACTATTCCTATTTTGTAGAACTAAATGTATTAATTATTTTTTTTATATTGTTACAGGTGTTGCTGTAAGTGTGAGTGCGAGTGATGTTGTCGGGGTCAGTGACGAAAACGACAAGTGTGTGAAACAGGAGGAAGTGAAGCTCGAAGTGTGCGCCAATAGTGAAGGTGAAGTGAGGAGTGAAGTGAGTGGTGGTGCAGGCGCGGATGGTGTTGCCAGCGCCGTGGCCTCCGAGGAGGACGACTGTGTGATAGTGTGCGCGCGCGATGCGGACGAGAGGTCCGACTCGGGCGTGAGCGGTGTGCGGTCGGGAGGGTCGGCGAGCTCGGTCGAGGAGCGGGAGTGGCGCGGCATGGCGCACGGGTATGGCGGCGGCCCTCCTCCGCCCCTACTGCACTTGCCACCGCCACCGCCGACGCTGTACCCCAACGAGCTGCTCTGGAAGCAGCGGTACCCGCCGACGCCGATCCACGGGCCGCTGCACCATGCCATCGCTGATGACTACCTGGCCTCTTACGATAGAGAGAGACATGAAAGACTGCTACGGTGAGTCTCCGTACATATATTAGTTTAGGATTTAGTTAAATACTTTTTGAAATTAATAGTAATGGTGAACAAGTTGACCCATTTGAAGAAAATTTCTAGCCTTCGCCAAAGATATATCTAATAACCATTCAAATCACGATTCACATGACCGTGGTGCTTATTTTTGTGTTGCTATACCTAAGGACTGAGGTGTCCATGCCTACGAGCCAAGTAAAATAATTGCTATATATCATCCTTTAAACCAGAACACAGCTTGCAAGTTCCGTCGCATGAATAAACGAGGCAAAGTTATCTAAAAATATTATAAAGTAGTACAAGAGAAACTTCTAAAGAATAGAATAAAAGTTGTCACTTGTGAGCCCATGTTGGTATTTATGAAATATTGAATAAGTTTCTTTTGTTAACATATTTTGAATCCTTCGTACTAAATCCATGCTTGACTCGAAGATGTAATATATAAAACAAAGTTTTCAAATTCCTGTTCTCCTTCAGTTAAGTTATTTTAAACATTGAGGTTATGAATAGATTTCCCATTACTTTGTGATATTTTCTTTTTTTTATGACACTTTCTACGAGTACTCCGTCTAAAAATATTTATCAGTAGGTACATATAAAATGTATTAAGTTTTATCAGATTAGCTATTACAGATCTGATACACTTATCTTTCTGAACTTTTCACATCACTATCAGTGGAATGCAGGAATTTATATTAGCAATAAATAGAATAATTTATAGCTAGACACTTTGATCTTCTATTGATTGTATTTAATGTATACTTGGAATGACTCAGCATACACCCACTATGTGGGAGTTCATTATTGCTCGCTATGACGGTGAGTCATGTTATTCCATCGAATTACGTTGTTGTGATAGATAAAAATACAATATGACAACCAACCATATTATGTCAACCACACGGAAAACAAAGTTAAGGTTTACTTTTAAATCTAATTGTGATATTGATTATGATTCAATCCATTTTTGTGTTGTGGGCTACACTAATCAAGTAAGAATAAAATATACCATTGGCAAGTTCATTCAATACAAAAGTAATGTAATTTTTAAAAGTAAGTAATATTGCAAAATTACTCTGTAATTTCGATCAATAAGTTTTTTAGTGTAAGAATCAGTAAACAGATAATGCACATTTATTAAATATTATGTATTTAGTTTAGCTGTATCTTTTTTATATATTCTTAAATTTACCCCATTAAAATTTTATTTTCTAGGATTAACGCTGAAAAACTATGGCCATTAACTCAACTTAAGTGCTTTACCTACGAAACAGTTCACCCGTCGTTTGAAAATTAAAGTAGACTATGTAGTCATTGTTAGTCAATATGTACGGTATTTAATGACTAGGACAGGACAGCCGAGTTATTCGTGTGTGCACTTCCATTGTATTTCATAGCTTTTTAACCAAACAGAAATCAAATTGTTAACCATCGATCGTGTAGCTAAGCGCTAACGGCTGATTTGTGAAATGTTTTGTTTTATTAAACGATCGAAGTAACTTCGAGGTTGATTTTTGGGAATATTTATAGTCGATAAATTATTTGATGTAGTAGTAATCTCTAGTAGGATCAAACTAAATCTTGTAAGATACGATGATGGTATAAAGTCGGATGGATAAACTAGAAGAAAGTAAGCTCTAATAGCCGTGACCTTGACCATTGCGTGACTGTTAAATAGTAAAAAAAACAATACAAAACCTCAGTGAACGATTCGTGGTCACGAATACATTGCCCTACAACCCTTGTAATAATAATGGTGAAATTTGCATTAATTAAAGTTCTAATTCATTATATACGATGTATTTTTATTAAAATCTATAAATAGTAATAAAACTGTCCGTGTCTGCTTGCTTATAAAGCACGCAACGGTTTTAATAATGTCCACAATCATTTCGATAATTTCTTTCCCAAAGTTTATATAATGGTAATACATGCGTATTGTTTGTTGTACACCTATATTTATATTCACCCTAGTGGTTAATATTTTTTTTACTTTTACCAAATATGACCAGATGTTAATGATTATTTTGCAGTCATTAGTGGTTATGTCTCATACTGATTATATTACAGTTAATAAATATTTGTAGAACTGTTAACTTATAGAAAATATTCTAAAATCTATTCATAACATCATTTGTTGAATAAATATATTTTACTATTACTTTTTTTTGTCCTATTATTACTAACTCGATAGTTAAAAGACGTTTATAGGTAGTCTACTTTTTATAAAATTTTAATCAGTATAGATTTACGTTATATTTATCAACAACATTCGCCGTATCTCTTCATAAAATTAGTCTAATATTAATATTAATATCTACTATTAATATTAAAATAGAGATGGGAGATAGAGACGATTTTGTTGGGGAAAATATAATCTACAATAAAAGCACTGTTTCAAGTAATTCTATGACTATTTGAAAGGTATATTGTTATTCTATAGTATTCTAGAGTAGGTTATGTATTACGTAAATATGTACAAAACTTACAAAGTTATAAGCACTTAGACGTAGCCTCTAATTTACATGTAGATTTATTTTTATTAAAATAACGGTTATTTTGTAATTAGATTAATGACATAGTTAATAAATAACTACAGTAAGGTACAATATTAATGTTTCTTATATAAGTTTTATACAATAACCGGTAGGTCTAACGAGTTCATCGGATAAATGTAAAATAATAACAGTATCATTAGTGATCGGTAGTCGAGTTACATAATTGTGGTTTAATATTAATTGATGCCCTAACTAGTCAAGTGACTCAGTTTAAAACATCTTACAATGATATTACAACTATCAAAGTAGATTTGAAAATTGAAGATTATAATTCTACAAATGTGGTATGAATCCCGTATATGATGTAATATCTATTTAATACTAGCTTTTACTAGCGTTTTTAATAAAAATTATCCTACGTTCATTAATACCGCCAAGAACATGTTTACAACATTTCATGATGATCGGTTCTGTACTTTTTGCGTGAAAGCGTAACAAATTCCTACTTTCAGATTTATAATATTATATTAAGGATTAAGCATTGGTGGACCTGGTCATAAGCTTCTACATAAGTTTTAATAACGCTAAAGTATCGTTATAAACTAGTTCTTTAATAGTAAAATATTGGATTTACATTTCAGGAAAATATTAATGCTGCCGATTTAAAAATTTTTTATACATTGTTATTGGGAATTTAAAGGAAATAAATTACTATGCAAAGTATTTAATACCTTCTTTGCCCGATATCTGAAATGCACGTTAATTATTAAATTATTATTTAAATACCAGCTCATTATATGAAAGGGGTGTATTTATATATTCAGACGTTTGTAATTTTGTACCCACTTAAATGAATTATCATATAAATAACATGTAAACCAGTTTAATTAATATTTGTTTGGGAAACTCGGTGTGGAAACCGACTCTCACATTACCGGTTCTATTTATTTTTATACATTAGTAGTTGTAACTCATGAACTGTAGCTCAACTTTTTGACGAAACTGACAGATTTGTAACGTTTGCTTACTTTTTGAAAATGCGTACATTACACGTTACGAAGTAACGTTACGATTATTAATTGTTATTTATAGTATTTTTCTTAGAATGATAATAAAAATAAACCTGTACCTATTTCTCTTTTTCTATATAGGCAATAGTTATGGACGACTTGTAGACTCAGAAAAGACATATGTTATTAAAAAGTTTATTAAGCATGTGGCTCGAAATACTATTATAAATGCTTAGAAAAAGTATAAATAGTACAAATTCCTAAAAAACAGTAAGAACAATTGTTATATTCACTAAAATAAAAATATGGATTCGCATATTTAAAAACTGAGGCGTATAAATACTGATGCATGCTAAGTGTAGCATGCATATGGGTACATAAAAATGATATGATTGATATTTTGTTTCTAAACAATTTCTCTTTAATAAAAAGGCATTACTAAACTGAACAAAATGTAACTATTATTCTATTGTTATCATGAAAATAATAATTTAAAAAATATTTACTAGTCTCGGTTGAAAAACATTGCGTAATGAAATAATTATCCTACGTAAAAGCGAATGTCAGTGTCACCCGCAATAGATTATGTAAGCAGAGGAGAATAGTACAAGAATCTTTATATATATATTATAAAACTTAAATTGTGATAGAATAACACAATATTTTGATCCATGCACATTGTAAGTGAAGTTATTTTTTCATGAAATTTCTGTGATTTTCTACTTTAACGGTTTATCTGTAACTCAGAAATTCCAACGAAAATATTTATCCCATGATGGAAGGGAATTTATAATTTCCGATCATCAAGGGGATAAATCATAATATTTAATATTCAAATTCATTTCTTTAACGAAAACGTAAAGAAATAGCTTTTCTATTTAGATATAAATAACATTATAAATAAACTTTCTATTCGTGTGCACCTTTCGATGTTGCATAGTGTTAAAAATTTAGAATGTGTCTAGCCGAATCACTATGATTGTGTTGCTACAAAACAATTTTCGTGAATTTAAATAGACATCTTCAACTCAGATTCTTGTCTTTGCAGTATTAAGCATGCAATATTATAAATTGTCCATGTTCTCTAATTAATTCTATTTTTCGAGTTTCCTGATTATATATTGTGAGTATATATTGTGAAGAATTCAATTTGTTATTAGTTGACGTAACTGTATTTCTTTTATACAGGAAAGAATATAAGTTTTTTAGTTGCTTTTTATAGTGGAATGTTTCTTGATAATGTTCCAAATCAAACAAACAGAGCCAAAATTATATTCCACCATTTACTATCACTGTGTTTATATTTACTAAACCTTTATTCATGGAAATTAAAACAGCAGTAATACTAAAATTTACATTTTCTATTCTTGGAGTATTAATTATATAGCATATAAATATTATATGCTAGTACTATTATAGCATAAAAATAGCTCAAAGAAATGGAGAAGACAGTTCAGTATTTATAATAGACTTTAGAGTTTTAATTAATAATATGTACCTAAGCAAAATAATTTTATTATTGTTCGCAATAGAATAGATTCAATGATTATAGTTTGAAATAATTATCAAACAATGTTCGCAGCAGTAATTTGTTGGAATTCGTTCAAGGTCGACGATTACTACGGGCGTCAGAGTTGTTCACAAGTCAAGGTCATTGTACGCATTGTCGATTGAGATGCGACGTACATTCCTGAAGTTTTGCCATTTATATTCAAACCTTCCGCCGGGTGAAATGAAAGGTTAATATATTTTGAGATGTGTGGGAGTGCCAAGCGATACAGGACAGTGATACATTCATGATAATTCGGTACACAATAATTTACAACTTTGTTCTGCTGTTAAAGAAACTAATTAACTTCGTATTATTATTTCGTTGTCTGTTAAACGAGCCGTTTCATTCGCTTTAATTAACATGTTCGTTCGCCAGGAAGTACCTAACGTGTAGTACGATTAATCTACTAGTTTGCGTATATATCTATCAAAACGAATTAATATAATATGTTATGTATAACTGCCAGAGTTCTTTAGTTAAAATTTAATAACAACATTGTAAAATTCCGTTACAAAAATACTTTTCAACTAAGTAGTTAGCGCGCTAGCTCAATAAGTTCCTTTCAATAAGATTGTTCTCAAATAGATATTGAAATGTAGATATTATGTTCAATTCACTGATTTCTTGCTCTTGAATATATTTCCCGCGTATTTAATGATGTTATATCTCTTATCCCATAAATATCTTTGTATAGTTCTAATAACTGATTACTACTACCATAATGTTTTTTAATTTTTAGACTGCACCGGCAGCAATTTTGCCGCCAAGCCACAAGAAGCGAGTAAGTAGCAAATACAATAATAGTTTTAATGAAAAAATAACAAAAGAATAAGTGTACTACGAATACCTTTACATCTTCATAATATACATAATAATACATTTACAGTAGGTGAAGCCATAACATCATAGCAGATGCTATGCTGATGATACGCTTCAAACCGGTTTCCAGCAAAAAATACGAGAGGAAAAGTTCACTTTACTTATCGATCGATGTCTGTAAAAATGCCTCAATGTATTAGACAGGATTTTTTATTGGCAAATATCTGGGAAACATTTAATTTGGAGTACAATGCTTAGGAATTTGTAATCCTCGTGTGGTTACTGAATGCATTCACTTATTTGTTAATACTGAATCTCATCTGATTCAGTGCTTAAAGAGCACTATTTTAACCGATTTCTATATTACATTTATATTGAAATATAGTAACTTTTATTTTCACTGATTTGGACTGATTTTCCTCCGCCTGACTACATTAATTTGGTTCTTAAATTCATCTTCCAGCTCAGCAAACAACTTCCAAAGAGTCTATATTTTCGTTTCTGTTCGAAAAATGTCGCGTAACACTAAAATTAATTTAACATGCTTTGATTACGCATGTAGCAAAAAGAGGAAACTTAACGATTTATTTAATGTCAATATTTTTCGATACCTATGTTATTGTATGTTATTCCGTAATAATGTTGATTAAGACAATACTTTTTAAATGGTTGATGGAAATAGTCAATATAATTTCGCCAAAGTTTGTAGTAGTCATTGTAATTGTTGTACACTTTTATTTAAAAGTAGTTTATGGAGAGGAAGTACGCCATATTTATTTTAAAACGAGTAAAAGCTACCAATACCTAATTATAGAATCTTTATATTTAAACAATCCGCTACGGTACGTTTATTTCTGCAAAGAAGTAGTCAATATATTGTACTCTTTACACAAAGTTAAAAGTTGTTTTTTACATTTTTCATAGTGAAAATGCTATGGGAACGGAAATTAGACCGGGCCTATGCGAAACGATGCGAGTTCAGTAGATATAAATAAACAACAGCTTTAAATAATGTTGTTGACGCAATACAGGAACGGATATATGGATAACGGTATGCATACTTATTGACCTTACTCTAATCCAACGGGGTAGTTCTGCGATGTTATGGTACAGACTTATCCGAGGTTCAAAAATACTTTGACGATTAAATGTACTTCCTAGTTTACCATGTATTATGTTATAATATAAAAATTGACAATTCATAAAAAGTTAATAAATTACTCAGACTCTGAATATATACTATTGATACTTAACAACTAGTAAAGATACTTAAATCAATTTTAATGCTTGTAAATACATGTGCGCTACATAGTAGGCTGACGGGGAACTCGTGAAAGTATGAGAATTATGTTAGTTCAATCCATCGCGATTTGTTTGTTGTTGTTAGAGGGAAACCAGTGCTAAACTGGCTAAGCTAAACTAGTTTAATTCAGCACTCAATCAGATTATAGTAACAAGTCATATAAAACAAGTAACAAGATACAGTGATAAGTCCCACTTACTAATAATCGCCTCCTCACGCAGGATTGTACTAAAGCGCGTTACTACGAAGGTCAAACGGTTTATATTCAGATGACATGAAAATATTTTATAGTTTACTTTATAACTGAGGAAGGTCACAGGAAAATTCAACAGAACTTAAATGTAGTTTATTATTGTTACGAAAATATACTTAATTCTAAGGTGAGTGAATATGGTAGTTTATACATAGACTTTCTTATGAACTTCAATGCAAGTAACATTTCACACAGTTTATGTGGTGAAACTTTATAAAAGGTAAACTCTATAAACGACTTGCTGTCGCCTTCGTCGGTAGACACTTGACACACATAAATATGGTAGTGAATAATGCGTGGGTAAGGCTTCGTTTTACATTGAAAATACCATTTCAACAATGTATGAAACCATAAAATGTTTAAAACATTAGAATACCTAGATATAGATAGAGTAGTTATTATGTACCAGGTTAGTCAAAAAGATTACTAAAGTCAGGTAGCAGGTGCGATATTGAAATTGTACTAGATGAGTCATATAGTTGTAAAAAAAACTTTAATCAGGAAACGAATCTAATCTTAAAATAACTTCGAACTTTTCATATTAAAATGTTCACGTGACCGTAAGTCTGTTAAGAACTTTTCTAATTATTTTTAATTTTCTACTGCTTCTTTAGTAAAGTTGTATGGTTATGTGGATTTCCGTAGGTTAAAGAATGTTTACTATGGTTTAATTTACAGGGGTACTCTCTAAAAATATACTTAACACATGCAACCAATGCATAACAAACAAAAAATTACATCTTTTCTCTTTATTATATTTGTTTCCATGTTTGACATAGATATTCAGTTTTTGTGATGGAACTCATATTTGGGAATTACCCATAATCAGGCTCTTTGTTTTTTCAATAATAATAAAACTAGTTTTAAAAGACCTAATAGTTCTAAGGTAAATTGGTTTTACCCGCAAATCTGTCTATGTGAGCAGGACAAATGATTGACCGAGATAAAAATAGCTTGTTTCCTACTTAATCTCAAATATGGATATACCAAATCATTAGTTTAGGCGGCCAGATATACCTAATAATAAAATTCATCAACGTTCACAATTATAATATTAGTATAAACTGCATTTATTCTGTGATATCTAAGTGCCTGCATCTTAAGACTCTTGTCCATTTGTTGAGCGCCATTATGATCAAACAACAATAATAATTAAAGTAAAATTGTATTAAATATTGTACTTAATTTCATATTGTACGTTGGATAAACTGGTCGTTTCCATATATGATAAACAGTTATAGACAATAAATGCTTATCTATCTATGTAAGCATATTAAAAATATATTCAAAATTTATTATTTTACCCCTTTATATTGGGGTATTCTTTTCCACCAGCTACTTTACGTAATTTTATTTGCCTCGTCATATTTTTACGATTTTATTATTTCTAAAAATAATGCTGGTTTTAAAATGAAGTCTAAATAATACGTAATAATTATCGTCTTATGTAATTGGCTATTGTACGAATGTTTTATTACCTAAAACTAAACAGTAAGTAGGTTTTTTCGGGGTCAATACCCTTGATAACATTCTACCTACATTTAATTACCCACCGATTATAAAATTAAATTTAGATGGTACTGACTGCTTGATTCTGTGAATTTATTTTATAGTTCCTATGAAACTCATTCAGTTTAATTCGAATTGTGTCGTGTAATTCAAACGGTCGACATTAAAGAAATGACCTGAAATTCTATATTAAGTAATATATCAACGTATCAGTTAGTTTGTTCTTATAACTAATATCACTGATGATTGTCTCCAGTGGCAATCTATATATGAAAGTTTGTAGGGAGGAAACTGTAATCTTGTAGATAGCTACTAAGATTGTAGGGAACACTATATTGTTATTATAATTTCTTTAATTGGTTTAATTACTATGAGTGAGTATGTATTGCTATTAGTTGTTTGCTACTGAATCCGATCGATTCCCTATTGCATTTTAAATTTTTAACCGATATTACGACGGCCTGATGTTCCAAACTCGGGTTAGGCAGTCGTAATTTACCTCTAGTGAATATATAATTATTAATTGTGTTTGCCTTTGTGCAATGTATTATTATGATTTCTCATAGTTTAAGATGCTTCTACGACTTAAAATATGATGAGGATCGATGATTGACAATCCTAGTTCTGTGTCAACCTCTCAAGGGTATTTCAAACAATTTGCACTAAATCTTAATTAATTATACACTTAACTTCCTTAGAAAGAACTCTGTTGAGAGATGAAAACCACATGAAAATCAGTTTTTGAGATTATGTCAAACATACAAACAGACGTGGCCAGGGATCTTAGAACATATCATGGTTCACACGATTTTTTGATCGATAAAATTCACTAGTTACATTTACAGTATTCTGTCTGTTGTACAAATTTATAGAAACAAGCATTGTACAAATGATCAATAAGGAAATATACGTATAAATGGTGCAGTTTACAATTCTTGATTTATTTGTCCATTTGATTTTGATTCCGCTTTAATTGACAGTACTGTTCAATCGGACTGTTCATTTATACTGTCCCGTATGTAGGCAAAATTGACAACAAAGCAGTTCCAATACTGCAGAATGATTGGTACAACGTTATATGCTAGCAGTTATATCTCTCAGTTAAAAGTATATGAGTGGTTGGTAATAGAGATTTTCCTACTTTGCTAGCGACTACGTGCTCGTAAATAAATTATTTATATCCATAATATTATTATAATTGCCAGTATGACTGTCTGTTTGTTTGTTCCATTGGTCTAAACGACAGAACGGATCCTAATAAAATTGACGCGAAGATATATGATAACACTAAGAAGGATATAGGTTGTTTTTTGTTTAAAAAACAACAGACGAAGTCGCGGCTATTATATATTTTACACATTTGACACGCCAATCTCTTCAACAATAAGTCCATATGTTCTTATCGAATGACTAAACGATCGTTTTGAGTTTGCTAAATAGTGTATGTTGTATAGTGTATACATAAACCATCTGTAGTAAATATGTTAATTACAATTCATATAAAAATTCGTATCCGAGTTTAGAAGTAAGTTTCTAAACTTCTAAATCACGGCTTAAAACAGTGTAAAAAACGTTTTTTACTTCTTAGTGATAATAGTGAACCGTGAAGAAATTAGGTTCAACTATGAGAGCAATGAGGTAATAAAATAAATACAGTAAATCCTCAATATCACTTAAGTAGAGTTATACTAAAGATAACATATAACATGGTTATGTGGTGTATGTATTATTTACATGAGTATATTTTCATATTGGGAAAATATGACAAGTTCATATCATTAACAAGACTTAAAACTGGAGTAATTATCTTATCAGTAATTACATAACTAATATGAATTAATGCAAACGTTATCAGTGTATGTTTTTCAAAGTAACTTATCTTGTAGTTATTGTACAATATTATACATAGATAATGTCTAGAAATGTTTATCTTAATTTATTATTTTATTATCAAAGTGTAGATTGTTATTCTAAATGTTATTGACTCGTATTACTATCGTAGAATATGTTGGTTGGCATTGGACCACAGACACACATAGAGATAGATGACGCAAGTACAATTTGTCTTGATGTCGCAAAAGTTATTTATTGATACCATGCTACACTAAAATAGCATAGGTAATACCATAGACACAATATGTACTACATTAGAGCAAATTAGGATCAAATCAGCGTTAAAAATGAAAAAATACATGCTGTCATTTAGTAATTTAGATTTATTTTCAATATATTCTATTATTGTATTATCTTTGATAATTCTACATATAAGTATGACATATTTCATAGTGTCATCTATTCCCAGATTAAACATAGCGTGAAATAACTACTTAATTTTTGGTATAATTTCACAAGTAAATAAATATCTCAAATCCTCAAATATAAATATTCCTATTAGACGGTGATCATATCCTCGACCATTGGATGATTAAACAGTGTATTAGAACGCTAAGATTCTTATAATATTTAAGTCAATATGCGCATATGCAAACTCCTTGCCCTATTTTATAGGTTATTTTGACTTTTCCAAATTATAGCTATATATGTGCCTAATTATTATTGACACATTTTATCAATTGGTAGGTACTACAAAATAAATTTAATAATATTTGTGCAGTATCCAAACTTGTTTCTGTTGAATATGTTGGTGCCGTTGCTTGCCCACATGTTAATAATTGCTTCGTGAGTAAAATCTAAATCTTTGGTGTGAAATGTACATTAAACAGATGTTGTAATTAATCAACTTAATTAAATTCGCACATAAATTAATGTTAGTGTGCATAAATTATCCTTTACTGGATCAGCTTTGGTCATCTAATTAATACTGTTCATATGTGTGCGGTATGTATTCTATAAAGTAATATAATATTGATAATAAATAAATAATTTAAGTATATGGACGACAAATACTACCTTCTGATTCTAATAAATATGAATACTGTAGTTTTACTATTATTTTTAATATAACATGAAGAAATAATTTATATCAAGTAATCTTGTATAGGTAATGAATTATGTTATTCATTTTTGCCCTCTTCTTAGAGTCTTGAATATAATATTGAATTCCTTTATTGCTTAGAACCATTTATTGATGACGTAAACTACCTGAAAACATGTAATGAATATATATGTAGAAATACTTTACTAACTTTCATTTTATTTCAAAATTTTGAAGACGTCTCCGAATAAACCTGGTTTTACTATAAGTAATTTACTTTGGCATTTTTTTATAAATCACTTTTTTTATTGATCCTACTTAGTTCGAAATCCTTTATTTTATAAGTTTTATTTTCGGCTAATTTACTGTCGTAAGCTATAATATATCGATCAGATATTAATAAAATTATATATAGGTACGTAAGACATACGCTTATAAATAATTTTTTGTGGACCTATAATCTCATATTCTATTCCAACTACGCCCACGCATAGTAACTCACAAGTATATGTTATATAAGTATATATTACGACAGATAGATGAAATTAGATACATGCTAAGTTAACAACCGCCCACATGAATTTTAAATATCTAACTTGATTTATGACATATTTAATATATGTTTTTTGACATTGACATTAACGTGGTATATAATGATTCCTATAAATTCTATTTTGTTCCAATTGAACATTTTACTTTTGATCTTTATTTGTTTGTATGTAAGGAAGAACTTCTTGAATGACTAGGTATGTGAATAATTGTAAAATACCTTACAACAAAAATTCTAACTTTATCCTGATTAATATAAATGTATTTCCCAAGGGGGGAACACGTCACTGCTCGTAGCGTATGCCACAAGGTTGTGTAAATGAAATAAAGTTAATTAATGTACTAAATATCAGAAAGGTGTTTCCGAGGACTCATAAATGTAGTCAGGGGCATTGTTTTCTTACGTGATTCTACCTAAAGGTTTCATTATGAGAAGATATTTTAATATAGGTTTTCTTTGTTTATAGAGAACGAAGGGAACAGGAGCAACAACGGGATATATTGGAGAAGCAGCAAAAAGAAAGAAAGGAGAGAGAACGGATAGAGCAGGAGCGGGAGAGGGAAAGAGAAAAACAGGAGAGAGAGGAAAAAGAAAGGAGAGATCAAGAAAATGCCGCCTCTAAACTCGTCTCCAGGCATTTCGAGGAGTCGTTTCGGTTGGCTAATCAGAAGGTTAGATAATTTTAATAGTTTATGAGTATAGTTAACACTTAATTTCTTTTGAAAGATATTGTAAAAATATTGCTTTAATTGTTACTTACAATTTAGTGAAGTAAATCTATTTATAATATTACTAGAGTTTATTATAAACGCTTCATCAGTTTAAATAATTATATTATAATGACATAATTACTTTTATTCTTTCTAATGTATTCATATAAGTTAGATAACAATGACTCATTAAAGTTGTTACGAAACCAGCTCGTTGTTTACCATGTTATCCTGTCATAATAGGATCATTCATCATAACGAGCATGTATTGCGTACTTCATGATGTAGACTAACAGTATTTGAATTTGTCATTTCAATTATTTACAGAGGGAGCGTAGCATGTCGTGGTCGCTATTGAACAGCATTCCTCCACCGGGTCGTGCGGCTGGACCCGAACACGAACGGTTACGAGCACCGCCACCAGACCGCGCCTACTACTCGCCTCCTTCGCATCCTTCCGCGCATCCTCCCCATCCTTCACCTCGCGCACCAGCACCTTCTCCCGCAGATTATTGTTCCCCACATGCGCGACTCTCCATCTCATCCAAACCTGAAAAACCCACGGCTCATCCTCCCTTACCTAAGGGCGAACCAAATTTTGCACCTTATAATTATCCTCCTTATAGGTCATACGATAAACTTAAAGAACAACATTTACCGGCGCCACCGCCCTTGGTGCCGGAAAAAAATTCTGTGATAGTCAAGCACGACGCCAAACAGATTCACCTGGAGCAGAAACATCCTTATCCTAGCAAGCCCAGAAGTGAACCATCGCATTACCTTCCTTCAAGACCGTACCGAACCGGCCTATCCCCTCATGCACCGCCACACCCACATCCAGTGCTCCAAACGTCACCACATGCAGCATTGCCTGCGCAAGACAAAAATAATAGGCGTTTATATCAACCTCCTCCACAACGATCCCCAGCATATTACCAAACGGCACCACAAGTTAAGCCAAAGGTGTCCAGCCCGGCACCCCAACATATATACGGCAAACCTAGCAGTAACTCACCTTGTCCCGCACACTATGGAGTTGCTGTCGAGCCTTCTCTTCAGATACCAAAAACGGAGCCGCCGCCAGTACCATATCCGCCGCCGTCCGCGTACTCGCCCGCACCTCGGACGAGACCACCGCCAGTGGCACACTGTCGTACTCCTGAACCTCGACCGCCACCGCGTGCTCACGGTGACACTAATGCTCCGTCACCATGCCAGACGCAACCTCTGGATTTAGGTGTCACGCGCGATGACCCAGATAGGTTGTCGCCGCGCCGCCGTTATCCCTTCGAGCCCGCTGACGCGGACGCGAAGCGAAGGCGTCTTGAAGAGCTGCCCGCACCAGAGCCGTTAATCGCAGCGGCTGCGAGTGTCGGTAGGACACCTCATGGCTCAGAGCCAGCACCACAGGCACCCGGTCCACCTTGCGACGTACGTGTACCCTCCGCCGATGGCAGTATTGAAACACCCGAACGTGCCGCCGGCGCTTCTCCTGCTCCTCAGCTGACGCCGGCGGCCAGTCCAGCCCCAGCAACTCCGGTGCCTCCATTAGCTGCGTCACCGGCCGGCGCAGTAGCACCACCAGCCGCACCTACGCCACCCGCGCCCCCTGCTACTCCTCCCGTCACACCACTCGCCGAAGGTGATACTCCAGCTAAGTCTACCTCACCGCGTGACGGTTCAGCACCAGTGCGACACCTTGGCAAAAAAGCGTGGCTACAACGACACGAAACTGCTCCAATAGGTGAAGGGGACTGTTCCGGTGGTGGCGGAACTTGCATCACACTCCCAATGACCATCACGAGGGTTTCGGAGCCCGACGACTCGAGTTCTAATATAGTGGTACCCGTAGCCGCAAAATCCATCCAGCGAGGTGCTCGGAAAACATCGAAACCGCGAAAGCCAAAGGAAATGAACGGTCGCATCGATGACGCCGAGGAGGATAGCTCGAGTTCCGACAGAGAGACGACTGCTCCACCAAAAAGGAAACCACCTAAAGCGAAGCGGAAAAAGGGTATCATTCCGCGAAAAGCCGGGGACGAACCTAAAAAGAAGAAGGCTTCCGAGAGCGGTAGCGAGAGTGACAAGGAGAGTGACGACAAAGATTCGGATTCCGGAGGTAGTGGGAGTGGCAGTGGTAGTACGTCGAGTAAGCGTGGAGGTGGGGGTCGCGCGCGAGGCCGGAGGTCACGAGGCGGCGGCGGGGGTCGCGGGGGTCGACGAAAAGAGGACCCCCCACGACGCGGACCCGCCGGCGCGCATGCGCGACCGACCAATGAGTCGTTTTTACAAAACGGTCCCTGCTTCGAGGTGGCGCCGCGGCTCGCTAAATGCCGAGAGTGTCGGTGGTCGCCAGCGCAGCGAGATAAGGACATGCCGAACATCTTTTGCCGTTTCTACGCTTTCCGAAGACTGAAATATGCCAAGAATAGGCAATTAGCTATAGCTGGGTTCTCGGACCCTTACAAGGATGCAGATGAGGTAAATATTAATTTTATAATAATTCAGAATTTTGTTCATGAAGTGTAATTAGTTAATATTTTGTATTTATTATGCATAAAATATGATTTAAAAAGTTCTGTTTTACATATACTATAAAAGCTAATTTCCATATAACATTAAAGTTATATTTTATCTTCTCAGGAGGATAAGAAATTATGGCTGTCATCATCCGCCGGTGCGGCGGAATTAGATATAGAAATGAGTTGCTTCCTGCTAAGGGAGATTGGAGACCAGTTCTGTGAACTGCTACAACAGGAGAAAGAGGCCGAATCACATCATTTGAATGACGGTACGTTTTATATTTAATATTCAATTTTAAATATGAAACGCATACATAAAAACTATAGTTTTCCAGTAGGTCGAGACGAGCAATCTCTATTCGATTGAATAATCTGATGATACTATTACAGGCCATACATATGCTGCAATGTGAGTGTCTATCACTAATAAAACATGTAGTTTCTACTAAATAGTAGTGTCAACAATGTTATACAAGTTCAGTAAATATATTTTGTAGTTTCAGAATGAGATCATCAAGTATAGTCATAAAGGAAATATCACAGTTGATTATGATATGTACCTACTATATTGTATGTACAAATTTTGTGTAAATATAATAAAACAATGGTACCTAATGAGTTTTGACTGTAGGCACTTGGGAAAATATTTAAATCTCGTGTTTGTTTTTTCCCAATTTATATGACGCAGATGGGTAATCAACTATTAGATTTTCTAATAAAGTTCGCTTCAAAGATATAATTGAAAGTTACCTAAGGTAGACTTTGAAAAAAGGAATTTATGGCGATACCTCTGTGTAAAGATATAATTGAAAGTTACCTAAGGTAGACTTTGAAACACACACAGAGGTACCTGTTGAGCCGCTCAACAGGTTGACTTTTAACATGCACCGGTTTAAGGGTTAGATAGCTCTCACCCTTAAACCGAAGGTATCAAGGCAGTAAATTTATCAGATAAGAGGCATGACATCATAGTTTTCCGGATTAGTAACGCATGAGCGCTATCGCAAGTGTCACGTGAAAAGTTATGACCGTTTTTCCGTTCATGTTTATATTGACGACGTTTACCACTTACTAACATGTGGGTTAATAGTTGACAAACTATTGGCTCAACTGTTGCTAAGTACTAATCAAAATTTCAATGACATAAAAACAGATTTTACTGGTCATAAATCTATTCTCAATATTCGTTATAGCTATAGAAGAAAGTGTGTTTGCGATATCCCTATTCATTGTGTGTAAACTTTGCTTGTTCACAGACAAGACAATAGCGTGGAAGCGCGTAGTGCAAGGTGTTCGCGAAATGTGTGACGTGTGTGAGACTACACTATTCAATTTCCACTGGACCTGCGGTAAATGCGGGTTTGTCGTCTGCTTAGATTGTTATAAGGTTAGTTTCATATTTTTATACATGTTACTGTTTATTTAAGCATGATATAAGTTTATAAAATTAATAGCTATGTTGTATTTTTTACTCAATTTGTCAGTCAATATTAAAATTAATATTAACTTTTATGGAATTTTGTTATGTGCGTATACTATACCTATTTCTGGTAGGTCTTTAGATAATATTGTCTTGCGGTTGAATAATTGTGAGTAACCTATTGTTTTTTGTTTACAGTCACGGACGTCCGGAGAATCGGCCAATCCTACTAACGAGTCCAATAGCACAGCAAATTCCACCAGCAATGGCGAGAGAGATTCTTTTGGGTAATTTTTTTTTAATATCTCCATTTCTCTCTCTCTCTCTCTCTCCCCTAAATTGGCATACGAAATGTCTGCACATTTCCATCCACCAGATTGATCATAGGCTCTGGATGTCACAGATTAACTAGCACCGTTATGATAGCCACTTTGTTTTTTACTGCTGGAATGATAAAAAAACATACTGAACCTGATAAAATACACTTTTTTTTAGTACTGGAATGATAAAAAACCTGCCGGATGGAAAGTGGTAACGGCTTGGTCTCCATAGTGACGCCCTTAGTACTCTTACACTTTGTCATACACAAAGAATTCAATAAAATTTTTCAAAGTAATAAGTAGCCAAATGGGCCTGCGTTAAGTGTTGCGTTAACCAATACATCTACATTTGACAATGATTCTGACTAAAATAATAGGGTAGTCAACCCTATCTCTAATAACAGCTGTGACGGTGTGTATGTTGGAACAATATTTCAATGGATACGGTTTGCAGTTGGCTGACATGCACGGCTGGAGGCGCTCACCCGGCGCGGCGGCTGCTGCTGACGCAGATCGCAGCTGGCGGCGCGCTGGCTGCGGCGGCGGCTCGGCTGCACGCCACGCGCGCGGCCTGGTCACTACCCACTTGCGGCTGCGGCGTTGCCACCGACGCTCCCCCCGCGAGGCGCTCTCGGGCACGACATCTACTCCAGCGCGCCCTCCAGAAGGTATATATGATTATCGCATACTTGTTCTTTTATAAATTAAAATATTTTATAAAATAAAAAAAATATGCTATTCAAAAGTGCTTATATTATGTTTATTTGAATTAAAACTATTTCTGTTTCTATAACTCCACTATTCATCATCATGATATATTTTTTAAGTATTTAGGGTAATGTTTTCATACCGATATCAAAACTTCGATAATATTTTCAACACCATAAGGGCAATATAATATTTGTGTATTTAAAACAAAGGCCTATGGTAATAGTAAACAGTATTAGTAATTCAAGGACATTTACATTACAATTGACATTACACGTCACAGGAAAACATAATAAACATATACCTGTGCAAATGAGTAGGTACTCAGTATGGTAGTAGTCAATTACTATCCGGAACTTATAAGGAAAAATCGGTGGCCCTTGTGGTTAGGACATTATCAAGTTGTCATCATATGGATATATTTATCTGCTATAGTTCATAACTGAAAGTTATAATTGATTTATATATACATTGTAATTATAATAGTAGTTTTCTTTACAGAATGTCAAGAAGGAGGATGTGAAAGAAGAAAATGTGTCCACCAATGGTTCGTCACCTGTAAAATCAGAAAACGGAAAGACGGGCAGTTCCGTAGTTAGCTGGCTCTCGGACGTCCCGCTCAAGACCGAAACAAAGGACGAGAAGTCTGATAGTAGTTCCTCTGATTCGGAGGAGGGCGGCAGTTTCTCGACATTAAGGGAATTGCTAATACGCCCAGCCCCTGAAGGTGGAGACACCCAACCCAAGAAAAAACAGAAGAAGAGCAAAAACGACTTCTTAAGTGACGTCATCTCCAGTGTGGTGGATGAGAAGAAAGATGAAGATGAGGAAGTGAAACCGTTCGCACTCTCAAATGTGGTGAAGCGGTATGACAGAAGCGGGCGTAGTAGGGAGGAGTTGCCAGTGCGAATCATGACGCTCACAGAGTCCAAACTTCTGTACCCTGACGTGCCACATGCCTGGCTCTGCGACGGTCGCCTCCTACATCTAACTGATCCCGTTCATCCTGGAAACTATAAACCGTTCCAGGTAAATATGATATTAATTTTAAAAAACTTTCTAGAATTTACATTATTTTTTTATGATATAACATACCTAACAGGGTATTGGTATTGGACAAATTAGTGAAATTTATTTTATTTTTAAAAATAGTAGTTATTGTTATATGTAACTTACAGAATATTAGTTATTAATAAGTAATTGTTTTTTGTTTTAGGACCAGTGGAAACGTGGTCAGCCTGTTCTAGTCTCAGACGTGTCGACCCTGCTCGACAAAAATCTATGGAGTCCAGAGAGCTTCTCCCGTGACTTCGCTGAAACTCGAGTGGATTTAGTCAATTGTGCATCTGGTTTAGTAGTACCGAATCAGCCAGCCAGAAAGTTCTGGGATGGATTTGAACTAGTCACTAAGAGACTTCGAGATGAACGTGGTGCTCCAATGGTGCTCAAATTGAAAGACTGGCCACCCGGCGAGGACTTCGCCGAACTTCTTCCGGCGCGATTCGACGATCTTATGCGGGCGTTGCCCCTCAGTGAATATACATCACGCAATGGAAAATTGAACTTAGCCGCCCGTCTACCGGAATGCTTCGTCCGCCCAGATTTAGGCCCCAAGATGTACACGGCTTACGGAGGCGCCGGTGGTACAACCAATCTACATTTAGACGTCAGCGATGCGGTTAATGTGATGGTCCACGCCAGCGCACCAGACGATGCTCAAGACCGCGCAAGAGAGGCCGCAAAGGCTGCAGAAGAGGCTGGCGTTGACGTGCTGGCACGGCGGAGAGCAAGAGTCAAGCCTCCAGCAGCGCTTTGGCACATATATGCGGCCAAGGACGCGGATAAAATCCGCGACTTCCTTGTCCACGCTGAGTTGGAGCGAGGTGCCAGACCGCGTCCACAACACGACCCGGTACACGATCAGACGTGGTACTTGGACGCGGCGTTGCGAGAACGGCTATACCGGGAGTACGGAGTCGAAGGCTACGCGATTCTTCAGTGTCCTGGAGATGCCGTTTTCGTACCTGCCGGAGCCCCACATCAGGTTCGAAACCTTTTGGACTGTATCAAAGTCGCTGAGGATTTCGTATCGCCGGAGAACGTGTCGCGATGTTTTGAGCTCGCGCAGCAGTTCCGCAGGTTATCTCGCCAACACTCCAACAAAGAGGACAAGTTGCAGATAAAAAATATTGTGTACCACGCAGTTAAGGATTCCCTGTGCTGCTTAGAGGAAGCGCTCGCTGAAACCAAGTGAAGCCGAGTAGACCTTCCGCATTTGATCTCAACCTCGACGTAACATTAATTGCTAAGTTCCGCATTTAAACGTAAGATTGGGAGCGAGTGTGATATGCGCTGTGCGCCGTTTCGTGTATAAGATGCCATTTTTAAGCGTCCGAGTGGATTGTGTACCAGTTATATGTGTGTAAATGTACTCGAAATGTGATTTAGTCCGACGGTTAAAATCGGAGTATGTGCAATGTAAATTAGTCTGATTATGGTGATATCGTTGAGATGTGGATATGTTTTATGTTCCTTAATTGATACAAATAAACTCTTCTGGTTATTTACAGCTTAATTGTAGTTATAGTGATATGTATGTATTGTGTAAATTTTTAATTCGAATTCCATCGAGTACATATAAGAAGTGTATACCTTTAAGTTATTGTATTGAAGTAAAACGTATTCGCTCGAAGCATTGTACATTAAATACGGCGTGTAGATAAGTTTCTCCTATAATTAATTTCTCAATTTGGTTAGAATGTTACAAAATGATAGTTAAAGTATGTGACAATTTAATTTTGTCCTTATTGCTGTATTAGAAGAAAGCAAGTTTTTTTTGTACTGTGTATATTATGTATGGTTATAAGTTGGAATAAAAAAAAGATGTTTATATTACAAGTGGTTTCTTTTTAGCCTATACCCAATACATATTATTTACACTAAGCTAAATATAATACATATGAAAGGAAGAGAAATACCCAATACGAACTTAAAAATTATCCGTTATGAAAGTAGAATTTGGTGAATCTATATATGTATTATAAAACGCATCAAATTCCATTAGATATATAGTTACCACCAATAGAAGTATACCATTAGTAATGACACAACTTACTAAATGATGTACCTATTGACATATAGACAATGCAGGTAATACATTGAATATTCTATTTTACCAGAAAATTGTACCACTATTTTCATTACGAACATACTAGTAGCGCCATCTTACGACTGCACTAGATAATACAATGAGAACGTTTGAAATGTCAAATACCAAATAATAAAGATAGTTTTACTACTCAACGACAGATGTCGCTGAATGTGGTGCTTCTTTATAGAGTACAAAGAATTTGCCTATTTTGGGCTTTATCGCTCTTTACTTTACTTACTCGAATAGACGAAAATTAACAGAAATTCCAAGTGTTTTTTTTTGTTTCAAATCAGATAAGCACGAAGCTAAGTACTTTGGTAAAATTTGTCATTAGAATTGATAGTAAAAAGATTTCAACAATCCTATATTGTATAGGTTTTTTCATACCTGATGATGGTAAAAGTGGTATACCTACTAGTACAGAAAATTTACATTAATGATGAAGAAAATTCATGCACACATAAATTCTGTCGTTGTTACCTATTTTCAGACATAGTACCTACTCTGACTTTGATACCGCGAACTCAGTAGTAGACTATGTCGTTGATGTTACTTGTCTTTGATTGATGACAGAGAACCAGAATATATATACTGTCATACAGTACGTGGGTGTTGGTGGGTAATCCTATTCCTACATTATGGTTACTAAAATACCTATTTACTTTGTCAATATATGTGAATTTTATATAGGAACTGCACAGCGGAGTACAGTCGAAGTGAAGTAAATTCTATCGTAACTAATTTATTTCGTACCAATACTTGACATTCAAATTGTGCAGTTGCGACATCTACCTATTTAAGTCCATAACTGTGCACGTCTATTGGAAAGTTAATTTGGCGTGTCAATTTGTCTGATTTATCCCGTTAGTTAATTATGTAGGTATAACTAACGGAACAATGTAATAGATTGCACTGGAAGTTTAGAACATGCATTTAAATGAAATGAAATGAAAACTCTTTAAAGTTCATAGAAAAAAAATACACTGCTATGTATAGACATATTTATTTGTTTAAATAATTATTGTATTGTTTAAACATGTAATAAAGAGCAAAAAAGGTGACATTGGAACGCCTTTTGATAATTAAATTAATGCAACCCCTAAAAGTAGATTGTTTAAAACCAGTTACTGTTTTTGTTTGTACGTTTAAGTAGGTGTTTTTAGTTTGTATACATACTAAGTTTTTTCATAATATTTTTTCCAAATAATGATCTTGTATATGTAAGTTGAATAACAAATTTTAAAAAATTCATGCACCTAAGTGAGCAATTTATACTTTTACAAATCTTATGTCACATATTTATAACACTTAATAATTATAATAATTTCTCTGAAAAATAGAATAAATTAATAATTTTTAAATTCGACATTAAACTATTCTTTTACCTCTCTTACTTTATCTAGTTATTACCTCATTGTTACCAATGTTCCAAATCAGATTGATCTCCATGCGGATCCCTCTGGAAACCATGCTGATGAATTCCGGGTGAATTTTTCACGATGAGCTTACCGACCCGACCACATACTCACCTTGTCAACCTCCACTGGTGCCCTGCAGGCGGATACACCATTCCAAAAATATTAATAAAAAAAATGACTAGTTATAATCATTGTATTATGTATTTATGTAGTTAATGTAATAAGAGCGACTTTTATCATTTTCCACTTCGTAGGTATGCAGTTAATTTGTTTGTGATTCCCAGTCGTAAAAAATTATTATTATGCTAATAATCATTAGCAAAGCAATATTATTATTGGTTTTGTGTACAGTTCCAATTATTTCATAACAGGATACTCTAATAGTAATATCGTAAAAATGTTTAATATGGTAATTGCTGTCAGATAACTCTGACAGCATTTTAACCATACTCATATTTACCAACTCCAATGTATTATGAAACATGCAAAACAGAGCTGTAACGATTTGATTTCGATCTACTCAGCAACAAGTAAATTATTCCTGTTGATGTTCTCGAAAATAAACTCTGTGACCTGCAGATGATATCTTATCGACGTTCGATTTATATCTATCACCATTGCTGTTATTCTCATAATATAGACATGTACGACCGTAAGGTACCCGGCAATGAAATTTGTTTACAGCTTCGCAGCAGTGTCTTCGTGGACCAGTGACCACTTTTTGTTGCCTCCCCACTACTCTGTTATAAAGGGGATCTGTGCTTATACTGATGCCAGTTTGCAATCTGTAAGGTGATCGTGCACAGTGCAATAACAATAAAATGAAGGCGGCTGTCGTGCTTGTTTTAGGTGAGTTTTTTCCTCATTTTTCTTTATTTTTACCTGTAGTTAAAGCACTATAAATACCATCGGTTAATGTTTACTAATGACGTTACCTCACCTAGGCTAGGTATAGTCATGTCTATTAATTATGTAAACATATATGTGCCTCGTCATGTTGGCCGTATCTTTAAATGACTCTAAAAGGAAGAAATCTCGACAATATTGTTGTATGTACCTTTGTCAGTTAAGACTGATTTTGATGATTAATTTTACTTACAAGGTCCAAAATATACCTACTGATTCTTGTATAGTATGTCCAAGATATTTGAAAATGTCACTAATGTTGTAGTGCCAAAATTTTAAAGTACCTACCTATATCAATTCTAACAATAAATAGGCAATAAATAATAAAAAGGCACTAGGCCTTGTTTTATAATTGGAAAATATATTACGATCTAATATATAAGAAGCTGACTATATCCATTAATACTTGACTAAATACAGAATGTACTAGCCGTTACCGGCGACATCGCCCGTGTGGACTATAACTTTTTTATTAAAATGAATACAATATCTAAAATAAAAGTAGCCTGAGCTACTCCTTATAATATTAGCTATTTGCGAGTGAAAGTTCCATCAAATTCAGTCCTGACGTTTAGAGATTAGTAAGAATAAACAAATTTTTTTTTTATATTGCAATGACCGTATTTCTTTTTAGCTGCTATTAGTAAAAAGCTGATTATTAGTAATTTGAAATTATAAGCAAATACCTCAATTTTATTTATATGTATGTATAATAAGTAATACCAAAAGTTAAATTAAAGATGCAAAAGTTAAATGCTCTAAAAGAAATACGAGAATTAGAACCAGTTAGCACAGATAATTAATGTGTATAAAAAGGCAAAAAAAGTAAATGTACCTGTCAAATATTTTAATAACGGTAGATACCTATCTATTAAAAAATTAATTTGCTTCTTATACTCTATTAATAAAATTTTTGTTGTTTCAAATTCCGACTTATCCGTATAAAAATTAATTTCAATATGAAATGATGAAATAAATTTAAAGAAACATTAACATTACCTATTGTTTTTGTCACAGTAAACCACTTCCTTTGCACTCGTTCTATGTAGTAGGTTTGTAACTGAATACATTTTTAGTAATAACTAAATATTATATAAGTTACCATCGTAGAGATGGTGACTTATATAATATTTAGTTATATTTTTTTATAGTTCTTGCTATATTTTTTTATCTTATAACTATAATTGTTAATGTGAACAAAAAATACACGCCTCCACGCGTGTCTTTTTTGTTCCCATTCGCAAAGAGGAAAATACAGTATTTTCTGGTCAATCTTTGTATATTGCAACCGGTGACAAAAATATGATTTCTTTTATGTAAAGGCAAATAAGTTGACCGCCCACCTGATAGTAAGGCGTCGCCTATATCCTGGAATAGCAACACGTACATCACGTTATTATATGACACCTGCAATACCACTTATGGGGGAGAAAGGAGATTGTTAGTAATGTGGATTGATTATCTTATTGCTAGCAATGTACCATGTCAGGTTGACCTCCACACGGTTCCCCCTGGAAACCATCGTCATAAATTCTTGGTGAATTTGTTACGATGGGCTAACTGACCTGACCTCATGTACATCTTATCATCCTCCACTGGTACCCCGCCAGCATAAACCGTTAGCGCAGGCGGAAGCACCGTTCCATTTACAACAAAAAAAAATATCACTTATGTGTTGCCATTCTAGAGTTTTAAAAAGCCATCCTCTAATTTATGTTAAATAACAATTTAATATAGCAGCAGTGATTGGACTGCCATAGAAGAAGGATCTATCGTATTTTTGTCACTTTGATGTCTTGGTGAAGAATTTCATACTGAGACTTACTTCCTTTGCATCAACGTTGGTACCATCTTTTCTTACGTCACCCTAGGGTTTTTATTTCATGTTTTTATGACTTCTGACACAGTTTGTTACTCCTAACTGCATTGAGAATTCATATTTTTTACTTATATATAAATCATGAACGACTGCATTGTAGATTTGCTCTCGGTTATTAACCTTATCTTTTACCGCTTGAAAAACGTAGATACCTACCAGTTTTTGGAACTAACTCATTTCACGCATTAAATTGTACACAAGCATTAAATGACAAATAACCAGTTAATGTTAGCTCAAAGTGACTCTCTTCCTGCCATTATCCGACTATTTTACGACCATATTTCCTTAAGGTCAGCCATGATTGCGTCGGGTGAGTAAGTATAATAATCGAGTGCTCTTTATTATATGATGAGGCTTAAATTGTTTATGTACCTACAGTTTTCCGCAGGTTTAAGTGACACAGGATAAGATGGATTATATTATTCTATAACTTAGCCTTCAGAATTCTGGTATGGCTATCTACCACAATATGTACTACCCTTCTCCCCTTATATGTATATTATGTAGTTATTAGTACCCATAACACAAGCTCTGCGTAGCCTGGGACTAGAACCATCTAGCTGTGTGAATTGTCTTAGGTTATAAGAAAATATGTCTGTAGTAACCTTTACCTATATGCATACAGATATAGGTAGAGGTTACCACTTACAATCGGCCTTGCTTGTTGTTATAATTACATAAAATTTTTTTTAAAACATTAGATAAATATATCAATTTCAGCGGTTCTTTTGGTGGCCGTGTCCTGTCGGCCTGACAAAACAGATCTGAAGCAGTTGAAGGCAGAAGCTGCACGTAAAAAAGCCTGCTTGCAGGATTGCACCAGTGTGAAGGTGGAGCCGCTGTGTGCTGGCAAAAATGGAGCTAAATCTCTGTCTTTCGGCAGCGAGTGTGTGCTCCATAATTACAACTGCGAAAATAAAGACAGTAAGTAACAAGATAAAGCTAATAATATGAAACAACATTACACAGATAACATAATAATAGACTGGACATTACTGACGATTCTGATAATAAATACTACAGAAGTAAGGACACTTACAGTATTTCATATTAAAATTTATTTTACTGTATAGGAGGACCAATCGATTTGCTAAATTTTTAGTTTTAGTGAAGCTTAATTTAAACACTTTTAAATAGTGATAGTCAAACTTCTGTTAATCTATACGTAATAGCTACGGGTTCTATCAGAAATCTAACAGGAAACTTTTTTATGAAGTTGTATTTTTTATATTTTGATATTTGCATTTGTCGCAAGTTCAAGATTTATAAGTATTACTACAAATGTAGACTTCGTAAAAAGTTGTCTGCGTGGGTCCCTATTTCAGCTGACATAGGGGCTTCTTGGGCTGTATTTCATTTGAAGGGTGAATAAGGTTCGAAGGTTGACGGCCTCGATGATCCGGCGGTTTATCACAACGCCTAACTTCCCATAATCGCAGATTCGATTGCACTGTACTGACATTTGTATTTAAGTGTAGGATTTGTATTGTCTAGGCGTTTTCTACGTATATTGGGTATGTACTCGTATTTAAAATATAAAATGATTTCATAAGTATTGCTTAACAACATTGCTTGAAAAACATAATTACTGCTTAATTTGGGACTTGGTGCTGTGTGATATGTCCTGTGATTTTATTATTTTTTATTATAAAGCAGTGATATTGCAGTATGTACGCAGTGGTGTTCATGTATAGGTGGTTACCAGTCACCATCAGATAGGTCGTCACCTTATATGCCATGCCACATTCTACTGAAAATTAAACATTAAAGTATTCAGTTTTAATCAAAATTGGCTTTATTTAGAAATAATTCTGAACTGACGGTAGATTTGACATATCAAAAGAGATAGACCTACATGAATAAAGATATTTTGAGTTTGAATTTGATTTTGTACATAATACCAAATAGAATATACCCTAATATTGTAAAGTTAAACCGGATATAATAATGGATAAACCATGGCGGCGTTGGATGGCGTGAAGTGTGACGTAACCCGTGGTAATTGCAAACAGAGCCATTGTATTACGCCTGCAGCCGGATAGTGATTCAGATACGCTAATTCATTGTTTTTTCCCAGCGTATATATTTGTACAAATAGGACGTTATGTAATTATGGATGTTCTTTAGTCAATAGATGAATACATATATACGATTATCATTATTCATCCCATCAATTTAGTGCATGATCCGGAATCTAATTGCTTTAGGATAGTAATTTAACACGTAGTCCACAAGTATTTTAACATCAGAAGAACTTTTAAAATCATCAAAATACCGGGTTACGTTTAGTTTCGTTGTAAAATAAATATAAAATTATATATTTTTATACAAATCAACTAATAGTGAAAAGTAACCACTCCTTTCATAGGTGGTTAACTTTTTTGACCAACTGTTAATAAACATTGTCGTTTTTGTTTTGCAGGTTTCACAAAGGTCAGCAACGGCCAGTGTCCAGGGTCCGATGGTATCCGTCTCTCCTAATTGAATGAAAGCTTTGACACGATTTACTAACTTTACTTTTTTTCTTCTTTGATATTTATTATTTTTATATTAATTAATGTTTATTAAATTATCTGGAAATACTGACACGATCACATAGGTATATTTTTTTATCCTGATATGCAACAATAAATACTGTGTAGTTTCACTAATGTCTAAATTTAAAAGAGATGATTTTGTTTATTATAGATAAGTTTTAATAATGTAATCGAGAAGATGAAACTCGTTTATATAAAACCCACTTTTCAAAGAAGCTGTGATTTTTAATTTAAATATAATATGTTATCTTACATTACATTCAAATTGCAATGTGTTAATATGTTTTTGTTCAGTTTAAATATTTAATTAAATTCGTTTATATATTAAGATTTATTTTGATTGTTTACCTAGTTATATAATTCCATTGAAAGTCGATGAACGAATTAGACGAGTACTAGAACGTACCTACCTCTTGATATATAATGTTATATGTTGTCGCAAAGTAACGTCATAAAAACAATACTTCACTAATATTTCCACTTAGTGGCTCACAAAATAATTTCTTATTGTTATATTATATAGTAGAAGTCACTAAAATCTATTATTTTTTTAATATACTACGATGGTAATCAATCTGTACGCAATCAACCATACGATCTATCTGATGGTATATAGTTACTGTACCCTGAAAGACCAGAGGCGTCACGTTGCCGAAGCTTTAAAAAACGAATACAGTACTATACACTTCTTGAAAGACCCCATATTGTGGATGCTATTTATATTGTTTTCCATGAAGACTTCTGCGTGGTTGTCTGTGCTGCACTTAAAAGTGTATACGAACTATACAAAATATAGGTCACTATGGCAATTTCATTCTCTATACTAAAACTCAGTTGTGTAAAACTACTAAGAGTATTAACAAAATTAAACTCAGGTTTTACATATTATAAAACAGTTAGTAGCTATTATAAATTTTAGTGTAAATGTTCCCCGTACTATGTAGTAACCACTTAATTTATTTACTAGTATCTACTAATTAATTATAATTACAATTAGCGTATTGTATTTAAATGTTCTAAAAATATGTCACAAATCTTGATAAAATATTTGTTTATTCTATTTATAAATACTTAGTGTTTGTGTCCACACGTAAATTATTTCCAAAGTATGTTAATTAAGCGTAGGTACTTTAATATTTAGTATGTTTGCTCAATTGCGCTAACTTTGGACAATTTAGGCTTGTGATGGTATTTATTAGTAGATTACAGTCAAAATCCCTTACGTTATAGATGTTTGTAATCTCTTAATAATGTTCTAAATGTTATTTGCATGTGTAGAATGGTAGTAACTAAGTATTAGCTCTCTTGCATATGCTGGACCCAGCTCCCATACGGTGAATCTGAGGAATGCTAAAAAGTTCGTCTCACAATACCACCGGGCCATTTTATGCACCAGTGGGGAATTATAGGATCGGGTTGGTATAGAGTCACTTTAGCTTAAGTTCACTTGAAACTTGGTCATCTGAGTGTGCATAGTACTCTTAGTGAGTGAATGAGTTACTCATTTAACCACCAGGATTGTCAAGTTACTAAGCACTGGGCCTGAACTGACTATCTCCTTTACTCACTATCCCCAAAGTTTCTGAAGTGGTCAGGTATCTCGCGAATAAATAAGTACATCTACAATGTTTATCGAATCTTTATTTTATTTATTTGCCTTTAAATGCTAATATGGGTTAGAATTCCGACACTTTCTGTTCATTTAACAAAGAAATTATTTTCGTACTTTGTACAATAAATAAAAACTATAAATTACGCTGTAATCAACTTAAATGTAGGTACTAGGGACATATTTTGTTATAGGTACACATGACCTTAGTATTGTTATAATTTCAACAAATTTACATGCATTCAATGTTCTTAAAAATAAATTTCCGAATAATAATCAAAGAACATAATTTATTCAATTTTCTATAGTATAAAAATTAATTTAGAATTTTAGGAACTCTTTGACCAAAGTCTTATTATAAACTAAATAAAGTTTTTTTTTAATTTGATACAAATTGCGTTGTTTTCTCAACAACCTACTATCGTTGGCTTAAGATACACGCTAATAATATTTAGTCATAATCATAACAATATAGATATAAGTTACCTTTACATTAAATAATCGTAATTCATACGATATTTAGAATTTTCCAAAAAATATTTATTTTTGGAACGTTTGTATTTTTTTTCAAGTGGTCACATAGGTAATGCTGCAAATATTTCTATCAACCACATGATGAATTTAAATTAAGGTCTATCCGTATATTTTAGTATCGCGAATTATTATTCCACGTCTTTATATTATGAGCTATATAGAAACTTTCCTGAAAACTGCGCAAAAATATACTTACCTAGACATAGATATAGTATAATAATGAAATTGCGCAATAAAATTTCTGTAGCGTGGACCCTTAAAACCTACGCCTAATACTGGCAATTACAACATCATTGTCTAATGTTGGTTCAATATTTTGCTTTTTACACGTGTGGAATAAATCCCTATAAAAGTTAATATTATGATTACTCTAGGAGTATAAATTCATTATTTCTACACATCAACTCGAGAATTCTAGTGAACCATATATATTATCGGTTACTCCCGCTGTGAATTTATATGGTCTAGGCTAGATTTTGTAAAAACATATCAAGTGAGTTCTAAACAATTGATGTATAGATAGAATAAATTCGAGCGGTATATAATATACTAAATAGACTTATACTAAATTTAAAATTAATACATAATGTCTGCGGTCAACATTCACCCAGGTTCGTGATCGCGTAATCTGAAACAAAAATCAAAAATATATCAATATTTTTATGTAACGAAAAATCCTTCATTTTTTTAAACAAACAACGTTTTCTTTTTAATCAATTATTTTAAATTTTTTGGCTATCGTTTTAGTTCATGGCACTAATAGTTATCATAATTTGAAGACGTTATATCCTATAGTTTATGGTGTGGGTATAGGGACAGATTACTAACATGTACTCTCGCGACACGACGCAGCTTCCAGTTCACATATTGTTGCAAACGTCCTAGCAGTGCCTGTCGCATCGAAGGCACATACAGGTCCTGCGGCTGGAGCCACACACCTGCCCGCGCACAGTGGGGGTGGTACACCTTCTCTCATCATCTCCACTGGTATCCGCACCTCCGGTACTGAAGCTATTTCTATTTCGTTATCTTCTCCTATAAGGGCAGGCAGCACTGGTAGACTGGCCGACTCGCGCCACGCTGAAATAAATCACGCTCAGATTGTATATTTTGTTTTTAATGTTTAGGATTGCGATGATTAGATCATCATCGAGATAAAAACTGAATGTTGGTTGGTTTAAATCAATTACAACTTGGTTTTGTTGACTTTCATTTTGCTTGGAATTTTAAAAAGTCATAAAATTTTCATTTCTTCATTATCTGAAATAGTTAATTTGGCTAACTTAGAAAATATAATACTGGTAGACAAATACAAATGTAATTAAATTAATTCGACATATAAATTATATTCAAACATTCTTTGGTGACGGAATAGGAAGTAAATAGTTAAAATAGTCCTAAAAATATAATAATAACACATCTAAAAATAAACAATTAACTCCAGAAAACCTGGAGAATCTGTAGTTAAGCCTCTATTAATTGTCCTCCAGGTTTGCTGTGTATTCTCTCTCTCTAAGTAAAATAATATTAGTTATAGCCTCTAAAATATAAAATGAACTATGTAGTAGTGCACTCATAGAAGAGAAGAATTTAAGGATATTAAAAAAATATATATACATCTGACACGTCATATTATTCTATTAAGTTATATGCAGAAGATACAAGTTAAATGTAAGTAGACATTATTTACCAAATATATTATAGATACAGATTGTAGAAAATTAATGTCATCTTATTTCTTGGGTGACCTATTTACAAGTAATTTTTGGCTCTACATAAAGTACTATTACGTAGTTTGTCAAGGTTCAAAATATAACAACGGAATGTTTAAATTGTATATAACGCGTTAAGTTACCTGCATGTGCAATAAATTTCCTTGAAGTACAGGAGTTTATAAATAAACGCATGGTAAGCGTATGTTTATTTACAGTCACATAATTTCTTCTTTCACATTACTTCTCTTTAATAATGAATCTACATCTACATCATGAGCCGACCTCCGAAAACAACATGCATTGCAAATCTTTACCTTTTAGAAGTAAATCGAAATAAATCTCAAGTTCTAAGTTAAATGTGTAGTTTTGGCAGTAATATATTTATTGTTGTGTTAGATAGAGACTTAATTAACAATGGGATATATTTAGAAAATACAAATTCTTGAATAGAAGTGACGGCAATTTGTACTGACTTAAATTACAATTAAAATATATTTACGTATAAAGAATTGTGGCTATTAAATTTAATACATAGCAAATGGAAATGCAATCATTCTACTATTATTTGATATATGCGAATCTTTAAACACACGGCTGGCACTTTCGCCTGATAAATATAGAGTAGATAATTAAAGGGGACATAAACGTAGCTTAATTGTTTCTTGTTTTATTCCATTATTGTTTTGACGAGGCCATGATTGTTGTGACATTTTACCCGACCTCACTTAATCTAATCAGTATTATTTATTTTCCTAAAATTTTCCTGTGTGATCTCATCCTCATTGCGCATTTGTACCGCTCTATATTATCATTCGTTTGCTTTGTAAACAAATAATTGCACACGCCCCTTTATATTGATTCATAACAAATTATACTAACACATCTATGTATCACAATATTATAAGGAGAAAGTGTCTCTACCTATTCAACCTTGTTGTATAGGTAAACTGCATTATCTGGACAACAACTATTTTATTGATAATGTGACGGTATATACGAAAAAAAAAAACACCCACAACCTCTTTCATTGTTAAATAGAAAAAAAGTAAGGATAGGGTATTTGTGTCTGCTTTAAAAAGGAAAGATTATTATATCTGCTCCAATATCCGATTTAAATTTCTTGAAACAATGCTCGCCTCCAAGTTATTCAAACCAGTTCTGAGATGAGTTCATCTTGTAAATAAAAATAGCTCACAGTCGTTCACCACTCCACTCTCACACGCCATTTTTAACAAATTTTTCTTGCACATTTTAGCGAAATGCGAAATGCCTGAAATTCAGTTCAGACACACACCTGAGACATGGCATACTGAACCTTAGCACCCTAGGTTATCAGTTCAGACACGAGTTGTCTCTAATGTCAAGTTAGACGATCAAGTACGTATTTATTTATGTCGTAAACACCTGATATCTAAAAAAATTACCTCGCCATGGTTCTGTTTTCATCCAAAACACTCATCAATTTTATTCTACAAAATGGCGACTTCGCCCTTTCTCATTCGGAATTATAAATAAAAGTTTCATAAATTTCACTAGACCTCCGGTCCGACCAAATTGATTAGTGGGCTCGTCTGTACATATATTTCTTCTTTATGTTGTTTTTAATATAAAAAGCAATTTCTTCCGAAAATCAATAACACTTTTTTGTTCCATAATAATATAAATAATTGTCAATAACACTTTTAAGTACTGAACTAACACTAAACCTAACTGTCAACTCGTAATTTTGTCAAATTAATTAATGTTTAAACCTCTATCACCATGTCTACTACGATATCTGGTTATAATTGTGAAGTTATTTACATAAAAAGAAAAAACACAAACACCATATGTATTGAAAAGGTCTTTATATTAAAATAGCAGAAACAATAAGTTAATAACAACAATAACACCACACGCAATGTAACCGTTACAAAAATAACAGCGAATGTAATACGTAGTATTCAAATCGCCGATAGAAATATTTCACTGCAACTTGTATAAAAGTCCGTTGCATAGTTAAGAAGCGACAATATTTTCATATCTAATGTAAAAAAAACTGAACTTTCTCCTTGCTATAAAGGTATATTTAAAAAGATAAAAAAAAATTTGAAAGTACATTCCAAAACGCTGTCTTAATGTTATAAACAATCTCTTAATTATTAATAGCTTCAATGGCCGATTATTATTATAAGCGATAACAAAATTGTATCCAAGGCAATAATGTCATAATTCATGAATTATGACATTAATGCCATGTACCAATGTAGATCCCTATGTGGTGATGACATGCCAACCGTACGAGTATCTTCAATACGAAATTTTTAGCCTCTGGTACGAGGACATTTTCGGCCTCATATAAGTTTTTAGGAGATTTTGACCTACAAAAATCAGTCACAACGCTAAGATGTATGAGGTTAGAGAGCCAAATTGAGTTAATGTAAGAGATTTTATATTTATTATTTCTTAGTACAAGGATATGAGTTTTAAGGTGGAACAACCCGCGCCGTCGGCGTAGTGTATACTGCGCAGTAACCCCGTCCTAGCTGCATAACTATTACATTTTTTATCGGTCGCACGTCACTGTCGCCCTCATTTCCAGAAGCATAGTCCGATTTATATATCGGCACTTCCTCGGCTGATTCATCCCAGAACATATTGTATCATTTAGTTCCCACACTTGATAAATCAGTATATACTAATTTGACGGAACTGAGATAAACGGAATCAGTAGGTGGTGATAAATAAATTGACGATGATATTAAATTAATAAAATATATTAATTAGACTCTAATGAACTTAATGCATTTTAGTATAATAGCCGGATTATCATTAATTTACAGTTGTATTTTTTTGAACTATTGTAAAATGCAAACAAGCTAAAAAACTGCTAGCTAGTCGTCTAACACAACAACAGTACTACGGTCATCGCGTAGTCATGTCCGCTATAGTACATGTAATGTAACCCATTGTTGAGGCATAAAGTGTTATGCATGAAATTACAACGTACGTAACTTGGTAATTTCATCAAATGGAGAGTATAGCGGTATTATGAGAAACTGACTTTATCACAGTGTTCTTCTTATTTATCAGTGTTATGGCAGATGGCTCACTCCTGCTATAGTTTTTCTTTGTCTGCACCTATTCCAGTTACGCGGGATCGAATTTTCTATTTCACGCGCCGTACACGTTTTGATTGTTACTAGACAGGTACTATCTCCATCGTATCCCTAGTTTTCATGAGCCAAGTAATCAATAACCTGCTTCAAGGGAGGTTCTTTGATCTTAGCGAAACATGTCCTACGTCAGTGTCTTCCTTCCTTCTTTAGCTTTAAGAAGTGAAATATGGCTTGCAAATGTTGCTTTCTCTATAAAGTTAACTATTAACGATATCAATGATTACCACATCCGGAACAATAAAGCTCATGTAGATATAACGTTGCATTGTTCTCTGTTAAAATATTTGTTATTATGAATTATAATAACAAATATTTTAACAGCTTCTTCTCAATCCTCTTCCGTATGACGATAATCAAATCAATATTTAATTACCTGAGTAATAAATAGGGCAATGTTTACCCTTTGACGTTGCATCCGTTCCAAGCAAATCAAATAAGTATTTATTTACTCATTACTGCGTTCTATTGTAGATATACTCGTAGTGATAAGTGGAATGGGGACATTTAATGTCGATGCCGTACCTATGCGATCCAAGAGTTGCCATTTTTTTTACGGCAAAAATATGAAACCTCTGTCTAGTTTAATAAAATTTGTTTACATATTTAATCTATTATACACATTGACACATATTAAATACATGTATCCAAAAGGCATTACATTGTTACTGTTATTTGTTTTTAATTTAATAAATATCTCGTATTAATCCAGATAATAATAAAGTTGAAATTGTTGTAGATGTCAAATACTCATTCGATAAGTGATTAATTTATGTTCAGTCAATTTAACAGTGAATTAAGTAAATGTAGTTGCGGAAATATTTAGGTGCATATAATTTTATTTTTCTATTCATAAAAAGAAACGTTTGCTAATATATATTAACTATTACTTTACTTATTAATTCTTTAGTTTGAACAACTTTATCTTTTCACATATTTTGATTATTTTGAAGAAAGTGTGTATATTTTATCTTTTTTTATTATTTGCACTTTTTTTCAGTAGTGTAAATTGTGATTTTCAGGGTTTCTATTTCATCGTTTATAACATATAGACGACGATTATGACTATTATTATTCTATTAAATACTAGCTAGTCAGTTAGTGGCTTGTTATACAAATTTTCAGTGAAATTTAAAAGCCCAAAATTTTGACTCTATTAGTAAATTTTAGTATATAACACATTAGTGTAGTAATATGGACTTCGTATTCTTACATTATCGATCTGTCGTCAGTATGTCTGTGGAATCGAGTGTTTAGATCTAATTATACACGTGCTTCGCCCTACGTACCGCGAGTGCTAGATCGGCCTTATTGGACCGCGTCTGCAGTGGGCGTGCGCGCGATAACCCTCGGATCAAGACGCCAAACGGTCTAACGGGCAGTACAGATGGTCTGCAGCTGTTTTCTTTGTTTTCATACTTATTTATGGCTATTTATTATATCGTAAACCCATAGATATGAAGTTTAGTTATAGCAAATGAATTTACAATAATTTTGAGAGTTAATTTACGCCTACTTGGCTCTAAATAAAGAATTATTTGAGATCTAATTGCATCATCATGTGATGTCTGTAAACAGAAATAATAAAATAGAATAAAAATCTACTCATCTTTTAAGACGGTTAAATACAGTTACTTTTGTGTGACAAAATCAAATCAAATAAAAAATAATTTATTCATGTAGGACAATTTTGCCACATATAAACGTTAAAATATTACCTTAGATCGTAATAAAATATTAATTAAAAATTAACTGTGTAAGCAATATATACTACGTACTAGTAGATACTTGGCTTTACTCCTGATACACTATCATATATTTTTTTACAATCTACGTCGCATGTTATATTAAAGTTAGTGCTGCTTCACCAGTGGAAGATAACGGGATGAGCACGGAATTACTTCAGTTAACCCCATTGTGCCGAATGGCTCAGGAGTCATGATGGTTTTTATTGGGACCGCGTGTAGGCCCACCTAATATGATATATTGATAGCAATAGGACCCCAATACAAACAACCCCATTCTTCTGTATTTTCACGTCAGGTCTCAAAATTGGACAATTTAACTTAAAGGCACTGTTTTCAGGTAGTATTTTTTAACCATTTACCTATGTTTATTAGCATTTAAAGCGTAATATATACGTATATAGTACAAGATGAAAATATTAGCATCAAAACACAGGACTCATCCTTAATGTTAGTGATAGGATAAAAACTTGTCGCCACAACAAAAGCGGCAGAAATACATAAAAAAAGTAATAGAATACAGAAAAAAGTAAGTTTCTGTCTGTCTGATTCTTCAGTAACTTCTAAACTACAGTTCGAAATCGAGGTGGTTTGCTATTTTATAATATACTGATGTAATCTTTGCTGTACACAAAATTAAATAACGAAAGAATTTAGTAAAGAAATATATACCATGATGTCATAAAATAACTACAGAACAAAGAGTCATCTGAATTAATAAACCTTAATTATATCCGATTGTTAATGATATACACAAATTACTAAATTAAGATTATTATTTAAATTACTTGATTAGTACACTTGTATAATAAATAATGTATATAATGTAATTGTAAACTATCCCAGTCTATTACTACTTAAGATCGCAAATAAAAGTTATAATCTAATATTAATCCAATAACCATGCGTAAGTACGCATGGTTATTAGATTAACTTATAAGCTAATGTATACATATAATTAGCACTAAAACTCACCAACAACTAATACAAAGCACAAAAAGATCTTCCCGCTTAACATTTCCATGTAATTGCGTCCAAATTTTATTTGTTCACAGTCTTTATCACTCACAAATATTTATTTTATTTTTAAAACAACTTGATACTCTTTTATTCTAGTGTTCGATATTTAAAATCTAAGAACAAGGCCAGTTAAGAATTATTAAAAAATAATTTATTTATAATCGATGTCGATGGTCCTATGCTTATCGTTTTACTGGTGCATCATATACGTTTGTAGCGTTTCCAGGATGGTGGGAAGGGGGGCTGGTCGTGTGGCCATGTAGTGGTGGTAGCGATAACCTCTGCCTCGGCCGGAGGACGAGTAAGTGATAACAAGAGCGACTTTCAAACGAGAGCGGGCATTCTTTCGTTTCACTGTTCACCGACTTTTATTCTTTTTAAATGCTCTCTGAATGCGACGTTTCAATACGTCGCATTCAGATTTATTACAAGCGTAAAACGTATTTTATATTTTATAGCTACAAATAGTTATATTTATTATTATTTTTTGGTATTTCTATATATTGATAAAGTAAAATTAACTTGGTCAAGCCACAAATATCTTTTGTAGGAAACACCATGACGGCTAATCTGATATGAACATCACCACGGAAACGCGTTATTATATCTTGCCCGTAGTACGTAGTACTAATAAATTTTCTCACTTTTAGTTCTTTTGATAAAATATTAGCGATATTTAATCGAAAGAACTAAAAGTGTATTTATTCATTTATTTGAATTTCAATTTACATATATACGTAGATATGTACATGAATATGAGTTTTATATTTCAATGGTAGTATACTAATGTTACAATGCTACATATAGTATACTAACAGTCACACATCAATTAGCTATTATTGCTGTGGCATTAGTTTTATTCCCACTATATGAGCCAACAAGTGTTATAGAAATGACGTAAGGTCACAAACAACGAGAACCTTTACCAACTAACCATTAAATGCAAGGTATTGTAATGTTTAGATAAATTGATCATTAGTATACAAAGCAAATGAATAAAAACAGATAAACTAGGAAAATCTAATTGCACGTAGTACAATCATGTCACATGTGTATAATTAATTAGGTATAGGAATATTCAGTTTATACCAATTATTATAACACTGATCTACCGTATGAGCAATCCAAGGCAGTATAGTAATTTGAAAAAAAAATAAAGATTTTGGATTTATAATGAATATTCGTAATAACGGAAAAAATACCTTTTTATTTACTATAATAATACAAGTAGTGTAGAGTAAACCGAGTGAAAATGTAAATAAAATGGTGGTAGTGGTAAATATTAGAGGCAAAATTTCGATGCTACTGTGCTTGGATGAGATGAGAGTCTCCGGAAGGTCTCTAAATAAAGATAGAACGAATACTGAAGCATGTGCAGGTAGGTAAGTATTAAGGTAATATCGTAATTTTATTGCATGGACAGTCTTCTCTTGACCTCCGGTATGATAGCGCATGAGTAATCTTCCTACAGGTCACATCTGATGATGGGATGTCCGTAGGGTACCTATTATTAGGCGACGTTTACCAGTTAGTGTCAAGCGGCCCGTTTGTTGACTAAGGAAGCTTCCTTGCTTCTGACCACAGCTTGGCTGGCTTACAGCCTAATCTCTGCATGTACAATGAGACGTTAATTACACATAATAAAGCTCACTTTGCAGTAAATAGACGATGAGTGGAGTACAAAGTTAGTGTAAAATTATTTCATCTGGTTATAAATTTGGTAGCGACTTCTGCTTTCTTCATTATAAGGTAGTCTATACGTTAGTACAAAGGATTTTATTATGAATACATACTTCTAGAAATTGTTTCGACTGAATATCACACAGTCAATTATAATACAAGAAACTTAAATTATTATAAAATTATATTTAGTTCTAAGATTACATAAATAAATAATAAATGGTCTTATCGTCGTCACGTTGTGGTAGGCGTGGATTGAATCTATTCCAATACTCCCATATCTATTGTAGAAACAACAACCGACGTCATATTTTTGTAAGTTATCAGTTTCTGATCCCCCGTTTATATTTATAATTTATTTTGTCTTTATCATTAATTTCAAAACTATCAAATAACGAATGGTACTCTTTTTTAGACATACAGTTTTCTATGTGCACTTTTATGTTTTTATTATAATTGTACATCGGCAGATGGCAGTTGGGGCAGTAAAGTCCTCAAGTGGCGATCGCGGACTGGAAATCGCTGCGTGGGAAGGCATCCCGTTAGGTGGACAGACCATCTGATCAAGATCGTTGGAAGGCATTGGATGCGAGCAGCGCAGGACCGATCGTCGTGGAGATTTTTGGGGAAGGCCTTTGTTCAGCAGTGGATGTCTTCCGGGCTGAAAAGACGGTGATGAATGAATGAAGACAATAAATTGAAATAGCATTAATCAAAATTGTTGCCAAAATTTTATTGAGCAAAAATTAAAATTAAGTAGTCTGGTCTTTGTGGATAGTATTTATTAAAACAAATATATAAATAAAATTGTAGACAATAAACCAATCATTAGAAACTAAAGGGGTCGAGTCAATTGTTTGCCAGCACTTGAACTTATTTTAATGAAACAATCTAATCGTGATTATATTAATAGTTACTTGTATCGTATGTATACGACATTTTTTACGCATTGGCATATATATTTCATAGATTGCTTATCATTGCATAAGGTTAGGTTATCATAGCATTGTGATTTCTTATTCACCTTTGACATCCTGTTTTGTGACACTCAAATACGTCAAATACGTATTTTGTTGGTTGTAATAATAATAATTAGTTATTATTATTACATTTCAAATGCTACGAGAAATGAAATCCCAGACGTCTGTTATTTTATCCTAAGAAACCCTATAATTTCTCAGACACACACGTATCCAGAAAATCCAAATTTTGACGAAAAAACGCGACTATATAATATTGCAGGTATATATATTTTTTACAAACAGATGAATAAAGAATCAATAAAGTATTTACGATTACTTCGAGTATTTATTTATCAGTAAATGCTATAAGGTTGTCATTTTGAGTTTACTAGCAATGGAGAACGCAGTATCGTTATAACGATAATGATAACATTATAGTGCATCTTGTGTGAGTAGACGGTGCATAATAATACGAACTAATATTTTAAAATCAAATGTAAATAATTTTTCTACACCTATAAGCACGTCTGGGTATAGTTACATAGTAAATATATTAATTAAATAAAGTAATATGTTTATTTTCTTTTTCTACATTTAAAAATATATTTTTTGCTGTAAAAGTAAGTAAATCTTAGTATATTACCGTACAATAGACACTGTGACACACCTTTCAAATGTATTAATGGCATAAAGATTTATTAAATATGTTGACTCTTAATTCAAATAAAAATAATGAGTTTTATAATTTTACAGTACTATATTTTGGACGTTTATTGCATTGAAATGGAGAAGTCGCTAACATTTATTGTTTTATTTGGCAAGTACACATTAATCTGGCTTAGTTTGTAGATTAAGAAAAATTAAGATACTTAATTGCTGCATTACATACTTATTATTATTTATTTATAGTTACTATTCAGAACACGCTGTTGGGATATAATGTAGGAAATAAACCTCAAGAATTAAAAGATAATTTAGTGTTCAGAGCGTAAGTTTACCTCTATTGTCTGTTTTGTTAAGTTATAGTTCCGAAATGTTATGTTATTAACATACATCGTTTCAGAATCATTTACGAATCGTATTTTTCAGTTGCATATCAAAACTAATAAAGAAATGTATACATGACTGTCCCATGACTTCGGAATATAATCCTGTTTGTGGATCTAATGGAAAGGTTTATTCAAACCCCGGGACTTTGATATGTGCGAGACATTGTGGCGTTGGTAAGTCAAATTTAGTTGTTTTTCTATAGATATGCCATGAATTTATTATTAAGTAAGCATTCGTTGAACAGGGATAGCTGTAACATTTGCTGATATTTACGCATTTAAAAACAATATTAACATAGAGTGAGAATGATAATATATGTTAATAGATATTACATACGCTATCTATCTCTATACAAAGTGAAAGCCAGTAGCGATCAAACACTTCCGTCTATCTCATGATAAATGGTCTCTTTGGGTTAAACGTGTATTGATGAGCCAAAGGCCTTTTTGAATAACCCCATCTCCTTTGAGTCGAAAAAATTTAACATATTTTCTACGAAATTATAGTACTATAAGTACTGGCGTGACAAAAATCATATTAACTAAGTACTATTATAGCTACATATATAGTTTAGTTCAATTTGTATTTTATAGATATCCACCGATTCTGAATTGATATCCATCGAAATATGAAGTATAGTTATATAAGTGTGAATCTTTGATATAATCGTCTTTAACATAATGTACTTTTCTTTTTCAGATGTTTATAAAACGGGACATGCGCCCTGTTATATACCAATTCAGAATTCATATCCTGAAGAAGACTCATATCTAAATTCGGTGCTGTGTCCTGATAGTGTGGATAACCCACCTCGGTCTTCAAACACGCCTCTGCTACTTCGCTTCTTAGGCCTAAAATCAACTCTCTAATTACTTACCCTTGTGACGTTATAAACAAAAAGTAAAAAGAAAATTTCCCAAATATAAGCCAGTAAGTTTATATTTATATTTTTTTATATATAATGCAATGCCAAACTATGGTAAGTGGCCATTGTCGCCTATACCTATACTATACATGAAAAGCGGTACGTAGGTACATCGGGTCAGCATATGAAGTCATTAATATTCCTCATTATTTGCCATAAATAATAAGGATAAGTTAATCTACGTAAAAACGACCAATTTGTAATAGTAGTACAGTAGTATTTATTTATTAATGACTTATAAGGTTGTTATAGTAGTCATTACATGATAACTTATAAATGCCTTTCAATTTACTATTAGAAAAAGTACTACACAATGCTTCCATAAAAACAAAATTTTTATTTTATTTTTCCTACATATATATGTATTTAAATTGTTATAATACTTAATAAGATATACTACTTTAGTCAGTAATACTATATTACCAATGTAATGTAAGAAAAGCAAAAGAAGACATTAAATATTGCTAATCTAATATTTGCCGTTGTTTATTATTAGGCGTTAGGCACTGTCCGAGCTGGAAAGAGAGTTGGGCTGTGCTTTCGGAGGATGGTCAATCTTTTACTTTTCTTTTGTCTCGTCATCCGTATCAAATAGCAAAGATAAGGCACCTCTAATTCTGCACGAATACTAATAAATTTCTTTGGTTTCCATTTAAATATGAGTATGGTCAATGTGAACAGTAGGTAAAGTTTTATTTTTATAGCGGTGACGGTACTATGATTGTTTTACTTATTATGTTTGCGCTTTTTCTTCGTAACCGGCACTATTATTAACCTCGGTAATTTACCTTACCTTACCTTTTAAATAAAAGCGTGTATTAAAATACGTGTAGGTAAAGAAATTAATGGTTATAATTATAGTAAAAGGACTATGTAGACTGGACCAAAAGTGTTTCTTATTTTGTTGTGGTAGCTTTAATTTTATGCAAGTCCGTTACAAATAAAAATAATAAATTATATTTAAACAAAATAATGGTAGCGGAATGGAGGCAACAAATAAGCTGTGCCCGCGGTTTCGCCCTCGTCAAATTTATAGCCTATATACTATATTATTCTATATATATGTAAGCTATATAACTGTAAAGTTTCATCAGAATCCGTTCAGTAGCTTTTGCGTGAAAGAGTAAGAGTAAAGTAAATCATCCATCCATGCTCAAAAACTTTCGCGTATAGGTAAGTAAAAAGACTAAATCAGTACCTACTAAGTTACCAGTTATTTTTAGTCTTTTGGTTTTTGTTTTAGAGTATTATAAGTAATATAAGTGCTAATGAAAATGTTTTGATATAATCAATAAATAATAAATAAAAGCGGATTATTTAGAAATATTTTTCGAGATGATGGATGAAATATTTTCATTAAAGTAATGTCAACTTAATACTTAGTAATATCACTATTATAGCTTTCCTTTCAGGCAGAAACATAGCTCATAAATACGTGCTTGAAATAGCGGGAAAATAGAAAAGAATGATTTTTAAGATCATATAGATATAGGTTTATTAAGCTTGACAAAAAATAAATTGATAGTAAAAAAAACTTGTAGTGTGATGTAAGTACAAACTTGCTTTGAAAACTTTTTTGAAATAAAAATCAATCAGAACCAATTATTATATTTTAATCTACACAAGTAGACCTCGCGACAAGCTTTTATATCATACAAATTATGTAATGACGGTTTAAGATGATAGTAAAAGTTTTAAAGGAAAAGTTTATTATATTCTTTATTGCGCTTTTAAATAAAAGCGTGTATTAAAAAAGTTATTTTACTTTTAATCTATTTTTTACTTTAGTTAATTCGCTTTCGTATTCTCAAGTTCTTTTATTTGATATAATAAGTCGTATCCGTCAAGTGGGAGTTGGCCTTCAGCAGCTCCGTATGTTTGGAGTTGGGTTTGGAGTGCCAATTGAACTCGCTTCCTATCGTCCGAGAAAGCTGTAAAGACCAGCTGTGGCCGAATAGCATTAGAGTAGTCTGAAAAAAAACCCATATGTAGGAAAGCATAAAAACTTAATCGTACAGTTTTAGCAGTCCGCCATATTGGATTCAAAGTGACGTCGATTTATTGTTACTCTCAACATGCCTTTTCTTTTGATACCCATATTCTGGGAGTGCATTAAAAATAACTCGTCCGCCATGTTGGATTTAGAATGACGTCACTAAGTGACGTCTGCTAAACATACATTGTCATCCAAATTAAAAGTGTATATCAAATTTCAATTTAAACGAGTTGGGAGTATCTAAAATAATATTTATTGGTTTCTAATAGGTAAGGGTTAATATTTAATGATTTATAAAGGTTTGAAAACTAACTGATCCAGTAGCAACATATGGTTTCTAAAGAAAACCGGTTAGATTAGCACAATATTATTATTGAATATATTACACGAAGGATCTTATCGGTCAAAAAAAGTTCGTCATCGGTTTTTTATAATAACGTCAAGTGTACAATTAATAAAAATTATATACCAGTTTTAAAAATTATGAATTGATTTAATATAACTGGATAATGACGTATGTTGAAATGAATAACACTATTCAGAGTGTTATTTATTTCAACATACGTCATTATTAGAAGGAAACTCGTTTTCGTTCATCCCGAGGATAAAAGATAGTGTTTGGGAATTTACGCACAGATGTGAGTAAGAAATATTCCATTCGATTAATAAAGTTTTTATCGATATATCGTAAATAATTATTATTAGGTTATTAGGTTATTTGAGATATTGCTAAATAAGAGCTTAATATTTTACATTATCAACTATTTTCTAAAAAAATATTTTATTCCACAAAAATCGACATCCAGTTGTATACTAAAATTAATTTCATAATAAAAAAATAAAAGAATGTTTATGCAGTCTGGAAGACCACCAAAATTACACGGTGACTCATTCATTAAAATATCGAAATTAAAAGAGACCGAGAGTCAGAGATTAATGAAATTTTGAATTAAATACCTTGTTTATTTGGGGAGATCCCTTTGTTGTTCGAGGACAATGAGTTCATGACTATTTAATACATTAATATTAAATTACCTATTCATTTTAAATAAATACGCACTATTCTTGTAATAACAGATAATTTCCTACGTTGTTTAACAGGAAAATAATGTTTATGACATAGAATGTGTGTTATGACAATTTAATACAACTATGTCATACCAGTAATTACCCACGACTTCATCTGGTTTTGGGAGACAAAAGATAGCCTATTCCGTCGTCTTGAAAGACGAAGTTCTGAAAGGTTATCACATAGACAGACTGACATGCCTGACATGACACAAACTTTCGCGTTTATAATGCAAATATTATAAAAACGTATTTATAAATAAATTCATACTGGATTTAAAGACATGTACAAAATGTTAATTGACTGTACTGCAACTTTACGCCGAGGTAGACTTTGTAAGAAGACGTTTGCGTGGGTACCTCAGTCTTATCTATTTCAGCCACCAAGATTTGAGATAAGCAGGTTAGAGAATAATCCATGACATTTTGTCTTCCGGAATAGCAACGCATTAATGGTGTGTCGAGCGTCACGTGATAACGTGATCTTCGTGATATCCGATATATAGGAGCCTGTATTCACTTAACATTAGGTTGGCCGTCAGCCATTTCATTACATAAGCATAAGTAAACCTTATTATATGACATGAATATCAAAACACATTTAAAATACTAAGTTTCGAAGATGGGTTGCGGAGTAGCACCCTATAAAAAATTAAATAACTTAATTTCCTCTCTGTTCAAATTGCTATCAAATACAAATAATAACTACATAGTATTAGACTATAATTAAAATTGCATTTTATGCAGCAATAGTTTCATACAGATATTATAAATGTGTAAATGTGTCTGTATGTCTGTCAATCAGTTTGTAACAAAATGTTTTTAGTATTAAAAACTGCTAAACAGACGTTTATAAAGGGAAAGATGTCAGCACAGGCAATTTTTTACCTCAAAAGCATTTCATTAGTGAAACTTATAATGATAGCCCTAATAGTATGTAGAGTAAGTGTTTAATAGAGTAGTTATGTAGAGGTTATTATATTGTTAAGTACATACATATAAGGTTACATATATATTCTACTATACTGTACAAAGTAGTCAAATACATTTATATAATAAATAAATAAATAATCTATATAAAACGACTACACCTATAGTAATACAGACAGATGACCAGTATTACTACTGTATACAAAGGTTTCTAGGGCATTGAACATGCAACCATGTTAAAGAGAGTTCAAAATATGTACAAAAATATTATGACATGTACAAAAAAAGGCGTTTTATTCAATTACAAACGGTTTAAAATAAGCAAATACTTAGTCATACATATGTAGGTGTGTTACAGAAAATTACGTTTTCTCAAATGGTCTTTTCTACGTCACTGTACGATAAATTACCACATCCCTATGAAAACATATACAATATAAATAATGAGATGTCGACGTCAAAAAAAAAAAAAAAAAAGTCAAGCGTTTATATAGAAATCTCTCATTAGCCAGAGGCCAGTGACGCGGCAACCTGCAACAGATTCGTGTGTTCTATTAAAACGTTATATTAAAACACTTATATTGTATCGATAAATATTATATATTACGAATAACGCAATGGAGAATCTGTTTATCATATTGTTCATTGGTGAGTGCTATCTGTATTTTATAATTTTTGTATTATCGACATTTATTTATAAACTCAGTCACAGATAATTTAACCTTAAAAACGGTAGACGATAGACTGAACTACGGAACCTATATTCTTAGTTTTTCTATATGAATTTATATATATATATATTTATAACAGTGATACATTTTACGACACAAATATTATTTAATTGTAATTTAGTTTATACAAGTACAATACTATTACAGTTATGGTAGTAAAATTACTTGAAATTATTATATAAAACAATATAATAAATACTCGGTAAGGAGGTAGATCTTAACATAGCAATAAAAATAAACAATGTAATGAACATGAGATTATCCTTCTTTATTTAGTCGGTTGAAAATTAATTCTACTAAGAATATTAGAGTACCTACGTGTAAGGGATTATTTATAAATTACGTCACACATTAAGAGAAGGGGACAATAGGGTCTACAAAGTATGAAATTGCAGCTTCGTAACATTTTAAAATAATATTAAATATTTAAAAAAATAGAAAACACAATTTTGAAACAATTTTTTTTAATGTAACTATATATATTCTAGGTGTAAGATGAAAAATTGTAAAATATGTTAATGGGAGGGGATTCTCATTTATGAGAATGAGACTAGTTTTGACAAAAATGATTAAATTTGTAATTTATGCCCTTAACAGGCGAGTTACTGCATTTACTGCTATCTACATTGATATACATATGGTATATTAAATTGTTAGATCTGTAGTTAATCAAAATTATTGGATACATTATTTATTAAGAATCTTTATAAATACAGCATATGTTATCAATTTGCAAGTGAGACACAAATGTACCCTTGCAGAAGATTTTATACAGTTTCCCTTTGGCACAGGAAACCGCCTATCATTACTTAGCACCTATATATATGTATATGCTTATAATTTATCGAAATTCTCATTAGGAAGGGCAATACCCAAGAAAATAGTTGTAGAAATTAACTAAAATAAACACAAATTAACAACTAGATACCTACATACGAAGAAACAAGTGCTGTTAAATTGAGAAACTCCTCTTTTTGGTAATGGGTTAAATTCTTGGCTGCTAATTGTAAGTCTTGCTGTCATAGCGTCACTTTTTTGTATATTGCTAAAGATAAACGCAACTCACTAATGAATATTACTTATAACATTACCATAAGTACATAATTATAATTACGTGAATGCAATTAATAGTTTAATATAATGAAATGGTTTTTGTGTAACGTGTTATGAATAATGATGACGACGTTATTCAGAAAAAGTCCCTGTTTTGCTGCCATTTTTCGTTACGAGTGAGTGCTAGTTTTTCTTAAAGTTTAATAGAGTGTTTTTGCACATAAATGCAATTATATATCTACATGACTGGGGTTTCTTTAAATATTTAAGTATTGTAAGATTATTAATAAAAATAATGGAAGATTACCTTCGGAACTACGCAGCCACAGTAATAGATTATTATATCGACAAATATACATTTGTCGATATAATAATCTTGGGAAAAAATTAAATGATTGTAACAACTCAAGTGAAAACCCAATGTAAAACATAATATATTTGCTTTATTTACACTATAGAGAACAAAGTAAATATATGCAAACCCACAATCCGGTTAGACGACATAACTATCCTAATGAGTTTAAGTATACATGTTTACCTATCAAGTTTAAATTCAATGAACATGACGTCGTGACACTGATTGCCAAGGAATACGTAAAGTTGGATTTATAATAGAAGAACAAAGAACTGTACAGTAATAGAACCATTTGTTAGTTAAGACAACATTGCAAGATTTTCGTCCTTAATGCATTTGAGCATCTATAGAAAGTTGTTATGAATATTATATGTGTAAATAACGTTTTCTTTATATTTAATTATTTTAATAAATGCAGTTTCTATGTTTCCGAATGGATGCCAGCAATGCCAACTTTGGGAAAATAAATAAGAAGATTCTTATTTCAATCACATAAGAGAAAGAGAAAACTTGAAGTAAGCCAAGTTTATACAAAAAGGACAAGAAACAAAAGATTTCATTTTTAGTTGTTCTTTTATAAAAACTTTTTAAGTTTTCCACACCAACATTTGGCGATGTTATAAAAGAAATATAATATCCAAATGTTATGCGTCTACCAGTCGGCACCTGGAAGAAATAAATAAAACAAGTATTTTTTATTGTATTGATATATAAAATATACATTCATTTACTATATTTAACATTTAACCATTTTTTTGGTTAATATTTATTTAAAAAAATAGATAACTATTTGGATTTATCCTAACTCTGTTTATTTTATTTATATACATATTTATATTTATTTGTAACGTCTATATTATGTTCCAGGACATAATCTTGGAATTTAGGCTGTATACAAATGCTAGCGGTCAATACCACGAGAGTAGCAGTAAAAACCTGTTACAACCTACATACATGACCACAATTATAATTATTATTATGTATTTTTTTATAACTTGGACTTGTTTTCATGAGGTGTAATTATTATTAATTAAATAATTAATCTTATATATGAAAAAAGTCAAGTTCATCATAGAGAATCATAGAAAAAAGTTTAAAACGTGACTAACAAAAACTACTTCTTCATCTATTACTCTACTTCAAAATAGTAACGGATAAAATAGTCGTATTAGAAACTAAAATAATTTGGCTATTTAGTGAATATATTAAATTTAGATTAATTTTGTATATATAATTAAAAAAATGTGGTTTTTTATCAACCTTAGTTCTTTCTACTGTAACTCAACTAAATTGGTTCATTAAAAAAGTGCAAATCATTTTTTGGTACATCAATATGAACAATTAATTAATATTTATTTTATTTAAAAAATAGTTACGATTCATAAATCTTTTTTGTTTCTACAATACAATATTTTGATTAATTCTGAACCAATTAGAATAATTATATCTTTTAAAAAAAGATTCAATCCTCTGTTTAACCTAATTTTTGTGCAATAAAACTATATACTTATTACTTGTATATATTCTAGTTAATTTAGGAATTTAAAATCAATATTTATCTTTTCAGGTACAGTCTTTAGCGGTACATTAGGGATGTCTTTGCGTCAAAAAAGGCAATCGAATACTAACAGTAATGATTTAGAAGATAGATACGGATGGGAAAATAGTGGGAGGCAAAATTGGTTCCCTAATCTAAACCAAATTAATAATAGACCATGGCAGAACCAGTTTCCAGGACCAAATCAAAATGGCGGACAAAACCAGTTCCCCTGGCAAGATGCAAACCAGAACGGAGGTCAAGGAGGTCAAAATCAGCAGCAGACACAACCCCCAACATCACCTTCCAATAATAATAGGTACAGCATTTTGATTTAAAATACACATATGGGTAATATTGTTTGCTAACATATGTATATATATTCTCTGAACAGGATTAACAACTTGAAATTTAAAAACATTATTTTTTTATTTTACTTCAATTTATGAAAATGTTTGGCGAATACGCCATGTCGTGTCGTCAAGGCAGAGTCACACAGCCTTTGAATTTAAAATAAAAAAGAATTATTAAGGAAATATTGCACAAAACTTGGCTGTATTGTCATGTAAACTTTTTATTGATGCTCCGCTCCTATTGTTTATAGAGAGATGGTATATATAACATTCCTTGAAAAATATATTCCTTAGGCTTATCTAATACTAAAGGATTTTTTAAATTCTTTAAAAATTTCTCAAACATTCTTCAAATACACAAAATTTTAGTATTATTCTAACTAGAATAATAATACAATTTTGTGTATATGTTTTGTGTATTTTGTGTTTTGTTCGGGATATATTTGCATATAGTAAATTCCTTTAACCTTTCAATTTACAGTGGCACTTCAGGTACTGTACAAACCTGCATCAACTCTTGTCCCGTGACACCAGAATACAATCCAGTGTGCGGCACCGACTTGGTGACGTATCCCAACCCTGGTCGCCTCGCGTGCGCGCAAGCTTGTGGAGTCAGTAAGTATCGCAAATTTTGTGTAATATTTAACAAATGTTACCAGATATCACAATTTCACGGGAATCCATATTTCCCGATTTTCGCAATATCCCGACAAACACATTATCAGATTCGAAAACCAAATGTTTGTTTTAGATTAAAATATTTATAATATAATATCTGAAGTTTACAAAATACACGATATTACACGTATCGAAATCCGCAAATTATAAAGTAATCTCTACGTCCTCTGTTGGCCTATATTTTTTCCTTACATTTAGCTTGTTTTCCGTATTGAAAAATCTGCGGTTTGTTTGATTATATAATGCTGTTAGTATACATAAACCATTTGATAATTGTTACGAAACTAAGGTATACGGATTGCAAAACTATAAATTAATAAAATATTAGCTACTGTATTACATAGAACTATACTATCGATTTCCTGACACATTTCAAGGGGAATTACAATATCCTGAGCCAAGGCTCAGCAATGAACCTAGGGTTCATTGCCCTAGAAGATGTATAGAATTAAAACCGTATCCGTCAGGGAGGAGTTGGCAATAAGTCGCTTAAAAATTCTTCTGAGGGTTTGGAGTGTCCTCTGCACTCAATGCCAGTTTAGTTCGGCGAAACTGTAAGGACTAAGCTAGCAACAAACAACATTAGAATAATTAGAAGAAAAGAATTATGGTAAATCCCGGACAGCAGTAGGTATTGTGTCATAGGCTTAACCATAAATGTTTTATTTTTCTAATCATTCTAATGCTGTTGGTCGTTAGCTTAGCTGATCGGTAGAACATCGACGGTCTAAAGCGTCTATGAAATTTAATGTTTACAATACTGAAAGTAGGTAATATTTCTACCACTATTACTAAATATGTACACAATGAGGTATTGATTTTAAATAAAGCAATTCGCAACTCATTGGTTAAACCAGATTCGATATATTCACGTACGTCATACTATTTTTATTTGATTGCTGAAGCATGAAGGATGTACTTATAAATATTTTTCGGAGCAAAAAAGTATTACCTAATTCCCTACTGACTCATACCTATGAATAATGTAATTATTATACTATGAATGTGTATATAGAAAGAATATATACGAGTATAATTTTCTTTGACACCTGATAAATTTCTAGATATTTTTATCACTATCGTAATATGATAATTAAATATCTTTAAAGTAATAAACTGATTAATGCAGTAGTAACAACATTTGGTATAATAGCTTCCCCCTTTATTCTTATTTACTTCTATGCAGTTCTTTACAATATAAATAAATATATAGAAGGTTCATGTCCATGGCTTACTTAGAACCGTAAATAAATCTTTTTATAAGGATAATTATAATTTCAAACTGGAATTTTAATTGTAAATGCCATAAAATTAACACAAGTCACAAATAACAATTGAATAACGTATATTACGGTAGTTTCGAAAATCCAACGTTATTGTGGTTAAAGGAAATTCAACCCGTTTTGTTATAAATCGACATATACATAATTTTAATAGTTATAACTGTTATACGAGTCTACGTGATTAATGATAGTTACATTGTACAGAACTTAAGGAAAATAGTTATTCCTCGTTATAATTATCAAGGTAAATTAAGAATTTATGAATCACTTATCTAACAGTAATTACGACTCACCAAAAGCCCCGTTTGGTGTGAAGGCTGTATCTACTAACAGTCATTCCTAATATTTATAAAATCTAGACAAATAAATAAAATTAGTGCCTGTTTATAATTTCAATGAGCGTTTCACGAAAGTATTTTATATCTTTTCTGTCCGTATGTTTGTTCTTGATAATCTCTGAAAATTTTGACGCAACTTTCACTTTCAGAAAGCTAAAGTTATAAGCAGTAATACGGTTACATTTATTTTAAATATTTCATTTATTTTAATAAAAACATGTTAATTTCCAAGCGGACGTAGCCGCGGGTAACAACTAGTATTATTTATACTACTTCTTTAAATCTTAATATATAAAATTTAGTTGCACATATATCTACGTATATATTGAAAATATTGTCCAGAGAAATATGAAAATATAGTTTATCTACTTTTTGTTATATAACTTTAAATGATTTGTTCACTAAACTACGCCAATATTTTAGTAATTATGTTACTGTAATAGTAATTATGGTGTTACTAATGAAATGTATGTGTAGTAATTGAAAAAATCTTTTTTTCAGATGTAAGCCAGCTCAGGACCTCTCCTTGTCCCACTACAACAGTAGCACCGACAAGCTGATTTAATTATGAATCCCCATATTTCATAAATGATGAATGACTGAACATATTAAAAATGTTATTAAATTATATTTTTATAACAAAAATAGCCGGTTTTACATTTAATCTATAATATGAATAATTTGGAAAGAAATTGTGTTCGTATTTACTTTTATATAACACATAAACACTTCTAATTTTTTTTCATGGTTAATTACAATTGTATATATAGGTATAAACGAGATATTCATAAAAATCAAATAAATTCGATTTGATTTTCGATTAGATTTGAAATCGGGAACTATTTAATAATAGTATGATTAAATATATAATGTAATATGATAAATGTGTACAACATAATATATGATATGATTATTTAAACTTAACTGCTTTTATATTGATATCAAACCCCAGTATTTTTTAATAATATGCATATAAATATAAGTAAAATTAGGGAAGATGTAATTCATAATAATGAAAAACGTGATAACAACAGTAATAAATGGTTTATTAGTATATTGTTGAGAAACTGAGTATCGCGTAAGCATAATACTACTAGTACGAAATGATTCGTAATTGAAATGAAACCGAACAATTTCCGAAATAAACATTCACAGTCAAGGAATCGTTCATCAAAAAAGTCATCATGATTAATACAAAGAATTAATAAGTGCTAAAGGTTTTGCGTGTGGTGGGAAAGTTAGCGAACTGATGATTCAAATCATTACGAGCTTTTCTGCCTAGACTATTACATTACATGTGTATTTCTATCAGCTAAATGAATTACAGTAAGCAATTAAGATGATAACCATATTTAAGACGTTATATTGTGTCTGTCTAAAATGACAAATGAAAAATCAATAGTCTGAAAATTATTTCGTCTTTACGTTTTGCCTAGGAAAAATAATAAATCAATATTTAATTGTCAATTGAGTCATTATTTATTTTAAAGTTGTTTAATGTACTCGAACTTTATTTTTCTACATCAATTATTTGTGTCTGTACTACTGTCTACACTCGTATTATTGCATACACACACATACTATATTGCATTGTATTGTTTTTTATTGTACTCTTAAAAAATAAAATTTGTCATGTAGATAAGTGATAATTTAATTTATATTTATGTATTTGTGTCGAAGTTCGGTAACCTTTCGTCATGTGTAGGTACCCATGTCTGACATTCATAGCAAGTATATGAGGAAAACTGTAAGTTTTGGCGATTCAAAACCAGAATTTAATTGCAAAGCATGTGAACTTGACATTTTTTATTTACCATGAGTTAAAACTAGTTTCTCGTTTATTTTGTAAATATTTGAATTTTAAATGAAATCTGAATTTGTATTATTGGTATCAACAACAGAAATAAATATCAACACACCCAATATACCTAATAGAGTTTTTTCTACCTTGAATTCTTATTGATCACTAGGTGTTCTAAAATAAAAATAGCCTAAGTTACTCCTTATTACATCAGGTACCTGCCAAAAAAGTCCTGTCAAAATCGGTCCAGCCATTTCAGAGATTAGCCGGAACAAACAGACCGACAGACAGACAGACAAAAAATATAAAAAATGTTATTTTGGTATATGTACCGTATATATATTCATATGCATGTAGTAAACGGTTATTTCAATATTACAAACAGACACTCCAATTTTTATTTATATGTATAGATGATACAATATTAATCCCGCCTGCACCGATGCGCTTAAAAGATGGAAAGATGGTGTTGAATTTTCTTTGACAATATACCAAATAGTAAACATACAAATTTTCAACAATTGGTCAAAAGCCAATCCAAGTTTTATAAAACATTAAGAAGTTATGATATATAAGTGTAATATATATATAAAATATTACACTATTGCTGTAAATCATTATCAAAATAGTGTATATTTTTATTTTAATTAATACATATACACCATTTTGATACAAATTACTATTAGCACAGATAACATAATATTACATGCTATTAGTTAATTGAACAATACCTCTATTAATATTTACTAACCCGAAGATTACTACTAGTAGAAGTTACCTAGTTACCTATACCAAAAATTAGGTCGGGCCGAAACTTAATATTTGATTATATTCATGATAATTGGTTGTGTTATTAAAATTCGAGGAATTAACAAAGTTGCTTCGATATGTATATGATATCGAATATATATGTATATGTAATTAATACTAAGAAAGTTTTTGTGATTAAGGGAAACACAACTTTTTGTCTTTGTTTGTGTTTTTTTTTTGTAATTGCACATGCATATATAATAAACTTAATATTTACACATGACTCATTCCAAATTTTACAATAGCTATAAGCGTACAATCTTCTTTTAGTTTGCTACGACTTAATGAAATTTAAAATTTAAGTCTGCTTAGCTCCTACAGTACGTCTGCTAAAGATTCTTTGACAACATATGTACTAGAAAGAATGCTGGCTATACTACTTAATATGAGAAAAATTAAATTTAGAGTACCTAATATTAATTTAACCTCGAATAAAACCCATAACGTGTGTGTTAGAACACTTTCAATTTCATCCTGCTAACTATTAAGGGATCATTGTTTATAGACACGCAATATTAGCATAAAATAATAGACGGGAATCCTCGATGGTCTAAGCATGAAACAGGTTATCTGTTTTCCTGATCCATTGTACTTCTACAGTTAAGAGGTCATAATTGGTTCTTTATCTAGATAATAAGTAAGTATAATAGAATGTAGTTACAGTTTATAAAAACCACTTACGTCCTTCTATAATATGCGAAAAATAATTACATTGTATGTCGAAAAGTTCATTTCGACACCACGTTTCTTGCTTCTATATATTCTGTGCGGACAAAATGAGACTACTACTTATTTACTACGATTTTTTCTTTTGTAAGTTTTTATAGATTATTATTATTTATAATTAGAATAGTAATAATCGCCTACATACATGAACATCATTATTAACTTCACATGATCATATAACGCCCGCAATATCACTCAGGCGGTACATTTCTTAAGGACTATTATTTTTCTTGTAATTTCACAGTCTTATCTCCCTCCTAACCTGCTTGGATGCTGAAATTCACATGAAAATGAAACTTTTTATGAAATCTCGTAAAAAGTAAAAACAAATTTTGGAAATTAGATAAATTACCTATAATTTTGACGTGATTAATTTTTAGGTTTTTAAGCCAAATACGAGCTTGGCGTTTATTTTATCAATATTAACTCACTTATAATTTGTAAAAAAGTTTAAATAATGGATGTAGCTAGTTAAGCGGTTTTGTATAGGGTTTTATATCGGATTTTCCGATAACAAACCAAATTAACCCAAAAAACAAGGACTGAATCGTCGCATGTCATGTACCGTTCAAAAATTCCCATCCATATGTGGTCATGTCAAATGTAACTTTTACCGCAATGTCGATGGTTGATATTATCTACTTTTTCCCAATGTGGATATTTGTAAGGTCTCTATTTTCTCTCTTACTCTTTATTCTATTGTATTGTACATATATGTTTTGTTCCCTTAGTGGGCTTTTCAGATATTTTCAAGATGCAAAAGAGTAATGATATTTTATTATTACGTCAGCACACCTCGAAGAAAAGTCATTAGAAAAAATGACTATCAGTTTTGTAATGTTTCTTTAATTACAGAAACATGATAATATATTAGATATATATTTTAGTCTTACATACTTCTTTTATGTCGGCTTTATTTTATATAATAATAATATGCATGTAATTGTTAGATTATGGCGAACGGGTCACTTATTATGAGGTCTAAGTTTGCTGATGCTACCTTAATGTTCTACAAATTCTTTCTACTTTTCTCTTGTTGCTTTGCCTGGAGGGTAGATAATACAATGAAACGTGACCGTTATTTACAACTATGGTGGATTTAGAAACATTCTCTCCTTGTTACTATTGCTTTCATTTTTCAAGAAGGTTTTGGGAAGTATGTGCATTCCACCGCATATCACCAAAAAGTTGTTAATTCACAAAAGATTTAGGCAAATTCAATATATTTAATATTGAATTTGCTTAAACTTATTAATTAATCAATGGTCATTAGGTAAAAGGTCGAGATACCTTAAATATACCTTTAGCTATAATATAACCTTGATACTTTTTTAAAGTTTCAATGAAATGATTCCGGGTTTGTGATTACACACTCACTTTTATTCAGTACTTTTACTAAAGAACAGTTTAGGGTAATATAGCGCTGAATAATCAAAACCAATATATATTACTATATATAGTTATGTATGTAGTTATAAAGTTTAAAGTTAAGAATTATTAGAATTACAATGAAGAGGAAAACAAATAAACATATTTTTCGCATGTCTCACAATTTGTAACAATCATGGTATATGTAGTAAACATTTACGACATCGTCGAAATTAGTTTCTTATAACTATCTAATGAACCATTTCTTACTAATGAACAATTCATTACCCAAATTATTAGTCAAAATATGTATATTAATATACTATATGTACATGTATATGTAATATAAATTATATCTATTATGTATAAAAAAATCATATCAAATAGAATTACGTGTATACTTCTTATTAAAGTAAATAGTAAAAAGAATAAAATATTGAAATACATGTATGGTACACAAAAGCATCTCTAATATAAAAAGTTTATGTTAAAAGTAATACGAAATAAAATATAACATTTTAAGTATTTTTTTCTTATAGAACTAGAAATAAAATTACTTTTTTTCTTAAATAACCAAACAAAATCGAGAAAAAATAATTTAATAAAAAAAATTGCTTTTGAACAGAGTACGATCGTGATAATTGATTTAATCACGTAAATGCCGCAAATTGTATGTTCACTGTTACGTTAGTGTTATTACTAATATTTTTTAGCGAGTCTCAAAGTATTGTTATTTAAAACCAATTGTTAAAACATAGGCAAGTACTTTAAATTGTTACCTTATTAAGTAGCAAATCCAAGTTGATTAACCGACTTTGTGAATCATCTATAATAAAATAAAACAAGTTGTACGGTGATGAAGAGAGGGGATTTTAACAAACATATATGAGATGGTTGCATAGCCTGTTAGTCATTTTGCGTCTCGTATATTGTGTTGTGTGATGTGTGAGCAATAAGGTTTTTATATACAACTATATGTTTGTTTTGAAATTTTAATATAAAGTGTTACAAAACAATATTTAGGATGAGCTTGAGATTGTTAAGTAAGTATGTTCAGTATCATATATGTATAATAGTGCATCTATATAGATTTATTAAAATCTCCTGTAATTTGTTTGAAATATAAATATTTTCATCTAAGATTTACCTATAAGGAAACTACCTAATTTCCCGTGGGAATTCTCAAAAACGCGTTATCATGTCATTACAGATTCCTAAAGAATGTGTAACAACATCGTTGGTACCTATACAGAATTCGGGACACATTGAGTGGTATTTCGCGATTATGTAATAAGGATAATCATCAGTTTATTCCGTAAAAAAGTCATAAATGTATTACATTAACGCATAATACATATATACGACGACTCATTTACAGAGAACCCTTACATTTATGATAAACTAAGTTTATGTGATGCTACGTCTGATCTTGTGCTATGTGGATGTGAGGAAATATATTCTAAAGTATATTTTCTCACATTAGTATCAGACCAAATTATCCTGTAATGCAATTGAAGTTATATAGTAATAACTGGTTTAAAATATTATCATAAGTAGGTAAATCGATAACATCCAATTTGTTAATAAGTCATTTGAATTTGATGGATGTTGATCGATAGTTATTCGATAGAAGCAGTTACTAATGGAATGGTATTTATTGATGAAATATGTTATGATAATGTATACTGCGGTAATTAGTATAAATGCAAATGGATAAAAATTAACAGGTATATTTTTTATTATTAGTGTATTGTACCTATAAAACGGATATTTAAACATAACGTGCGTATAATTTATATACAAAATACATAGGAAAATATATTTTTATTAAACTCAACTAGATCATAGCGCCACAGTTAAGTTCAAACGTTGTATAAAATCATAGAATACTGCATTTAACAAACTATTATCTGGCCAGTGTTTAGATATGATAAATTTGATAGCTGTAGACGTTAACTTATGAATTTTACTACAACATATTGCATTACATACTGATATTAATTCAGTGAGGGTGTTCCATCAATATCGAAAAAATTACCTTCACATCTGTTATATTAGTAATCATCTATCCTATGAAATATTCGAAATTTATCCGGTTATTCTTGATGTATTTAATACTGTTAAGATATTCCGACACTATAACTTTATTAGTACCTATTTTTTTTATAATTGCCTATTTTTTAACGACTTTAAGTTATTGTCAGGTGCTTAGACTTGACATGGATCTATAATGCCCGCCCTTATAATTCTTCCATATATAATTACCTAATACAAAATATTCATAATTACATTACAATTACACCAAACTTAATATTCATATGATACGGGTCATTTACTAGATTCACATAATAAGTGTTCGGATGTAGATATGTTCATACAATACAGGATTTATAAAATGAATGTAGATTGTATGGGAATATTTTAGAGTTTTTAGGGGTAATACAATGTAATACATGACATTATATACTATTTTTAAATAGGGCTGAAAAAAAACATTGTCGGTAAAGTTTTATAACACCCATTATGTACTTTACAGATTTTTTTAGAATAAAATACTGCATTTTAAATAGACATTTCTCTTTATTTTTATATAACATTTAATATAACATTTCTGTAGATAACAATATAAGGAATATTCTCAGAGAACGAAGATTTCTGTGAAAGATTATCAAGAATTTAAGTATAGAAACATAATTGCATGACAAATAAAATATGTTTTGGATTAGCCAATTACAACACTTCCAGTTAATCAAAAATTACTAAAAAGCATTAAAAAGAACTTCCAGAAAAATATTTTATATACTCTATACTAGATACTACTCTATACCTACTATGTATAACAGGCCAAGGTAGTTTAGTTATAATATACATCAGCAAACATATCACTGGTTTTCATATATTCTAAAATATAATTTTACTAGTAACTCTACCTCTATCAAAGTGAAGTCGTATATATAGATATATACTTCCGTACCTATAACAATAAATATTGTATATACAAATATCACTAAGATAATGTGAAAAAACAAGAATATGAAAAATAACAATAAATATACAAAAGATATAGTATTCCTCAAAACTCGGCTATATTTTTCAGATACTTATCTTCTATTCTTTTATCCTCCAAATATATACGGCGGTTAGTGTTGAATCAAGAATTTCTAAATTTTGTGCTGATGACGTGTTGTGATTTTTGATATTATATTTATATAGGTAAATACAAATATAAGAAATATACACAGTAAACGAATATACATATATAGAGATTTATTTCAAAGACTGTCAATAATTGAAGTAAAAACAAAATTGTTCAAGAGTAGAACTATAACCTGAGTTACAAATTTATAAAATAATTTGCCAGGCACAAAATAATATTAAGAAATAAGTGGCAGGAAAACAATATACTTTTAAATTGACAACTATGAAATTATATGTATTTAAGCATATCAGCGTTATATATATTATATAATAATATTATTATAGAAAAACAGGTTCTAGTTGCGTTGACGCTAACACTAATTGTTCAGTATTCGCTCTAATTATTGTAACTGTCGTTGTTAATAGTATCCTACTATTTTTCTCTATTAAGTAAAATTATGAATTGCACGAGTCATTATATTTATCAACACTTCAGAATTAATGCTTCTTTCCATTTGGTGTTTAAAAGATAAAATTGATTTGTCTCATCCCTTTTGGGATAGAGAGATAAGCCTAGACTGTATCATCCATGCATATAGAAATAAATTCAATATAACTATTAGGTTAAGACCCATTTTCACGTTTGAATCTGCTTTACAAATAAGATAGTAGTTTCTTTAAATTAATTTTGTATCCATTCTACGAAAACTTTCTTTTTTTATAAAATCTTTCATATCTTTATTATAGTGATCGTCGCTATGGCCAGCCACACAGTGGCCGGCGGGTCTCATTATGGGTTTGGTAATTACCCAATACACAGACGTCCAGACTTCCATTATCATGGGTGGGGACATCACCATACTGACTGGGGTTCTTATCCATGGGGCTCTCACGAATCGGATGAAGATTATTCATGGGAAGGTGACCGCAGGTATCGAAATCAAAGGTACGGTGCACCTACAGCCGGTGTACCTATATGGATAAATAGCCTTAATAATAATAATTTACTATCAAACAACATACTTAATTTTCTTAATAACAAGTTAACAACATAACTTATGCTAGTAATATATATATATATATATATGAATGTAACCTGCAGGTTAGTATAATTTGAAATGGCTTCTTTAAAAGTAGACTGTATTGTAAGGCACTGGGTGGGAATATGAACATTAGTTATTTGAAAGCAAATCGTCTCCGGCGATTTACTACTGTATAACACTATAATACTCATTATGAACTAGAGTTTTAAAAAAGATTATAATATAAAATATGGCAAAAACATGTCCATGAATCTTCCAGTCGCAGATCATAATTGTTTTTGTCTTTAGTCGAGACGAGACACGATTGATTTATTGGCGCGTTTAATTTTATTATTCTAAGAATGTTATGCATCTGGCTGCAGTGCCACGTTTGATTGTAACTATTACGAATTATTCATAAGCATTATTATATTTACCAGTTTTATATAATATTACAAACATTGTCCATCGGATATCTGTAACTACTTATGTAGATGCACCTAGTACTAGTCTTAAGTGTACCTGTTTTAGCTTAGATGCATTACCTATATCTAATATTCTTATCATATTAATTTAAATTTATTACAGGTCAATAATGTCTACTACAACAAAAACTATACAAGTAAGCCCTACTAGAATGAATGGTAATGTGGATACAGCACTTAGAGCATCATCTAACCTGAAACAGGCTTCAACTTTAGATATTCTGTTATGTTTGAGAACTTGTATCATTAGACCTGAATACAGGCCAGTGTGTGGAACAGACAACATGACCTACAGCAATCCTTCAAGACTTCAGTGTGCAATTAATTGCGGTGTTGGTAAGGCCATTGTATAATTTAAATGTTTTCGAAATTTGTTGAATTTGTCAATTTTTAAATCCAACATTTCATATTTCATTCCATAAGAAAGACAACGCTGAATATTACTTTTATTAACTATGAGATCAATATCTAATTTAAAACGTAAAACATTAAAACATTGTACATCATATAGCAAAAGTAATAACATAATAATTCTCTAAAACTTAGATTACGACTCAAAAATATATAATCATATAAGGATAAAGACTGTAATAATTATTACAAATATCTAACTATATGCTCGGTAACGAAAAAATTAAACAGCAGACCTAATTAATGCCAAAAACTTCTTATCATAGTCATTATTATTTTGGATTTGGATTACATGGCAAAAAGTGGCCAGTTAGATTCATTAAACCATAGGATTTCGTGTCTGGTATTACAATCGTTCAATATCTTATTGTCTGGTTTAGAAACCTTAAACATTAATTAATTTTTGTATTATTCATGCTCTAAAATTAGTTGATATTTAATATACCACACAGGTTATTTTTTTTTTCACGTACCCTCAAATGGGTTGAAGCTGAAAATCAGTGTTTTGTTCCCTGAACAATGTTCCACGCTGAGCTTCGACCTTTTTGTATTGCTACAGATCACACATAAAACACAATTTTATAAATCTTATGTTGTATTATGTATTTTTATATTCTTATGAACATGTTATGTGTGTGACTAGTAACAAACAAATAAACGATATATCTATCTATCTATCTATCTATTTTGTCATAGATATTATCATAACTTCCTTACTGTTTAAAACAATAGGAAAACTAAAAACAATAGGAGTCCTAATACTTATTAATAATTATTTCTTAATTTTCTAGATGTAGCGTTATCGAGTCCTGGAGAATGTCTATTAAATAACGGGCAAGGTAGTCTGCCTACCGGCCGACCTCAAGTATCCGATGCTACTCTATCACCAGCCAATCTACAAGCCTGCATACGCTCCTGTCCAGTCACTCCAGAATATAATCCAGTATGTGGAACAGACAGCGTAACTTATCAAAACCCGGGACGATTGGAATGTGCCAAGAATTGCGGAAAAGGTAACATTTATATGCAACTATAACTACACCAATAAACTTACAGACATTGCCAAATTGTATATTGATACCGAAATTAAGTATCGGTTTTAAGGATATATTAAAAAAATTATCGAAATTTCCGAAATAACATTTATTTAAAAGTATACTAGCTAACACCGCATAACGTATGCGGTTTTGCCAAATAAATTAAAATCATGGTTCTATGTATTTTTTAATATCACAATATAAAAAAATAGTCCAAAAAATACAAACACAATGTTAGGGGTGGACAACCCTTATCAATTGGGAGTATGAAAAATAGATAATAGCGGATTCTCAGATCTGCTGAATATACATATATATATATATACATATATGTGAAATTTCATAAAAATCAGTCAAGAAGTTTCAGAGGAGTGACACAACTTTGTGACACGAGAATTATATATATATATATATATATAAGAATAATATCCAAATAACCAACCTTAGTCCTTTCTGGTTGGTTTTACTAGGTATTGCTGCAATTTTCATGGACAAAATATTAAATATTTCTCAGAATGTAAAGAATCTCTAATAAGAGTAAAGATTTACACATAAAGTAATGCGAATAGATAATTTATAGATCAATCTTGCTATAGAAACAGTTAAACTTTATATTAATTAAGAAAAGTATTAATTATAATAGTAACATTTTCATATGTTTTTTTTTCTAGTGGTATCATTATTCCGACCTTCTCGGTGTCCGCCTCCAGAACCTGCATCAAACTCAAATTCAGCCAATAATAACAATACAACAAGCGCAACAACAGTGACAATACCAACAGAAAGGCCTATAACGAACCCCATGCAATCCAGTGACTCAAATGGTCCAAATAGATTCACAAGTGTAGTGAGTCCAATAACAAATTCTCCTCTTGATACTACAGACAGAATGACTACTAGCAATGGACTAGATTTTAGTATTCCACAAAATTTATTAGATAGTATATTCAATAATATGGGCACAACTGAAAATACCCCAGATTTTAGTTATGACGAGAGATTTCAGGATCAATAATATCATAAGTAAAAACTTAATTTTTAGTATTATTTTACCTATTGTAATGAATAAAAGTATTTGTGAACATGTTTTAATGTTTGTTACTCAATCATATTGATGAATTTGAATGAAATTATCAATAGATATACTAACTGAAGAACATGGGATGTTTTAGACTAATTGACAAACATAGACAATTGTAATAATACGTCTAGTTAAAAATATGATACTTAATGATCAATAAAGAATACCAAATATGAGCCATTTATTTATCATTACCATTAATAAATTAAGTACTTTGTTAATTACTGCCCACACACAGTTAATAATACATTTGCACAAATTTTGATTCAATAGATTGTATAAATTTGGATATCACCAAAAATTTTCTCATTCATTTACAAGACATCCTAGGGGATACTTACTTGTAACATTTTTAAATTTATAATTAGAAATGCATCGTATATTTGATTGTCCAGGTTTTATTATTTTATTATTATTCGTATTTCTTGCCGGAATTGTTGAAAGTGGAAAGCGTAAGTATTTTATGTATATTACATTCGTATGTCTATTAACAATAAACGCTTTTGTTAAGTTTTCACCTATTAGGTATTTGCATAAATTTTGTATTCATATATAAATTTACTTCTGATAAAAACAGAAACTTTATAATGTATTTTACTATTTGTAATTTTAGTAAACTCCCAGAGACCCTGCAGGGATAGTTCATCCGAATGTTTGAGGAGAACTTTACAAGCTATATTGCCGAAATTCATGAGCGGTGTACCAGAATATGGGGTAGAAAATATGGATCCTTTCCAAATTCAAAAACTTGATTTTGATTTCCCTGGCAATCTTAAAGGTCAACTGAGAGATGGTTGGGCTAAAGGTTTAAAAAAGTGCATTGTGAATTCAATAAGGTAAGCAAAATTAAATTAAATCCTTAACTCTCTTTAATACGCCTCAGAGATATCGTAAATTTTACTTACTAATTCACTTGTGAATGGTAGATATGAATATTAATGAAACTTTGCTGATTAGTTTTATTTTACTTTTATATGCGAATTTAGAGCAAAGATAATTTCATAATCATAAAGAAAACATAACAATCATTTCATACTCCTAGAGGAGATTTTTGAGATAACAAAGTATATTAAATAGACATATTTTGATTATCTAGAACTGTAAAATACTTTTATATTTTAGTTTAACAGATTTCGTTGTGGATACTGTGATTCATTGTAATCTCACTATAAAAGGAAAGTACAAATCTTCTGGACGGTTGTTATTGTTCACGATCAATGGCAGCGGTGACTCTACTATTAAGTGCGGTAAGTAACTATTTGTATAATTTAGCTTGATAGACTAGAGAACCAAGTTTACAACTTCGTAGTGAGTACATTTAGTAAATTTATTTAATTTGATTTAGTTTTAATGTGTTGTTTCATCACCGCCATCAATGTTCTATGGATCAATCATGATATAGGTACTGATAGATAACGCTAAAATATATTTTAATTTTGTATCTAAGTAATAAAAACTAAAACTTTAGACTTCGGGAAGAATACCGAATGAATAAAACAATATTCAAAATGAATATCATATCAATAATCATGTATTCAACAGAAAGATAAGGTTCCCAATAGATTTTATACATACTAAAAACCACGCTACCTCCTGACTATATAACTACCTGTATAACTTTTATGTAAAACTGACCTATAACGGTTAAGCCATTTTTCAGATTAGTATACATAGAGATAAACAGATAAATATTCTAACTATAATTTTTAGGTTAACAAAATGCTCTTATAATAGTTTGTGTTTCATATATCTTTCGTACATACAGAGATCAGTTACATTTCTATTATATGATTTTTCTTTTGCTTAAAACTTCCTTAATTCTAAATGTTTTATTTTCCAGTGGACATCAAAATTCACAATATTATGAAATTAGGATTTAGAGAGTTGTCCGACGGTCAACAGTATTTGACGATAGATGAGACAAAAACAGATCATAGTTACGATGGTCGTGTTATGTATCAGATGACGAATCTCTTCAATGGCAGCCCTGAAACTAGTCAGTATATTATTTTATTACTTAATTATATAAATATTATATTCACTTAATCATGCAAATACTTAATGATAACAATGATCTGAAATTTAATTAATTACTAACTCTAATTTCCATTTTAGTCTGTAATTGCAGGTAATTGTATATGGTACATTATTCCTTCTAAACTAGCTAAATATTTCATATATTTATATGTATATATATTGTTCATTCTCTCTCCATAAATTTATGCAAAGCTAAAAATATCCTTTTATAAAAATTTTCTTTGTTACAGGTAAGCTAGTACTTGACTTCATGAATGAAAACTGGCGCATGGTTGCTCAAGAATTTGGTGATCCAATGGTCGATTTTGGAGTATCAACAGTATTAAGAAATATTCAGAATCTTTTTAATAACGTATCATACGAACGGATTGTAATGGGTGATTTTTAAAGATAAAATTTTGAAGTCATATGATATGTTTGTGAATAACTTGGAAGTAATAGTCTAATTTATATAATAAAACCAGTACATCAACAACAATTATTTTATTTTTATTCTGATCACAATCGTTATACGACTACACAAATATGCTGGTGCAAAAGACCAAACAACGTTTTTTATTAATAGAAGGCTAATTAAAATGTAAAGAATAATCTTACTCAACAATATGATTTACTTGAATAATTACTATCAAATACGTAGTAGCAACACTTATGTACTTAAGCATCAAAGTAATGTCAACTGAGAACATGTCATAAATGAAAATACGCAATGGCCACGCTTCTATCAGATCCATAAAAGCTTTCGCTTGCATCCTCATAGGCTTAGGGAGATCATAATCCATGATCACTTTATTCACCAAGATTTTGCTTTCATTTCTTGTCAAAAGGAGTCTTTCGCAAGCAAGAGACATAAAAGCAACCTTGAATATTGCTGTTATACACCAAAGAATGATAGTTATTAGCGAGCTAAAGTTCGCGGAAGGAGTACGATAGTAGGTAAGTGAGGTCCAGATTGTAATTATTATGTATGTGAATGTAGATACCAGAGTCATGAATATTTGGAAATTAAAAACTTGATTGATGAGGCAACATGTTTCTCCAATAATATCATAAGTCACAGCCAAATCTCTAATCTTCATGTTCTTGTATGACATACGTCCAATCAAATTAAAATTCTCCTTAGGTGCTGGCTTTCTTTCACCGACTATAAACACAGAATTCTTGCTGTTTTCTTTATCATTCATAAAGTTGGTCAGATATTTATTAATAACATTCAGTCTAGACTTCAACATGGAAATTATTAAACAAAATATCAATATTTCAAGATTTTCTTCAAAGAAAATAGGTAGTACTATTATTTTACTCAAAGAGATCTCATCACTGGTTAGTAGATCGCTAATACTCACGATGATGTGGTAGACAGCGAGAACAATAATGTACCTAAAGGTTCTACTGCGAGATGCTTTATAAAAATCTTGGTTAGTGTTGATATGTAACATAGAGTCAAGATTTGCAAATGTCGTGAATATATTTATATTGCCTACACTTAAAAGGAAGGATGTCATTATAGCTGATGTGACATATTGAAGCAAAATAACTATTGACGGCACTTCATCCATAGTATCAACTAAACTTGCTGTTCCTGTAATCGCACTTGGTAATTTTAAGAAGTAATAAAAAAATATGACGTGAGCAGAGATAATTAGGATTCCAACGAGTTTCATTCTTCTGTTAGTAGGTTGTAGTCCATTGTTCACAATGTGAAATCTATAGATTCCAAAACAATATTCGAATATTAGTGCAAATTGAACGGTGTGGATTAAATCGCTAATATTTGTTCTGCTTTTAAGCAAATTGTCTTCATTATCATCCGGAACCTTCTTTTTCGGCTCCACTTTGTTACTCGACATTGTAAGTTCTGCGAGGCTTGTGTCCTATTCATAAAAAATCTTTGGACTGAGCTCTCACCAATAAAATTATATTTTATACGATCATCAAGAAAATTAAATTCCATTACTATGATTAATTACTTGAAATGAAAGTAAAAACCTATTTGTATATTATGATTATCGAGAAGTAAAGTAAGTAGATTATATTTGTGTACGCTTGTAGGTGTAATACGTATTAATATATGTATATGAACAACTGACAATTTTTAGTCTTCTAATAAAGATTATTAGTGTGAGAATAACAGTTCCTTGGTTTTGGAGTAACGTACTTATTTTGAAGGTCTAGCTGGATCTGCAATAGGGGTGGATGGAAATTATGATGATGATAATGAATGATGAAATTTATTCATATTTCTAATACGTGCTCATACTTATAACCTATGTCTATTCATCTATACATATAAATAAAATTGGAGTGTCTGTAATATTGAAATAACCGTTTTTTATTACATGCATATGAATATATATACGGTACATATATCAAAATAACATTTTTTATGATTTTCTTCTGTCTGTCTGTCGGTCTGTTTGTTCCAGCTAATCTCTAAAATGGCTGGACTGAATTTGACGGGACTTTTTTGGCAGGTAGCTGATGTAATAACTCCTTATTACATCAGCTAACTTAGACTATTTTTATTTTAGAAAATAAAGTTAAATTCCACGCGGATGAAGTCACGGGAACAGCTAGTACCTAATATATGACCTTTTATAGGTATCAATATAATTGTTAATAAATGTTGTAATAAAATATAAGTGTTGTCTAATAATGTTGTATAATTTATTTTAAAAAAATAACATAATCTTTAAAAAAACGAACTAGTAGACATATTTGTTTTGTATGTATGGATGTAGAAGATAATCTTCTAACCTATTTATCCAGTTTCAAAATAATTTCTACTGATATTTGGAATGGACTTGGCTATATCTGACATAGAAGTATAGAATGACATCTAACTTAGGATTTTATTTTACAAACAAGCTACCAAAATTATAAAATTAGTTTCTTGTAAAGGACTACTTTATTATAAAGTAAAGCGACATCTAACATTTCTCTTTGCTTAAAAAATGCGTTATGAAATACAATAGAGGGCGCAGTTTGAGAAATATCTTTTTTTCTACTACTGCATACTAGATGTCGGTAGTGGAAGAAAATGTATAATATGGATGGATAAATCTTAAATGAAAAAAATTATTTTAAGTTAAATAATATAATTTCTGTTGGATTAATAAATAAAATAGAGAGTGGTCTGTATTATTTAAAAAATAATTAATGGAAAAGGAAGGAGAAATACGACTTCACCCGGGAAGAACGTCTCCACACTCCGAACACCCCAAAGTAAGCAAAGTAACTCTTACTCACCTTTGCTCAGGAACGTCCCGATGTGTAGTACTGTTTAGTGGCCACGCACTCTAGAGTGTATATTTTCATAAAAACAATTGTATTGTAACAATTAAATATTTTTTTTTATTGTTTTATATATTTACTGAAAAATACGGAGCGTCCTTTTTATTCCAGTTCTTATTTTCGATTGTTTTTTTATTCTATATTCGAAATTAGCGCCACATGTTTTTATTTGTGGCCAGTATTACCAAGCGCCCTTTGCTCCAGCAAGCCGGTGATACAACCTGCCTACTAAGGAAGATCGGAATACGGAACAATTTCAGTTCAGAAATATCTATTATAGAATTAAGACCCGTAGCATTAAAACGACTTTTATAAACGAGTAAGTAGAAATCGTAATTACCTAATACCACTTGAATGTTTTTGTCGCGAAAATTAAACTCCTACATCAGTTTCAAAATCTAATAGACGGCTAATTTTGTCTATTTACATAATTTCACTTCTCAGGTTGTTAAAATAAACACTATTGTTTACAAACCATACAGTCTTCATTCATTAGTACATTTAGGTTTCTATTGATCTATACGGACAGAGGGAACAGCTTTAAATACACTTTCTTTATTAAATAATTATATATTAAAAAAATGATATACCCACCATATTTTTCTATATCAAATAATAGACAATAAAAAAAGTGAATGCACGAAGCACCTTTTTATATAGATATTTATAAAAAGGTGCTTACACCTACCTATTATACCTACAAGTACCCTATATTTACAGAAGTGCAAACATAGTAGTGATGGAATGTACAGTAGTCTCGTAGGTCTAAAGTAAATAATATAATATTCTGTGACGTTGTATAATGATTGGGTACATGAGAGTAGTCACGCGTGGAAGTCACATGTAGTAATTTCATGAAATGAACACGTGCCGGAGGAAAGCTTTTCATGCAACGTGCACCTACATACGCATTTATTAAATACGTAATATATATGCAGTACCTACCTTATCATTGTGCCTGGGTATAGAAGGATTTTATTTTTAACAGTAAATATAAAATATTAATTTTTATACCTACAAGTAATAGTTAGAAATTTTAAAAACAAAGGTAATGGTAGTATTTAAACTGTAATCTGGTAGAAACTAAAATACTAAATCGGGTCAGATAGGCAGTACAAGCCGTACTGCCTATTTTCTTTTAAAAATTAATTAATATATTATTTGACGGACTCAGTGTTGTAGTTGTTTACCTTACCGTTTTACTTCCGATGGTCGCGGGTTCCATTCCTTACACGGTACATATATTTGTATTCATGAGAATGATTGTTTTCTATATATATTATGTATGTAGTTACAAAAAAAAAGTATCTACATATTTATATCAGTAGTCTAGTATCCATAACACAAGTTCAGCTTAACTTGGGACTAGATGGCGTTAATTGATTTTTTTTATTAAATTTATTTGTTTCTCTACTGTTTTTATTATCACATTTTTTTTTAATTATAAATATATTATGTAGTACTTCAGCCGCGATTTGATACGGCCAAAGGCGTTATGTGAATTGTCCAAGGACATTATTATTATATTTTTTTAGTTTTATCACCATATGAAATTTTATATGTACATATATCCAGTAGGTCTGAGCTGGCTACTATCTATTTTTCATACCCCTAAGTGATAATGGATACCCCTAACATTTATTTTTTGGACAAAATTTTTATTTTTTCATAATGTGTTATTAAAAAACACATATAACCCTAAATTTTCATGAAAAGCATGCCTTTAAAAACTTTTACTTACATAATGTAGATGTCATAACGTGAAGGTAGTTATACGTGTTCAATCTCAAATGGATACAGTGAACTGCTTTCAGGTTGCCAACTGTCATGGGTCCCAGCTGAGCGATGCGGACCTGCGCCCGCTGTATCGACCGCTCCCACTAGTTACGTGCATTCCTTGACTTATCGATGTTTAATATATCTATTAATACGTAACGGATGTATTACGAATATTGTTTTTTTCTACGTGGCATTTAATTTTGGATTATACACGAGGTATTTGATATGATAATATTTCAGAACTCCCGAATACGAATATGGTCACGAATAGAATAATTTTGTATCGATTTTTATGTTTTATGTTTAGTAAATGTGGTTTCAATGTTCGGTAAATGCCATTAAAATTGTTATTAGAGTAGGTATTATATTTTACTGTAATGCACCGATTTTGCTTACATTGATAAATTTGTAGGTACAATCGCAGATAGAGCCATATCATAGAATAAGTCATCATAAATGGGGTATATTTACCTGTAAAAAATAGAAATGGTAACAAAAAAAAAAATATTTTTATAATGAAAATTCTTTAGTAGTCATAGTGAATATGCAAAGATGCTATAACATGATTAGCATTTGAAATCCTCATTGTTCCGTTGTATAAATACTTTTACTTGTAAGTATATTATATAAAAATATTTCAAAATATAATATATTCGAGTAACATAGGCTGTAGATTCGCGGGATACCACGAATTTCGAATATAGCTCATGTTATATCTTAATATAGATATTTAGGGTGGAAAAATTTGAAATAAAATCGGTCAAGTATTTTTTAAGTTTATAATTTATAAACCAACATATAAAAAAACGAATTTTTCTTTATAATATTAGTATACTCGTAGATTAAGCATTATCGAGGAACATGCCAGCTCTATTCGAGGGTTGAACGAAAGAACTGTAGCAGACAAAGCGGCACAGGCAGCAGTGGACGCGCGACAATCGCGCGGGCGGCTGCTCCACGCCGCCGCCGCATCCGCCACAAGACATCCGCGAGAATCTAGCACGCGGCATCATGGGACAAACCTCAGGTGTCGAAAGTACACCAGACGATGACGAGGAACCCCGTATCCGAGTCAACCCTACAGAGGATTCCCTGGTAAGTTGCTATATAATTCACAAGCCATAATAGCCGCCTTTTATATGTAACAAGGATTATGTATGCAAAAGTTTAATATTATTTGGATTTTTCAGTTGATTTAGTTTATTCCGCAACGTTTGGTGCATCGTGATTTCTCTAATTTTCAATTGATTTACATATTTATATCGAATATATACTAGCGCCATATTATTTCAGTTACATAGAGTCATTTTTCATAATAAATATTTGGCAAACAAATCCAGTTAGCAATACGTCAACTATAATTGTTTACTTGTGTATTGATTTTGATATATATATATATATATAATACACTGATTAGATTTGATTGCAATTATATATTACTTGATACTTTAATATACTAATCAGTATAACATCCATCCTCTAAAATTTTTAACTACTTATGGCATTGGGGTACACCAGTAGTAGATTTTCAAATGTTCGTCGCAGGTCTCTTATTATTATTAATTATTATATATTATTAAATTATTACTATTAATTTTGCGATTAAACAGCTACTCCCATGCAGTTCTTTGCTGTGAAGGGGTAATAACAGTGAAATAGATATGTACTTCTTGTTCGTGGATAGCGTGGACATGGTCATATCATATAATAATGGTTGTTGTATCGTTGGGTCGCTTGTTATCGCACTGACCGTATACTCGCATTTCACAGAAAAAAATACACACAACATATCCTCATTATGTCTGAATGTAGGGCACGAGTCGTTAGGATAGAGCAACCAAAATCATTGGTCATCAATGTCTTTGCCAGACTCGACCCATTTTGCGGCGAGATATTGCATCTTCAGGCATTTACTACCGCAAATATCACGGTGTCTGAGAAATTGTTCGGATTAATACCAGCTGCTGAATTTCACCATAGTTCCACCTACCAGGAACTAAAATATCACCCTGATCATCACGATGAACGGCGATCCTCCACCGTGCGGTTTTCTAATTTTTTACCACGCATTGTGGAATCACTTTCCAGTAATGGTATTTCCGAATCGATACGATATTGAAACGTTCAAGAAAAGAACTTATTCTACCTTCTTAAAAACCTGACATTGCACTTGCAAATCCCCTGGTGGTCATGGGCGGCGGTAATCACTTATCTAGCTCCTTTGTCCCCTATGTTGCAAAGAAAAGATTAACTAGACGGTTTGCTATAATTTTGTAGAATTGGTGCAACAAAAGTAATGTGCTTTAGTTTCTTTTTGTCTATTATTACGGTTTCAGTTATAAAATCTAGTTTCTATCAGATATTATTTTTAGGGCATTATAACATAAGAAAATACCTAATGAATTCTAGCACAGCTAACCACTATCAAATTGGATTTAGCGAATAATGCGACTTTTAGTGTTTGTCCGTTAGACATGAAATCGATTAGAAGTAAGTATTAACTGATCAGGCAGCATGTAATTAACGTAAAGTTTGCTATATCCAGTTGGTTGATATTTCTTATAAAAAATGGCACATGTGCTTCTTAAATAACATAAGAATCCGCTATTGTAGGATTTTCGAAGTGAATATAGGGAACAATCTCAGGCAAAAATCTCAAGATTCCAAGTTTCCTGAGGTTAGCCTAGTCATAAAAATAAGGTACTACAAGCAGTGCCGGATTTATATTTTTTATGAGAGTTGGCCACTTTATTTTTACCGCCCCATCTTTCTAAAATAATAATTTTCTCTAATTTAATTGTTTGACTAAAAGTCAAGTCCTCTGAAATCGAGTGACCGTCCTCCCTCTGAAATCTGCCGCCCCTAGGCCGCGGCCTATATGGCCTATTTATAAATCCAAGACTGACTACAAGCGGAAAGTGAAATAGATCATCACCTTTGTTTAGTGATTTTATAAAGTAACTTAATGCTAAAGTAGGTTTAAGGAGTAGTTTTTTTTTACCTGACTGTGCGTTTATGCACGCTAATATTAGAATGCAGTTTTTAATTAATTACTTTTCGCAAAATCATATCGTTTCATTCTAATCGTTTTTCAAATAAAAATCTCATAAACTTTTATTACCTATTGGTTTTCTAATTTCTCGGCAGGGGTACTTAATCGCGGTCTCAGCTAGTTACTATACATATTTATTTATATTAAATTTTGCACAAAAGTAGACGATATAAAAATTTATCAGATACATAGACGATTGTAGCCAAAGGCGCTCTATTAACAAGTGGTGTTTATATTGTTTTTACAAATTTTCGCGCCAAACGCCTACCACTGCCACATTAACGTTTGATTGGCTAGTTACCTCGAGGTATTTGACAGTTGTCGGTTTGACAACACGGCCACTGGTTAGTTTGATTTTATATATTCTGTTCTGCGTCTGCGCGTTGCGTTTGTGAGTGAAACGATTAAAGAAACGTCACGTCACACGCCAGAATTAAATTCTATTGTCAAGTTTCGTAAAATTGTGGAATAAAATACTTTTATTCATTTATAATTCTATACTTTATAATGTTAAATTAATATTCTACAGACTAAATAATTTATTGTAAATGTGATTTGTTTAATTCTACCAACTATGGGGTTGTATAAGTGCTGTCAAAATTAAACTTTGTTTTTGTTAGCGGGATAGACGAAGGTGTGTTGATATTTAGTTATTTTCGCTTGAACTTGATGAGATTACAACACGTCCAGTGCCAGCCAGCTGTGCAGTGACTAAACATTCTATTTTTTGTTCTGTTGTTGTGCTGAGACTCTGGTTGAAAAGCTTAAAGATGTCCAAGGTGTCACTCAATAATATTCCATCGAATCCTCGTATAAACCGCCTTAGAACGTTTTCCAGGGTAAGTAGTACACAGTTATTTTTTTTACTAATAATAGAATGCTAAACATCTGCCATATTTTTACTTTTAGGTTATATAGCTACTTTGCAAACCTTTATCATGACAAGATTTTAACTACATGTATTATTACATTTATTTTGTTACAATTTGATATTTTACTCTTCAGTGTAAAGATAATTGTAATAACCATAAAAATAATTTTTGATAACAATATAATTTTATCAATTGATATTATATTTATATACAGTCTTGTATCAATTTAACTATAATAATTTGTTGTTATATACAAATGCTTATGCCAGTCCTTTGTTCACAATTCCCTCATATTCATATTTATCAATATTGTTGAACTGGATGGGTTCATTCCTACAGTTAATGTATTACTAAAGTTAAATGATATAATATTTGCTTTAACTTAATGAATGACTAAATTGTGTAAACATATTAGATGATTATTGTGTTGTTATATCATAATTAAATAATCATATTCCTATGTGCATTCTTGAATTAACTATTACTTTAATACATGTATAATATATTTATAACATCAATAACAAAAGAGCTGAAATAAAGCATATTGTAGTTACTATTGTATTACTCTTTAATACTGCAGAATATAAATTATATTTTACAGTAGCAGTGAAAAAGGAAATAACCTTATTATATTAAATACTACTAATAACCTCATTCAATAACTCAAATCTAATATAATTTAAGGATTCCGTTGTCCATGTATTTCATTTGGTTCATGTCAATGTGAACTGATGCATATAAAAGGCAACTTAATTTGAAATTGGTATAGGTATAGTTATACCTTAAGCTGCCTTTTATATGCATCAGTTCACATTGACATGAACCAAATGAAATACATGGACAACTAAATATATTTAATACCAATACAACTGTATTAAATATATATATTACCACTACAACTATGCCTATAACAATTTAAAATTAAATTGCCTTTTTATGCATTATATAGGTACATAATATTTACACTTCTCTCAGCTACTTGTCGCATAAATAATTAAAGTTGGAAACCTCTATAATCTAGTTGGGGTTTTTTACAGTTTATAAATCTAAGATAAGTTCATATATGATATTATATATGACATTTAAGGAATGAATATAGAAAACTAAACTGTCAGTTATATGGAAGTTGTGGTCACATGTTGAATTTGTTTTTAATTAATATTGTAAATTTATTTTTAACTAATACTCTATATGTATGATGAAAGAGTAACAATACAATGTGTCATTATTACTTGTATTCTTTAACTGTGAGTAACTGTGTGGTAATAAACAGCAATCATTTTTGTATTAATGAGAGACTTGATTATGGTATGCATTAGTGGTAACATGAAGAATCATACACTTTTTAATTATCAATGGGAACTCTATTTTTAATAAACTGAAATACTTCCAAAAAATTTAGTTAGTATTTTTTCTGTTTAAATTTTTATATATTATATTTTTTTCTGATATTTTTTATATTTAAATAATACTTTGCAGTATTAAACCTAAATGCATTTATTTGCATTACAATTTAACATAACTATAATGTATAAATATACATTATTGATAATTGTTCAATATTAGTATACAATTATTTTTGTATAAATGCAGCATATGCATATTATACAGCATGTAATATTAACCTATTACATATAAGTGGTCAAAATTAACTTAATTTGAGTTATGAAAATCTATTAAAGCAATTCAAAGAACACAACCCTATACCCACCAATTACAGTACACACACCATTTGCTAATTGTGGCATTACCATTATCCTGTGTAAATTAGGATGTGATGTCAATTTAGTCTGGTTAAAACTGGAATTGTTTAGTTTATCATCAAGAACAAGGGTAATTACAAAATATGGGGCTCCATACACAACAAAAGTGCATGATTGTGAACAGACATCATTAGTCAACATTAGTTAATTGTATTTGCTGGGTCTCTTGTTTGAAATTTTTAATTCTTAATATAGTTTTGGTGGTTTGTAGAATTGTACTTTAACTATTGAATTTAATATCATGGCACTAATCAAGGTTTGTATTCACTTTTTGTACATATGTAGCTCTAGTATCACAGTGTTTGTAACAAAATGAACTCTGAAAGGGCTGGATCAATTCATATAAAGTTTTGTTTGTATAATTAGTAGATCAGATCTAGTGATTATACTTTATAAGAATTAATAGGACGTAAACTATTTCATATCCTACATAATTAAAGTGATAAGGGGGTGGACCCCAACAATATTTTTGTAACAATTCAAAAATACTGATAGTTCAAAATTTTCACCCTTCTACCACCAACACCTATTTTATAACAGCTTTTAGTACTTGAATCTATGTATCAAAACAATTGTTGCCTTGTCAGCCAGTATGTAATACATATATTAGCTTTCCCTTTGAAATGTTCTTTCTAAGCGAAGTGATATTCAAAATTAACCAATAATTATTATTTATTTAATAATATGAAATAATTTTTACATTTTTTCAATAATAATACACCTAGTATTGACAATCAATACAAAAGCTTACATATAAGTACAAATAATGCATTTATATGAACATATTTATAATTTGCTAAAATGTTTTTAGGAATAATTGATGACTGTGATATATTTGATATTGCCCTTACCTTGTCTCATTAATTTCATAACTATATTTTGTCATTGCCACAGATCCTAATTAGTGGCACATTTTTACCGTTGTTTTTTACGTACCTAATTGATATAATTATAATTATATAAAATAATTAAGTAGAATCTATCAGGCTAAGCTTTACATAATATTGGAGTGTAAGGCACTATGTATTTGTTCAGGTCATGAATAATTATTTCATAGTTATAGAATAATAATAATTCTTCATCAGAAATATGTTATTAAACTTGTTACTAGGTATACATATATCGTGTGTTACTGCAGTATCTGCATACTGGGACTTTATCACGCCTATGAATAATGACCGCTGTACTATGTTATGGTATGTGAATTGTTTCGCAATGTAATCATCTCTGCTCCAGTAGGATAGTCGCGTTAGTAATTGGCACAAACTGTTTTGTCAACTATATGAATGATTATACTTTGAGCAGCATCAAATACGAGTACTAACTACAGTTCATATAGATAGTTTTTAATGCATGATACTGGAATGGTGCACTCGTCTGTACTAATGGCCCTCCCATTAGTACAGACGAGTGCACCATCAGTGGAGGTTGGTAAGATGATCATGATGTCAGAACAGTGGTTTCCAGAGGGCGTTTTCTCAGGAAGGCTGTGTAATCCACATTACTAACCATGCTCTTCCTATAAATAGATAGTGGTCAATATTGTTAGCACAAATTAAAAATTATGACAGTATCGGATAAAACATATTACTCTTACAGTTCAAATATTCGCAAAACATATTCTAAGTAATTTAAATTGAAAACTTCTTTTCTATATTCGCGACTTCTGAGACAAACATCTTATATATAAAATTCTCGTGTCACAGTTTTCGTTCCCATACTCCTCCGAAACGGCTTGACCGATTCTCATGAAATTTTGTGAGCGTATTGAGTAGGTCTGAGAATCGGCCAACATCTATCATCTATCATCATCCCCCTAAATATTAGGGATAGTCCACCTCTAAATTTTTATCTTTTATTTTTAGACAAAAGTTTTAGTTTCTATTTTTTTATGATACAACATACAAAAATACATACAATCCTAAATTTTCACCCTTCTATTATCAACCCCTATTTTTTTATAGCGTTATTAATTTATATGGCAAAACAACGTTTGCCGGGGCAGCTAGTAGCTTTATAACTTTAAGTGCTAAGATATATTTTTGAGTCTGTAGATGCTGACAAATTAGAAAGCTAATTCAAGTATACATTTATTATTACTTATTTGAAACTAAATATTACTACCGTAATTTTACCGTATAAATTTCGAAGGAATATGAACTCGCATCTCTCGGTTATTCCGGCTGGGCGAGTTTATCTTGTGGAGGTGAAAAAAAAAATTAAATTACATATATAATAAGTGCATGAATTGTGCACCAGTTGTTTGTCTTGTCTATCTACTATTTATTTAACATTTAACAATATCGTGATTTTAAATATGAAAATAATTATGTACTACATATAATGCTGCAGAATATCAAATGGTATAGTCTAAAGTATAAAGTATACCTTGATAAATAAGTTTATGAATTCAGACAAAACATTCTGACTATAATGTACTTGTATATATAGTATAAAAAACTGCGGTATATTCCACGAGACTTCATGGGATGATATAAATATATTATCACGCGCATTTTTAATTAATTACGTTAGAAACAAAGGTCGGCGTGACGAGGAAGTTTGTGGTATTGGTGAATATATAATAGTGTGATAGATACTTAAATAATAAGTACATGCATATAGTCAATTATGACAGCACCAGGTGTTTCCATCGTTTGTCTAACGCAGATAAAATTATGACAAGCGAGATAACCTAATAATAACACTATGTGCTTCATATATTTTCAATGGTTACGTACAGAAAAAATGTTTTCTTTGTTTACTTGTGATATATATGGTATACGTGTAATATAGATAATAGGCTCATAAGCGTTATACTGAATAGTAATAAAAATTGAAAAGTAAACAGTGGGAATAAAACTCGCGTAACAAAAAAGGAAATGACAAAATATATATATTTTTAAACATCGTTTTATCTCTATCAAATTACTCCACACTCGATGGAGCTGCATTATTTAAAGTAGCCCAGCTTTGCATTGTTACCATACTTACATGAGTATGCCAAATTTCAGTCTGATCGCCAAATGGTTAATATCGCCCATATCAAGTAGAGTAGACACCAATGAGTGTATGTATTCATAGTATAAATACATCAGTCTTTACAAAAAAGGTATCTCTAATAAATCTTTCCTTTGTGTAGAAGTAAATAAACAAATTTGTAAATAAGCCGGTCGCAACAATGCTATTAAGAATATTAAACATAATAACATTGTTCATTTCATAGGATCTAGAAATAGACAGGTGACTTTGATAGTACATCCTTCACAAGGTTGGAACATTCGTGAAGGGCTACGTTACTATTGAAGGTTGCTATGGTACATTGCGTACGATTATTATAAGGAAATAGTTCGTAGGTGTACGTATTAAGAATAAAACTAGCTTGAACATATTGATTATAAAACCTTCATACCCCAAGCTACGCTACACGTAGGGATAATACTCACAAATTCACGACAGGGGATTGAAATATTAACTCAGTCATATACATACGTACATACTAGGTATTTCCTAAATCGAGGGGTTTTCTAACGCTAGTTAATTTGATACGATATTTTTGCCTTTGTTGTAGTGTTTTTGCTGTGTTTGTAAATTATATTGCGTAAATTCAGTTATATGACTATTTTCATAGTTGAATCTTTATCTGTCTGTTGTTACTGATATATATGTAGTTAGGCGAAGAATCCCAAATAAAATAGAAGTATTTAATGGAATGTATTTAGGTAGGTTATGATACTACAGAAGTGTTTTAGGTGTTAGATAGTACCTATTTCTACAGTAAATTGGCAGCACGTTAATGGTTTAAATGTGTAAAGGATTCGCTTTGAGGGTTCGCATATTGAGAATCATTGACATAAGAACATACCACAAGTGGTGACAAACATATCGTTAGCAGTGGAATGATTGAGGGAGCCATGAGCTTCACAGTGTAATATCTAATGTCAAGGTCTATAGACGGCTACAACTTTGTAGTAGGGTCGGTCATTAGTTTGTTTACCTTTCGAATGGTATAAAAACTATCCTTGAAAAGGTTTGGCCTTTACAATGAATCAATATCATGTCGGAAATGTCGGACTGATCGTTCTAATATTGTGATTATTCTTTATGATTGGTAGCAATTATAGTTTTTTCTGAATCTTCTGTAAATTATGTAGGAGATTCTGTTCTAATTCAATAGAAACATATAAGAAATGCCAATCTGATATAAGTTTAGTAGTCTAGTAACATATTGTCTGGGAAGAATTTTAAGAGTTAGGAAACAGTAGTCATTTGTTAGTGAATGTAGCAGTATATGATATAGAAAAAAAATAATGATACTTGTACCTGGTAAATAGGAGAGATTATTACTTTCTACTTGACATAAAAGATAGGAATTTTTGAAAACCATAATCCATACTACAAGGACTTGTACAGTATTCTGTACAAGTCTTCGTGGTTATGAATACTATGATTGTCTATACAGTTTCAGTTGTATTTTATAATACAATTGAATTAAAAACTGTCAATATCCATTGGTCCTAGTATGAGCAGTTGACTAAGATGCACTAGTTTACTAATGCTCTAATAAACATAATATATTTATCAGCAATTATCGTTAATTAGATCATTTTTCGTTTTGTTTGTTATAAACGTATAACACATAGGTACCGCGTAACCATGTAGTTTGAAAACCAACGTATTAAAAATATTTAACTTTTTAATTTTTATACAGATAATACCCAAGTAAGACTTGTGTCATACAACCTAATACTAATATAACAGAGCTTTGCATATAACAAACGTTTTTTGCTGGTATGTCTTCCCACTAGTAAACAGTTTTCGAAATGTTTGTCGTGTTATGGTATCTTAGCTGATCGCTACCTTTATCGTGTATGTTGCAATTATTAACAGAGTTAATGTGAACCATTTGTTGGGTTTAATATTTATTTATTTACTTACCACAATATAAAGTACTGGTTTTGATAAGGTAAGTAGGTATGGTACTTGGAAAAGTGGATCATGATGAAACTATCCTATTACTTATCTTCCTATACAAAGTCCAATAAAAATGATGATTACTCTATAAAAAAGTAATTCCTTTAGGATGGAGTGTAAATGTTTGGTTAATACTTCTGCCAAATCGCTAATCAGATTATATTGAGGCAAACAATAATTGCAATTGTGTCCGCAAAAAATACTAGATTTGTGGTAGTTATGTACATGTATGTGTAATGCTTAGATATTTTTCGTCTTAACCTACAATTTTGTACAATGGGGACTATCGATCAATCACTACATTGTAGTTTTTGCGTAAATCGATGCCGAGAAACGTGTACCAAATAGCCAATCATATTGGATTCTGGATCTTTCTGTATAACCTTCGTAAAGTTTGGTTAAAACGTGTTCGCTTTATATTCACTCTAATATTGGCGTTCCTAAAGCAAATATCTTAATATAAGAATTGTACTTCTATTTATAAAACTTTGTCTATTAAAAATAAGATAAACATAAAAATAATTAGATACTATAGTTCATAATAAAAGACAATGAAACCTTACTTACAAGATAAGTTATGAGTGTTTACTAAAATATTATATTTAATTTAAGCACATTTACATAAACAAAACCTCGTTTGTAATTTCTTCGAGTCTAACAGGTTTTTAATTACCAGCTTTTACTAATTATTTTGTTTGCCATATTTAATCATATTAGGTTTTATGTGCAAAAGTATTATAATTTCAGCTTAGGGAAGGTAAAATACGTGACTATTAGACATGCCCGTAAAAATCAAAACCAAGAAGACACATTTTTCTGTGTAATTACAAGGTACCGAAGAATAAGACCTTAGTCCCCCGGAATGGCAATGCAACTGAAATAACAGTGACACGACCACGTGGTATCATACATTTATAATCGATGGCAGTCGCTTTTCTTAAGTTGGATCGTCAGCTTATAAGTAACACCTTCTAATAAATAGTTAATCTTTAATAGTGTTGGCCATTTTGTTGGTTAATATTTGTTTTAGTTTTTACTAGCTACTCGCCCCGGCTTCGCACGGGTGTACATGTATTATTATATATATATATAAACCTAACTCTTGAATCAGTATATCCATTAAAAAACCGCTTCAAAATCCATTTGCGTAGTTTTAAAGATTTAAGCATACATAGGGACAGACAGCAACTTTGTTTTAATACTATTTTACTTAGTATAAGGTAAGGTAGGTATAGTAGAAGATGATGATTTATTTACTGAGATAGTCAGCTTAATATATATTTATTTTTTATATTAATTAATAATTAATTAATTTTAACTAGGATTGGCTCTATCGGCATGTTATGTTATGCCGAATAAGTAAACATTATGTAGTGATACATCACGTTCCATAGTCTTTGTTTATAATAATAATTTGTATTTCATTGTAAATGTACTATGAAAACTTTGTTGACAAAGACTTATCAAATGACATTTTCTGAACAATGTTTGTCGGTTCTATATTAACTCAAATGACAAAGAATTTTCATGAAAACTGTTATGGGAAATATAACAAACAAATTGATTTATTGCCCAATTATTATCGTTAAACAAAGTATACTTTATTAAAAATTCTTAAACAAATATCGGAAACATTATAATAACAAAGTATTTGATTTTATTTGTTGTATTGAGTATTACGTGTATTGTAATGTCTACATTTATGCTTGATGTTACTCGGTAAGTCCGTGCTTTGTTTTGGAAAAAAATAACTTGTGATCTTTTTATTTTTTTCATTTGTATTAAAATTGTAATAAATTTTATTTTGGTTTAGATTTGTCTTTATCTAGCATCATTGTGCTATTTTTGGAATTTTAATACTACACAAATTTATCATAAGTAGTATTATTATTACGAGTAGATAACGCATTCATTAATCTCAGAAAATATACCGCGTCATAATTAATTGTATAAATTTAAGATTTAATATTCTGAGAATGATTAATGGCACAATGAACATGACATAATAAAATATTTAATTATGTTTAAGAAATAAAATGTTAAAGTTAATAATAGACAAAGATGTCAGCTCTATGACTATAAAAAACGTTGAATTAATGAGCTTCTGCATTTGGAACTAGTTTGTAATATTATTGGTTATTATTACAAATAAAAGAAAAGTGTGTACCTAAGTGACACAGTTTGTGACCGTAGTCCCAGATATATTACTATTTACTAGTTTCTTTGTCAAACATCAATTTAACCATTGCTTATTGAATTTAATTTGAAGAAGGAGATTTAAAAAGCTTATTTTCTTGGGAATGTTTCCACGTTATAGATTCATCAATAATATGTCTTACTTAGCTTTATATCTTTCTATCTTTCATTGTGCTTAAATTTATATCATTTTGTGTTTTCTGGAATACAAAAACTATAGTGTGTCGAAAAGACAAATTTTAAATTAAATTAATATGAATGTATACTTATTCTAAATCTACTAGCACTATTTATTAAAAAGGATAAAGTAATAAAGAATACGTTTAATAGTGCGTTAATCAGTTCAGTTGTATACAAACAATTATAGTTATGTTCGAACCCGCTATGGTACTCAAGGACTATGTTATGTACCACCTACATTAATGTGACAAGTGATTTCAAAGAGGCACGTGTGCTATGAGATAAACAGATGGTATTATTACTATTTGATTTAATATTGAAATATAACATATTGTTCGTATATATATAATGTTCGTATATATTTAAAAAAAATGTGTTCGAGAGATGCTATGAATATATATGTATATAAAAGCCCAAATATGACGGCTGACGGAGGTCAGTGGAGATACTACGGGGTCGCAAAACAATTGGAAAAGGCAAGACAGTAATGATTATTAGATTAACGAATTTTTATAATATTGTTATTATTATTGAATACTACACACTGGTACAGAGTGTGATTTTGTGGGATTATCTGTATGTAGAGAGAAATTTCCGATTTTAGAATAGGTATATACACAAGATATATATTATGTATGTTGTTAGTCTCAGGGGAAGTCAGGACTTGTTACTAGGCTAGCATATATTATTATTTTGTATTACTCTTTCGTTTAACATTTAAAATATTAGTATGATTATTTCCGTTTCCGTTCCTAGTTTTTCTGTTAATATCTGTCTATTTTCATACAGCAGTAGTTAATCAATAAGTACATATAAACCGAAAGACATTATGTCCTCTGAAGTTTACTGTCCTGCTTGTCAGGCAGCCATTATGTTTATTCTTGTCATAAGTATTAATTTGATATTATCATGACTTGATTAAGATATGACATTATCAAATTACAACAGAAATCGAGACCAGTTAGTTGGACGGACGAGAGGGTGTTAGAAGTGTAATTTATTGTAATTTACTGTGTTTGCAAATCGGAATATTTATTTGCTAATATAGTTATGGCAGTAAGTTATGTAGTCAACAAATTTTTTTATGTTAATACGAGTTATTTACGTTTGATATTATGCTAATATTGTCTATTGTTAATTTAGTATACTAGTAAACTAAGCAATGACGCTCTCAAACTAGTTTATTCGGCTAATATTTTTTAAATATATTTTATAATCAATTAAAAGTAAATGAACACATTAAAGACAAGTATTTTACGAGAAGTAACGACAAGCGTGATACAAACAATTAACAGTAATTGAAAATCACATGGATGGCATGAGTGGCTTACATCTCCCATGTAGTATTTGGGTTACAGGAAATATAACTAAGTAATTATAGTTAGCATTTGCTTTTATATTGTAGTCTTTATATATTACAAATAAACAAATAAAACATATACATTTAAAGTGAACCTTATTAATGAAAAAGTGGATTTATTATCTGTTAGGTCTGATTGTTTTCTTAGCTAGACTTGATGACATTTGGTACATTTATACGCGATAATTGTCATAGGATTTTGGAAATATATATATGTAACATTTTTTTTTATCTCGGTTGTTTTGACAGGCCGCATTTTTCTCAGATTCATTCATGTTACAGGAAAAAATACAAGAAATGTTCTTTATATTTTCTTATATATAGGGCCCATCTAAATTGATTGAACCCTGTAAAATCAACTTGATCAATCTAAGTAAATGAGTATATACATTGTTATTTCTGATCTAGGTTTCCTTATGAGCATATATTGCGTAAAACAGTCTGCCGTTAAAATTAAAACAATATATTGTTGGATTGCGGAATCATAAAATGTCAACTGTAAATATAAATAATTATTAGAAGTTTTTATTTGTCTTCATACTCGTAATATTTTCCGCCTATGTGGAATAAAGGAAAATGTCCATTCGTGTATTATTATTAATTGCTGCGGTACTGAAATAATTCAATTATACGATAGTCTGCAAAGGAAGTGCTTTACATTTGGTATTCATGAAATTTGTATATGATGGTAGTTTTTCTCTTTTCTTTTAAAAGTCATGAGGTTAAATCCGACACAAAAATAATCGAGACTGATGATGGAAACACTGTTAATAAATTCTTAATCAGTGAGATGGTGGTAACGCTATTAACCCCATACCACCGTTGAATTAAAGTGCACTCGGCTATCTCCTTAGTTACGAATTGTACCTGTCGTTGCCCTTGATGTTATATCTGAGTGTTAAGATTATTATGATTGATCAGAAAATTAGAAATATATACTTAGTATCGGCTATCGTGATTGTGTGAAATAGACTACACACGATACTTAAATTGGGGGCAATATCACACTGAACAATCGGCCCTGATTTCACAACACATGTAGCGATCTAGTAAGCGATCCAGGACACGCCTCTTAGTGTAGTGTGTAGGTAGTTTAGACCAATATTCCTAACACTTTATTTGAAATACATATATTGTATAGATTGAATTGAAAGCAGCTTTGGTATTATTTAGTCATTGGTTATCTCAAGAGAGAGCAAATTATGTGACAATAAGTAATGAAATCTTAAATATTGAATGGAATAACCTCTTATCAAAATTAAATACAGAAGATGCTGTCAGTATGTTTTACGAAAAAATTTACGACATAATTAAGAAACATGTACCCACAAAAACTGTTAAACCCTTTAAATTCCCTGTCTGGTTTACATCTGAACTTATTAGATTATATGAAAAAAAAAATCGTGCTTGGATAACCATGAAAAAATTCAACTCGGAATCTAATCATAATGTTTTTTCAATATACAGGAGACAATTCAAAATGAAGTCAGAACAATGTTATAATAAATATATGAAACATATTGAAGACAATATGAAAGTAAATAGTAAATATCTTTGGACCTATATTCGCAATCGTGATAATAATTCAGACATACCCAATTCGGTCTTATATAATAACTCAGAGGCAAACACACCTGAAGAGGTATGTGCTTCTTTCTCCACATTTTTTCAATCTACATTTGAAAAGTCTGCTGTTTCTGAAAATTTTGATATAGTTGACATCGCCATTGATGAACGTTTAACACCTGATAATGTTATCAACAATCTTGAAATCTTAGAGAAGGATGTACTTGTAGGTTTAAAGAGTATAGATATTAGTAAAGGTGTTGGAATAGATAGTGTTCATGGATATTTCTTAAAAAATACTGCCGCTGTTATTTGTAAACCTGTGTGCCACATATTTAATAAATGTTTGCGTGATGGAATGTTCCCTAGGATATGGAAAACAGCTAGAATTGTACCTGTACACAAAGGTGGCTCAAAACAGAATGTAGAAAACTATAGGCCGATTTCCATTCTTCCCACTCTGTCAAAACTTTACGAAAGACTAGTTCATAAAGCAATATATCCCAGTCTCCATAATGTAATTTTGAACCAACAGCATGGTTTTGTTCAACGTCGATCTACAGTAACAAATTTACTTGTTTATACTAACTATTTATTTGATGGGCTGGACAATAACAAACAAATAGACTGCATATATACTGATTTTCGCAAGGCGTTTGACAGAATCGATCACAGAATGTTACTAGAAAAAATAGCCTTTTGTGGTATAAGAGGAAACCTCTGGAGATGGTTCAAGTCTTATATTTCTAATAGAACTCAAAAAGTTGTTATTAAGGGATTTGAATCTCAATGTGTACAAGTTACCTCAGGAGTTCCTCAAGGATCCATTCTTGGCCCCCTTTTATTTATACTATTTATAAATGACATTAATACATGTTTTAAGCATTGCAATTTTCTTTTATATGCTGATGACTTAAAATTATATTATACTATTAACAATATAGAAGACCATGTTAAATTTCAAGAAGATTTAAATCGTTTTACAAATTACTGCAATAATAACAAACTTGAACTTAGTGTGAATAAATGTAAAGCCATCACATTTACAAAGAAAATAAAAATTAGCAACTACCCATATTCACTCTGTAACACAATACTAACTAAAGTTAACGACATCAAGGATCTTGGAATAATTCTTGATTCTAAACTACATCTTGATTTACACATAGAGAGTATAATTAATAAGGCTTATAAAATGTACGGGTTCATAATGAGATCAGGTACTAGGTTTAGAAACTGTTCTACATATATTCATCTGTTTCAGTCATTAGTAAGATCACAGTTAGAATACGCAGTGACCGTATGGAATCCCCATTATGATAAATATAAGAATAAACTAGAAATGGTTCAAAAGAAGTTCCTCAGACGTATACATTTTATGTTTTTTCGTAGAAGACTATCCTATAATGATCTACTTAAACATTATAAATTGCTGAGCTTGAGCTTAAGACGCTCTCAATTACAATGTATGCTGCTTTATGATATCTGTAATAACAAATATGATTGTTTAGATATGTCATCAAGTATATATTACAACATACCCCCCAGAGTTGAAATGAGAACATCACGCCCCCATAGACTCTTTTCGATTAAAGCAAGTCGAACTAATGCAGGTATTCGTAAACCTATTACTCGCATTTTGCAGTCGTACAATGATAACTTTAATGAATTGGATATATTCAAATTGTCATATATAGGTTTTAGAAGGTCAGTAATTAATAAACTTAAAGTCTTACGTATATATAATCACATTGAATCATAATATAATTCATTCTTTTCCCTTGTCACACTGATGTACACACATACATTCGCGCGCACCAACACACACACACACCCACACTACACTCATATGTACAAACACACATTCGCACATACAAATGATTTTTCCTCGTATCTTTAGTAAAACCTGTAACACACATATCTCATATCTCTTTTCCTCATTCAACCCACTACATATACACCATCATAATTATAAGTAGAAAATATATTAGCTTGTATGCGTTTAGTATGTATGCGACCCACATATCTTAATACTTTAATATAATTTGTGATCATGCATGTTGGGTTTACAATAACATAGTACGTAGAAAATGTAAAATAATTATAACTTTCCTAATTGTGAACCTGTTTTTGATCCTAAATAAATAAATAAAAAAAAAAAAAAAATCTCTGGTTATCTTTGAGCTGAGTTCTAGTTTTCCCAACGTCGTATGTTGGCCGAATAATTAATTACATTTAAGAAGACAAATTTTAGCAAGTAGGTATGTTATGTAATTTATTTTATAGTGCTATTGTATAATGTTTTCTAAACTTCGAAAGTTTCAAATTTGTGTAGAATATGAGCCATTTGGCATTGGCACATACAAAATTATTTATACTGCTCGAAATTGCATTTGTAACAATCAAATAGTTCATATAAATGTATTCGTTACATAATAGATCCTCCGATCTTCGCATTCCTAAATTACGAATACATTGATTCATCCATATCATTCGATGAAGTAGATATAAAGGGAAGTGAGGAAGTTATTTTTATGCATACACACTATGCTAACGAAATAAATCACTATGCCAGACTCGTTTGTAGCGTAAACATTAGCAAGGTTATCCATCGTATATGCAAACAATGGTGGTTACATGCACAACAACGATGTGTCAAGCCTTTGACTTTGTATAAGATGGAAGAAGTTGGCCAAAATGTATTGTTAACATAGTAGCCTAGTAACCTGCAGGTTCAAACATATATTTTTTTAGAAATGTATAAGATTTGTCAGTTAATATTAATACATGTCACAGTTCCATGTATAAGTGTATTTATATGAATTTTCAGATCTACATTAGGTATTGTGGTTAATCCTCTATAACTTAACTCGAAAAAGAGTGAATAAAAATATTATTACACTTATATTTTGACGAAAGAGGGAGTTTTATATTAATAAATATAATATAATTATTGATATAAAATTCCCTAAATATAATACATATTATATATATAATTTATTTAAAGCGAACATTCAAATAATGTACATTTAGGATCATAGTATTCGATATTAAAACAAATACATACCATAGTTTATAAAGTCAGGAAATCAACTAGTCAATCTTTAGCAGATGCTGCATGCCAGATACAGAAGTCTGCTTACATAATTGTAGGTATATACATTGAGCGATTCCACCTGTATCTTGATAAATCAGTTTAAAATACCTGTAAATCTAGAGATAATAATAAGCCTCGATTGTGGCATCGATGCGTTTCACTTATTTTATTATGTTATTACTTTTGTTTGGCGATTTCTTATATTTCATGTTAGAATTTCTCTAAGATTATTCTCATGATTTTCTTCTGTATAATGAATATGATATATAACTTATTTTACCTCAGAAATATAGTGTTAATATTGTCGTTATCTTATATATAAAAATCAATATCTACATTTAGATAATAATAGATACTCTCAGATTATTAGCTTTATCAGCGCCTTGCCCCAGATCAGATACGGAATGTCTTACAGATAGAAATCATATTTGTTAAAGTTAGTCCATTGAAGTTATCATGGAGTTTGTAACCGATATTAAGTGTAGATAAATATTGTAGGTCTTGTATTGTATGGAGTACAGTAGATATACGCTAACTGTTTGTTCTTTGCCATCATCGAACAAAATGATAATTCAATGCAATTATTATTATTATCTATTTCGGTTGGAGTAGTGAACTGATTTTTATTCAAATGTTATAACCACTGTCTCATTGTTCGCAGTGATTTATGTTTATATAGTGAATTAAAGTGTTTCGATATATCACATTTATTTTTAGAAATGAGTTTAGTAACATATAAAATAATATTTGTTCACTGAGCATAGACAGGACAAATTCTTACTCTATGAATTAACGTTAAGCTCGGGTGTCCATGATCATATAGAGTAGAATTTCAAATTACTGTGTTTATCTGGATACTGTCCAGATTTACACTAGTAAACGATACAAAAATCAATTGAAAACATAGTATTATATATTTACTTATTACAACTTTTTCTTTACATTCTAAAAACTTTAACAAAAACTTTAAAAGATATTACACTTTTTCTATTCTAATATACATTGTCTTATAGTACGTTAACTATTTAGAAAAATTTCATCCTGATATACAATATATGATACTCATTATTTATTGTGGTGTGAAAGTGAAATTGTTCGTTAATTTATGAAGGCATTTCGCCAATAGTCATTAAATTAGGTAGAGAGAGAATTTTAAATTAAGGAAAGAATCTGTCTGAATGCGAAAAAACTGAAATGATTAATTTAAGCACCCAAATACAGTGTTATAAGTTCATCTAAATTTAAAAATCTCTGGGATGAATATTTATCCTCTAATTATATCTTTTTTACATATATACTTAAATGTCTCGGTTTCATAAGTGGACGTAGTAAGCAAAGGTAGTATTTGTATATTTTCTGTTAAAATTTTCGCCAACCAAGAGCTCGGCATAGGCAATGCAATGTGGTATAAGGTGAGAAGTCTGTCACGTTATCCATACGGTTTTAATAAGTGTATCATAAACATTAACTATACCATAATGTACCGTCCATAAATATGCTATTAATCATTCACTCCACGTGCTTATACGGCCTTGAGGTCGTATTAATCCAACAATATTTTACGTACAGCAAACATAGTACTGGCAATGACCATGAAATTCAAATAAGATAGACAATGCGATTGTTTAATAACAAACAAAATCTTATCAATTTCTTTTAAGTAGTTTTCAGACTCAGGATTAGGAAACATAACATCTATATCTGAACAATAAGTATATTACGTAAAGTGTATGTTGCTTTAAATAGTTGGTGTAAGTTTCACTACATCTCTCATGACAATTACTTCTTTTATATCGTATTATATTATATCGTAATATATCGAGTAACTCCTGTATTTTGTATCGTGTATTTTCTTAACGAAATGTTAAGAAAATACACAATATCGAACAATAAAAATACAATAAAACATTACGGAAATTTCCATTAATGTGCCAGGAAAATTATGTGATAACTCCCTGAGTAGTCAAACATGTTGACTTGTTGTAAACAAGGTTGACCAATAAAACAAATTTTATTTTGGTGCCAAGTCTCCGGAAATAATAGATGACTATTAAAGTGTAAGTACGGAAAGAACCTTATAGGCTTGTTATGAAATGACATTCTTCTAGGGATATAATGGCTGGACATTCATGATGGTAGACGATAAAATGAAGTCAATAGTTATATTAATGAAGATCGTCAATGACGTAATGCTTTCATATTTATGATTCGATAATGAGGGTATAAAAACAAATTGTTGTTGTTACTCATACTGTTTTGATGATGCTATAATTCCGATTTGGCTGATTTTGTACGATAGATTATTAATGAATTATTTAATCAGAATATAAACAGAAAATATACCTACTTATTATACATAAAATGTGTTCCCGTTTGATTTTATACTTCGTTTTCGAACACTTTCAGTTAAGTCTTTTATCATTAGATTCCTTATTAGAAAATAATATAAATTGTCGTTAGAACTATTGTACACTTCAGTTCAGTATTTAAATGTTCGTATACCTATGTAAATAAACCTGATTGTATTAAAGGCTACGAAATTAATATAAAAAAAATTGTTACAGACTGAAAGCGAAACATCCTGCGAAGAGGCAGCAAGACTGACCGCGGAAGGTGCCGGCGCGGATGAAGATGACGATGCATTTGACTATGGGGCCCTACCTCCACCCCCAGATGGAGGATATGGATGGGTTGTCGTCTTCGCTTCTTTTATGTGCAACTTGGTGGTGGACGGAATTGCCTATACCTTTGGAATATTTCTCCCAGAGTTGGTCACATATTTTGGCGAAGGGAAAGGAAAAGTTGCGTGGGTCGGCAGTTTACTGTCAGGAGTATATCTCGCTGCAGGTACACTTTATTTCTTTAGTTCTAAAGCTTTATATCTTAATTTTCCATAAGAGGAGTCCGTTCTTGTAATCTAAACATTACTATATAACGTATGGTGAATTAAATGTTTTTATTATATTTCTGAGGAAGGTTTGTAAATATAAAAATTTAATGAATTTCTTTTTCATTAAATATATATATATATATATATATATATATATATATACATATATATTAACGTACGTAATCTATATGTATATATATATACATATAGATTAACGTACTAAACGGGTTAGTAGTCTTGAAAATTTTCTTCATAAATTGGGAAGAAATTTGAAGACTTGACCTTTACCTAATTATACTACATGTAGTTTATAATTTCACTTTCGCAATCATTGTAATCTCGTAAGTGGCAGTCAGAGGTATTTTAATGACTGTTACGTTTATTGTGGTGAATATTGTTAGATTTCTGACTTTTATCACAATCTAATCGCTGAAGATTATTTAATGTGTATTTAAGGCGATAATGAATTTTATTATTAAACGAAAACAAATGATATCTGTTAATATGCCCTTTTAATCCTTATATAACTATACTGTTACTAACTGTGATTATATTACTTCAGTGACATTGCAGTGTAATTAATATTTCATATCTTAATTTCTTTCGTACTGATTAGTATAAAGCTGCACAATCTCGTCTTTAAATCATTATTTAACTAAATATTTCAGAAATTATACGCTAGTCATTGGAATCATTAAATAAAAAAATATTGATAAATTATCGATAAATATGTCTACAAATTGTAATCACATACATACTTTTTATTATGTAATTACAAGTATTAGGTATATTATAGTAAATACTATAGTGAGGTCAGCGTGGTAATATTACGTAAATTCCTCTTATGAGGAGGATCTGTTCATAGAAGTGTAGTAATATAAATAGGCTATAATAATAATACACAATACCTACAGTTAGGTACTTTACATTTTCCAATTAAAGAAAAGATCGAAAAGAAGGAAAATAATATTTTACTTTTTGCCTAAAAGATAATTAAGACTAGATGCATTTGTAATTACACTATAATTGTTTTGACGTTAGACAGAGAAATCAGTGGTTATCTAGGGACCCGACATAATAACCTCAACATATTTTTAGCACATCAATACCCAGTCAGTTTCAGTTCCTTAATTTATGTCTGGCGCACAATGAATTTATGAACATAACCGATATGAATACGATTTTGATATATTAATCTGAAACTATAGTCTTTAATACATTTTTAAAGAGTAATACTCATTTTGAGTATTATTTTTTTCTGCACAGATTATTTTAATACATATAATATCTTTAGTACATACTTACACAATATAATTATAAAAACTATATTATATTTTCAATTCTACTTTATTATGTGATATCTTTGCTAATTAAACCAATAAATGGGAAATCAACTTTTTATAAATCAGTTACAAAACATCCGAAGTTCTTAATGTACATATACAAATAGTAGTATTTAAAGCATACCTAGATAGATCGTATCTAGTTATCTACCTGTGCTAGTGTACAAGGTAGATCCTTGAACTGGTTTCGTAGAATTTACATCGTGATCACCGGCCTGTGGTTGTACCTGATTGTACTCACATTGAGTACAAGGCATCTTTCCTTAATTACGTTTAATTTGTGTATGTATAGTAAGTATACATACACTAATCTAAAAAAAAACTACATGCTTTTTGTAGTTTTTATTTTCATACTTAATTGCATCTTGTTCATATTAATTTTATTTAATTATAGGAGTCAAAATATCTGTACATTTACGTTACTTATTATTGTGATAATTATCACCTACGGGATTGTTGTATTTTCAAAGTTTTCAGGAACAATTGACATATGCACACAAAATTTTATTCAAATCAGTTCAGCCATTAGGAGGAATTAAGTGACAAACACACTCACAGAAGAATTAAGATATTGATATAATAATGTTTGTGATCCACACAGTGATGTTGCAAAAATCTGCCAAGAAAATGCCATAAAGTCTTTAAAATGTGTCTCATGAACGAAGCTTACCTTCGGTTTATTATCTCGCCTAATGTGGTATCTTTAAGTAGGCATCAAATTATTGCATCACAATCAGTAGACGATCATATTAAGGACGTCTTCTATTTGTACATATGAAAACCGTGAACAGGTGTCATTGAAATTGATTGACGTGATTGTCTATGATATTATATCTAGCCCAAATGATTGTGTAACAACGTGAATATTAGTATTGAGAAAAGCAATGTAGAAACTTTGCTTCTAACACATAATTGAATAAATTGTAGGCTTCAATTAGATTATTTATCGAAAATAATCATCAAAATTGATTTTGGGAAAAGCGTAATATAGTTTACCTCCAGATATTTAGTTGATCTCAGAACCGTTTTTTATATAATAATTTATATTATACATAGGTTTTTATAACAGCCTTATTTTTAAAAAATACAGTGTGTTACTTAGAGAAACTGCAAATATAAGCATAAAACTCTGAACTTACGGATCGGTACATCTACATCTTTTAAAACATACTCTATACAATAAGAACCTATACACAGATATTAACTGTAAATACTTATCTTTTGTAGGTCCTGTTGTATCGGCGCTATGCAACAAATTTGGCTGTCGGGCGGTGTGTATCGCTGGCTCCTTGATAGCCACAGTCGCTTTTGTACTTTCTACGTATAGCAAAAGCGTTACTATGATGATGCTCACGTATGGACTCCTAGGAGGTAAGAAAACATATTTTATTATACATTGGAAAAGTTAATTTTGGCCTCTAATCTCCGATTGTTATCGATGTAGACTTTGTACAAAGTCGTCTGGGTAGCGATAACCATTTTCCCATTTATTGCATCCAAGCAGCTTGCTTTCTCAGACTGAAACAGTTGAAGGGTAACGCAGTGAAATTGCCAGGTACAGAGGCATGATATCGTCCTCTGGAATGACAGTGAATAAAAGGTACCACGGGCATCGTATGACAACTTGTTCATGTGTATAGGTGATTAATACTTACCGTCCAGGGGACGTCAGATTCTTTGCCATGACAAGCAAAAAAAAAATTGAATATACTTGATCTTACGTCGCTGAATTACTTAATTACACTACAGAAGTAATACAATTATATGCCAAATTACTATATTTTAACGTAATTTATCTAGTTACAAGTGCATGTTATGCATTAAAAACGCTGTACCATGTTTTATTATTCATCGGAACATATTGATTCTATTGATGCAGTTAGTAGTAGTAGTAATTGAGGCATTAGAATAACATTTAAGTTTTCATTTTATATTATAAAGTTAGAAATGTTAAACCAAGTAGTTATTCCATATGTAAATAAAGTTGCCAAAAATATTTATTTTATTTAATCTTTCTTTTGGATACTTTATAACGTATTATGAGCGGCCGGCAAGATTGCTATTATGTACGATACTTTCTCATGTTCTTTGTTTTTATCATTATTCTAACAAAATAACAGTAACGTCCCAAAACAAACTTGTTTACTCCATGACAACGTAAATATTTCTTAGAAACGTATTGTGGTAATTGAGATATTGTGATAAAAAATAAGTGATTCATCACATTCGAAGGTGTTGTAAGTGGCTAAGGATAGAAATTATCCATTCAGTAATACTTGCATTGGCTTGCATCCAGTGGAAACATACGTCAACCGACTGAATTAACATGTCGTTAACTAAGACGACAGCGTTACATGTCGCCTGTCAATTCAAAGCCGCCGGGTTATACTGCGACTCAATTTAATAATGTAGTAAACAACTAGAAATCCAGGACACGTACTAAAGGACATTATTTAATAATGTCCTTTAGTTTTACACCTGTATATGTGTAACCCTAATATGACTTACTTATGTCGTATGACCTAATGATTGCACGAAAAGACCTTACTGTAAAATGGGGTCCTATATAACGGGGTCTAGAATAAACTCTTTTAATTAATAAGTAATCATCAAATCTATTCTGTAGTCAATTGGTTAAAATACCTTCTTATAAGAGAGTGAAAACTTGTTATATAATAAGGTTACAAAACTCTTTTTTTCCGGTTTTATTGCGATTTTTTCTTTTCTTGCACGCATGTTATCCTTGTCTTATATATGTAATGAAAATTATTAAATGATCTTGGAATATGCATTAGGTATAGATAGGTAATTATACTTTAACTAGTTGCTGTTTACAAATTAATAGCGTGGACGCAGGTCTAAAGCATGTTATGTTAATAGCCCAGTTGCTAGTAGCCTTGGCACAATAGCATAAATGTGGATGCGAACCGTCCTTCGAAACTTGGCGCCTGTAAATACATTGAGACTGGTTATTATTCAATGAAGATGTATAGTGGGAATAATATATGGGGTGACCACCGAAACTCGTATTTCCATATTGTCGTTTGTCTAAAAAACACGTTAATTTACGGAGACAAATTCGGTGGTAATAGTAATAGCAACATACTGTGGTGGTGGTAATAATAATAGTAGGTAATAGCAAGATAGATTTTCTACAAAAATTATCAAGTGCTGAGACAACAGAGTTGCTTGAATATTATAGCATACTAGTTTACAGTGTGTGAAATTGTAATGAAATTAAAGGGTACGGAAGCATACTGACTTAAAACTCGAGAATGGCAACCATATGTGGTATTGCCGTCACAGTGTCTTTTGTAATTCTCCTCGTGCTGTTCATGTATACAGAGTAGGTAGGTGGGTAAGACAGCTTGTTTGCCATTCCATATATGTAAAAAATAAAACTATAAAAGACAATATTTTTGTAATTGTAGTCTACCAAAGGATCTTCAGAGCATAAAATCACCGACAAAAGTAGATAATATTTAGACGCCCCAATTTGTAATAAATTGTTTGTTTCGCTGGCAAATAACAGATTCCGATCACCTAATATGTATTTATATGTACTTACGTGTATATAATTTTACTCAAACTTGATGGTCTAATAGTTACGAACTGTTTTTTTTTGAGACTGTAATTGCCAGCTTGTGTTATCCTAGTTATTCAAGTTGATCGCTGTGAATTAGGTATAAGGCATAATACAATCCTAAGATGGCTTTTATTTGAGTTTGAAATAGATTACACTATTTTAACTATTAGCTTTTAGGTATACACAAATTTTCATTCTTTATTTCACCCTCTTATTATTATTTGAGATAAAATGTAAGCTATATCTGTCCTAGTGATATAATACTTGTTGTGAAAATTAACAAACAGAATGACATACTTTTTTATTTCTGATATGAATTGTGTTTGCAATATAATATTTCATACGTAAATTCGCAGTATTTCTAGATAAAATAATATTAAAGATATTATATTAATCTCTTGTAATTTTTTGATTGTCATTACTATTCATTGTGCTTATTCGTCGTCATTATTTAAATCTTTGTTACTTCATTTTAATTTGTTATATTCGGGAAGTCTGCAATTTCTTTGTTCCTTAAAAATTTTGACACGATACGTATTGAATTGGATCTTAGCCAACATTTACGGCAAACAATACTAGTCTTCAAATAAAGGGTTTTACAAAGTCCTTTTGTAAATAATCAATGAAGGATTTCCCTATTGCACATCTGTTACTATATATAAATAATATATATGTATAGACATAATCTATACATAATAGATATCTACATACATCCAAAAGAGTGGCTTATAAGGTATATAAATCTCCTATATTTATAAATTTTCTTAATACATCTTGTAGTGTTACATAATAATGTAGCCCGCATTCTGCTTTAATACCAACTCCTAAATTTAAATGATTGATACATTTACAAAGATACCTTTTAAAGGTTGTAGAAAATATGATAATAAATAAGATTAGATCTTACAATAGGATTTGTCGTATATTATAGCATTTAAATAACATCTACGGATTGGCGGGTTATCGCTTAGAATGGTATCTATCAATCAATCTGTGGGATAGTTCAGTGATAGAATTATCTGCTATGTACAATATGTAGTAAATAATTTATCTTAAACATAATCGCTATCTTTTTTAATCTTGTAATAATATTTACAAACATATAAGGCTCTCTTAAATGCACCTTAACTTCTTACTTTACTTTGAATTGCCTACGTTTTTGTCTAGATTGAGAGGCCGTAGGATAGGATGATGACTGGCTATGTGCCAGACTTTGTAGACATTAAGGCGCCATGCAAGGTTTGTTCCTGGACTATTACGCAAATGTATATATCTTAATATGATTCGAATTTAAATAAATGGAATCGGAATTATATATACTTTAAATAAAAAAATGTATGAATAAATAATTATTAATACTTGACGTCTCCATTAATTACCTTAAATTAGTATCATAAACATTTAAAAGTATAGCGTCATTTCCATTGCATTTATCGCCACTGGTTGTCCAGGCTCCATATGGATAAGGTAAAGATTATTCGGTCTGACATCAGTATTAATTCAAATAGACGGCTATTTATTAATGAATTTCGAAAATAAGGAAAATATATCATAAATTTTAGAATTATATCTTTCTACTGAAATAAATTTGTACGTCTCAATCATAATAATTAGCGCGAACGTTTAGCACAATTGTCGACTGATCCCACTTGGCAGCAACGTTGAGATCATCGGATTCAATGCCGAGACCATTCGAAAACTCTGTTTCGTCACGCCCGGTGGACGTTTCAAACGTAGCCCAACTATTTTTGTTTTATTCCATTTAAATGGCCATGAAACCACGGGAGTTGTTGAGTATGTTACAGTATGTTAACATTTCTGTCCTATATAGGTGTTATCAAATACAATGGCGTCTTTCTTGTACAATGTTAAGAAAATGCGTGTTATATGACTGTGAATTATATTTTTTAATATCTTCTAATACCATAAAAAGAAATAGATCTCATTTCCTTGTATCGCTTTATTCAATTGCTTGAATATAAAATAAAAAATTTTTAAGCCACTTTACATTAATTACACGGTTATAGAACAACAATGTTATTCTTATTACTTATTGTATTAAGTACTAAGTTCAAATATTTATTTTCAATAAGCATAAAAGCAGACGTATGTTTCTACTGCGTAAACTGTAGAATATATTCAATGTTATATGAATGAAATGTCTAAAAGTAAGAATATTAACTTAAGTTGGATGTTACATTGAAATTTCAAATCCTTTATTGTTTTTTTCTGAAAAATTACCTTAGATACAGTAAACTCATTTAATAATGCGCTGACTCTATACTATGTGGTGTATAGTATAATAACCATGCTTGTTTATTTTTATAGTATTATAGATTTTATTGGCCAATAAATTCCATAAACATAAAATATTAATGACAAGGGCTTTAAATTGTGACCTTGTTTGAAACAAGAATGTTACAAATTGTTATTTTTGTTGCGAGGACAAGTTGTAATATATTTGGTAAGTTTAATGACACTAGCAGACTCTTTGTGTTGTATTGGTGATATTAAAAATGCACTTGAATATTTCGGATTTTCGGGTACAGTGAGTAAAAAGTACAAAACATGTTATTTACCACTTATATTTTGTTTAGAGATTTAAGAAACCAATATTTATTAATTATTTATAGGTTTGTCAGTACAATGGTACATAACAAAATAAAGTGTTCAGTGGTCTGTTTTTACTATAAAATACGTATTCATTCAACTATATATTCGGAACCTGTATGAGTACGTAGAAATAGAAAACTTTTTTCACATGAACTTAGTACTAAATAGTCATATTATTTGATTCTACCATTCATTCGGGTCATAATTTAGGAGTTGACAAGTATCGGTCTCTAGTCTTTGCATGAGGCGGAATTGATAAAATGCGACATTCGTTAATTTATTGTATTGTTTCTTAGTTATACAAATACTGAGAAATATACTTCAAAAATCAAAATTGACTTTCTAACCATTCAGTAATTAAATAACGATAAACATAGCTAGATTCTTCTATAAGTAGGTACTACAGAATACAATTGCTTTAATTTGAATAAAGGGAGTGCTTCGAATCACAGAATAAATAACATTACTCAAATGTAGGTCATGTTATATTAGCGTGGTTATCATTCCGAGCCGTTTGGAGGATATAGGTCAATCAAAAATCCAAGTGATGAATTAATTTTCAACCGATTCGGAAATGAAATACGTTTTAAATTCAATTGGCCTGTTTTCTGCGTATGTTACGTAACATATTCAATAATGCTGCATGATTGGACTTGGGTTCGCGTATTCTTTGTAATGTAATGTAATGTAAAAAAAATATTTTTTTTGTCCAAGAATATATATATGTATTAACATAACATTTTATCTACATCCACAGCAGTTTCTATACGGGTTGCTATAAAACAGTACTGTAGCCTACACTGCCTCATTCACTTCCTTACCTCGTCTCATACATATGCTAGTATCTACTGGAAACTTGGTATCTTCTATCACGGCATACGAACTGACTATATTAGTCGCCTTAAACTGCTTTATAAAAAAATACGTACTATTATTAAATTCGAAAGTGTGTCTCCCTCTCTATTCACTACCTTTGCAAGATTAAACGGTTGAACAGATGTAATGAAATTTGATATGAAGGTTAATTGTATCACGAGAACGAACATATGTTATTTTCGTAAAAAGCAGACAAAGTCGCGGCTGTTAGATACTTTCTATTATAAAACACTCATCTAATAAACAGATATTACCAAATTATGATTTATCAATAATTATGTAGATCATTGTATGTAAATTAATGATAAATATTTGACGTGAAAACTGGAATATGTACCGGATAATGACGCATAATGCCGTCGACCTCTTCACCGGCCCATATGTTCCTTTGTGCTGTTTCAAATGCCGATTTGTGGGGCGTCAATAAACACTGAGTCATTCTATATCAAATTCCAGTATTTGTTTTCCCTTAAAACTGTGATATGTTTAATTAAATAAGTGCAGAAATCGCTGTTGTAGATTTTTCATTTAATCGACATAATTTTAAACCTTTTTAAAATATTTTTTACCGCTTATTCGGAAAGCTGGCTCATCACAAGAAGAATAAGCAAGAAAGTTGTGTGTTGCTCTTTTAAACAATCTTTGTAAGTTCACATTTTACAAGTCGAAACGTGTGAATACAAACTACCCACAAGTACTAATTTATTTAGGCTCAAATATAAAAACACAATAAGATTAAATCAGTCGCAGTGATAAGAGCAGACCAGTCCCTACAAGCAGCACTCGTTCACTAGTATAACGGATGAGCCAGCCATCACTGTGCTCGACCATATTTTAGGTAGCCCAATGACCACCGAATGTAAATCAACAATCAAATAGCTATACCGCTATTTGATTTGTTGATTTACATTTTCCCTTACTGTGAATAACATTCACCATTTAAAAGAATAAAAGTTCGTGATTGTAGTCAATGTTGGAACAGAATAGTGACTTCGTTTTCCAAATTACGATTCCCGTTATTACTAGGTACTGTATAAATCTTGCTGATTGATGTATTTCTATTACGCGGAGCTCTATAATTTGATCTCTTAGTAATTTTCTTAGTAAACATATAGGCTAATGTTACTCGTATATACATTAAAATTAAGCCTTTTCACTATCTGTATTTTGTTTGCGCTTTTTATTATACACAAAAGTGTATAAGGATTGTCTATTTTAAAAGCAAAATGTTCTGTCTTAAAAAGGATTTATGCAGAACTATGTATAACTACGAGAATACGAAAATGGTAACAGCTGCATGAACATTTCATAATATACTTAGACTTTTATTACACTACTATACGACGAATTATTTAAATTTTAGCGAATACACAAAAAACAAATGTATAACTATAGTAACTGCAAAAGAGATAGAACAGTATATTAACATGGACATTGATTCTTTGTTCGATTTTATTATACTGAATAAGCATATCGATCCGGGTATTTGAACTCTAACATACTCCTTATACACCTTTGTTAAGGGTTAACGACCCAGGTTGGGGGAGAGGTAATTGTTAGTGGTGAGGACAGTGGCCCCGTCACCGCGTCGTCAGGTCGACCCTCACGTAGTCCCTCTTGGTAAACATCGTGGTCAATGTTCAATCTATTATATCCACTAGTATCACCAGAGGTAATGAAAAAGTCATTTGCTTATTTCAGCCGCCAAGCACCTTGCTTTGTAGTCTGTTTCGGTTGTAGGGTGCAGATTATTCAATGAAATTGTAAAATAATAGGCATGACATCGTAGTCCTCTACAATAGCAACGAATGAATGTTGTTTTAATTAATGACAATGGAATGGTGCACCCGGCTGTACTAGCGGTTTACGCTGGCGGGGCCATCAGTTCAATTAGCTCATGGTGGCAAAATTACTAAGAAATTATTTCAGCGGCTTAGGGGTTTCAGGGGCTCCCTATGAAACCACTGTGATAAATTCTTTAAGTTGAGGTCACCCTGACAGTACATTGTTTCAAATGGGATTATTAATCGACATTACTAACAATCCCCTTCCCCCCACGAATGAGTGGTATCGCGAATGTCAATTGATAACGTGATGTCCGTAGTGTTGTTCATGTATATAGGCGACGGTTATCGCTTACCATAAAGTGGGCCGCCTGTTTACCATACCAATGACAAATAAAATATAAGTGCCACAGTATGTGTGATTAGCGCATACGGAAGCACAATTCCATCATCACCAATAAAAAAAACCCAAGTTTCCAAGATTAAATTATATTTTCAGGTATAGGCTTCGGTATGATCTACCTGCCTTCAGTGGTGGCTGTGGGCTACTACTTCGAAACTCGACGGTCCCTGGCTACTGGTATCGCTGTGTGCGGTTCCGGAGTGGGCACCTTCAGTTTCGCGCCACTTGCTTCAATATTGCTCAATGAGTTCGGGTCGTGGCAGAATGCGAATTTGCTTTTGGCTGGACTGATTTTGAACTGCGCCGTATTCGGCGCGCTTATGAGGCCGTTGGTTTATCCCAAGGTAAGAGACGTTGTATTTACAATTAAAAATATATATAGGTTTTGTCGTGATGACATACATGGTAGGTACATAGTGATATTATTTACTAATGGATATACTAAGCCATAGCCATAATTTAAATCTAGAGATTAATAATTTCTGGATCATTATAAATTATTTCGAGAATGTTCTTCGGAAAATTTTGTTCGCAAAATAATAGCATCTCTCTCTCTCTAAGAGGTCCTGTATAAGGGGCTTGGTGGAGTATTATATTTTTTATTTTATTCCATTTCATACTATTAGAAAAGGAAAAACTAATTGGTTCATACGATATTCTGGAAGTAAATAGGTGTAAATATCTGTATATATAAAATTTAATTTAAATATTTTTTACAAAATATTTATTTATATAATAAAAATACTTATAAACTAACTTCCAAAAACTTTTTTAATTATGTAGTACCTAATATGCCAATATTAGAAAACTCACCGGCAACTATCGCAAGAATATCAATTTAACCAGCCGTGATCCTCTTTTTGATAAGGGTTAGTACCTTAAGCTCCAACTGTCACTTGAATTTATCCGAACAATTGAAATTAATCCTGGTTATTATTTAGTTTAGAACATTTACTGTATAGCATTATTGAATATTGTCTATATTGTTGGCTTTATTTATTGAATTTAGTCATTATATTTTATTATAATGTATTCTATTATAGTCATATTGTATTCTAGTACTATAATATATTAATATGTTACCGTCTTATAAATTGTAATTACCTAATAATAACGCCCTAATAAATAATGCAAATAACAAATGACTAAAATCTCATAATAGTTTATTTTTTATTTTTCAGTCTTCGGGTGAAAAGCCTTTACTACAACGTATGGCCGAGGAGAAAAGACTGCAAATGGAAAGGGGTTCAATTGGGGGTTCATATTTTGTGGTACAGCTACCCGACGGTAGCATGGAGAAAAGACTGAAGGTAGTAATCTTGATTATATAGTTATATCTGGTTTACAATATTGTAGTTATAAAGGAGAATACATCGAAACATCCATGATATTATTGATGAAACATTGTAATGTAATACTATAATAATCCAGAACAATTAATACAGCGCTATCTAGTTCCAAGCTAAGCAGAGCTTATGTTATGGTTACTAGACAACTGGTAGAAATACTTAAATATATTTTATTTAAATGCATTCCTAATTTATATTGAAAACTTTCCTACCAATACAAATCGTGCGAGGAATCGAACCTGCGACCATCGGATATAAAGCGGCCCTCTAAACACCGATACCGTAAAGAAAATTAAAATATTTGATATATGAGCTTCCCACTAACAACGCAATCACATTATTAATTTAGGTATAAAAAAAAAATTACATTTATATTTCCACTTTGTTTCTTCATGAAATTGGTTCAGTCTTATATAATTCTACACATAATATTCTAAATATAATATATAGTTATATAAAACTCTATACTGAAATAGCTATGACAATATACTAAATACTGTGTAAATAGCGAGATAAAAACGTAGATTAGTAAGATTTTCAGCGTACGAAATACTATTTACATTCGTAACTACTACAATTTCAAGGTCTACAAATACAAGTTAAACGAAGCACATGAACTCTTTTGCTGTCTACTCCTAGTATATTCTTTAGTGTAAACTTACTAAGAATACTCTAAAAGCATTCTTAGACCGTATTTCATTTCTCATGTGAATTCCCTGACAATGTTGTATGATGTTTTTTTCATAAAATGAATAATATATTAACAAATAATCTTGTGTTTTAGATTTTGACGTAGTGATTGTTATTTTTGTTAAACCCCTTGCGTCTGTTTTGAGTTTTCTAACTCATATAATGTATATCTGGAAATATTTATCTGTTTATTTAAATTTTCATGCACAAATATAATATAAACGAAATGGTCATCAGATCGTGCAACCAGAGAACTAATAAAGCGGAGCATTATAGTTTACATTGTTAATACGTGGAAACCGAAATATTATTAGGTCTGAGTCAATAAGCATACAATGAAATGAGAATACCAAATAATTTCTATATACGTTTTATATGAATCATAACCGTCATAACAACGGGAGATATAACTAACGACACGTCTGCGGTTTTTAATGTTAAAATGAAATCATTTATCGATGCGCACAATTATTTTTCTAAGTATTCAATGCTTTTGTGCAATATACATACATTAAAATTAGTTTAAATTGTAAATTACCGGGTTACAATTAAATTAATAACTGTATAAATTATTGCTACTCCACATCTTCTATCTACAATATATATTTAATATTTAGGATTTATTATTGACTTCCAAGGATATAAACCAAAAATAACTTTAAGAATGTTATCTTTAATGGGTTAGTTACAGGCATTGTTAACTGTAGTGATACACGCAACGAGACATCGCGCTAACCTACTGATAGCTAGTCGCCCCGATTAGTTTTGAATTTTGTTATTGGAACTTACAAACATTTAGCACCCCAGACAGGCACTTGCAAATATAGAAAGGAAATATAAAATTATAATGTGTAAACAATGAGACAATAGCTGAATTTACTCTTACACTCTTTCACGCGGTTAAATAGTTTCACGCAGGAATTATTGTGGATGTAATGAGATAAAGAGAACAAGAAATGCCGCATTCTCGCGTCTTTTAATCGTGAGTGCTTTAGTGCCTTTTTTAATAATTAATTATAATTTCAAAATGACTATTGACGAAAGACATAATTGTAGAGTTACTGATAATTTATAAATCTTAAACCTGTCTTTGGAATATATAAACTGTGGAATTAAAAATAATATTTTAAAAGAAAGTGTGAAAGAAACTGTCATGTATGAAAGAATGATCACAAAAAAATAGTAAAATACAACCACACATGGTTGCGCGCCCTGACTTTCCCGCGCTAAATCGCACACGCTCTTGAAAGAATGTGTCGTATAAAGGCAGCTAATGTAGCAATAATGAGTAGCTTTTCGCTAAACGGCGTTCTCTTCCAGGCAACCTGACAAAACTGTAATGGATGGTATGATCGCAGGCGCCGCTTAACGTGGACCCTGGCGTTCACTCGTCACTGAACTTGGAGGCGCTGGCGCGGGTCCCCACACTGCCCAATATGACGGGCGTGCCCACCGTGCCCACTCTACCCACCATCACGGAGGTCCGCGTTGCTGATGACAACGGAAACAACAAAAAGAAGGTTAACTGAATAAGTTATATATATACTATGTACTATATCAAATCAAAATATCTTTATCATGTAGTAGGTATATTACAGACTCTTATGATATGTCTAAATCTACCGTCAGTTCGGATTCCATTTGAGCTAAGAACTGACAAGAAACTCAGCTCTTAAATTTTTCAAATGACCTTGTACATGTTTACAAAAATACAGATTCATTTTTAAATTCAAATTAGGGAAAGTAGACTGAGCATATGAGTATATAAATTTTTTCAGTAGTAGTTTCTTATCAGAGCTCGAATGCAATTCGAACTGATGGTAGCAAGTAATGACATAAACTCACAACATTCTCACTTTGTACTGGATTCTGCATGTGTGGAAAATGGTACGCAAATATTTCATGCGCTAAAGTAAAATTTAATTGAAATTCATTCAGTATTAATTTGCATGGAAGAGTAAAAAATCCATCCATCCATCCACACTCACAAACTTCCGCGTTTATAATATTAATAATAAGATTAGTAAGATAATTATGGTGTAATTTGTAGAACGAGAACGGCACAGCCTCTGCAGGTACTGGCGCCGTCGGAGCTGTTGGCACGCAGATGTCTCGAAACGTATCGTCTCCAGCGTTCAGTTCGCAGGCGCCGGGACTGCCCAAGAACGGGTCCGTGCCGTTCTTCGACCGCCAGCGGAAACAAAGCACCGGAGATAGGTCAGCCAATGATAGGTAGATGAGATCCCCTTAAGTTATGCACGACACGGTGGAGGTTACTGGAAAAATTGTGTCGGTGATGGCTGTAATTGTCTTTAGATTGTAAAATTGACAAAAGGGAACCCTTTTAATTTAAATTCCATTTATATGGCTTCTTATATTGTTGTGCTGTATGTAAAATGTATATAAATAATGACTTTAGAAAAACTATTCTAGTAGAATTACTTTAGAAAGTCATGTACAAATATTGAGAATTTAGTTAATACTTATTAAGAAGAGAGATGATTATTATTTGCTAAATGAGTACAGATTTAGTACTTACAGGACAAAGAAAAACGCGCTTAATGTTCCTTGATCAAGTATGGAATATTTTAGTATAAATAAGTGAATAATAATAAATTATTATAATTTGTTATTATACTCGCCGTTAATATAGTCCTTTGTATGTATTTTATTATATAATAAAATAGTTGTGTAGAAGTTTAAGTATTATATTTTTATTACAGATTCAAACCGTCCCTGGCTGCAATTAGAGCCACGTCCAAAACTTCCATGAATAGTAATCGTGCTCCTGATGTGAGTATATTTGTGACCTATTCTGTAGAGTCAACTTAGTTTATAGTTTTCTCCACATATGTTGAGATCTACAACTTTTTACGTAACTAAAATGAATCAACGCGACTTGCTTTAATCCTTAATTACTTAAAAGTAAAACTTTGTTTATTGTAACTGCAGCGGTCGCCACACTGTTAATTATTCAGTTGTCTAAATATTTGGTAACAAGAGCTATTGAAGGATGGCCCAATTAGACCTACTTTGAACATATTAACCTCGATATATTAGGGTCAACAACATGACTCAAATGGTTGTCAGATATGTTAATATGAACGAATTAAGGAATGCCCAAACAAAAGTAGGTAGACCTTGAACTTTTGCCGCAGCGTTTTGCCAATTCCTACGTACAATTAATTATTTGGCGCTATTCCAGAACATTTGTTCCTGTTCGCAAGCGATTAATAGACATTGTTGCAGGTGTTTAAATTAAAAATTCTATATGAATATGAGTGAAATAAAATGTGATGTACATTTTATTTCAAAGTGTTTATTTTATGTCTAATGACATTGTCCCTGATGACAACGCAAATATAGGTGAAATAATAGAATATAATATATGAAATTTTTTACTGTTTCTCTCACAGAAACTACATTTACACAATTATTTATAAAAAGATAAAAACATATAACTATGAACAAGACGAAAATGTAACTATGGACGGCCTTATTGCTAAAAAGCGAACTGTCCAGTGTATAACATATATACATTTATACATCTGTTATTGTCCATGAACAGTTATTCGAAAATATGTTAATCATATTTTTTTAGGATTCACTATCATCAACTGTGATCATGTGATTAAACTTATGAATTATAGTGAACTAATTGGTCCTTTCGCTCACTTACGATAATTAAATGTAAACGTGTAGTTTAAGTAGCACAGTTGATTCTAGCTAATTTTACTCAATAAGCTAATTACATTTGGCCATTTACATGTACCGTATTTTATTGGCTATATATGCAAATTAATATAATTTTTTTAGGGTCACAAAACGATACATTTAGCCTTTATATTATAATTGGCACTAAATACCTGTTAAAGTTAAATACTGTATTACTTAAAATAAATTATTGTATTACTTTATGGAAATATAATAGGTACTTATTCACAATATAACGTTTATAAGAATTATGAATTTTTCGTCCTGATCGTATGCGGAAAATGTCACCTATCACTTTATCATTTTTTCACGCGTCACCCATGTAACCTTAGTCATCTTTTGTCATATCAGCCTTGCTACTTAGTCCACAGGAATAGCCTTTGGACTAAATAGCAAGGCTTCTTACTCTATAATTTCATTATTGTTGTTTTTGTCTACCGATTGTTTTTTATTGTTTTAATTCCGAATATACAACAGAAAAATGCTGCATCTACTTGAATATAGTGAAAGTTTATTTGTTTTGCAGGGTGATACAGAAAGCATGATGACTTCAAAGTTGTCAGTAGCCGGCGGTGGCCGCGAAGCTCCGCGGATGGTGCGGCCCATGTCTCGCAAGGATATCTTCTACTCGGGCTCCGTGCTCAATCTACCTCAATATCAGAGCCAGAAGTCGCTGCAAGGTTATAGGAATTCTGTTCTCAGTCTCCCCCAAAGCAGGCAGACTGGTGATCTGGAGAGACAAGAACGTGAGTTACATTTTTTGTATACATTTGAAATGACGGTTAGTTCTCTCTCGAATAAATGGATATAACTTTTTTATTATTATTTATAATAATAATTAATAATTTATTATTATTATTATTAACCTATTTGTTCTATCACAAGTATTTAATTATTCTTACGAGGAAATCGCAGTCCTGGCCTAAAAAAGTAATATAAAAAGACTATGTTATTAATGAATAAAAGTTATTAATAATATAATATCTAGTATTACTGTTCCTACGGTAATTGTGTGAGTGAAGTGAAGTTACTACGTGAGATAATTCATGTAGACTGTATACAAAGTTATCTACATAATTTTGATGCCAAGAATTTGGTTTTATAAGCTGTATTTTAGTTTGAATTGCAAAATAGAGTATGGCATGATTTGTTAGTCTCCATTATTCTTCTCTATAGATCTATAATAATAATAATAGTAATAATAATCTCAGAACAATTCACACAACGCCATCTAGACCCAAGTAAGCTAGCTAAAGCTTGTGTTATGGGCACGAACTAACTGATACAAATGTACATAGATATTTTTTTTCGTAAATACATACATATATTATACATAGAAAACACCCAGTCCGATACAAACAATCATATTCATGAATACAAACGTTTGTGCCCTGCGAGGAATCGAACCCGCGACCGTCGGTCGTAAAGCGGTGTGCTATACCGCTAGACCATCGAGGTCGTCAATCATATATTTATATATAAGAGATGGTCACCACTTCTCATCAGTTTAACTGCAGCTTGTATGCCATTATATGGTTAATATCAAATATTACAGAGTATGACTTGTGCCCATGCCTGTCTCTGCCGGCATCGTTTAAGTCCGCACTGAGTTCGATGCTGGATATGACTCTGTTGCGAGACCCGGCTTTTATGCTCATTGGCGTCTCCAACATCTTCGGTATGGCTGGTCTCTACGTGCCCTTCGTATACATCGTTGATGCTGCTAAGCTTAATGTAAGTCATTGACTGGTTTTATTAAGATATAGCAATACAATATCTAGTACTTCTGTATATAATAGCTGTCTTCAAACTAACTGATCTTATACATAGGATACTGATCTTATTTACAGGTAACCACAGCATACTTTATGTTATATTATATTACTAGCATTGTTTTAATTATATGAAACACATTTATAATATACCTTTACATGGTTGTGATACTAACTCCCAAATATAATGTATTGGCGACAATATTTGACTGCATTCTATACGTTTTCAGTCTACATTTTTTTTTAAATGAAATAATTTTTAACAACAATCTACAATCCAACAATTTTTAATCTTCGGCCAGTAATTAGGTATTAGTAGGTATTAGGGTTGGTATTAGTAGTCATGCAAAAATAACTTTAAATTTAATCGATTCAACCGATTAAATTTTATTAGTTATTTTTGCATTACTACTAATACCAATCCTAATACCTACTAATACCTAATAATCTACTGATACTTTTTTTCGGTCCTTTATGCCGGATTTTAGCTAATAGACCTTAAGATTTAAGGCCTATGAAGATATACGAATAACTTTTCATCCAATACTTTTTGCAGGGTGTAGATCCATCGCAAGCGTCGTTTTTGCTGTCCATCATTGGTATAACAAACACTATTGGACGTATAGCGTGCGGTTGGGTCGCAGATTTTCCCTGGATGGATTCACTCTTGCTCAATAACTTGTGCCTCGTCATTGCCACGGTTAGTAGTCACCATTAAATATACATTTTATAAAAAATGTTTTAATGATTATGATTGTTTGTATCAATCTGGATGTTTTCTATGTATATTATGTATCTATTTAGAAAAAAAAACGTTTCTATGAACACTATGTACTTATATCAGTTGTCTAGTACCACAAGCACTGCTTAGCTTGGGCCTAGAAGGCGCTGTGTGAATTGTATAGAGATATTATTATTATTATCACAGACAATCAACTTCTTCTGCGCATGTGAACTAAAATCTGCTTTATTACTATTAACTTCTTGTGTTTTTATTGGTCAGTGGAGGGACGTACTATCAGAACAATTACTAGTTTTGAAAAATGTTAAAATTTCGATCTTAAATTTGTATGTTTCATTCCAAATAATATATATTTTTATTTCAGATATCTGTCGCTGCAATACCTTTCTGTACTTCGTATGGCTGCTACATAGCTGTAGCTATTGCCTTTGGACTTGCGATTTGTGAGTAAAATTAGTGAACATAATTTCTTTATTGACTATAAATCTTCTATGTTATATGAAATAAACAGATTATATTATAATAATAAACAGAATGTCAAACAAATCTTAATAAGCTTAATTATAGAAGCTTTAATAGTGTTGTTAAAGCCAACATTGTAGCCGTAGTTTTTGCTAATTGTGTTGAACAGGCGTTATAATTTTTATTATTTGTATACTTTCAAGTTAGTCGATATTATTATCTACTTTCACTACTGTTTCTAATTGTTCCACGGATAGTTGCTGTTCTAAATTTATTATTTGTAAAAACTAAAAGACAAAATTAAATGTACTGTTGAACTGTGCATCAGAGTTTGTTATTGACAAATTCCATTGTGTCCACTACGAGACAAGTGTTAATTCTTTATAAAAAATACTTTTTAATTGTAGTTAGTAATGCAAATTTTTAATTAAGGCACTATAAATGGATAACGCTCTTGCGATATCTAATTTCAATGTTTATGTCCGATATGTATATTGGGTGTAGTTGTGCCCCACACGACTATGATAAAGGAACATACATTCCATTACTCCCCATACGAGAGGTTTTTTTTTAATTTGCCCAAATAACTATATGGAAAAAATTACTCAGTCAATTAAGTAATTATTTTTCAGTTTTATTTTTATTAATGTGTAGTCGGAATTGTAATGTAACGGTCAGGGACAGCTAGTATAACTTCTTAAAATATTATAAACGCGAAAGTTAAAAGGAGTGGATGGATAGATGGATATTGTTACACAAACTACTACAAGGGTTTTGTTGAAACTTTACAGTAATATAGCTTAAACATCAGAATAACAACTAAGCTATAATTTAAATAGATGTAAATTGGGCGAAATATAATGATAAATGTCAAGTAAGTGTGATGCAGAAGTTACGCGGGCCAGCTAATCATAAATAAATGTACTTCCAGCCGGATACATCTCGCTGACTTCCATCATCCTTGTGGATCTGCTGGGTTTGGACAAGCTGACGAATGCGTTCGGTCTTCTGATCTTGTTCCGTGGCGCTGCCGCCATCATCGGTTCGCCGCTGGCAGGCGCCGTATATGACGCAACTAAAAGTTATGACGCTTCCTTCTATATGGCTGCTGGGTTCTTTTTGGCGGCAAGCCTTACTTCGTTCACATCGCCTTTGTTCCGCAGGTATATTTAATCTCTTTTCATTCGTTAATCAACTTTAAAAAAGTTAAAATATCCATTTTTTTGTTACTCGTTATATATAAATAGATTTATCAACACTTTTTTAAGAATAGTTTGCAGATACAGAAATTTTATAAATATCGGTATAGGTAGTAGTAGTAGTAATACATGAACAACTATGATTACTAACTTCTATACTTTACTTTAGTCTTGTAAAATGACTGCCTCGGTGGTCTCACAATTCGCTCGATACCAACATTTGTATTAATGAATATGATTGTTTGTGTCTGGGTCTTTTCTATGTATATTATGTATCTATTTACAAAAAAATCTAAGTATTATCGTGTAGTACCCATAACAGAAACTCTGCTTACCATGCGACTAGATGGCGCTGTGTTAATTGTCCAGGGATATTATTATAAATATGACGTTACACATTAACAGGAAACAGGAAGAGATCCAACAGCCGCTAGATGTTCTGACGCCCATCGACGAGGATCTGGAGGAAGACGAGGAGGAGGATCCTGATGATACTCCTATAACCATGGGCGCCCATTTGGCCTCGCGACCTCCCGCCATCACCCGCACTGCTGCTTCCCCATCAGACCCACCTAGCCCCGCCAGCCCTGCCAGTTCTACCAACCCCAACCCTAAACAGGACACACCCCCTGAATTATCGCAGCGGGAGAGCGTACTCTAAACAGAACGGAAACTAGAAAGCTAAGTAACTGAAATTTTTGTAATTTCGAGACTTAAACTTTCCCGTTTAGTACACATTATTAATATAGTTAAACGAGTTTTAACACGGATAGTTTTATGGTATATATATAGGTTACGAAACATAGTTAAGCAAGGAAACGATGAGAGAAGTAAATACCTTTATTTATCATAACATTATTCGTCTTAAATCCGTTTAAGTATATAAATTCTATTACCTTATGGACAAAAAAGTTACTATTGATTAATTGATAAACAGACAGGATATTAATTTCCAATAGACACAACGCCTCGCAAATACAAATATTTTAGATACTTAGTTCTTGATGTACAAGGAGAAGGTCAAAAGCCACGTTAAAAGTTATAGATAACTCAGCCAGCAGTTTTTATCTTTATGAATTACGTTTAATTGATAGGGAAGTGTACCCGCTCGAATTTTTACGGTTATTAAAGGTTAATTTGTTTTATCTAAATATATTAAGAATGTTTCACTCTAATTATGACATTAATTGAATCATGACAGTTGACTTCAATTTGTGACATGTAAATATAAAAAAAATATAATTGAATTATATATTTTAATAAATGCGGACAAAGACAGATCAATCAACTTATTTTTGTATTTTATACGATAGTCTGTAAACTTTTAACGTGGGTTGGAGTATCGTCAGGTGTCAAGTATTCAGATCCTTTCTGTTTCTATGAACGTTAATATTTTATTGAAATGATCCTTATTTTTATATAGCTAGAGTGTAGAATATTTTTAAAGATCGCAAGGGAGAATAGGACGTAGAAACTGTCTCTGTCTCTCAGGAACGTTCTTGGAAATAGAAACGCGTTGAAGTACTTCACACGTATGTGTGGCTCTGAATAGCAAAATTCGTTTGAACCTTTAGTAATGGTCGTCAATAAATTAAATTAATTATACGATCTCATTATATTGAAGGCTATATCCTAAAGGTGACTCGAAATGTTACTTCCCATTAGGTTCAATGAATAAGTGATATATTAGTAAGGCAATGTACAGTAACTGGTTAATAAAGGATGCAAAGGGATACATTAAAACTCAATAGAGTTAAAGACAAGATTTTACTGCCGTAAATAATCCTTATGACTTATGTTTATGCTGTCCTATAAAACTGACAATCATAGTCGGTATTATACTCCTGATGTATTTATTCGTCACGATGAGCCAACTGACCCGACTTCATACTCATTCTATCATCCTAGCCCTAGCCCTAGTAGCTAGCGTAAATGCCACAATATTCTATATGTATCTCAAACAACGAATCACATTTGTGCATAAATTTGTATCCAAAATTCTCTTTTTGTATAAACACGAACGGATAGCATTAAACAGGAGGTATTAAAAGTTATCGCACATACAATACTACTCATTAGAATTAACTCAAAAAATACAAATTTTGGGATTTCTACTTTAATAGATTTTAATTTAAAGTTGCTTTACCAAAGTTTATAGGTTTTGAGATAATGCCGTGTATTATTTAGCTTTAGATATATCAAGGGAATGATTTGTGATTCAGAGTTTTAATGTTTTCTGTTAAGATTTTACGGTAGTAAAATGTTGTCTTGTGGTGTTAATTGAAGTTACCATATGGACCTTGAATTGACTGCAAGCAATAAGCGCATATTAAGATTGCTACGCATTTGAATAATTGTGGGGAAATTATAATGAACTGTATGTTCTTTATTCCAATGTGCCATATAGTTTGTCGTGGTGCTACGGTCAATATTGTCAAAATGAAAGTGTCATTACAAATTTATTAATACTCAATGTTTAATCACACACTATTCAATAAACAATAGCAATAATGTGAGTACTTGGGCTATAAGTACTTAATCAGTTGAATTAATATGACGGGATTACATGAGAACGCAAGTTTCGTAATGAACAATGAAACTACAACACAAACAATCAGCTCAAGACAGATAAATTCAAATTGACTCCGAATTTTCTCAATATTATAATAAAATGTTTCTGTAAATGTTTTGAAAAAAAAAACTATTATGCACTCCTGTAAATAAACACTGTTAGATATATAACAGATAGAACTATTTTCTGATTAATGAAATAATATATAACTGTCTAGGTATTTTCTCTCTCAAACCACTTTCTATAAGCTACCGAATTTCCTATATATGATGTTATGGATGATATTGAAATTCAGAAGTGAAGTACTTTACTTCTAATATTCAAATATTTTAATTTTATATTAAATTCGGAATGTTCAAGATCGAAATAAATAAAATATACAATGATTGTATACGTTTTTCTATTGAAAATAATGTATAGTTTTCACATGTTGTAAGTTACATCGACAAAAATCGTATCCGATAAAAGGAAAACTAACACGGAATTATAACGATTTTAAAATCCAATAAATGGACGTTGTTAGATATAAGAATAAAAATGGAACTACACTATTACTAGTGTTATATCGGTCGTGTATTGAAAGTTATTCAAATGTCATTATTACCGGACATGGCAGACATCTTTATATGGATTGGCCGATAAAAGCTAAAAGATTAAATATGTCAACTGTGTAGGTTGTCGTAACTTGGCCCGAGTGCATACTAGGCTGCAGGATACCAGGCGCGTAACGCAGTGCAGGAAAGAAACAGTCTAGTGTCGCAGTGTGATAGTCTAGTATAAACACGACGAGATTTGAACAAGATCTTTGAGTGATAAATTGCTACGTGAGAAGGCTAGTTGGGTTAGAGAGAATGCTATATTAACCTGTCGCATAGGAGCTCTTACTCATCGGCTACCAATTGTTATTGCGTATACGATTTTACACGACGAGACCGAATATAAAGAAGTAAAGAACGAAATTTAGTCAACTGCTTAATGCGTCTTGATCTTGTTAACGTAGTCGATATGGGACTATTTGCATTCACAGCTTGGATTCTAACTTTCATATGAAAATATATTACAAAATTTGTATTTGCCTTTCTCTACCTACAGTCCCAAATGTGCACCCGGGCATAAACATGTTAATACTGTACTTCTGTGAAATTGTGTTCGTATTATACATCTACTTTAATGTTGCTAAATTATACACATTTTCATATGCGTCTATCAGAGTAATTAATTAAGAAAGTAATTAGATAATTAAGAAAGGTATTAAAATGATACGATGAACAATGAACTCAATTTGACGGTTATACTGCTTGTATTTGTATATTTCTTATGGTGGGGCCATACCTGCACATGTGCAACGCATGCGCACGAATGGCTATGGTTCGAACACTTCGTTAATATTATGAACGTAGACGAATTGTGTGTGTGTGTGCAGGTATGAAACCGCCTTTAGGTAGTAGATATAGAACGTATGCCTTTTTAAACTTCCTAGAACATTTTTGAGCTTGGCTTTTACTGGTAGCAAACTCTTGTGAGAAAATGTCATTATACAATGTCATTGCAGTTTGCATTAATGTTAAGTGATAAATATGGTTTTATTAGAGATTTTTGTCTCGAATCGCGTAAATTTATGTGTAAAAATGCGAACGACAATGACGCAACCCGACTAATTGTCTGACTTATATTTTATGTGCCATCGCCTATGAACAAGTTAATCTGTAAATATTCGGCTCTAATTAATAAGTAAATAACAGATGTGAGTAAATGCAACGCAGTCAATTTTCTGTGCATCATTCTATACCAAAAAATGATGTTTTATTAGATATCGTGGAGTTAAGCTATGTACTTGCCAGTATAGTAATGTACATACAAAATATAGAAATATAGGTACATAATATATTTTTATCATAGATATTTTTTTGTCAATAAAATGCATAATTTAGCTTTAAGCATAATTAAGATGTATGTATAGAAATGTGAAATGAAAACGTTAGCTCTAGAACGGTATTATGTGATAAAAATCGTTGATATATTTAATTTTTAACAATTTGTATTTTATTATTGAATTAATTAACAATATGCCTATAATTAAATTTTAGGTTATGTTCTTAAGATTTCGTGTAAAGTGGTATATATACAAATAAATATTAAAATAATGTACTAAAGATATTCAGAAAGTTACGGATGAATGTTATTGTTGTTATAGCTTTATGTAAAAACCAAACGTGTTATTGTTTGTAAGAATTATAAAAAAAATAGGATATAATGTACCAACTGATTATATATTATACAATTTGATTGTGTATTACCGTTTACATGAAGTACTGTTATTGAATAATAAATCAGAAAGTTAATTTTGGTAATAAGCAATTCGAAAATATATCGTTTATTGTTTTTCAATTATGAATCAATTTTCTTTTTTATATTTTTTGACTGAATAATATTGAAGATAACTAATATAATTATATGTTTTGACTCTAATAAAATCACGATCTATATAATATATATGTGAACTTTTTTATGTATGTACTTCATTCAGTATTGGCTCAAAGTATTGTTTACTTTTGTTAAATGTATATTTATTATTATAACTGATTATACATTGTCGACTGTTGTTTTGTGATCTATTCAAGTGGCACGATAAAAAATATATACGGACAGGTATGGTCTTAATTGGGCAAGATGGCTATGTTAGTGGTCGTCACCTTTTTTAAAGTAGTATTATTATATTAGAATTAGCTATGAATTTAATAGGGTTTGTTTATTATATTTAGGTTGCTTGTGAACAAATTATTTCGATTTTAGTTGTCTTAACGAATCTATTAATTAGTGGCAGTTAATGATTAAATTTTATGTGCACCTATTACACGTATTCTCTATTATTGAAATTGCAGTCAATTTGCTATAAACTAGATACATCATAACCAATAATATTAAAGTATTATAGTGGCCGAGAACTGATATTATGATGATCCTACGGTCATACCTATAAGTTACATTGTATTAAAATTGTTAGATTGATCTCAATTAGTAATTGACTGACAGAGGGTGATTTATGATATACTGAGGTAGCCTGAAGTTCGTCACAATATTTAAGCATATAAAATTATTAAAAATTTAAAAGACTTGTAATTAGTCATTATATTAATGTTAAAAGTCGACAATGTGAAAACAGTTATTGGTCAATATTTATTATATATGTATATGATTTAATATTCTTCAATTCTGATGCCTGGCGCACTACGCTTGCGTCATGAGCACGAGCAAGCATGCTTATTGTTGACAAGTCCACCGAAATCAGTTTTGTAAATAATCGATTCATTAAATGATGATGACTGATAGAATGGTTTTTATTCGCACAATGTTTCCACTATCCCATTGTACACAATCCTATTACACTGTAAAATGCAGCAACTCATATTTTATATTTTTTCGGTAAGCTCAGTGCTTGATTCGGAAATTGTATTGTTTTTTTGTGAGATAATACACTCGGAGGATTCTCTCTGGCCTACACAAGCTTAATTGGTATATTGGAATCAAGAGGATCGGAAGAAGAGAGCAACCGCCTTCTGCACCTTAAAATTATCTACGTTACTATAATAAATTAAGCTTCTAAGAAGCAGTATTCAATTAGCATTACTTTTATAAATTTACCTTTATATCACATTTATCATTTCTATCACATAAATTACTATGTCTATTGTTAATTCAATAGAAATAATTATGATCATCATCGTCTATTTATGGTCGGGATACGGCTTTTCGTTCAACTTGGGTTATTAAACAAGATCTCGCCACCAGATAAATGTAGGAAGATGACCTTTAGACATAAATAGAATTGATACAAAATAGGTTGAAGAGTTCTCCGTTACTGTTGCGTTGCTATTCCTGGAGAATTCGGTATTATAATTATTTACCTAATAATACCTTTGATACTTTGCTACCCGGAACTACGTGTACTTACTATATTTTATCAGATTTATCATAAAACTTTAGAATCTAGTAGCTAAACCGTTATCAATATTTATTATAATTTTTATGGGAAGGAGCATAAATAAAGTGATTATGAACGTACTTGTTTATATTGGTAGATAATCGACAGAATTGTGTCACATTATCACGTGACACAGTAAATGTTATTGATGCTATTTGTAAACAAATACGTGACCGACCCGTTTGATGCGATGTCAAACAAACAACCCAATAACCGTGATCGAAATGTAACATGCAGCTCGGTACAGAAAAATATTTGATTATATAATTTATTTATTAATAACTATAACAAGATACTTCTTTAAGCTACCTAAAGCAGTTGTATTTAGTAATAAATTATTAAATGAACGTGACTGAAATATGCAGTCTACTACGTAGCTACACAATATATCTATATAGATTATCTATGTAGATATGTATATTTTAACAACAAATTGCAACCAAAAACTATTTTCGTTTTTATTGTTTTTGATCAATTATATTTTGTTTTTTTTTTTATTATCTCCTCTAGTATGAACGTGTTTTTGCTTTTTATAGAATTACTATTATGCAGTACCTATAATAATAATTCTACGGTTAGATCTTGCATCTTATAATATTTGGGATGAAAAAAAGTTTATTCATTAGGCTCTGAATTAATACTGAATAAGTAATATCTATATATATACAACATAAAAATGAGTACGTACATATATATAAAAGACTAAATTAGACACTGAGATCTAGGATAAATAATATTATGGTCTGATAATACTGAAAAAAGGTCAAGCCCTCGTTGGGCGCCAATTAAATGACATCATTGTTTCAGCTTAAAATTGATGGAGTAAACATAAGATTAATAGAGATTGTCTAGAAATATTATTTGTCATATTTTATAAATCGATGAATTTGACTTGTGTAAGAAATTTCCTGTGAGAATGAACAACGTAAATTATTAAAAGAATTCCTATCAGTCATATTTTTTATTTTAATCTAGCAATCCGATTAACAGAATCTAATTGTTTTTATTTACATATTATATCCTGTCGTTGATACAATGTACTACGTTCTACAACGATAAAAGTGACGTCACAAACCGTTGATCAGACAAATAGATCGTATTTTGCATTTATAATATTTGCAAGGATATACTGCTACGTATTGCGGAATGCATGAGAAAATGTTACCTTATAAATAAATCACAATAGGGGCTAATGTATATTTATAGACATAACCTTGATATATAGCAAGGCTGTGTCTGCAAACGAGACATACAAATCTCAACCTACTCCCACATGAAGTCTCGAGACTTGCCCAGGCAATGATTATGAATGATATTAGGTACCCAGTTATCTAAACACCATACATATTTAGCATTGTCTTATCATAATGGGTATATTTCTATTTATAATTTACAATATATCACGGCAGACTCCAAGATTATATGGGAAATTCACTACTATAGTGTCAAATTTAGAGACGTTTAAGAATCATAATGCAAAAGTGAATTTCGTTAAATTAGGTTTAGTAGAATTGTCAATAGAAATATCTGAAATTTAGAACCATTAATGATCACATAGTTTTCTATGAAGTATGAATTCGTACTTGATATTTATACCTACCTATTTACTTCATACAAGCATGCAAGGACCCCTCGTTTCTGGGTTAAGAGGAGACTATGTCCCATAAATGGATATTTATAATTGATAAATATGGCAAAGGAATGGAGTGGAATGTCGTGTATGTTATTAGGTATCCATTTTATAGTTGATTTTTTTATAATTATCCTGAAATAAGAACTATGCCGTATCGTCATAGAGAATTCATAACAAACGACTTGCCTACAATTTCCTTCCTGTATTTATTACAAAGTAGAAAAATGAAAAAACGCAGGTGCTTCAATGATATATATCAATGCCATAATGAAATATGCCGACGCAATATTGAATCTATCATAAAAGAGCTTATTCCTAATTAAAAGGCCGATAACCTGTAATTCCACTAGTGTTGCAGATGAAGGCAATAATTTTTAATCACCAGAGGTCAACTGCAACATCACGAGTTTTTGGACGATGGGATTTTCAGAGAAATCACGAAAGAAATGCTTAAACGGAAGATATAATTTATGGTATATTTTGTACATAAGTTATACTCGTACTTATGTATTATTATAGTGAGATGAGATTTCTTCGTTTATTTGCAAGTACATTGGGATGATTTACTAGCCATGCCTTGTATTTAAAGCAGCACTGTTTTATGTCTTCGTCTAAATTATTGATACAGAAGGCTAATGTTAAATTCGATAATTCATACAAGTGCTTATAGACTAGACTATGATTAATGAAGGTATCCCTATATACGTATATAAATAGGTAGGCACTTATTATTAACGATTTCTGTAGGTATTAAAATGAATTGCAGTCATTCAACTCAATGGTTAATAAATAGGTGTGACACACAAAACAAAATCCCATAAATAATGATGTGAAGGCGTAACGCTTGAAGCGCGTACGGACAGTACAATTGACCTTAAGAGTTATGTGGCTACGCCGTCTAGCGTCTGTTGACTGAAACAGGTTAATATATTACATCAGTAGTTCAATACCTTCAATTATAATTACAGCATAAAACATGGTCCGTTCGACCTTGTAAGGTTATTATGATTTTTGTATTTGATGACACTGCGCGATTACAAATTTATGAGAAATAGCATTTTATAGTAGGTATACTCACATTGTATATGGAGTACAAGTTTTCATTTTAGGGATTCTATGTGTAACAAAAACTCCATTCGTTAGGTATGTAGGTATGCTTGCTCTATGAAAAATTATTTAATAAAAAAGGACTTATAAGAACCTTTTCCACAATAATAATTGTTAAAAATAAATCAGAATTGCCAAAGACATTGCTGCATAATGAAGGAAAACGCGGCTCAAATGGCTTAATTGAGGTCTCCGTTGAAGTCGGTTAAAACATTGACCTATATAAAATATTATCTAATAATCAGTGAAAGTTCATTATTCTATTTAGAAAAAAAAACTTACTAATTAAATTAAGTTAGAATGTAATATAAAGAAAGTAAATCTTAAAACAAAATATGTAAGTAATAAGTAAATATAAACGATAATATATATGTAGATACTTAACATTTAACGTACATAAAATTTGCTACTTGTGACACTTTAAAATATATCGTTAACAAAATATATACCTAGTAATATTTCTGGTTGTAGTAATGTTTTTCGTGCGCTTTAAAGTTTAACTTAAGCTTCTGTTTATGCGTGTCAACTTTCACAGAACACTTGCCTTATTCTGCAGTCAAGCTCTCTACATAGTACTCTCGATATAAAAGAAATATTTAAGCTGACAAAGATATAAACTTGCTGGTTAATACACGAAGCTAAAGCTAGTCAAAAATATTATAACGAAAAAGACACGTAATATTTTTTTTATTAATATGCAGATCATACTTTGACGCTAGTGATGTTCAGTCTTACAATTTATAAACTTGTCGATAGACTGCGCTCGTACAAGGTTATTGACCGACTGGTGCAATCAGCGGCTATGTTACATCAGCCGACCTTGCTCGACACGGAACAATGACGGCTCGCAAAATGAACAAACTGTATCTAAGATTTTTCAAAAAAAAATAAAATAAAGATATCTACCGAAACATTATAAGTTTCGGTTATAATATCATATCTGTATGTTATAGTGTTATTTATTGCATCAATTTCTAATCAGATCAATGTCAAAATCCCAATAAATATAAACGTGTTTATACCTATAGACTTCACACTATGTATGTGGAATTTATATAGGTGTAATGATATTATCCCTTATATGGTAAGCCGAAATAAAATGAGTCGCAACGTCATGCGTCAGCGACCACTCTATCCTTGCATATTTTGTTTTCTCAAGATTCTAATTAGTAAGTGGTTGGGATCGATTTTTATAAGCGAGGTATAATATTAATAGGCAATAGGTTGGAAAAGTATAAAATAACTGTAATCACATTAATATACATATATGTATTAGTTGTTTTGCCATACATTAAAACCGCTATTAAAAAAAAGGAGTCGGTGATAGTATGGTGTAAATTTAGGGTAGGGTAGAGAATACATACGATATTTTTTAATGCCACAAAAAAACAAAAATATAAAAAATATTGGCAAAAAATAAAAAAAAGAGTTAGTGTGGACAACGCTTTTAGGGGTATGAAAAATAGATAGCAGTCGATTCTCAGCATAAATATGCATATAAAATTTGATTAAAATCGAACAAGCCGATTCGGGGAGTATGGTAATTGTATCATTGTGACACGAGAATTTTATATATAAGATACTAGCTGTACCCGCGACATCGTCCGCGTAAAATAGTGACCTTGAACAAATAATGAAAAAAATATTTAAATACCTAACCCAATAAAAGCCTAATGAAAAAGTTTCATACTTTTTGCTTCAAAAATGACGACACTACTATACATAACTCTTTCAACCCCTTATAACTCTTTTTCTAAATATATATTTAATAAATAGGCTAAAAATTAAACTTCAAGCTTCTGGCTTTAAAAATGACAATATTTCCATATAAACATTCAACTCCCCATTAAATTCTTTACAACCCATTTTTCTTTATTTATATTTAATCAACAGCCGAAAAATCAGTTTCAGGCCTTTGAAATTGGCAATATATCCATACAACCTTGCACCTACCATTTCAATCCGCTTACAACCCTTTTCCACATTAAAAAGTACCCTATATCCATTCTCAGGGTCTAGATTGTGTGTTCCAAATTTCATTTAAATCGGTTCAGTAGTTTTGGCGTGTAAGCGAAGTCGAGAGTTATAATATTGTGTATTATATGTAGTATATTATAATAAGTGAGGTATTTAATAAATAAACCCAAAAAAGCCAACGATAAAAGTTTTATCATTCTAGCTTAAAAAATCATGCATTTACATAAAAACTTTGATCCCCTATTTTATTTTATCCCCTTAAGGATAAAATTATTATAAACTTTGAATGTCATATTTATTCATATTTAATCACCAACCTAAAATATAAGTTTGAAGCTTCTAGCTTTAAAAATGACGATTCTTACGTACAACATTGCAAGTACCCTTTCAACCCCTTACAACCCATTCAAATTGTATTATGCGCATTCAAAAGTAGTCTATCTCAGGGTCTAGACTAACTGTGTACCAACTTGCATTTAAATCGGTTCAGTAGTTTTGGCGTATAAGTGCAACTGACAGACAGACAGATAAAGTTACTTTCACAGTTAAATATTAGTGGGGTATTTTATAAACTAACCCAAAAAAGCCTATGGAAAAATGTCATAGATCTGACTTCAAAAATGACGAATTTACCTAAAATCTTTCATCCCCTGTTTTATTTTAGGCCCCTTACATCCCCTTTTTTATTTAGGGATATTTTTTACAAACTTGAATGTCATATTAATTTATATTTAATCAACAGCATCAAAAATAAGTTTCAAGTTTCTAGCTTCAAAAATGACGATTCTTCCGTACAATCTTTCATCCCCAATTTCAAAAAGTAGCCTATGTCCTTTTCTCAGGGTCTAGACTATCTGTGTACCAAATTTCATTTAAATCGGTTCAGTAGTATTGGCGTGAAAGCGAGACAGACAGACAGACAGAGTTACTTTCGCATTTATATTATTAAGTAAGGAAGTAAGGATAAAATAGGATTCCAAGACTTATAAGCTCGAGTACTAAGAAATGTTTAGATTTATTATAGAGACCCATTACTCTTACAATCGTATTTCGATAAAATTCTTCACCTTTTTTGATATTTAATTTTACCTTTTATAGCAAATATATAATTTTATTTCTAGATAATTATATACGTATTGACACGCACACTCTTCTATATCTATGGTGTTAAATTGGTAAAAGTACAAAGTACACAAATCCTGTGTGCACAAATCCTATACTGTATTTCAAAATTTCGACCTAAGACTTTTAAAAGTATACGCTAGGTGTATTGATGTGTGAGTGACTCAGTGATGATATCTATCAAACAAGCAACTCCACGTGTATATTATCTTATCTTTACACACCAAAAAATTGTAACGAAATCTAATCAATCATAGAGATGTATTTTATAAGAATCAAACAATTATTTTAAAATGTTCTACATTTGTGCTATACTTTTTCAGTGTAAAAAGGTTTACGCATTTTGAAAACAGCATTGTTGTATGAAACTAAACTTGAGACAATATATTCGTATACTTACATGTTTTATTTTTTGTTTCCAAATAAATCACCCTTAATTTTTTATATTGAAAGGTTCTGTATTTAATTTATTTAACACTGTTAGCGTATTTTTTTTAAATGCATGTTCATGTATGCATAACCCCGTGCAAAGCTAGTAAATAATATAATTGTGGCATAATATATGCTAATATAAAAAGTTATGTATAGATATAAATAAAAATGTAAAATCAATTAAATGTAATAAAATAAAATAAAATTGTAGTTTATTTATTATTTGTTTGGTCTATGAGGTCAAATAATTGAAATAATTAACATTTACAAGGAAAATTCGTGTTACATTATTCACTATACTATAATAATATTCAGTCATATTTATGTAATTAAAGTTGTTACTGTCGGTACCACAATTTATGGTTGCAACGATTTAATAACTGTAAGTAGGTATCGATAATTTAAATCACTACACAACTCTTCATCGACATTTACGATGTACTACAATCCGGATTTTGCTGCCATATCATACGATACCTAGTAATTCTCCACAATAAAATATTAACATGGTTTAATCCAATAATGAAATTTATAGGTGTAATATTATTGACAAACAGTAAACTTGTAATATTTAATAATTTTAGAACGATTACCGATTTTTATGTATTTATCCAAAATTGCTAACAAAATAGGTAGCAATAAGTATAAGGAGTGAGTGTTAATGTTACATTTATATAATTGCGTTAAATTTAAAAAAAAAAAAAATTCATTTCCCTTATTAAAACTAATAAATATGTACTGTACATAAATTTAAACGTTTTCCTGTACGTAAGAGACTTTGGGTATTTTTTGTACATATTTCAAAATTGGTATTTAACATAATGCAATTTCATTGAGAAGTTACATCATTAACGTCAACTTTAATTTGTCACAGATAGGCAAGATTATAGCGTTTTAAAGATTATAGATAAATATAATGACATACGTATGTAAACATTACTTTACAATTAATATTGTTTTGATATATATGCTTGTTAATCTATTTTATAAATATTTATTTATAGTAAAACATAATTATCTAATTATTTAATACATAACATTGGCTTTTTCAGCTGACTTTAGATTAAAAATTAGTAGTGTTAGAATATTAAATTTTTAGATTTAAAAAATAATTACAATGAATAGAATAGAATAGAATAGAATAGAATAGAAAATCATTTATTCAAATAAACTTAATTTAAGCACTTTTGAATAGTCATAACAATTTGTTTTTTATCTACCACTCGTTCGGAAAGCTGTCTCATCACAAGAAGAACGAGCAAGAAACTTGTGTGTTGCTCTTTTAAATAATCCTTGTAAGTTTACATTTACAAGTCGAAACGTGTGAATACAAACTACCAACAAGCACTAATTTTTTGGGTCAAATATAATCATGCAATAAGATTAAATCAGTCGTAGTGATAAGAGCAGACCAGTCCCTACAAGCAGCACTCGTTCACGAGTATGACGGATGAGCCAGCCATCACTGCGCTCGACCATATTTTAGGGAGCCCATTGACCCGGCCCACCACGCCGCCACATGTCTGGACATTTTAGTGAGCATGACTACTCATTCCACACGACCACGTCACAGCTACAAAAATTATTATATGGTAGTTACAGTATTCGCACTTTACATGAGGATGCATGCGGCAATCAATACAAAAGCCGCTACGCTATCATATATCAAGAAAGCAGTATGAAAATTAAAATTATAACGTTGTCCGCAAATAAACTTATTCTTGCTATATATTACTATCATCTATAAATTCATCTATCTTATAATAGGCTTTTTTACATAACATTTGTTTAATATAAGATTTGAATTGCGTCTCTGTAAGATTTAGCGTAGACTCTGGCAGTTTATTATAGAATCTTACGCAATTACCATAAAATGAATTACTAACTTTGTGTAGACGGCATTTAGGTAAAATTAGCTTATTTTTATTGCGTAAGTTTCTACTTGTACAGTCTTTAAGTTTTTTGAAACTATCTAAGTTTTTCTTTGTATACATAATATTTTCATAAAAGTACTGTGAGGCAACGGTGAGGATATTTGATTGTTTAAAGCATTGACGTAATGACTCTCTAGAACCCATACCATAAATAGAACGTATGGCTCTCTTTTGTAAAATAAATATAGTATTTATATCGGCAGCTTTACCCCATAGCAGTATGCCATATGACATAATGCTATGGAAATAACTAAAATATACAAGTTTTGCCGTCGCCACGTCTGTTAATTGCCTTATCCTTCTAATTGCATAAGCAGCAGAACTAAGTCTACTGGCTAATTTTGAAATATGGGGCCCCCATTGTAACTTCGAGTCCACTGTTATTCCTAAAAAAACTGTATCATTAACAAAATTTACTATTTCTGCGTATTTACTTGTTTTACATTAGGAAGCGTGAATTTAATACACTTAGTTTTGTTGGAGTTCAATAATAGATTATTACATGTGAACCAATTTAGTATAGCAGAGATAGCATAATTTACATCGTCTAATTGATTACATTGGCGACCAATTTTAAACACTAACGAAGTATCATCCGCAAATAACACTATGTCTGCAACTTTCTCTACCATGTAGGGAAGTTCATTTATATAAATTAAAAAGAGAAATGGGCCCAATATTGAACCTTGAGGAACGCCCATTTTTATATTAGTTCCCTTAGACTTTACACCATCAATATCTACAGTTTGCACCCTATCCTCTAGATAAGTTTTCATTAGACTTAGGTCATTATCTCTAATACCATAATATTTGAGCTTGTACAAAAGTGTTTCATGATCTACGCAATCAAACGCCTTCGACAAGTCACAAAAAACGCCGAGAGCATCCTGTGATTTTTCCATGATTCGAATATATGTGTAATAAGCGCTACACCTGCATCAGTAGTAGACTTGCCGGCAGTGAAACCATATTGCTGACTGTGAAGCAGTCCGTTATCCCTGAAGTATTTTAACATTTGGTTAAACATAATCTTTTCAAATACTTTACTTAGAACTGGCAAAATAGAAATTGGTCTATAGTTGCCTAGCTCAAATCTATCTCCAGATTTAAAGAGTGGAATTAATTTGCTAAATTTCATTAATTGAGGAAACACGCCATTATCAACACATTTATTGAAAATAGTAGCTAGATAAGGAGCAACAATATCTATGAATGAACTAACTACTTTAACTGACATGTCCCAGAGATCTTCCGTATTTTTTAAATTTAACTGTTTGAATATTTTTATGACATGAAAAGGGCTGACATGTGAAAATTTAAATGTGAATGAATGTTTTGTCTCTTGGATACTTATATGTACTTAATTATTATTGTATTAACTATATACGTCAAAATAAAACAATATATATATTTTGTGCGTGTAATATATATATATGTTTTGTGTGACGCTGCGTTAATGGTATTCGCGTAACATGGAGGTTCAATTAATGAGGATGAAATATATATTTTTGAATATTATTTATATTTGTTTCACTGACAATATTATTTGCTATTTACATATTGACTTCAGCTGCGAAATTGATTCTATTCAGCTAATTAATCACGATGATTTCCAGTCAGCATTGACTATCTTGATAGTTAAGAGGCCAGTTATAGGCACCCAACGATCCCTAACCCCCTAATAGCTAGATTGTACGGGAGTTTATCATTATGTACCTACATTGTATTAAATTTAATGCCTAAAAGCTCTACTAGTCAAGCTTTTTAATAATACCCTAAAGTTTTTTTTAAGTTCTACTGCTACCAGCATGAGTTAGTTATATTATTTACTATGGTACCTAAGTATATTTAAGTTACTTATATATCATCATCATCTGCTTCTTCCTTATCCCATTTATTTGGGATCGGCGTAATATGTGAAACTACTTATCTATATGAAATAATAAATTATCAATAATTAGTTGAATACATAATAATACTTACAATACGTTATTTTCAGGAAATACTAGTCATATTTTCATATCAGGTGTTTATCGATACATACGAATTCCAGTTTACAACGGCATAGAAGAAATCGGAAACTTGGCGCCAGCGTGTGTGGGCACGCGACGCGAGTCATCGCTGACGAAAACATCAAAAAGACACGCCTTCCATTGACAAATAATAACCTCATTTATCTACATCACGGTAAGTACGAACAGCAATGAATACTGAAAAAGTTTGTCTAATTACCGAACATGGCTGCTGACGCATGCGGTGTGTATGATGTAACAGTGCACAGGCTTACATCAGGCGAATTCCTCTGAACATTTGAAAAAGTCGGCAACGAAAAATACGGCGAACTGTAATACAGACCTTCATCAATGACTAAGCAATGTTTGGTAGTTTCTTTTTATTTCTAAAGGTAAATTCATAATACACTTATTTTGCTAATATGTCTTCTACTTCTCTAACTTTACATATATTTTTAATAGTATTTTTTTACCTGCAACTATGCCTGATTAATAGTTTTTGGAATATTTTTCTTTTTAGATCTGCTTAATGGGTTATCCAACACTAAAAGAATTTTTAAATGTGGATTAATAGTACCGGAGATTACCGCAAACATCCCAATCCAAAATTTTTATCAGTTTATAATATTGTAATTAAATATCAACTGAACTCACTTGACTTCTTCGTATCCTATTAGTCTCTACTGGTGTCCCGCTGGCATACACCGTTAGAGCAGGCGACTGCATCTTTCCATATTCATGCATTAAAAAAACATTAAGACACATAGCTTAACTACCGGACAGGTAAATGTCAAATAAATCCCACTTACCTACCAAAACAATGACGGGGAAATACTCCATTCCATTTATATACGAAGATCGTAGACTTTTTTTACAGTATCAATTCGTAGAATCGCTTCGGCATGAAATGAATTCGTAGACTGTAAAAAGCCATTACTTCTCTAGTTTTTCAACAAAATTCATTGTTGTCAATATTGGTTACAACGTCTAGTCCGAAATCTACATAATATTCGTATATTCAGTCTTTTTCTTCATCGAAGATGGGGCATGGATTGGGACGGAGCCTCGCAGTCCCAGGTCTCCTGAGCAACGTAAAATACGCCTATACTTAAGAGTACAGGAATTTACTTTGTCTCATAATGCACACCATGTACCTACACAGACACATTACATAGTGTTGCCCGTGAACCCACAGGACGACTGAGATGTTATTTCTTGTCCTGTAATTTCACTGCCTTATCGCATGCACCCTCCAATCAAGATACAGATTACAAAGTAGCTTCTCCGCTGAAATTGGAAGACAAATATCCGACTTTACACTTTACAAAGTCCACCTCGGTGCGAAATATGATATTTAAGGTAGACAGCAAAATGGCCCAGTGGATTACTACTCCATTATTAGTTATACTTAGTTAGTACATTTCGTGACATCAAATCCGAGGGACATCAAAAATCTTAGTCTGTATCTATATATCTGATTGACTCTCCGTTAATGGGGATTCTACTTGTTCCCTAAACACGCACATACACAAAATGTGGGCGACATACTAAGCAAGTACGACGTAGACCGTAGACAGTTGGCAATGGCTGTGACTATCATATTTAGGATAACATTCGTAAAAGTATATTATTATTACCTTGTTGGTACTTTTTATAAGATATTAGGTACAGCAGCGAAAATATATGGTTCCGCTGTCTAAGCACGCTGCTTAAAATAATGACTTTTATCATATTTTAACCGTAACCTTGTTCATTTAATACTCGTATAAATATAGATCAGTCTGCAAAATAATTACACTTACTACTTAGTAATAGATGTGAGCCATCGTAATATCTTACGTCAATTCATAGCTAACTCCTGAACTGTTGACTGAATGAGTTAATGTTTATTAATCAGATATTAATGTATTATTAGATATTTCGAGAAAGCAAACCATTACATCAATTTGTTAGTGAAACTGTTTATCTATTTCATTATATATAAATTTAGAGAAAGTGTAACAAGATACATTCGATATTTTGAGTTTTTACAGATTATTGTGGTAGAACCTTCTGTACAGTATGATTTTACTGTTCAGAGGATTATACCACGATGTCCACTCATATGACAATTTACCTGCATTATTGAAGGTAATTAGCATGACTATTTAGCATTAAATAGGGACCATAAGATAATCTGCTTAAGCAAACGCAGTGGCGATGGTTTCTTCTCTCTGCTTAGACAAACATCAATATCAGCTTTGTGATCTCGCTTCATAAATAAAACTGTAGATAATGTTTCCTGTTCGTCTGTTTGTCATAAGTACTACAATATATTGATACACTCTCTTCCTTATATAAAATTGAAATAACTAATATTCCGGGTAAAATATGTTGTCTTATCTTGAAGCTATAAAGGTACGGTCTGTTCATCGTAATTCTTTGATTCATTCTGCCGTCAGCAATAAATTGTGGCACTCAATGAAATTGAAATACCAAAATACAATTCGACACCTTTAATTAACAACAAAATTCTGTTTACAATCATATAACATGTAATCTGAATATTTATTTCGAAGTGAAACCTTTACCTAAAATTTCTTATACAATACCTACATACAAATAATTACCCGACAAAGATTTGTAAAACTCATGTATCTCATCTTGTTCTTCTTGTGACGAGTCTGCATTCCGAATGAGTGGTACAATAAAAAAAATGTGACTATTCAAAAGTGTTTATTTAAATAAAGATTATTTATATACTATTCATGTAAATTTATAACAGTTAGTTATTTTTTAGAGAGAGGAGAATTAATATTTTCATTTTCCACTGATATAGAATTAGTAGCAGATACAACCTATATATTTCATTGGAATTATATACTCTATAATAATTTCTGTAAATCTATTCTCATATGATTATAAAAATCGAATATATATTTCTCATAGCAATATAAATACCTACTCTACTTATATATATGTTTTAGAATTGTATTTATTAAAAATCACTAAAAATATACTTACAGAGCACTTGAAATTATTTACCTATTATCTAAACAATAACAAAACTTGTAAATGTTTTACGAGATATTGCTGTCACATTAATATAAGTTATTAGCGTCCTTGTTAAAGTATACAATATAAGTACAACGAAAAAGTCATGCAATACCCTTTGTCGCATTGTTGTATGTAATTTTGTTATTACAGTTGGTATTTCAGGTATGATAAAACTATTGTGTATTTGCCTATTTCAACGGATAAACGACACGGAATTCCGGCATTGAGACGGTACAGGAAAACCAATTCACGATTCTTGATTTATTTGCAATGTTATATTTATAGCCACTAGCAATAGTTATTATATTCAATTGGGTTCATTACATGATTCTTACTACGTGATTTGTATTATGACAATATGACGGTCCCAGTGCGGTGGTCTAGTTTGGTGGCTTAGCATATCACTTTACTTCCGATGGTGGCGGCTACGATTCCTCGAGTATGATTGTTTGTATTGGCCTGGGTGTTTTCTATGAATATATTTAATAATAATATAAAAAACGTTATCCAGTGTTTGTATCAGCTGTTTAGTACCCATAACCCACGCTCTGCTTAGTTTGGGGTTATCTGTCACAGAGTAAAGAGTGTCCTGGAGTTATAATTATTATTTAGGAATTCCTGATAATTCGTTATAAACGTTCTGGACACTTCAATTTGAATAATATTCACATCTTTAATATCTCGTTTATTTAAAGTGAACAATTGTAATCAACCTTTATAAGTTTAAAATGTGTACTTTATTATATTTAGTAATGTGACCATATTAGATATATTAAATGGTAAAATCTAGTAAAATTTGTTTGTCGAATATTTCATTTTAATAAATTAGACTGTAGGAGTCAAGCAGCAAAGCATGAAAATTCAGCAACAGGAAGTTCAATATTAAAGTAAAATATGCCTAAAGTTAGTAGTAAGTAGGTACTATTTACAGATTTTAAAACATATCTGATTGAGATGGTAAATACCCTTTACCACAAATAAGGAAAATATTATGGACAAGATTCTAAGTTTATGTTTGATGGCCTCGGTATCTAGCGTTTTAGCACATCGCTTTACTTTTGATGATCGCGGGTTCAATTCCTCGCACGGTACAAACATTTGTAATTTGTACTCATGAGTTGATTGTTTGTATCGGTCTGGATGTTTTCTATGTATACAGTATCCACAAAAAATATATACGAAGTATTTATATCTGTTGTCTAATATTTATAACACAAGCTCTGCCTCTTTGGACTAGATGGCTTTATGTTAATCGTCCAGGGGTATTATTATTATTATTCTCTTCAACTATTTCGTTCTTCTTATTTTATATAGACTAACAATTTACTTATTTACCATTGTATAATTTAAAATAGAACTAGAGTATCGATCGTTACACACATAAACACTAATAGGCATAGATTATTTCTAAGTAGATTATGTTTTGTTTGTGCCCTGCTACATTGATTTGGGTGTTTCCTTAATCCCTTAAGGTAATATTGTTAGCAAGGAAATATCTAGGAGAAGTGCTTATGCTTGCATACTAATTTTATTGCCATACTTACGCCTTGAATTTGATTGTTGCCAAATTGCCAACTGGTACTTCCGATATTCTGAAGGAAAGATACATAAAACGGATAAACATGTGATTAGTGAGAAATGATTGAAATACCTAATAGTAACCTGCCGGGACTGTGGAAGACCATAGAATGAACTTAGAGCAACCAGTTGGTCCATCGTGGTTATTTCACTGGGAATTGATCACCATGGTTTCCAGGTCCTATGTGGAGATCGACCTCACGTCAAAAGTCTGATAATGTTCAAATTCTGGGTAGGCATTAAGTGATAAGTAGGAAATATATTATTATTTTAGGTGACTAGTATAATAATTATATATTAAAATATATTTAATCTAACTTACACTAGATAGCTAATAACTATATGCAGTAATATTAAGGCTAACTAGGTAACAATTGATTTTGTTGCATAAAAATAATAAAGTAGTCAAGGAAAACATAAAGGAAAATTTTAAATTACAGATAATCTTCGTATATAAATTTTAATGTTTAATTGACATAACTATACTTAGGTATACCTATGTTGTGTAATGGAACATGGATTTCCCTAGCGTCTTAAAATTAAATTTCCCGTTTAGGCCAACGTTGCAACAAACTTTAAGACTACAAGATCAGCCTCGGTGGTTGCGGGTTCGATTTCTCGCACTGTGCAAACATTTGTATTCATGACTATATTTATTTTTATTGGTCTAGGTGTTTTCTATGTATATTACGAATTTAACTTCATTAACAGTTATCTAGTACCCACGGTATAACTCAAACTAAGCAGCTTGAGATTAGATGGAGCTGTGTGAATTGTCCGGGATTATTATTACTTTAATATTATATAATGTTCATATTATATAACTCCATAGAATAGCATTGTAGTGCATACATCATATCTGCGCATAAAACCTTCTTACGCCTATGAATAATCCAAGTATTGTAAAAGAGATTCCTTTCCTTGTGAGTTCTTCCTAATCAGTATTAAGTTAACATTCGCTATTCCTAGACATCGAACAAACAGTACAAATAAGGGTGTATTCATGTGCAATGAGACTTCTATCGACCGCTTTATAAATAGCCGCATTTGACATTATAGTTGTCTGAATATGTCGAGAATTCATGAATGAGATATGCCAATATCGAGTTATATTGTTGACTTTCATCACAATGATTACTTTGACTGACAAATCATTTGCATTATCATTCATTGAGTTCCGACCTTTATTTAACCGAACTACGAATTGTCTGTCTATCAAGTCAATAATCAAAAACTCGACAGTCAAAGGTCATAATGTAAGATACAATCGGACTTTAAATGACCAGAATTATAATAAACTTAATATTTAAGTAGTCAGATATGACAACAACCGCCATAAGAAAGTTAAGTCGATTTTTATAAAATGTAATCAGTCGTTTTAACTACACAGTGAACTATATAAATGTGTTGTGCACGTGTATACAATCATCACATTTTATTTATTTATTTTTATAGCTTAATCGCTTTGAATATGGACAAATATAACCACTGACTATGGACATTAAAGAGAATCTAATACAGTGTTGCTTTTGGTATTCAATACCATTCACCGTTTTATAGACCAATTGAATAACGTAGGACTCATTGCAGGGATACCTAATAAACAGTTCACTCACAAAATAACATTAAACTTTTTTAGTATTCCTAATAAGATTAGGCTGGGGAGAAGAGATTGTTACTAATTGGTAACTTCCCTAAAAACCATCGTGTTTAATTCCTGGTGAATTTGTGATGATATAGTCTGTCATCACTAATCTGACTTCATGCTCCGCCTGTCATCTTCCCCTGATGTTCTCGAGTATACTATTAGCGCAGGTGGATACATCATTTCGTCATTATCCATTACAAAAAAATACATAAAAAGATAACTTGACTGCATTTTAGAATTACATTTCAATAATCCTAACACGCAAACACACACGCTCACACACATGCGCACACACACGCGCACACACACACACACGCGCACACACACGCGCAATCATGCTCTAATGCTCATAAATTATGAGTGTCATTGTCTATCTCAAAATTGAGTTTTTTAAGTTTAATATTTAAATTATATGCATTGCTTTGGAGATGGGCGCAAATAACTGCAACGCTTTATTTATAAATTCATGTACTTGTATTGGTTTAAATAAACTATTTAAATTCTTTAATGTTTTTTTTTATTATTTTGCATCAACTGATGTAAACACATCCTAAACTCAACAAAATCCAGTCGAACTCCGAAGTTCCGAGAGTGGAATACCGATGGTGCGCGGTCACGAGTTATGGGTCCTTTACGCATGCGTGATGAGGACACTGAGGGTAATAAAATAACATTAAGGGAATTACTCATGTAATGTTTTATACATTGAAATGCTTGCAGTCGAAATTCGTGGTGTGATGTTGTTTACAATTAATATTAGCCTTGTCTTTATAAATATAAATTACTTCACATACTACGACTATAAATTATACTTTCTGTTCATAGTCTTCGCAATTATAATTAACAATTAGTAATTTTATATTGAACATGGTTCTATGCTTTACTTGATAAGAATGACACTCGTAGATGTATATATAATACGGTTTATTCTACGAAAACAAACTTATTAACATCGATAAAAAAATTGGATGCAAATAAAATTAAAGAACCGCAGTAATATTGAAAAAAAAAAGGAGAATGTGATTACACAGATAGATACAGAGATTTTCGTGGTATATCTAAATTATGCGTCGCACTATGACGCACAATTTAGATAAAAAGAAGTAAAAGAATAAATGTAATTATTTATTTTGTATATATTCTGTACTGGCTATGTCTGTGGTTTCACCGGCATGAAATTTATATATTTATACTAGCTGTCCCCGGCAAATGCTGTTTTGCCTTAAAATAAAAAAAAATTAGGGGTGGACTTCCCCTAACATTTAGGGAGATGAAAAATAGATGTTGGCCGATTCTCAGACCTACTCAATACGCTCACAAAATTTCATGAGAATCGGTCAAGCCGTTTCGGAGGAGTATGGGAACGAAAACTGTGACACGAGAATTTTATATATAAGATTATGACCTATGTATTATTCTGATGTATAGTAAGCTATATTATTGTAAAGTTCCTTTAAAATACATTGAGTAGTTTTTGCGAGTAAGAGTAACAAACTTCCATCCATCTAACTATACATCCATACTCACAATTCGCATTTATAATATTAGTAATGTATATGTGCATAAAGTTAGACCAGAAAGAATAAAGTTATGTGTACACTGTAAATGAATATATAACATTTCGGGCACTATCTCGACTCCTGTTTTGCGTATGTCATATTCCAACCATACTTCAGTTATTAATGTACTTCAAATACAGTACCATATGGGAGACATGCTATTGAGACACATGGTGAATTATAGTGATGAATTAATGTATGATAAGCTTCTATAGAAAAAAATTGATGAGATAAAAATTCATCATTACATTATATTATATTTTTTTTATATTTAACTTTTAAAATTTTAGAACAATACAACTTACACATATCTGACTGTTCACTGTTCAATGCAGTATCAGCTGCTCGAACTGCATCCATGTCCTGTGGGATATCTTCCCTTGCTTAACGTAAGAATTTTTGTTTTATATAAATTAGAAAACATATATTTCTGAAAATTGTTTGTAGGTAATTGATTTATTTATGTATTTAAATGTATAAGTTCTGTAAGTGGTAACAGACGTCTATATACATTAAGTACTAAGTAGGTACATCCAGAGTAACATAATTTCAATGTCTTGAATCCCTTATTCACCTTTTATTTGAAATACATATTAAAAAGTAAGTTGCTGGGCAAATGTAGGTAATAGAGGCCAGATAGAGATACCCATACATGCTTTCTAAAATGTTTTCTTCAGTTTAAAAAAATAATACTAGTATAAGCAGAGTTTCATGATTCCAAAGTACTAGATACATCAGTTAACCAGGTTATAAAAAAAGTGTTTACTGATTAACCTTAGCGTAACCTTACTTCTATCATAGTTTATTATAGTTATCGCAATGTTACGTCGACATTAAATCTTAGAAAATAATCAATTTAATAATCCTAAAATGAACAATAATTAGATGTTATTAATCTATTTCTAAGAATCATCGGCAGCTGATTTTACTATGGTCAGTAATTGCATCATTCTCCAATTCACTAGGTATCTTAGTGGTCACAGCCTAATTAAGATGCTTTATTCAAATTTCACTGCGTGTTGCTCTCATTTAAGTACTCCATATAAGTTTCTATGAATAATATGTAACTTGGAGAAGTGTCAAATTAATATAAAATTTCAATCACACTAGCGTATCAATTTCAATTTCTAACTAAATAATAACCAGAGCAGTTCCAAATTGAGTGGCGATGAAACGGAACAGACTTAGATACAGTACCGACGACATGAACAACAAATAAAAATGACACCACATTTCAATAAATAAATACTACTACCCTATTCGTGAATACATTTTCTATATACTAATAATATAAATGTTAAAGTGCGTTTGTCTGTTTGTTACCTTCGTGTATCAACGTATGAACAAAATCTAATAAAAATAACTAGATTATATAACGAGGATATAGGCTCTCTTTTATCTCGTAAGAAGCAGGCAAAGTCGCGGTTAGTAGCTACTGTAAGATATGTTTGCATAATTCATAAAAATTAGCTACTAATATTGTTAGACTGGAACGAATTTTACATATGGCGCTGCAACCAACCAGACACTCCCCATAGCCCTCGCTATAGTTCAAGAAATCCTTTACAAAAAGAAGATGAATCTATACAATTATGTTCTTGGAAATCAGCCTACTCTTTTAGATTTGCAAATAGTAGAACTTACGTACCTATACCGTAAATAAATACTAATTAGGTCCCAACTTGGGAGCAGGAATATGAAATTCTCTACGATTGAAAACTTTTTGACCAAGTAATGGAAATTGTCATTAAAGTATCACAAACAAGAACTGGCACGCAGTCTTACACTTTATAATTTAATTCTGTACATCGTTCTTGATTAAAAATTAAAAATAAAGTATAACAATTAACAAAAAAGTGTTTTCCTTCAAATAAACGAATAATTAAATATTTATAACTGATTAATCAAGCGAGTTGACACAGTTTCGGGGCTTGATGTCTGTAGTAACTGATGCAGAATCCTACTTTTTCCTTGTAAATACGATCGAGGTAATAAACGTTTAAAACTATATTGTTGTATATGTATTGCGAATACAATACTCCCGTCATAAATTATTATTTTTGTTCTTATTATAGTTTAATATTTCTGATAATAATAACTCAGGATATTTCACACAGCGCCTTTAATCGGAAGACTATGAAACAAAAGACATATGCTTATGTTATGGATACTAGATAACTGATACATAGATATATTTACAAAAAAATGTATCTATGTATTTGTATAATATACATAGAAAACACCCAGACCGATACAAACAATTATACTCATGACTACAAATGTTTGAGCCGTGCGAGGAATCGATCCCGCGAATTTAGGAAAGTATTTAGTGCTAAACCACTGAAATTAATGGATAGTTATAAAATGGATCTTATTTAATAATATATTAGGTTTTAGACGATGTTTAATTATAAAAGGGAAGTAAAATTACCTAGTTAGAAAACAATTTTTTAAGTTGATTACATTAGTTAATTACCAATAGCAATAAACTTAACATTTGAATCTACGTTAATATAATTTATTATACAGCAGAATTCACTTGTTATTTCCTTAATATGTAAGTATTACAGTTTGAATATTTCAGTTTAAGTTAATATGCTATAAAGATACCTGTACCGGCACCTGTGTTAACTTATAGAACAATCAATGAGTATGAAGAATTACATAGAAGGAATCTGAACAATCTTACGCCATATTTTTGAAAGTACATAATATGTACTTCATTACATATTATATAGTTGTAATTAAATAACAATGTATTTTAAAATCATATTTTCTATTCTATTTTATTATAATATACTTTAGTAGTTATTATGCACCCTTAGTATCAACTAATATATAGATATGGATCACCATATCATGCAGTTTGATCAGAGTATCATTTTTGTAGATTTGTAGCTCCGGAAACGCGCATGCGGCACGCCGGATGACAAGTAATTATCCATGAGCACTTGCAACAATAGATAAATTGCAGGTATGTCATAGTTCTTCGAAAAAGAAGTATGCTCATATTCTGAAGGTTGCAATATCGTATCGTATGGATTTGTTGATATATTTAATCGATATTTTGTAAAGCGGTAAAATACTTTCGTGTTATTTATAAGTTTAATCCATTACACAGATATCTACAGTATTTACAACTACTGTAATATTAGCACTGTCACTGTCATGGGCTGATGTAAGTAATTGTTTAACAATATATTATTTTTTATCGTACTAACTGTAGCGTGCTTTAAACATGGCCGCAACCGGCGGCGCTATTCAGTACACCCGCAACCGGTGGCGAAGGCACGCCTCAACATAATGCGGGAATAAATGACATCGATTATTGCTCTGTTAAATCGAGAATTAAATCACGAACGTTCAGACATATTTAAATATTAATTCGTTTGTTTGTTGTTTTTTTTAATAAAAAAAAGTGTTACGGTTGCGTTCGGTTTATGCCCATCCGTTGGAATTTCGAATTGGTCAAGGTCTGTTTCGTGTTTTGGGTTGTTGGTGCAGAATTGTGAATAATACGACTAGACTGAGTGCATAACGGGTGAGTGACATCTTCAGGCATGCTAGGCTATTCCCTATTTTATTTTTATACATGTGAACGCGCCAATGCGCAGACGCAACCTATTTTTGGTGCATGCGATGTTCGCACCTATGAAACCTATGTTTTAAACTACATTCTCAAGTTACAATACATATTATTACAATAATAAATATTTGTGAAAGTTAACAAAAATACGGCACGTGACTAATATAACTATAATCAACATTATGTGTAGAACGTGTTGGAATTAATACTTAATATGTATATCGATAATACGCCTACATTTCCTGATATCTGGCCTCGAAATTTTCTGAATTTGTCATATATAAAAACAATTTAATAAATTTAATTGCAGCAATGGGAATTGTAAGTTATGCATGTTCGGAGTTCGCTAATGGGTTCATTCACATTGAAGACACATGAGAATTTAAAACTGATGTCGGTACGAGACAATTTGCAAGATACACATTTATTACTAGTTACAAATTTAACAATAAAGTCTAATCCTTACCGTAATATACACTTTAATATGTATGCATGAGGCAACATTCTACCTCATTTAGTTTGTAATCATATTGTTTATAATAATAAATAATTGTAGATATAATTTTACAAAAATGGCAATTATCATATCGATTAAAAAAAACCTGTTGATTTGTTTGGCGATGACATCGTATAATCTTGTAAAATATACTAAAATACACACAAATAATTATGTAAAATTAAGAACATTTTTGTTTTGATGAACACTTTTAACTTTTTAAGTAATCATTCCGATATTTAATGATGTGATAGATTAATTAAAAAATTTTCACTCGCACAATTCATAATCAATCCATAATGGACACCCTTAGAATTTTCGTAATATGACTATATTATATATGTACTATGATAAATATATACTTCGAACTTAATATTATATATTATGGCATTGATAACTGAAAACTGAAGTGTGGTAAGCTTATCTAATTTTAATAAATAATCTTGATATAGTAATGATCATTTTATCAATATCTAGTAGAAATATTGCCATATATTTACGTATATAATAAATTTAATTCTAAAAAGTTATTCTAGTCTAAGTTTATTCCTTAAACTATTAATAGAACCAGCTTAGAATCTATAAATAAATGTATGTACCTTAAAATTACAGGGTAATTACAATACCAGTTGTACTATTATTATATTCATTAAAACAAAACTAATAATTCTATATGTAATCGATAGCGCGTTGCACTTTCCATAGCGTTTCATGTGCATGGTAAACGACCCAGTCCACGTCTTATGAAGATATAAATAAACATTAAAATAATTATAGACGCCAGTGGAAAGTCACCGAGCGACGTCTGATGTGATAAGTGCATTAATAATATTTTCATACGATTTCATTCGAATTATTAATTACTTGGATTAGTTACTAATGCATATGTAATGTAATTGCAATCGTGCAAGATTCTGTGTACAGGCCTATCGAAAATATCATTTACAATAAAATATCAAAGAGAGACTTTTTTAATACCATATTATATTCTTAATATACAGATATTCTCAAATTTTTCATAGTTGTACATATTTCTTTACGTATTGTTTTTATTTTATTTAAATTATAAATTGTATATATATTATATATTTAGTGATATTTTTTGCTTGCTGTCCAATATGTGACAAGTTTGTTAGCCCAATTTTCAAATAAATATAGAATAAAATAATATCGCCCCCGCTGTTTATGCCTATGTCTTTTAATTTACGCAGTCGATTTTAATGCAGTTTTCAGTAATAGATAGAGCGATTCAAGAGGAAGGTTTATATGTATAATACATGTGTGTTATAATATAGAACAAGCCTAATGACTTTTGTACTACGTTATTGTATCTATCCCTTCTTTTTATAAGAGGGTAAGTTAACCATAAAAATAATAACAATTGACTTTTTAGATTAATAGTAAGATGTTTTTATAAATCTAGCTTCACAGTCTGACTACAGATTAACATCACTAACTCGTTCATATTTCCGCTGTCGAAACACGTGTTTCCAGTTTTGACGGGTCGAATTTGTTCCACTAGTAATTAGTCGGATTGGTTTATGAAAGTTTAAATAATTTATTTATTTCACACCATATAGAAAAAACTTATAGTGTATATCATTCAAATGTAAAGGTATTGTTTAGGTATAATAACAGTTTTTAAAAATGAAATAATTCGTTATTTTATTTATTTGCAACAAAGAAAATAAACACAGATGTAGAGTTACATTGCAGACAACCCATATTGCGAATGCTATGATTTTTTTATGTTGATACTTTATTATTCTTAATTGATTTGTTAGGATTCTTATTCTACACCATCAATACATGATTTTATAATTTATTATAAATTAACCTTTCATACAAATACATCAACCCATTTCTCTTTTTTTTTATATTAAAATTTTTACTAATCTTCTTTACATTTTTAACGTTTTGCCACCGATTTCCTGAATGAAATTAATGAAAGAAATTAAGTTAATAAAAAGGAACTGTTGACGGGCTTAATGACTTTAATCCGAACTTCGCAGTTCAATCCGCATTTGGCCCGGCGGCTTTATGCTATGTATTTTTTTATTAAAAAAAAACTACTAAGTGATTTAATGAATATTTTATAAACTACTTATTGCGTACGAACCTTGAAATGAAAAGAAACGAGTTTAGTGTCAAGTGAAGGTGCTAAACACATAAATCTCGATCTATTATTTATTTAGTGTATATCTATCTGTATTTTTTGTGCTTTGTTGTGTTGGTGACAATTTAATGGTTTGAGATTTAGTTTTCGTGTATACATCAATACTATTATATATTTAATAAAATAGTATCAATATATGTATTGAAGTATTTAGATTAGTTTATATTCGATCAAACAAGTGACGTAATAATTTTTTTATTAGCGTGAAATAAAAAAAATTCTATTTTTATTCCAGAATGCGTTGTGTTTTGTAATTTGAAAATAATTTCTGTATTCAACATTTATATGTGACATAATTATTTTTAGACTGCTTAAAATTGCGATAATATTGTATCGTTTGTATTGGTTTGGGTATTTTCTATGCATACTACGTATGTATTTTCTTCTTCAATGTCTTCTTTCTTCAATATTTAGTTTTGTATTGTGTTTGTGCATTGTTTCTATTTTTAATCCTGAAACAATGGAGCATTATATAAATATATATATATATATATATAGACATACATAATTCAATTTCCTACTCTATTCCAGTAGATAGATTAAAAGATTCCTAGTATAGAACCATCGTGTATTAATATTACACACTTTCCGACCACCCAGACTTGTACTGATAATATATAGATTAACATACCTACCCTTGTAATTACTATGTATAACATAGCCATTGGCATATTAAAACAACGTGTTTATTCTCGTCTCGGGACCAGGAGCCTCGTGTCGTCATATCGCTTGAGATAGTAAACTGACCTGTTGAGATAAACAATCATTCTCATGATGCAATTTATTTCACTAAGATTTTCACGCTCAATAAAATTTATCTGGCCGATTTTGATTTTGATTTACTCTTTAAATTAATAGATTTTATTTTAAAGTACAGTAACATAACGAGCACGTAAATAAATAGTAGTTTATATAACAATCATCTTGCTGTGTACCTATTGTATTTTGACCGTTCTATAAATAAATACATAAATCTATAAATAATCTCAAAAGTCTTTTTAGATTAGTGTAAAAAATTATATAAGATTTAATATAGATAGTTTATCTGTATACAGTACAGAATCGTAGCTGAAATATCTCAAAGTTGAATAGATAACGAAATTGTTTTATCTTATTTGCAATGTAACAAGCTTTACTATCTATACTCGTATTTATTGGAGACTCGTGGTGATAGGTTAATTGTTATTATATATTTTAACAAAATGTTTAGACAAATATAAAATAAACTAACGACACGCCCGGCTTCACACGTGTATGTGAAAGTAAACTGGACGTCACAATTTTTTATTATGGAAACGTGTCAGCGGAACTGTCAATCGAAATGTCACTTTTTTATTAAGATATTTATATTTAAAGTACTTATATATGCGTTTTTATTTTTTTCCGGTGCCAATTATGATCACAGAAACTTATTGACACGTACAAACATATTGTAGAATTACCTTCCAGCAATGGTATTTTCGAACAGATACGATATTGAAAACTTTAAGAAAAGAGCTTATTCCTTCTTGAACGCTCGGCAACTCACTTGATATTAGCGTATTTTATCACACAAAAAAGTAATGACTAAATTATGAACGTTAACTAAACGTTATTAGAATAAAGAAGTTTAATTAGCATAATTGGCGAAGCAAATACGAACCTTCTCCTTTTGAAAGTTGGTTGAAAACTATCAAAACTTTCCACTGTGTCCAAACCAAATATTGGTTCATTGATTTCTAACAAAAAGTCAAAAACGGATGGACAAGCGCCATCTCATTCAAGAGAACATTACACCCAAAAAAATGTACCCTTACATTCATTCAAAATATTCCTAGAATCAGAACCCTTAAGAGTGTGAGATTTTTTCGGCGCCTTTGACAATATACAATGTTATGGATGGACCCCCAAAATAGAGGGACCATATAAATCAACGAAAACAAAAATCAGTTGTCGTCAACATTTGGTATCTATTATAAGTATAATAAATCTTAATATTTAGAAATAAGAAATCATCAGTAATTCCAAATTTTTCACGGAGCGCTTATATATATGTAAATGATTTCCCTGTAATCTAATATCATCGTTCTCTATTTTTGACCCCATTACTTAAACGGGTCAGTCTATTTTCTGGCAATTCTAATTCTAGCTAGTTGACTTATATTTTCACTGACTTCAACAAGGAGGAGGAATTCATTATCGTAGACGTTTTTTTGTTTAATATGTGATTCATTATCTTTATTAAATGTAACAAATATTTTAAAGTTTCATAAAAACAAAATGTCCGTTTCTGTTATAATTAAAGTAATTTTTATTGGGGAACGAATACGTAAAAAGAGTAATATATAATAATAATTATTGATAGATAATTTATAAAATACTTGCGTACTATGTGAATACATTAATATTATAATATGTATAGATAAGTGTACTCCATAAAGAACAATATTAAGCCGGGATTATGTAACGACGAAGTATTAATTTACGATAATATTAAAATCTTAGTTATTACTATCTTTTCTATGTATCTAATTGACATTTCCAAGTATTGGTGTGAATATTAAACCAGAATCTACGTATGATATGTACGACTGATAACCAATTATGTATTTTCAACCAATTACATTATCATATCGTACTTATATTGTACTATGTTCGCAAAAGGTGGTAAGTCCAAGTAGTAAGTAGATGTATGTAAACTCCTGTAGGGATATTCATGAAAAGTTACACAGTACCTACATAAAAGTAGGTGCATGTTACATATTTATTGAAGCACTTGAATATGTACATTAATTACATGTATGAATAATGTAATTATATACAAATCACAGACAATTATAAAACATAATTGAATGATACCTCCTGAATTTAATTTCAAAGGCACGCGTTTCTCTCTATCTTTTCCAGGAGACACCAGTCACTGGGAAAGAAAAATAAAATTAATTACAGACCTACCTATGGTATAGCTATGTTCCGTAATAATAATAATAAATTTATGTAGTATACTATACACAACTGCCAATGTAATAGCCAATTAATAAAAATATATAAATTGTTCATTACATATATTTATTGTTGCAAGTACGTAATGTATTTTTATATGATGCATTGCTTCTTTTACACGACATTCATAATGAGAAAGGGTGCCAGTAGGTATATCAGTTACTTTTTCCTGACTAAGGCTGAAGGATCTAATGAAATTTGTCGTGAGGATACATGTAACAAGAATGGACCTTGTCACATGTATCCACAAGACAAATTTCAGCAACATATCTTATGTAAAATCTACAAGCAGATGAAGTCGAGGGTAACAACTGGTACGTGACTTTTAGTATATTTAGGTACCTAATAATTATCCGACTATAACGCATAACTAGTTTGATAGCGAGTATAATAATAAGTTTTATATTAACCTTAGGTACACTCAAATGGTATAAACAAGTCAAAAACTAGAAAACCAATTAAAAGTTGAAAATTTTCCACTGCCATCAGAAGAGCAACCGTGTTTAATTTTATTTAAACAACTGTTTCTATTATTCGACAACACTTTATACCTATTGAAAAAGTCTTGTTATTTCTCTGGTTGTCTATGGTTTATACTTGTACAGTGTTATACATTTTCTGTACCGGTACACATGCACTAAAGTACCTAAAGTTAGTTTTTATAAGTACCTATTCCCTAATTTTTATTATTTACATTTTATATTTTATTAAATTAATTGACTCGTGCAACTTCGTCTTTGTCACATTTTGCCCATTTATGCAACATTTTGTGACGCTCCTATTGCTTGTAGAGGGATGTTGTATAGTTTATTTTCTCCTCTAATAAATGTGTTATTATAATTACAATATTTTCTTAACTCGAACCAGTTGTTCCTAAGATTAGCACGTTCAACCAATGCAACAAACTCTTTAGCTTTATATGTTAGTATACATTTTAATAAATACATTTCAAGTGTCAAGTCATCAAGTGATACAATAATCAGTGGCACAGTGTCGACCCCAAACAACGAAATGTCACAATCCTTTAAAAGTAAAATAATTACTCCAATTATCTACTGTATTCATAATAATTATTCGGACAATATTAGGTAAATCACATAAGTAGGTAGTTGAATCTATCTATAATGATTGACATTCTTAATCGAATATAGTGATAGTTATTCATTCGTTTATTTCATTCATGTAAGAATATTAAATTATTACAATTTATATAATTTTAGTCAAATGACATGTTGCAATATTTTCCGTGATGACCGCATAACACAAGCAAACCAGCAAAGTGGCAAATTTTCTATATTTCTTCACACAACAAATACTGAGTGTCAACCAGGGCATCGACAACAGCGTTTAGTAATTATAACACAATAATTTAATATGTTTTTTGTTTGTTGTTAACAGTTATCATTTAAAAAATCTGAACACCTATTTATAATTACAAAATCTTTATTAAGTTTGCTTACATTGCATTTTCAGCACATTTCAAATAATTGACTGTAAGTTCTTCATAAATACCGTTAAGCGATTATAGTATAATAAATCTGTTGATGTTGATGATTCAATTTATTACCAGTATTGCAATATGATAACAGTAATAAATACTTACCTTGTGTATTTTAAGACCGATAATAATTAGCGCCACATTGACTGAATGATTCTGAAATACAGTTGATATTGCATCACCATTTCAGATAAGTTAGTTAAGATTGAATGTTTAAATATAATCTACATTAAACAATCTACATGATGTAATATATTATATTATTTACTTCAATCTTCTGTACCAAAATTTACGATCAATTAATCTCCACAATAATTTCAATATTCTGTATATTAGCATTTTTACATAGATAAAATATATAAAGATCAGTGTCATGGCTGAGTACGAACCTACGGCAACAACGCACAGTAAGTTAGTGCAAAAGAAAGAAAACTTAAAATATTCTATAACCCTATCATTACAATCCTATTAATTACCTCTATGGTATGCGCTACTCAATACTACTCAAAACTAATTTTAATCCAATGACATTGGATTACGCCGTTTTTTCCCTTTTTATGCTGTTGAATTATAAATCTTAAAGTAGCAAGCTATTATATCCATATTTCGTTGTGGATAAAAGAACTAACTGACAATTTTATTGATTTATTCGGTTTAAGCTTGATAAATTTTTAGTAGAACAGCACATTGATTGTTATAGATATTAGGATTAGACTCTAGAGCAGGGCCTATTTATCACCATTTTTTATATGCGTAAAAACGCAACAGAAAAATAATAAAATATATTAAGTTAGTATATTTAAATGACTCTAGAAAATTCGAGCTATAAACTGATGTATCCTATAAAAATGTATAAACCATATTTTTAATGACGGTCGGCATTATACTCTCAACAACGTTCCAATAGCTGCAATTATCTTTGTCTTATGAAGAGGACGCTCAATCTGGAAAGGGAATTTAATAAGCTGATAATGACATTGTAGTTTTATATTTTATATTAACAGATTCACAATGTAAATTAAGTTGTTATTGACGCACATCCGCATATAATGGTACTATTCCACTGTCAATAATGTGGCAACATGTTATCAATATACAAAATATGATACGACTACTTAAACAGCATACGAAAGTTGTCTTTTTACTTGAAACTTGGTAAGAAAGATATAACACCTATCCTATGGTGCTGTAGCAATACCTACTTGTGCTATTATATATATATTGACTGTGTAAAAGGCTTTTCTTAGCCTTTTAATCCATTTTGTGTCTACCATATTATGCTCTTCTGTTTTTTGTAAACATATTTTTCTCAAATATCATAATTTACCATATATATTGTGTTTTTTTTTCGAAAAATGTCAGTATAAATAATCTAATATATATAAGAGAAGATTGGCATAGCGGATTATTTAAACATTTTACTATGAATTCACAAAAAAAGATTCTACTTTAATAAAGTGTACTTTATTGAATAGTTTGAAATTGTTACACCAGACACGACTAATTATGACAACATCTTATCCCTTTCAGTAGCTTAATATATTATATACAAATAATATCAATCAAAATATTAAATAAGTGGCAGAATGTTTAGAAATTTAAACATCTGTGTCCCTTGGCTACAAAACCTGCTTTACTGGTGTGCCGAATGACATAGAACTTGAAAATTAACATAGTATTATGAGGTATACTTATACGTAATCTTTGCTTCACTATTCAGTGAACAACCCGCTTTACTACAAATAAGTGTTGTAACAAGTAAATTATAGTTACCATATTCTTTAACCGACTAACGCAGATTTACACTATTGAAAGGTGGGTACTAATATAACATTATTCTTATAACTATTGTTATCTTACGAGATCAATATTAGAAAAATTAAAACTACTTAATATTCTTGATAATATTTCGATTATGGACTGTACCTATAGATAGACCATTAGATTCGAGAGTAGACAACAATATAATATTGCATTATCCTGTCATTCATGATTTCCGTGAGCTTTATCGATTACCTAAAGATTTATGCATACAAATGCCTTCTTACCAAAATTTTTATTTTTATCCATACATTCGAGTACCCAGGAAGCAGCTTGTTTTGTAAGCTATGTTTCCATTTGAAGAGCTAGAAGTGATAGTACAATACGGAGACATGACATCTTAGTGCTCCGGAATAGCAACGTATTATGGGACTATGTCACATGACAACGCGATATCCGTAGCACTATTGATCTCATATAGGCGACTATTACCATTTACCTTCATGTCGGAGCTAGTATGTATACAATGTGGTTAACCTCTGTACTAGAACATGTGATTCAATGGCCTTTTCTTATTTACCTGTAGATGCTTCAGCACCAACCCAAAATAGCCTTCTGAAATGATGAAATTATGTCATGTTATCGATATTTTTTTGAGTTTCCGTTTTAACTATACTATATTACTTTTGTTCTATATAATTTTTAAACCACGCAAGTTTCTTGTTGTGATGAGTCTGCGTTCCTAATCAGTAGTAGAATAAAAAAATGTGACTATTTAACAAAAGTGATGTTGAAAAGATGATTTCTATTTCTAATAATAAATGCGTAAATATTTTGTGCTGACTGAATATATTACGATTCACGTCACGCATGCGGATTTTCTGTTCTTTAATCATATTTTAATGAGACCATTCAGAGCTCTGTTGAAAAAAAATATTGTGTTTATAAAAACATGTTTTTATTTGTAATAAATACAATGTAATAATTATACTTGTGACATTGATTTTGTTTTTAAAAATGTTAGAGACTACGCTAAAAATGTGATGACTATAAAACAATGCGTCGTATTAAAGGTGTACGTACAGGTGTGGGCACTAGGTGGATATTTTGTGGAATTTTGTTATGATAATGACTAATGTCAATTAAGCGACAAATAATATTAATGAATTTGTTCAATACTAGTAGACCAGCGTAAAAGCTCTCTGATACTTCACTTCCATTGATCATACTATATGTAATAAATAAATAAATAAATAAATACATAAATCCAACACGTAATTTTTTTTCATTTCGAACCAATAGTGCCTCAGATTAGTGGATTCTGACAATCAAACAAATAAACTCTGTATAAAATGACTTTATAGTATTAGTATAGATACAATAACATATACATACAACAAACAAGCAACTAGCCAAATTATTGATATATAGAATGATGATATATAGAATTTTGAAGAGAACTTGCTAATATTATATTACAATGTAGGTGTGTAACGTTTTCCACATAGGTATCCCTTATTAACTGATTATTTTTATTTAAGTAAGTAGGTAATGGTTTGTGACTACAATAAAAGTAGTAGTAATAATTTAAACAAGTTGGTGTAGATGTGTAAGTACATTTGTTGTACGTACCACATTGAACCTTAATAAATATTTGAATGGATTTAGATAAAAAAATTAATACTTTCTTTGTTATAAATATTGAAATCATATAGGATTAACTGTAAATTCTAATATTTTTTATGTGTAAGTACATATAATGTTTAATCAGGAAATAATTAATTTACAAATTAATTTATGTAGACAGTCGTGATAAATCTTGATCTACGTATTAAGCTTGCGCTATTAAATAATAAAGTAAACTGCAATCGTGACTTCGAGTGAAAAATTTATAAGTTTACGACTTTTTATGAAAAATGACAATAGCAGTTGCGGTTTATCAGTTGCAATGTATTTTACATCATCGCGAAAGAATAAAATAAGAGCAGTGAATTAAAACATGATGCAGCAAAGAGTTTCCACGTATAGTAATACTGTATAGACTGAGCCTTTTTGCCTTTTCTGGAACGGCAAAAAATGTACAAAAAAAATAGTTTCAAATACGAAACTATTCGTTATATAACCTAAACCATGTGGTAATGTGTACTTGCTCTGTGGTGTGCTTACTTATATCCCCTGCATATACAAGTTTGATATCAGTCGAGATATTGCTTATCATCTTGCATAATTTTAAATGCAAAGCATACACTACTGATAAATGTTGGTTTCCGCCATGTTAATAAATCGTGACAAATGTTGGTTTATATTGAAAGCATTTCCGATCGATCGATATTTGAGTGTTTCTCATACCTGTTCGTACCTTTGAATTGTATACTAAAAACTTATTAGTTCATATTTCGTAACAATGTAATGAATATAGTTATCAATTTATTCGATTTAATCTAACTTACATTAGATTGAATGATCTGATTGAAATCAACATTAGGATTACACCTCGTAATATTGTTGGACATAATATTAGTTTTTAAAAACAATGTTACATAATAAGGAAACAGTACGATACATTAAAGGTACTGTTTATGACTTGTAACTGTTTTTATATTAACTTAAAATCTGCGCAATAGAAAATACATTCCACTGTGTTTTTGTAAACATTATCACAAATGGGTATTAATATTATAATAAACTGCTTGGTACATAATGTACATACGTAATAACAATAATATGTAAGTTAGAAAAAAAACAATCAAATTGCGAACACCATCTATGGTAATAGTTAAAAAAACTGTGTAGATTTTTTTCCACAAACATTGAAATTGGTTTTCATTTCAATTATCAAAAATTTAATATGGCACCAATATGATAATTCAATTAATATTAATAAAAATCTGTTTAAAAATTAAATTACAAATATTTAATAATTTACATAAAATTGTAAGGTGATCTGCGCAATTTAATCTGCGTCACATTTTTCCCGTTTTTGCAACATTTTTTTTATAGCACCTCCGGTCATATTGATCGTAGCGAAGTCATATAGCCTTCTATGGATAAATGGGCTATTCTAATAGTAGTACAGATGTGGTATGTACCTATTTATTGTCACTCCATTTTTGATATTTCCATTAATGAAATATTTGAATTTGTAGTACGTGTTGACATTTGTGAAGAATTGCGGTCTCGGTGTTCATACCTCCATATCTTATCGTAGAGTAGGCAATGTATGCCTGTTGGTACACTGTCGATAACGGGTCACAGTGTCGATGACCAACGACCTCATAGGCCACATGATGAAAAGTTGTGGTAAAAGTCGTCCATATACACGAACGGTATCACGGTAACATAGAAAAAGGAAACCGAGTTGAAAATTTTGATTTAACTTTTATGAAATCAGCTAAACATTTTCATTATTTAAGTTACACACTAATAGTATGTACCAAACAAACCAATAATATTAATATATATTTTAGTATCTTTATAAATTGAAACCTTGTTTTTACAACACTATGAAATAACTACTTATTTACTACATTCACAATTCACATATGTATTCGAACACTTACTGAAATTTATTAGGTACGAATCGAGAGTTCTTACGGAAAGGTGCGATCACAAGCAATATGTAAACATTTTTACATATTATCAGTAAACGGTTAATGTGATAAGGTACGAAAGTTCCTAAAACTGTCTATCTATGCTTACTTTTTGTGTATACATATTTTTTTTATGTGTTCTAATCGAACCTCGATGTTATATTATTCTGAATAGGTACTTACAATTAAAAATATTTACATTCATATACAGTTTTTAAATTGGGAGTATTGTATTTGCCCTATTGATACCCTTCTGTATATAGCTATGAGTATATCTGCTTTGAATTGGTTTTTCTTCAATAACTATCGAAATATAATGTACATGTTAAAATCAAACTGTGTGTTCTGACGCAAGTCTGAAAACATATAACGAGGTTATTGTTCCAACGATATTTTTGTTTGGACAGCTGAATTTGTTACATGCTCCGATGTCAGAAAATCGTCGAAAGCAACGTGGTAACCACGATATACTATCGCGAATACACAGATATGTAATATCAGAGGTTACGAACTCATTGTTATTAGTGCAATATGGAAATATTATTGTTACAACAAGGTCGCGTTTCATACTAGTTATTATACTCGGTATTGCACAATTAATTAGGATCAAAGTAGATAATGATGTATGTTACAAATTATTGATTTATTTTAATAACATATGTTATACACAAATGTGTAAGACATTAACATGGGAATTGGTGCAAACTGTAATGCTTGACATATACTATAAAAATAACACATATAACATCAGCTTATAAATAAATACATCAAACATACTTTTTAACCCAATTCATGGTATTTATCTATAATCTGAAAAATAATCTTAAAACTGTCGATCAAATAGAAATATTGTTACGATTAAAATTTATTATATTAAATAACAAAATCTTATCTAATACTTGAAAAGCTATTCATGTATAAACATACAATATAAGTATAATTAATTCCTATCTATCTTTGTCACGTCACTTTCAGGGTATCTATTTACATTGGCAGAGATAGTAGTGTCAAAGGCTATCTCTACGTACCTACCTTTAATGTACTAGTAAGAAATATTACATACTATCAAAGCCCGTATAATTTTTTGTTTGTAAACCGATTGGAATAAAACAAACACGAAATTTATATAAAACTCACTACGATAAAACACTAACAATAATTGTTTTGGGCTTAGTACGTTAACAAGTCCATCAAATAATATTTCTTCCCATCTTCTACGTACAGATAACTATCTGATTATTATATAAAACTAATAATATCTTTGAATAAGTCACACAACGCCATCTAGTCCCAAGCTAAGCAGAGCTTGTGTTATTGGTACTAGACAACTGATACAAATACTTAGATATCTACATTTTCTTGTAAATACATATAAATTAAATGTGTAATATATCTGTGAAAATATATGTATAGATAAAACATTGTTTTTCTATTACAGGTATTCTAAAATGGTTGTACGAGTGGCAACGGACGAGAGACCGCTAGAGACGCCATCGTCCGATGAGAGCGGTCTAGGCCGAAGTGATTCACCTAGCGATGACGCTGAACCCGAAGCAGCACTAGTAAGTCACGTCAAATTTATCAAACTGTGTCAAACGACATCCTAGTTCATAGTCGTTGCTAGTAATAAGACTAGACACGCGAACAGCCGTCATGATTTACTTAGTTACAGCAAATTAAGGGCATATCATGAAGATAAAAGTCATTTAGTTCACTACTGGTAACGCATGATACTGTCAATGACACTTTAATGTATGATGATCGTTATATCGCTTCTAATAAGAAGGTTAAGCAAATTATATACACGTATATATTTAATTGGCTCACTGACGCAACTGAATTTTCAATCTTTTTTGTTCTTGTTATATTAGCAATTTTATAGATTCTTTATATATAACATCATGTTTTAATTATTTTATTAATCGTTCATTATACATATATATAATGCTACATTTATTACATACATGGTAGAAAACAACCTGTAATATATAGCCCCCATTAAAATGGCTCCCTTTTAATTTACTTAGTTATAAAGTATATACATTTCGAGACGAGGATATATGTATACTTTGAGGTATATTATTTTAACGATTTCAATTAAAAACTGGAATTATTTACAATGTACAAGTACAAGTAGTACAATGTAAGTCATTTTGTTATTTACATACTAATATAAGATATTTACATAAATCATTATGTTATTGGAAATGATGACAACAAGACCACAACAACAAAGTACAGCAAAGAACTATTACGTAGGTATGTTACAATGAAGGTGCATTTAGATTAAATAACAAAAAGCAACGCCACGAGAGCTAGAAGCTAATTAGGTATATTGTAAATGTAAGGCTGCATAAAGGAAATAACATTTCGCTTAATCTAAATCATAGAACTATGGCTTGAATATATTTGTTCTAAAGTAAAACCATAAACAATAATAAACACATATATAAACTATTTCCTTTACTTGTCATGACAATTAATGTGACTAAAAAGAAAAAAATATAACATAGCGTCAGTTGACGAGATTGTGTAAAATTTTAATATGGCTAATAGATTTACTTAACGGCAGTATTAAATGGGGCTAAGCGAGATGCCCCCGATTTTTGTATTTGCTGGCTATGTCATACTCGGCATTCAACACTTTAATAGTTTTGATAGTTGGATATCACTTTAGCTCAGTTGTTTTTAGCTTCGACAAAGTAGACTGGACTCAAAGAAAAGTTGTTGATGTACAAACAGATAAGATAGACACAAAATCAGAATGTGTGGAAACTTGCAGCTGTGATGAATAAAATCCGTGATTAGTTATGCAAGAAATTATATGACTAGAATGACAAATTACAAGTGAAGATATAGAATAAATATTTCGTATGAAAGATAAATATTTCGTAGTAAGAAATATATTAATGTACTAACTAATGTTCAAAATATGAGAGCATTTCAAAAGAAATTGCAAAGAAAGAGGATGTTACGAAAAATTGCTGAAAAAATAATAAACGCATGTCTTCTCGCCACCATTTCATTAGCATTTGCTGAGATAACAATGACTATATTAATTATGTTACTTTAAATATTGCATTTAGAAATGGCTTTTCTGAGAGTTTGGCAAAGGAGGAAAGAGATTTTACAAAAAACCGCAGATGTTTTACTCGATACCATAGTTTGGGCGACTCTTATATTCGGAACATACATTATTATGACAATTTAGACAGACTGGGGACTTGTAAAACTTTAAATAGTTTAAATGGTAAAAAGATGTTTATGAATGTTTTTTGAAGATGATTTTTTGGACTACTTTTATTTTTCAGAACAGCTGTTATATAATTAATATATTTTTAAATTAAGTGTTTTATTAGATAAAGCCTGTTTTATTAGTCAATATTCGTATTTTCTCGAGGTTAATAGTTTTATTGTAAATTGAACTACATATATGGCTTACCCTCAGGATATACCTACATTTTTGGAACTCTCCAAAATTATTCGGTTTATATAAGTATCGTCCTTTTGTGCAACCGGTAGGTTAGGACATTGGTATAAAGAAAATAGACATATTCACTATAATTACTTGTGTTGATTTCATTTCCATTTCCTGATATGATATATATACAATTAATACAGTACAGTACATACAATTAATGCGCTTAACAATGTTATTGAAACAAGTATATAAAATATCAATAATACAGAATCAATAAATTAAATAATACATTGGGACTTCTCTATATGATTAGATATTATTGTATTATTGGCTGAAATCAATTAACGGAATGGGTCAGCAATGATATCACGTAGCGACAGTGGCTCAGTCTATGAGATAATTAGATCGGGTAGCGAGGCCGTTTGCGTCTTTGACCCAACCTTTACGAGAAAAATAACCTTGTCCGTGCTACAAGACTTCTGGAATCAATCAACGATCATTTATAATTATATCTAGGGCTTTTTCGAAATAGTTTCATTCAATTGTTGCCTTGCAATTATAAATAGAGAAGCTTTTTTTAATTGGAAAGAAGTTAAGCCTTTTTAACCTTTGATTAATTTACCATAATATGCGCTAACGGAATTTGCACTCATTCATTATTATATTTATTTTTAATTATAATAATAATAATCAACTCATGACAATTCACACAGCGCCATCTAGACCTAAGTTAAGCTAGCTAAAGCTTGTATTATGGGTACTAGACTACTGATACAAATACATCGATTTAAAAAAACACCCAAACCGATACAAACAATCATACTCATGAATACAAATGCTTGTGCCATACGAGGAATCGCACCCGCGACCATCGGATGTAAAGCGGTGTGCTAGACCGCTAGACCACGGAGGCCGTCAATTAATTATTACTTATAATATGTTTATATATGTGTTTATATGTGTTACTACTACTGAAATAAATTTCGGATATATAATTAGTTGATTTGAATGCATTATCGGAATATATTAAAGGTCATATCTATAAGGTATAATATTAAACGGAATCCACCACAATAATTAAATTTGTATAAATGGTAAACAAGTTATAATACTATACGTAATTTTAATTATATACCTACCTTATTTAACAATATTTTTATAGTTAACATTTCTTGAATGAATTATTTTGTAATAATTACTGTAATTTATAAATTCCGTAAAATATTAAACAAATAAACATTAACACATATAAAAAAGGTTAGGTATTCGTAACTTGTATTGCATTTATGTATTATTAAGAGTTATAAACATTGGAAATGGAAATTAAGTACATATTATAACCGGTTTTGTCAGGTCAATTCATATAGTACCTACAATGTAATGAAGACTGCACTGTATTCTCAAATTTTTAGCAATTATATGAAAATATATCAGAAAACTAGGTAGGTACACTTTTTTTTATTTTTATAGACAATATCAATGCTTCCATTATTCAATTGTATATAGGAATTTTGTTTTAATTAGAAACTGAAGTTTATTATGAATTTGATGAATACTCTCTTTTTACAATTAGCGTAAACCCATGGAGATTCCATTACTAATTTTTGTTTATTTTATGGAATTATTATATTTATCTACATACTAGTTGCATTCGGTGAATTTTCCCGCGTGAATTTTAAATACCAGTTAAAAGTGTACTATTAGAATATTTTTGAAATTTCACTTAGTAATATATTAGTAAGATTATTTATTATTGCTTATTTTTGATCAGGTGGTACCTCCGGATGGTGGTTGGGGATGGGCCGTGGTTGCTGCTTCATTCATGTGCAACGTGTTAGTAGATGGCATCATTTTCTCTGGTGGAATGCTCCAAAACTCGATACAAGAAGAATTTCACGTAAGTATGAAACAGACTCGTACATTCAATATTGAACTTAAACGCGGTTAGATTAAGTGTCAAAAAGTGATTTGTGTTAAAAATATTTTGTGAACTATTTTAAATATAGGGTGTAACGGAAAGAATAATAGGAAGCCGAAATTTAGGCGCAGTATTTGTGGAACTGGACAATGTTCCCAATTTCGTAACCTTTTCACAAATTCCGCGGTTATGCGAGATCAATTTACTTCCTGATAGTTCCTAGTATAAAAATATTTAAATATTTCGACACATTGATTGGTTTATCGTAAACAATTTGGGTCTTTTGGATTTTGACTTCGCATATGTATGTGTACTAGATACTATTATTCTACCGCTTAACCGCAACTTCGTCTGTATTCTAAAAAATAAAAGACGACTATGGCCATTCACATGTTACAATACATATTTACGTTTTTCGTTAAGATTAATTTAAACTCATCTTCGTTATACCTTGTATTTAGGTTAGAAAATATTATTTATATGCAAAAGTCTTTGACTAATTAATATAATGAAGAATAAAAAGAACTCTCTACCAATAGCTCTTAACGAAGCCCACAGCTCCTAACAGTGAAAAAGTTACATCAACTTCTTTTTGATGAGATTAATTATACTTTACATGTATCAAACGATTGAAAATCTAATTACCTCGGATTTGATTTCTTGTCAACATGATTACAACGCGAGATTGATCTTGATGACATGTTATAGACCGACCTGTTATAGATTGTTATTAGACGGGTCTATTTTCACAAATAGAGGCTGCGCTCGGGTTCTCGTTACTGTGTGAATTTTGTACATACTTACCTAAGATATAATCTATCGATACTACATGGGACTAATATGACTTTAAATATTGATTGAATTTCTGAAATTAGAGCTGTGATTCTGGATTGTACTTATGGCAAATCCGCTTGCTTTCTTTATAATATTATATATTAGAATATGGATGTAGATAACAATTGAATTTAATAAGATGTTTGTGCAGATGTGATAATGATTAACAAAAATATATGCGTACAACCGACTAGTACCTATAAATGTACTAATGTTGGTACATAATAACTCAATGATCTCAATGTTTGCCTAAACATTATTTGATCTTCTCATATTTTGATCATTGTACATTTAGACCGTTTTTAGAGTTCCGTAGCGAAAAACTGAAATGGGCGGTTGCAAACGCATTATTTTATTAATTATTTTTTTATAAAAAAATGTCATGTACCTTGACGACACATAACTAAAACTACTTAAAGGAGGTCGTATAATTTTATGCCTTTATTACACATGTAAACATCTCGGAATTTTCGAACTGCATCAAAATTACAAAATCCATTGTGTGTCATAGAATAAGTAACGATTTGTACTAGACTGAGACAAGTACTGAGAAGACTTTATAAATACGACATAAAATTTTGGTGTGACCTCTTATTTTGTGCATACTTAGAATTAATCCTTACTTACTTTTTGTTTACTCTTCAGTGCGTACGTTCATTAGAAAATTAATTATTACGTGAGATATTAGTTCCAAAACTTTTATTGCAAAGTGCCTGCACATGCTCTGTACTTATTGTTGTTATCTAGATGTAGGCGCGTAGTAACATACATGCATTATCATTGTAATTCATACGATCCATATTTGTATTGTTTCGCCACCAGTTTGTTTATTAAAAATGATATGGAGTACAGTCGCTTTATTATAGGGAATTCATCAGGAACTAACAAAGACATGTTTCAGGGGATTGCGTGTTCGATATCCTAAAAAAAATATTATTCTTAACCTTAAATGTATAGTGAGACGTATGGTCCTCGTCAGTTGTTATAATTGACCTTGATTAAGATCAGAAAACCACTAACCAGACTAAATAATTGTGGCATTCACAGAAAAGCTTAGACCGTAGCCGCTTAAAGCTCAGACAACCGTCTCACATACTGGTACATCTATTAATAGACATGATCCGCAGTCTGGGTGAACATATCGTGACCACACCCTCGAAACTGACGCCTGCGCCAGAGTTGCACACGTCACTGCCGTGCCTCTTGTAGACATAATAATAGAACATACTTATAGTATTCTTCTGTCTACCAAAACTGACCCAATAACCAAATAGAATGGACAGCGAGAGAAATCATACGGGATTGAAAAGAAAGGAGAGTTAGTAATGGAACAATCTATTGCTAGCAATGTCCTGTGCTGGGTTGTACTCTAATATACGGTCCCCATGGACACTATGATCCATGTAGATGTTAGTCCTCATTGTCTCGTCCATATAGTAAGGGCACTAACAATTCTCTTCCATTTCTGATGGCATTAATGTTTACTGTATAGTATGTGGGTCTACAAGTTCAGATAATTTCTTGAGACATACCAAGACTGTTGTGCTATTAGCACAACAGTCTTAAAAGACACGAAAATATTTATCATAAAAGAAAAAAATCGTTAAAAACATACAATACCTAAATACTTCAAGAATTTCAGGCCCCTTGTCGTCTGTGTAACAGTTAGAAAAAATTAAAAATAATCTGCGTCATAACTGATTGCCGCCGACAGAAAATTACCATAATGTTAAGGCCAAGGCCTCGATTGCAAGCTGATTCATTCTTGCAGTACTCAGCGCAAAATAATTTATACTTTAAAAATGGACTGTAATTCATGAGAAGTAAAGACTAATCTGCTAACATGCTAACTTGGTACGTAATGTTAACAAAGAAAAACGTGCAAATTTTTGTCTCTCTTAAAAGGCTCAAAATCATCTCATAGTTAATTAAATTATATTATTAATAATTAATCTCTAATTAAAAGTAGTCAGTAAAATTGCTGGTCTGAAGATTAAAAAAACAATGGACAGTTAGCTACTAGTGAATCTTTCCCATGATTTGTCTGTAGAGAAAAATAAGATATAATAATTTATTTTATCATTCTATTATTCTAGTGGTGCTTTCTGTCTTTTCTTCTATCAAAAAGTAGTCTGAATAAAATTTCTCGAGCGATAAGATCGCCTTTTGTACCATTCTGCTAAGTAAGTATCTTGTACTTATTTGGTATAGTAAAGATTAAATAAACTAATAAAATAAGTATTGATATTGAATCAGGTTGGTCTATATTTTTCGAAGCACGACTACCAACACGTGACGAAACGTTCATAAACTTTCCTGCATTAACTTAAGAAAGTCACGTTGGAATCTATATGTAGAAACCAGATAATTACTTGTATCTGTAAACATAAAGTTGATAATAATAAGTACAAGTAGAAGTAAAGATTTGTATCATATATGGTAGTCTTTCGCGTGTTCTACGTCATGAACGTGTCCAAACCTCACTAAGGTGGATTGTCAATTAATTACACAATTTACTCGACTTTGGCGGCGCACCGACGCCAGTGGAATTTACCGCTACCAGTCTTAGACAGGGCTGTCTCGAAGCCTTTAAAGTATAAGGAAAATAAGTCTTTATTCTTAAAAAATTGTTCATTATTCCGACTTACACCCAAAAAGTCGTAAGTTCAAATCTGGTCGACACTAATGTCATTTTTTTCTGACTTACCAATGAAGGAAACACCAATAACAAAACTAAAAATGAATTAATTGGATTCAAATACCTGTCAATGAACAATACCATGAATATGACGCTTTCGACGGCGATGTGACGCTCGTGATAACACTCATGCGTTGCCATTCCGGAGCACTAACAGATGCTTCATATCCTGTAATTTGCTGCTTTATCAAAAACCGAAGCCCTCAACCGAAACAGCTTACAAAACGCAGTTGACTATTTACACTTTACCTCTAGTCACATTCTGTTTCCTAAATTTGATTTACAGACTTTAAATTATGCAATAATTTATAACAATTTACCATACTATTTCAATATTATTTTCATATCATAAATCTGGTATGCGTGGTGTACAATCGTGAAATTAATTTTCTTCGCGTGCTAATATTCTTAATATGTATGAAAATGATTGATGTAGTACTTATATGTAATGAATATAATATACATATATTGGTATGGATAATTTGGCTGCTTACAGTTTATACGTAGCATAATGTGAAATAAAAATATATATAATCCAGTTTGAATTATTTTTATTAATTTTTTACTTATTTATTGTATGCTTACCCTTACGCTTTTTAATACGAGGCTCATACATGTCTGATTTAAGTTTTCATCACGTTCAGTAAAGTCAAATACTACGTGATATATTACATATACACATATAAATAAAATTCTAGTGTCTGTTTTAATATTGAAATAACCATTTTTTACTACATGCATATGAATATAAATACGGAACCTACACAAAAATAACTTTTTTGGAATTTTTGTCTGACAGACATCTGTCTGTTAGTTCTGGCTAATCTATGAAATGGTTGCACTGATTTTTACGGGTTTTTTTGGCAGGTAGGTGATGTAATAAAGAGTAACATAGGCTACTTTTATTTTAGAAAAATTCCACGAGGACGAAGTCGCGGGAATAAAAATGATTGGATAAATGCAGTTGCTATAGGATCCTGAAACAAAACATCGCGCCTCAAAATTATATTATTAATTAAATATTTATAATTAATTATATTAAGACGCATAGCGCCCCTGAATTCCATGAAACTTTTCCACTGTAAGTGCATGCTTAACCCTCACGATTCAAGTAATGTTATGGAAAGGAATTATCCTTACCTCAACAATCATTAGATTTTATACCTTATGTGTATGGAAATACCGTAGATATGTTTATTACCCGTGTATTAGTTGGTCGAGTGCAATGAACGATCTCGGCCTCGACATCATGTTAAGATTGCAGTTTAGTTTGATTTATTTTGGAACCATTAGAAAAGTTCTTTACCAATAAGAATGGAACAAATTTACTATTCCTCTTATAGAAAGGGGTCTATTTGGCTATGATATAAGGTTGAAATAATTATGACATGTATAATACCGACGTAGATAATAAGAGCAAAAACTTTGTACCCCTATTTATGAATATTACGCGCGCAAATGAGTATTTATATTTGTCACAGTGAAACTATATGGAGAAGTGTAGAAGTAATATATTTTAATACTACTATTATTATTATTATAATTAAAAGAAAATGCGTCAAGTTAATAAATAAAATATTAATTATACTGTCTTGCGTTTGACAAATACTAATTTAAGCATTTAATCTTTGAAGAATCTTAAAAACGTTTAACTTATAAATTAGAGCACTGGACGACCAATACTATAAATTAAAGCCACATCGAACAAGATATACTTAAACCACTTTTTTCTTGTATTACATTGTGGCAGGTTAAGTACTTTGTACGCACTTGTCACGTCGTGGCACGTTGTCACGACATATAGATATTTCCTAAGGGTATTTAATGTTTTTTTTTCTGTATTCATATCGTATATATATACGATATAAGTACCTGTCAATCATGTTATTATTTTTTGTTCTTAGAATCTAATATTTGGGAAGATGGCTGAAAGGGTTTGGCAACGATGAACGCTATAGCGATTTCAGATTTATCAGTAATTTCTGACTATATAGACAACATCATATAGCTTATTCTGTTTAGTTTGTGATAAAGTAAAACGATAGCTTGTTATCGGAATCACAAAATGTTTTTAACCAGTGTAATCTAGTAAGTTGGGGCTTTTGAAACCATTTTTATTATATTCATAAAACTCCATAACGTTTTATTTTTGCTGTAGGTAAGTTCGTTTTATTATGTAAATTTCTGTTTATTATAGAATATTTAAGTATATAACTTTCTATTAAATTGATCGAAATTTTATAATAATGAAATTTTACACGTATATCAACAAAACCCGAGCACATATGTATATTAACATAGAAGATATTGAGATATCACCCTAGAACCTAGAAGTCACATTTCAGGAACGATGCCGCGTTCAACGCTCCTCGCTTGAACTAAGTCTATTCATAATATTTTTTGTACTGTTCACATAATAGATAAATGTTTCCAATTTCGACTACATACATGTACTGGTATCACTTTGATTGACATTACTTTAACCACCTAGATATTAAATAGTGAGTACAATCTAACTTATTTTTCACAAGTTATTCATTTCAATCCTAGTCATTTCTACCCCTTGTACCTCACTTTAAGTAGAAATGCTAGTTTCAATCTGGTGGGCCATACTACTGTTGTAGTATGGCCCACCAGATTGAAACCTGTACAATACTATTACTACAAAGTTAATTAGAAGACGTACAATGAAACAAAATCCGAGACACTATTATTGTGCAATGTCATTACGGTTGGCAAAAATAATTCTATACCATCCCGTGTATACGCAACTATTGGAATCATGCCAAATTAAAAAAAATAAACAATTAAATTCTTACTGTGGTATACTGAGCAGATTATACAAAGGGAGACTTGGCGCAAAGTCGTCCGCATGTGTAGGTATTTCGTTGTCACAAATTACCAAGAAAGCACCTTAGCTCTATTAAAGGAACTTGTGCTATTTCACATAATAATCTTTTTCTTTCATGATGTATGAAATTATGTCAGGGAAAGTAGTCAAGTAGTTTTTCTCAGCGACATGTAATTGACTATAATTATGTTAGTAACGTAGTTAGACTTATTAACTCTTAAATAGAGTTTAAAAATAATATAGTTTTATTTAAAAGATACATAGAATGGAATACTGAAATACGTTCATGGATTTACCTTTTCTATTTAGATAGAAGTTATCATGTCAAAAATTAACACTACAAACTCACATTTTTTTATCTACATTATTTTATTACATAGAATGAGTACAAATGAATAGGCAGTAATTATATTGATATTATGTGGATGATCATTATAAGCCTAGATGATAGATTTTTTAATGATAGATTTTATATATAATTTAATTAGGTATATTTTTAAATAACCTCCATTTCACTGCACTCTTTCTAGAATATTTACTGATAGCCGTTAGTTATTTTGTTGTGTTGTGTTACCTACATTCTAAAAATATAACATTATTGAAAATCCTTAATATTTGATAAGAATATAAATATAATTTTGTGAAAATAGCATAAAAATCTTGAAGAATATTATTACGTTCGAGTATTTTAAAATGGATATAAATTATAAGAAGTATAAATTAATTTATTTAATGATATTCATAATCAACTGCATCAAAATTATGAAAAGAGTTACAAGACATCACTTCACTTGAAATTAATTTGGTTAGCAATTTAATTTAATTAACATATTATTATTCATCGAATAAACTGACCAAAATTTATTGCTATTACTATGACATATTGTTTTCTGCGGCGATCAGATTGTAAACAATAGCAACTTAGTGTGTAAATAAAATTATTTTAATAAATAAGTACCTACTTATCTTATTACATTTATTTCTTATTCACGCGTTGTAAAATATTGATGATACGGAACATTTGATTGTAGAAGTTTCAAGTTGGATTTCTTTACTTCTCTTTTCATGTACCAAAAGTTATAAAAATATCGCTGCATATAGATTACTTGCATATTGTTGTTTTAATTTGGGCAGGTTAAGGCTTTTTCAAATTTAAGTAAACAAGTCTATTTTCTACCTTGATGAAAAGATTATTTAAATTCCATAAGGACTGTAACGGGTTGTTAATAATATTTTATGATTTCTGTGTCTCGAATGCCTATCATGACAATGTATAGCGCCTTATATAAATGCAGAACATATTACCTAAGTGGTGTTCCGTTACTTCAACAAAACCGACTTACCTAGCCAAGCCTGTGTGTATAGTTAAGTCAATGGACCACACAACATTAAATCATGAGTATTCATGACACGTACTGAATAATGAACTTTACGCCTATAATTCTAAGGACTATGATGTATGTCGAGTTAGGACTGTACTCGTATTAAGTGCAAGCTATTGCTTAGACATTGCAGTTTTTATTACGGTACACGCGTATATGCTCTTGGAAGTGATAGTGCTGATACTGTCAAGGTGAATATATGATATCGCTCTTAGGATTTATTTGTGGATAGCTAAATATTTAGTCATAATATTTGTAGTCATCGAACTCTGAGAAGTGTGAATGTACTTTTATAAATAAATACGAAGTCATTATTGAAATAGTATAAATGGTTTATCATTCGTATGAATTAAATAAAGATAACTATTAAATTCGTATAGATAAATACGTAACTGTGATGACTACTAGAGCGCCAGCTAATCTCAATGTAAGCAGACATACTGTGGGTGCTAGACTAATGATCTTCTCAAAAATATAGATCCCATACTTTTGATCTCGTGGACTATCAGCTTTGTAAGCCTAATAATAAAATAATAATATGACTAGTGATTAAATAGATAAGAAGTATCTATATATATATCTATATGCTAAATATTCCGTATTCTAATGCAGAGCGTTCGGTTTTAGACCTAGGGACTCCATTTTCTTTAAAATATAGGTAAAGATGTATATTATATTGTGTCTGATCATGTTACCGTAAGATGTAACTTCATAATGTAATATCACAATACATTGTTTAATGAATTTGTTACGTGAAACGGGAAACCAATTTGTATTTCCGCCGTCCAGACAAATATTTCCGTAGACCGGTGCTTTCGTTCACCTACTGGCCTTGATAAAGACATGTGACAGGTGTGTTCTGATAACATTAAGTTAATTAAAATTGACAATTAGAGGCCAAGTAAAAGTGTATCTAATGAGTTGCTAGGAATCCGTAGATTTAACCTGTTTTTACAGTATTCATCATAGAGTACCCATATCGGTACGATATCGTATGATCACCAAGCAGCTTGCTTTGCAAACAGTATTTCTATTGTAGGTTGCAGTTTAGGCAGTATTACAGGAAATTGATGATGCTATGTGTACAAAAACAATAGTAGTAAAAGAAACACTTCTACTTTGACGATGAAGAAACTATATCCGGTTAATCTGTAATTGAAACTGCCAGTATTTCTCATTGTAAATGGTATATTAGCTTTTTATTTACCTGTATTATTATATTGTTACAGATCAGCGAATCACAGGTGGCGCTCGTGAACTCCTTATTGGCAGGATTCTATCTGCTAGCAGGGCCCTTCGTATCGGCTTTAGCTAACAAGTAAGATGTCATTTAATATTAATTCGACTGGTAAATGTGGTAGGTAGCTATGTCACGGATAAAGGAATCGCATACCTAATTTGTATTAGGTATACTATTATACATATTGGAAATATGACTAGGGTGTACAGGTTCTATACTTACTTATTCTTGTAGGTATACATCGTAAAACACTACAACTTTTTTATTAACATTTTAATAATTAGCATTGGTTAATAATTTGTTAATTTAAAAGCCAAATTTAAAAATAAAAATTATTCCAAACGACTTGAAAATTGAGTTGATGAGAAAGAGATGTGAACTCGAATAGATATATATTTAAGTTGTCTGTTGGTTTGAAAAGTAATATTCCTTTTAGGTATGGATTCCGCGTGGTGACAATTGTGGGCAGTTTGATATCGAGTTCTGCGTTTGCACTAGTATATTATGCAAATAGCATAGAATACTTGTACTTCGTCTATGGAATCGTTGGAGGTTGGTTTTAATTAAATTACATTATAATTAGATGGAGTGTTGCTTTAAACTTGCTAATAAACTATGCCATTCCATGCAACCCGTGCCCTATAAAGCCCAAACTATTTTGACTTACTGACGTTTTTTTAAGTCTAAAGACGATTGTTGCTGACACAACGCTGACTGACGCTGGTCTCATTCTATTATATTGTATTTTGTATTATTAAGAATTTTATAATATTTTTGAATGTCGAATATTATAGTCTAATAAAAAATTTTGACAAACAACAATAGCGATAGCTGCTACTTTCCACACAATTACTGCATATGCAAAACATAATTTCTACACATAAACGGAACTAAAAACATATTTAACAAAAACAAGCCGTACGTTCATGAAAATAAAGTTTACAAGCAGATATGAGAAACAGTGCAACTTAAACTGAATATTTTATACTATCTTTTTCTGAAGATTATACACTCACACACGTAATTCCACAACAAAATTTTATGCAGTGGATATTTATCACATAAATGTGTAAATATAAGGTTTATATGAAACTGGAGATTTCATGATAAATTAGCGAGTAAATTTCTTAATGTTTAGTGCTAATGTTACTATAGTATACGAGAAGTACCTATCTATATTTTTTTAGTTAACCACGTGTTGCATATCATAATATAGGTAGATAAAGGTTGTCATAGAGGTCAGAGTATATCTATGATGTCCCCATGGACAATGCTATCATTGTTTATATCTATTATGTTACAGACGATTACCATTTTGTAAGGTGAATCGACGCTAATTTACCATTCATGTCATGTACTTTTTAGACATAGATAATAAACATAATTATGTGCTTTTATTATTAAGCAGTCCCTAAATAAAGACCATTTTCCTGTTTTAGCAGTAATAAAAGGAAGTACCTATAAATAGTTGTAACATTTACAATAACAATGTCTGCCAATATGTAAAAATTTGATAACTCACATTTTACATAGCTAAAACAGACGAATACAAATGTTTTTATCACATGTAGTTCATGTATTTCCTCCTTGTAGGAAACGAATTGATAACTAATTACCTATGTAGCTATAAAACCTTCGGTTTTATTAATGTATAAATGTTTGGCTACGTTTGACTTTAATCTGGTAGTAGGCAGGCTAGCTAAGACATTGAGTCACTCTCCAATCTCTATCTCTCGTATTAGAAGACTTAATAATTTATATAATAACTTTTCAGGAATTGGCTTATGCATGATTTACATGCCCGCCGTTTTGACTGTTGGATTTTACTTCGAGAAATGGAGAGCATTGGCCACAGGACTGGCGCTGTGTGGCTCTGGAGTGGGAACTTTTATTATGGCACCTCTCACAGCATCTCTTAATAGTAGTCTCGGTTGGAAGATGACGATAGTTATCCATGCAGGTATGAATTTAATTTATTCCAAGCTTTTACAGTTATTTTTTTGTGTATCATCATACAATCACTCGACTATTGATTAACAGTCAGTACTCACATAGTCTACGCTGTGGGGGTAACTTTACCAGTGTATAGCATGCTAGTAATGGGGCCAATATATCACACTACTAAAATTCCTCTTCTTCCTCAGGTGTTAGGACTGGGTTTCAGATTTTTTTTATACTATAGCGTATTTTATTGGATATTTAAACCTATTTAGACTACCATGTACTGTGTTTTTGCAACATTCTTCACATTCACCTTTTGTGAATTGCAATAACTATGTTGGTATATTTATTCCTATAATATATTTAAATATATCTGTTTTAAATGTATAATTTTAATTTTTAGGTCTGTTGCTGTTCTGCATAATCTTCGGCGCCATATTCAGACCAATCAAGCCACTACGTGTCACCCTTGCTGATCAACAAGACGAAGAAGATGTTGCACGCCGTCATGAAGAAGCTGTTGAAAAACTGAATTCTATGCTCAAACTCCATGGCAAACTTGATTCTGGAATTTCAATGCCACCTGAAATGAGATTCACTAATAAAATAAATCCTCATACATGGATGGGTGTGGCAAATAATACTCGTTATCCAACTGCAGAAGAAATATTCCGTGGCAGCAATTCACACCTAAGCCATTCCAGGCGATCGTCAGCAAATGCAAGCGCTATTAAAAACAACATTGCAAATAAACCGATGTTCATAGACGTGTCAGTTGCTGAGAAAGACGAACAAGAAGATTCTAATAGTAATATCGATAACACAGCACCCCTCATTGGCTCAACTATTAAAGTTAAACCCCTACCAGTACCAAATCCCCGCCGTTCTCACGCCGACTTAGTAGCTAGACCTTTATACCGTGATGACATTTTCTTCGGCGCTAGTCTAACAAGACTACCTCAATATACATCACGGACATCTCTTGGATATCATTTAGCTGTAACTCATGTTCCAACGAAAGAGGATACGCGAGAGGAAACTTCAAGCAAATGCAAAGTCTGCCCTGAAGCTATTAAACGCGCTTTAGCGACGATGTTGGATGTTAGTCTGTTCCGTTCGCCTACATTTGTGATACTCGCTTTAAGCGGATTCTTCACTATGTTGGGATTCTTTGTACCTTATGTCTATGCAAAAAAGAGAGCGCAGGACAATAACGCAAGTGAGTTGGCTTGTACCTGGTTGGTGTCTACGATTGGCGTGGCAAATATCGTTGGCCGTGTGTTATGCGGTCTAGTATCCTCGATGCCAAAAGTGTCTCCACTTTGGCTCAATAATATTGCTCTTTCCGCTGGCGGAATAGCGACTATAATAAGCGGACTTTGCTATCACGACGTCTATCAATTTGGTTACTGCATCGTTTTTGGACTTGCCGTCGGTTAGTATATCTGTATGCCTATAAGTTTATTTATTGAGATAAATCGCATTTTATAAATACATATTGTACATAGACGCGATTAACAATAATTAGATTAGTAAAATTATCCTCTCTTACAGCTTGCTTCGCATCCCTCCGTTCAATACTGGTCGTAGAATACATTGGACTTGAACAATTAACGAACTGCTTTGGCCTGTTTCTTCTTTTCCAAGGTTTCGGAGCTCTTTTAGGCGCACCTATTGCCGGTAAGTTGTAATATTAAATATGTAATAAATAAATATGAATTTTAGTAAGAAGTGGATATGAAACTAATCGAACTGACTTAGGAATATATATTTAATTTTCTATAAAAATGTAGCAACAGAACTGCCAGGTATAGAATTGGGGGTTTCGTGATTTAATCGCGCCATATGTAATTTTAATTTACCCTTATGTTACAAATGTATCATTTAATTACATGTAAAAAGTCACTTGCATAATAGTTGGCGCCCGGTTATCGGTGTCCTCCGTCAGTAGAGCAGGCACAGTGCCAAACACTTACCTTCGTATGATTGCCCGCATCATTGTTCAATGATGACGTCGAAAATCGACGTTATCATTATTACTTACGTAGGGGAAGTTTGGGTGATTTGCATGTTTTAAATATTCAATACTAAAAAATGCAGTCACTGATTACCGTTGACAGAGAGTTATTGGGTCTACTAAAGTGAATGCATATCTAAATATTAAATAAGAGTACAATGCGTAATCAATCATCCTTAGTATGTCATTAGAGATTACATAATAGAACAGATATAGGTATTAGGACAAAAGAAAGAAAGATATTAATATAACACCTGGCCAGTATCGCAGGCATAAGTTTAAGCGAAGAAATAATTTTCGCTATCCGCCCCAATATATTTTTCTAATTAGTTTAGTGTAGATAGATCCTGGATCCTTCTTTGTGCTTATGTAAGTGGAAATCGAACCAAATCGTCGAATCTAAATTTAGTAAAGAGTGAAATAGCAAAAGTTTTTGAAAACTAAGTACGTATTGCATTTTTCTATCAGGTTTTATAATGGACCAAACGGACAAGAATTACCACGTCACATTTGCTGTGTCTGGCGCTTTCCTGCTCTTCTCTGCTGTGATGTGCTACCCAATCGACAGGATCAGTAGGTGGGAGAAGACAAGAAACAAACTCGGTGCATCGCACAAGGTCTGATTGTTCACGACAGAACATAGGATCGTAGTAAAACAGTGTCTACTGTTTTCTTGTTTAAGAACAGGTGCCAAAATAATCCCAATCAAATAGGTGTAATCAATCCATAAGTAGTACTAGGGACAGTACTAGGTCACTGGCTGGGATTCGAAGTCATATTGATTGTATGTCTACATTAAGAATTGAGAATAATGTAACAGTAACTATATATACTGTTTAAACTTTGAATGCCAGCCATTGAATTCCACGGTAGTTAGATAAACATAATAAGTACCTTTTTTGTAATTGTTTACCCGTATTGTGTGGTATTAAATATATTCGAATAACATGTTAATCTATAAGATCTGATTATTAGGTAGAAAGAGTGGCCTGATGCCAAAAGTGGATGAATTTTTATTGCTATATCTGCTGGCGGAATTGCAACTATATTTATCTGACTAGCTAAATACTGCATCGTTTTTAAACTTTCAGTTGAATACACTTTGTATAAGTGGTATATATAGTATTTATATCGGAATAGCTTAAATTTCATACAAGTGGCCATGTCGTAAATTACGGTATATATTGACTAAAGTTACCACTTTCAACAACCAATGGAATCAAGAGCAAGCTGATTAGATTGCTCTCTATTTCTAGTACTTAGTGTACAAAATCATATTAATTAAAATAAGATCTGATTAGCTAAAATGAGCTGTAACACCCTGTAAGCTAATAAACTATTCTAAATTCCGAAATAGCGAAACATTCCCATCAGTTTATCTTTGGCAAAACTGCAGATGGTAGTTTGCTTCGTGGCTCAGTTAAGTCGTTAGAATTGCATTTAAAATAGGTTTAGTCGTTAAAAGTACAAAGACTCGAAAATAAATTATATTAGTGTTGCAGTTTTGTCGAAGTTAGGACCCGACATGTAAGATGATCTGAAACCAAAATGTACTTTAATTTAGATTTTTATTTTACTGAGTTTAAGATGCCTAACTTTCAAAGCATTGCATAATGAGTCTGACCAATATAACCATAACAGAAAAGACATTCTTTTCCATATTTTTCATTTTACGTTTATTGTCAATTTTATTTAGGTATCTACAATTTATAATCCATATACTATTATTTATTGGATATTTCAATATATTATACATATGTACATAGGTATATAGATATGTAATGGAAATCAAGGGTCAGACTTATTTAAGACTTAATATATTTAATTATTTAGTACATAATGTAGGATAGTAAGGTAATGCATTGGTATGCAAGAATACGTTTGTAAAATTGTTTGTGCCTTAATGTATAAAGTGATACTTATATAAAATTATATATTACTTATATAATTTAAAATTGTTAATATTGTAATTTTATAAACATTAAATAACGTAATCCATAAGCAATCCTAAGTCTCCAATGACTTAGTAGTTATAATTGCCGCTGTGTGAGTTAGATACATACAATTAGAAATAAGTGTAAAATGTGGCTGTGGTCTTTTAGGCTAAAAACATTTGTAATAAGAAATCATAGTCATTGATTTTTATAATAAATATTCCATTAAGTATTTCTATATCAACGTCACAAATACAATAAATTTGTAGGTATAGTGTAGGTGTAGATATAGTATTGGGTACTAAGCTTACCTACCCACAATTTTTTTGACACTAGGCTAGTTTAATCAGTTTATACAAGTTCAATGTCGGTTTATTTGAAAGGAATGATTTATAGTTTACCTTACTACAAAATAATTTAATAAATTAGTACATAATGAAAATTAAATTTCATATTATTATTATTTATATCAACTTAGTTAATTCATGTGTTTTTTTCATTCAATTTTATTTAAATAACCTGCCTTCATATCTTACATCGGCATATAATATGAGGCGTTAACGCGTCGCTTTATTAAAGTTACTTATACTGTTGTTCCTAAATGCATAAAACAATTAACAAATCTGTTCATATTTATGTGGTTGTTTCATTTATAAATTTTATAAGTAATAAAGTATATTCATAAAATATAGTCAGAATTTATTCCTTACCTTACTGTTGATATAGATTTATTGATGGTTGTTATAATTTTTCTGTACTTATTACACTGGGAACATAAATTTTTGTTTGTAAATGGTGACTATGATTTTTTTACGTTTTAAAATATGTCAGTCTAACCTGTGGATGCCACACTGCCATAATTATAACTATTACAGAACAGAAAATTAAATATAACAAAACCAACCGATTTTTCCTACCGGTAAATTATAAAACGCTCTTTATCTGTTATATAGGTAATAAAAAGCGCTCTTTGGTTGGTCACCTATCTATATGTAATACAGGTAAAATATAGATACACATGGATATGCAAGTAATGCATAATTTTAGACGTGTGCGCATCTACAAGACGAGTAGCTGCATAAAACAAAACTCAACTATATCTATTACGAGTACGTAATATTTTCATAAAATTTAAACTTTTCTATGCTAATTATTAAAAAGTAAGTCAGTACCGTTATACGAAAGTGAATATTTGAATCAAATTGCAATGATGGAAAAATTATTAGGTAGGTACCAACCTACTATATTTTTTAAATTATTGTTATGAATAGCTTTCATTAAAATATGGAAAGTATATATATACAAGACATGACATGTAAGTATACAAGACATGCTTTCCGTATTTACTCAAAGTTATTCATAAGACTTTGAAACAATAGAATTTTTCGAACGTCACGATTTGGGACTTTTAGATCCCCTGATGTTTGGGATGGATAACACGTAATTTTATTATTTTATAATTTAACGAGTAAACATTGGTCTAATAGAATGCTTATAAATATGATAAATAAAAAAACACAAATCAGAGAAAATCGGATCTTCCTGAGATTTTTTGAGTCGCTTACGACATGGTGAAAATAAATTTAACGGTAACACTACTGTAGGTAGGTAAGTGTTCCAAGTCGTGTCGTAAATAGCTGAATGTTTAAATACTCATACTTACTGAGACTTAAAAACCATAGCCTCGAAGGACATAATCATAGTAGGTAATACCTATATTAATGTTGAAAATAATGTTTTCATAAGTGTACAAAGTGGTAGACTATATTTTAAGATAACTCCTATTTATTATCTTAATTATTTTGGAATTCGCACACATACATCTATATAACTTTTGATACCTAGGTAGGTACAGTCAGCTTTATGTTATTTTATATTGAATTTACATGATTAAACAATGTTAGATGAAATTAAATTTTAGAAACCTATGTAAAGCTGATTTCACCTATTTTAGTAGGTATATAAACTAGCTATGTCGCAGTGCGGTCGTACGTAATATATTTTGAGTGCTTCATTTGAGGTTGTTACTCATAAAGTTGTAATAAATATAATACATTTGTTGACTAATTTGCATTTTCATTATTTATATAATAGTTTATATGTGGTACTTTATATTAGGTAGCTACACTAGCTACTCATGCATGTTTTTTTTTATATCTAGAATGGCAACGGTTGCGTAACAGCACTACGACCATCACGTCTTTAGGCGATGCTTCTCCTTACTTCATTTGTATTGCCTTTCCACAGGACAATGTGTCGTGCCTCCTTATCTCGCAATATTACGTCTATATGGTAGTCGATATTACTTTCAACCGAACAGCTTCTAACAAGCTGCTCTGTGGCTGTACATATGAAATGAAATATGTACCTCAATATATATATATATATACCTATACACACTATATTTTACAGCAATATATATAAATATATGTAATGAGTATATGGTGCACCATTCCATTAACAACATAAGAAAAAATATAATAAGTCGCGTTAACGGTATATGGCGGGGCACCAATGGAGAAGATGATGAGCATGAGGTCAGGTCAGTTAACCCATCGTGGTAAATTCAGGTCATCAGTAGTCATCAGGTGCATGTTTCACTTCTAACAACCTCCTGACCCCGTTTTTGATGTTTTTTTTCTATGTTATATGTTATAATTATTTTTAAATACAAATAAAATACTAGTGTGGTGCAAAGATGTTATATTTGCATTTTATTTACAAAAAATAAAACCTACGAGTTGGAGTTGGGTCCACGACGGCGGCCGAATGTTTGGACAACATTCACGAATCTGAAACAAAATGACAATATGGGTATAAAATCATAAAATATAATACTATCCAAAAGTACTATTAAACTTATTATAATAATTATTTAGACATGATGGTAGAAATATGAATTGAGATATATAATAGAGATAATAAGATATATTATCAAGTAACAAATATACTTTTGTATGGTTGGAAGGAAAACAAGCTGGTGACCCACCAGATAAAAGATCATAGGATCTTTTATCTGGTGGGTTGGTTCCTACATACATGAAAAGCATCACGGACGCCACGTTATTTCGCGTCGCCCATAAACACAACCATGTGTGGCCATTCGGTAGGACAAAGATATAATAAATACTGCAATTACTTATACAACATACATTGTCTTCAACAAAATAAACCTAAAATGCAAGATGCTTGGTGGTAGAAATAGGTAATATTGATGCATTTTTAACCAAATGTTAAACAAGTTAGACTGACCTATAGACATGAACTGTAACACAGTTATTGCACTATACATTGTCATTTATAGTTTAGCGACTACCGATAGGTGCAGCTTCGATTTGAGTGCCATAGATAAAGTATGATTGTTTGTAATAATAGTCTGCGTGTATTCTATGTATGAATTAAAAAAAATGTATTGCAGTATTTATATCAGTTGTTTAGTACCAATACTACAAGCTCTTCGTAAATTAGAATGGGATAGCATTGTGTAAATTGTCCTACATTATGATTATTAATAGTGATTTATTATAGGTTTGATTTCCAATCTTGAATGCTATAGCTATAACTCTAACATGAAAAATCTTGTATAGATTGTAGTACTATGACATTTCCTTTCTATAATAAAAATGTAACAGATCGGCTGACTATTTGAAAAGATCTATTATAGGGACACTTTACTGAAGTAATGGAACTTAAAATAATGCTAGAGTTTTTATATATTGAGGAACAGACAGTGCATATAATTTTAAAGGTTTGACCAATCAAGATGTGAGTTTTACTAAAGTATTGTATAAATGTAAGATTTACTTAAAAATTTAATGTTTGCTTTAAAACTATCAATTTACAAAAAGCTATAAATGATTATTCTCCTGAAAGAAAGGTGGGGTTCATCTATTAATTATAATTTAATTTATATTTAGTATTACCTTCTGTTATATTGAATTCTTCGCTTGGCACGGCCAGTCTTCTTCTTCTTCTTCTGCTGCTTTTCTACTTTTGGTGTCTGGCCCTTGACTTTGCCTAGAATTAAGATAGAAAATATTATTGTTTTTAGATCTTCAGATTAAAGTCAATATTAATTAATTAACCATTTTTGTAGGTTACTCAGAAATAATGTGTGAGTGTTTATTTAAAATGCATTAACAGAAAAAATTATAAAGTATAGGTATCCATAAATATTACATTATATCAAAATAGGTTTTTTAACAGACATTATCTTACTAATATTATAAACATGGGAGTTTGTAAGTGTGGATGTATGAATGGATATTTGTAATTGTTTCAGACATATAATATATAAGTTAATATATTTATGACAATAAACTTAATAACAATTAAAGATGTTTTACATATGATAATTTCTCTTTTTCACAACAAATTCTGTAGTCAAGCGGTTTAGCAAGTTACTTCCACAGGTTGGATTCTCTTACACCATTAAAATTTGTATTCATGAGTATGATTAAATATTATTAAATGTATTGTCTTTTCTATGTTGCAGTACCCATAAGTCTTTTTAGTTTGCAATTACATTAAACATAAATTACATATTTACATTAGATATAATAATATTACATTCCATATAAATAAAATTGGAGTGTCTGTTTGTAATATTGAAATAACCGTTTTTTACTACATGCATATGAATATATGAAATAAATACGGTACATACACCAAAATTACATTTTTTACAATTATTGTCTGTCAAACAGACAGACAGGCAGACAATAATTCCGGCTAATCTCTTAAATGGCTGAACAGATTTTGATGGGACTTTTTGGCAGGTAGCTGATGTAATAAGGAGCAACATAGGCAAATTTTATTTTAGAAAAATAAAGTTAAATTCCAGGCAAACGAAGTTGCGTGTACAGCTAGTTATCAAATATTTTTAATGGCTTATAATTGATTTTTTGCACTGAAATAACAAAAATAATTTAAATGAAATAGGCAAAATGAGCTATGTGGCAAAATCATTACTAGGAATAAACCACAATGGTTTCTAGTAGGATGGACAGTGTGAAAGTCGATCTGACATGACACTTAACAATGGGAACAACTATTTCCCATGATTATATTAAAAACCATATATGTAATCAGTTACTCACCGGCACGAGCTAAAGAACCGTGCACTTTACCACCAAGCAGTGGAATTGTGAGGTCAAGTTCTGTGGAGACAAGCTCTGACACGAGGCATGAGTCTTCAAGAGGGGCTCCACATGCTGATAATGTGAGCTCCTCTGCACCAACCTCTGCTAAGGCCCGAAGCCTATCCTGTAATTTTTAAATCAAGTTTATATCAATGCCCTATATACTTTTTATAAAAATCACAAAGCAAATTATTTTTTTCTTTTCTGTGTTTATCTTTAAACATCACTCCAATATGATGTGCTATGTAGCAAATTGAATTCCTATGGATCAGCTGTCAGAGGCTATCTGCAAATCTTTATACTAGCCTGAGATTTTAATGCAGTTTTTAACAACAGCTAGTGATTCACAACAAAGGTTTCTATGTATAATGCACCAATATTATAGTACAGAAAAGGCAAGAAATTCTTAAAACATGCATGGGAGTTGCTAGTATGTAATAAAAATGATTTATTTATTTAAGAATCTAACTATGAACTCAATGCTATTCTATGTAAATAAAAAATAAATGTTTATTTGTTACGAAATTGTTTTCATGTAATAAACAGTAAACTAGTGAAAATAAGTTCTTTTGTAAATAATAAAAATTTAAATACAAATTATATCTATACAAGTACAGGGGAAATGTTCTATTTTGTCATAATATTATCTTAACTTTAAATTGAAACTTCACAATTACTGACATGTCAACAATATTATAGGAAAGTGAAGTTTTTAAATAAAGGATTAGCTGCCCAAATATGTTAATATTGATTTAAGCACAGGAACAAATCCGGATGTAACATTCTTAATTAATGTAAATTTTAATATTACGTTTATTTACAATAATCTAAAATCTCTAATTGAAATGACTTATACTTTTCTTTCATAAAATGTAATAAAATTAATAACTAAAATGAGCTTATTTAATATTTCAGGGTTTGAATATTTCATAAGAAATTGTAATAGTTAACATAATCAAATAATATGACGTAGACATCGAATTGGCGACATAATATAGTTGTTAAAAATCTATTATCTATTATAAGTAGCAAATTTACAATTGTATAAATAATTTACTATAATAGTAGTTAAATCTATTATAGTAGCAAGTTTACAGTTGCTGAAATAATTTAATAATAATTACAATACTAACCTCAAAACCTGAGAGCTTCAGGCATGCTATGCTTCATTGAAGTATTACACTGTCACAATGGCAATTTATATATTTTTAACACTTATTTACCTTAATTTGGGCAATGGATTCCTCTCCATTGACATCCAATACGTGCGTTGATTGTCCTCTAATGTGCAGCTGCATTTTGAGGGTTCTGGAAAAAGAAATATGCGGCGTGGTCACAACAGAAATATCTAAGTTGAGTACTCTTAGTTTTTATTGACATTTTTTTTTCTTCTTTGTATACGTATCATATCAAAAATAATTTTTTAAAAGACTAAATTTTAGAAGAATTGATATTTATTTATTAGAAAACTAAGAATTTCATTATTACTAACCTTATCAGGCGATTCTGACAAGAGAAAGAAACAATGGCGTTTTAACGGAAACGGATATTTACGAAATTATCATAGAGAATCAAAAGAGTTTTTTTAACGGAACTAGAAGAATCACTGAGTCAATTACATAAATTCAATGGTGTAAACTATACTTAACATTTGTAGTTGTTTCTCATAGAGTATATTCTATTCTATATAGAGGTAAGTGATCATAGACATCAAAAACCCTATGCTATGATTACACCCGCGAGCTCGTGATTGGTTGTGTAAAAAGCGGCTGACTCTCATGTTGTACTCATTGACTTCAAGTATATTTGATATCAGTATATTTTCGTTGTAACAAAAAAATTATATATTAAATTAATAATGATTAAACATCGTTATTAACGTATCATCCACTACAAACCGATCATGCTATCTCGGTTGCTTCGGCAGTTTTTGTTTAAAATCGTACATTTAATTGTAAATGTACTTGTTGCTGTTCAAAATGTTTATCATCAATTTTGGATTAAGAAGTGCAATTTATATAAAGGCGAGGTGACAAAAAAAGATATTAATATTATTCGGAATGTTATGCCAAAGATGAATAAGAAGCTAAATCATATAGTGATTTTAGCAGACACTGAACATCATTCGCTTGGAGACCTAGCTCGAGTGGTTATTTGGAGTCTCGTAGCTGGAATACCCTACTTCAGCTTTCATGATGTCACAGGTACTTCAACGCTATATATTTACGCATTCTAATTTGTTATTTGTTATATATCTGATGTTATTTGTTATATATTTTGTCATTAAAAATATTTTTACAGTTACAACCTGTATATTGAATGTAATTATAAAAGTTGATGGAGTAAGAGACAGACCCTTTTATTATTACTCCATAAATATATAACAGGAGTCAATAAAATCTACTGCAATAAACATTCAAAACTCGAGCACCATGCTAAAGTAACCTAGCTAACTTTGTTAAATGATTTTGATAATAAATTTCTTTTTAATACAATCATTTTTTATTGAGATAATATACTACTATCTTGTTCTGCTAGTATTACTAATATTTATTTTAAATACTTAATGTTTTTTTATGTGAATATAAAATAATGTATATATACTAGAAATACAAATACACTATTCATGTAATGTATTATTTAAATCTCACTTTCGATTAGAGATAGGAGAAAGGTTAGACAAAGCTATGTCATCAGTCAATCATCATGTCCTTTACTAACATTTTATTTTTATAATTTATTATTTTAGGTGAACTAAAGCAGAATGAAGAGAAATTATTTTATGAAGTGGAAAGGAGAAAAAAGGGTATTCCAGGATTCATTAAATGGCCCAAAATGCCAGATTTAAATGGCTACACCAATGGAGTCCAAGGACACACAGTGGTGATAAATATATTTTCAAATTCGGATGGACGACAAACCATAGCACGATGTATAAAGGGCATAGCAAAAGAAGAAGTTCATTGTAATAGAGAATCTAGTGAATATACTGCACAAGAACTAGGAAATACTTTAGCATTATATTACCCTTCCATTCCAGATCCAGACTTAATTTTATTCTGTGGATCATTATGCTGTACAAAAGGTCTATTGCCATGGCAAATAAGATTATCTGAATTTATTCAACTTTCTTTAGATCATAACATAACTATTGACAGCTATGTAGGGGCATTGTTTAAATACAATAAATTTGATCACAGGTTTGGTAAATGAATGAACATGGTGTTTGTGTAAATACTATAGAATAGGCCTAAATATATTTTACTATTGTGAACAGTGGTGCTGAGCAACCCAATAAAATATTTATAATAACATTAATTCCGAAATGGAATTAACGAAATTTATAACAGTGTGTTAAAAATTTCCTCTATATTTCTATAATAAAATTTTGTTACAAATTCATTCAATTTGTTAAGGATTCACTGAATATTTGGGAATATTTATAGCCTCCATGTTTGTTACTTAAATTATGATTTATTATTATTTATACAGTGACTACTCTTAAGTATGAGGTGTATAAAAGATTATTTCCATTAAAGGTATGGTACAGGCTGTGACCTTCTACTATGCTTTTATATACAATTTATTTTTTAATGTTTTTGGTAGTTGCAGTAAAATTAATTTATTAATAATATAATTTATTAACAGGATGTATAATTTAATTATATGTTATGAAAAACAATTTTATTTACAGTAAAATTGTAATAAAAAAAATACTGTGCCCAAATATATGGAAATTATTGACTACCTGGTAGCCATTATTAGTTACTAGCATAGTTCATTAAGTTGTATAATTTATTAAATACCTATTATGTAAATAAAAGCTTTTAGATACAAATTGACATTTTATTTTACATGGATTGTTTTCAGCGCCAAATTTGTGATATCATATATATAGATATCTTATACACTTATAGTAAAATTTCTTTTAATTTCACACATATTAGTAAACTTTACTTTATTATTTTTGTTCTTGTTACTTAAGTAAAATTAATCATTAAACATAGTGGGTACTGGCTACTGCACTGCATCCTCAACGACAATAGAGAATCAATATTATTGTTTTTTTGCGACGCAATTATTATTATTAATATAAAATAGCATTGTGCGACCAGTTTTTTTTTGCTCATAACACCTTTCAATACTAACAGGATACAGAGAATTCTGTTGCCTGTGAATTGACAAGGTTAATTTGGATACATCTACTTCGTTAGTCCTTTATATCTTTTAATTTGGTTGCAATACAAGATGCAAATGAAACTATTTAAAATTATGTGTAATAACCTTTATTGGAATAGGTAATGCATGAAATAATGTGCTCACTAAAATACTATACACAAATACTTGAATATATACACGCGAAGCAAGCATAACCGCCCAACCTGTAAGAAAAAAAATATAAAAATATATCACAATCTTCACATGTCAGAATCTCAAATTTGTTCAATTAGTCATCGTAATACTACTTGATATATTGAAGATTACGTAGAAATATTAAATTTTGTGTTGGAACATAACACCTTATAATGGCTCAATCTATTAACAATTCTAGGAAATATGTTAAAACTTTATTCAAATGTCCTAATACCAAAAGTTTTAGTATATTATTAACCAAGGTTAGTGGTAGATAAAGTACCAAGTTTCCTAGGAAATAGGAATTATTTTCATTATTTTTGTGTATTGTACACAAAAATAATGAAAATAATTCCTATCTACATATTCGCAATATGTACATTTTTTATTCTTTGTACGTCAATAGACAGTGTATACTATATTTCACAAAACATGTTTAAAAACACAAACCATATTGTTTAAAAAAAAAAACTAAAATTAAGTTATTCGTTGGCATCTGAATGAATCGTGAAAATAAAATAAATTACGAATCAAAGGTCGAGTTTCAATGTAGCAGATAAACTGTTTTGTCACATTTTTGAAATATTTTTAGACTTTATGTACGTGAAAATTTTACATAGTTTAACAAAGGTAAGGTCCAATCTTTTGAAAATAAGTAAATATACAACCTGTAGTATTTGTAACCTGATGTTCATCGGCGGTGTCGCGAGTGGCTGCCGCTGCGCGAACGCCGCCGGTCGTGCTCCCTAGACCGCTCATACCTATCGTATTTGTAGTCACGACTCGACCTTTCATAAGACCTGTCCCGTTTCGAGCTATCCCTATCGTATGACCTCTTCTCCCTTCTTCGTGAACGCTCCTCAGATCGGTCGCGCGAACTCCTCCTTCGGCCTAACCGCGAATCGTAGCTGGTGGATCGAGATCTCTTCGTTCGCTTCCTGGGTCGTTCTTCATCTGACTCATCCCTATATTTATCTTTGTGGGACCTTTCATAATCCCTACTCTTTGACGATTTATGCCTATCATAATAATCGTCCTTCTTTTTCTTTGATTTCTCATAGTCATCCTGATGTTTTGACTTTGAATAAGAGTTCCTATCTTCAGACTTATAAACCTTGTCTTTCTTTTGTTTTTCTTTCTTTGATTTCTTTACAGAATCACTAGAACTAGATCTATGTTTTCGTTTTTTAGAGTGTTTACTCACAGACTTTATATCAGGTTCACTCTCTGACGAGGAATTTTTAGAGCTAGAAGAAGAATCTTCTTCTGAATCACTAGACGATGCAGAACTGTTTTTATTGTTCGTTTTATTAATACTCTTCTGAGGGCTAGGTGTATAGTCTTTTTTATTTGATTTCTTTGGTTTCTCCTCTGGTATACTTTCTAATTTCTTGATACCATCAACTCTGTCATTTGATTTGTTATTATTGCGTTTATCTTTAGAAGAACGACGTTCTACAATCTTTTCTGGAGTCTCGCTATCAATAGGTGGAGGAGTTGCTGATGAACCTGTAATCGTAATAACTTATATTGTAATTTAGATAAATAATATGTAACTGAATACATAGATCTAAATAATTGTATTGTGTGACTGGCGTGTAGCAATAAAATTACACGAATGTTTACCCTATTGAGATAATACGGCGTCGTTGTTCTGTCCGGTAAACCAGGTCCAATTGTGTTTTCAAATCATTCAAAAATCCATGGTATCGTGCACCCAAAATTTGACCAAAATCCCTCCACCATTAGGTAGGGTAGAATATACATTAAGATGTTAACTTACGCAATTGCTTCGGCCTATCTGGCGTGACGCCGCCAGGCGTAGATGGTTCCTCGACTTCTCGCTGTTCCGCTCGCCGCACCTCTGCCTCGATCTCCCGCGATGTTCGCTCGAACTCTTGTCTCTTGCGTTTTATTATTTCCTGTGTAAATAAACGAGCATCACATCACGGTTACATAGTGATCTTACCATCAGATGGTCGTAAACTCATTTATCATTCCAAAAACACATTACATAAAAAAGGATGTGCAAAAGACCTGCGTCACTAATACGCAGGTATCGAGGGAACGTCAATAGCCTAAATATTACAACAGTAATGTCGGTTCAAACACTACACGGACATTATCACATACACGGTTACGAGTCAAGTGCATCGGGAAGAGGGGCACTGATATATGAATTGGGTGGTTTACATTTGTACTCTACTAACTTTAAATTTTAAATCTATTACTAACATGCTATGGGAAAACGAATATGAAAAAAATATTATTCATTTAAAATTAATCACATTCATAAAAACGTCAACCTCCTAATAAACGTATTTTACTTATTGCCCTTGTGTTTTCTTTCAAAACATTTTCTTTAATTCAAATAAAATAATAAAACACTGTAGCAGATAAATGTTAACATAGGTTTGTAAAAATTTAAAGAAATCATACTACGCATTATGAAAAGGTTACATTCAGAATTTCACTTGTTGTGTTGTAAGCATTACTTTACAAGCAAGGCTTTTAAACCATTAGTCTTAAGTTGATTTTAGACAAACGTCAAGAAACTATATTTTCAATGTCGTCAACAATTGAGAGGTTATTGTCTTATATTCTTTGTTTTTTGTTATACGATTCTATTACTGATGTAGACTTTAAACAAGGTCGTCTGTTAGCCTATTTCTATTGGAAAATATCGTAATCATTTTGTTTTCAAATCAAAAATAATTTGTTCATGTATATAGAACATTTTAGCCGCTTATGAATGTAAATTTTTTGTATTAATATATTTTCCCTATCGTCCAGTTCAGTATATATCAATCACTCGAGAAGAACTGGCAAGAACCTCAACTGAATTTCTTTTTTTTTTTAAGTCATTTTATTACATTGTATACTTATATAGGTGTCTATGTTTAACATCAAATTAAAATTTCGTGCATGAACAACTATTGCCATACACGTTTGTCAATTAAGTATTCCAAATATATTATTTGCCTAATATGATTTAACAGATGTTTCAAATTTAAGTTTTGTAAGCTATATACAGGTTTATATGATGTATAAGCAATGAAACTGAAATGCCGTAATCCTCAGAAATGGCAACACATATGATATAATACCACAACTACTTTAAATAGATTCTACCTCCCGACTAACTATTTCTTTTACAATATGTACAGAGAAATTGATAGTATTATATTTCATGTATATATTAATATGATCTCTGGAAAGTTGGGATCGTAGGAAGTTCATATTATCGTAAGATACTTATCTTATTATCCTACGACTTAACTATAAATTTCGTCCAAAATAATTGGATAGGGATACTAGTATAGTCAAAATAAATATAAAGAAATATATGCCCATCAGTTTACCTGCAATTGCTGATCAGTCAAATCATTCCGTTCTTCTTCATCGCCGCTGCCCTCGCTGCTGCTCTCGTACGCGCCCAGCCCTGCACAGATAACGCTAACAATAACACTATGTTGTTACATATTAGGACTGCAGGAATGACCTAACTTACCATTAATATAACAAAATATTGACAACATTGAATATGTTAATACTTAAGTGATTTAAACACGATTCATGCACGAAAGACTTGCTACTGAGCATTTCATCTATCCAGATATAGATTCATAGACAATGTAGGCATCACATTATGGGCCCAGAATCATGTAAAGACGTTTGGGCCCAAAATTGTTAAGGATACCATGTATGTGCAAAATAATGTGCGAAAACGGAAATATCAAATTAAAACAGTTTTAATAGTTTGAATTTGAGGCCTCCATTTCCGTTGGTATAATATCAACGTGCTACTTAAAGGGAGAACGACCTCGAAACTTCCACTGCCTATAGGCACAAGTTTTAAACTTACTGTATGTTAAATAAGTTTCAATAACAAAGTATGAAAAACATCAATTAACCTACTGACATACAAATTGTTTGAATAAATACTGCCTTATTAAATGTACATATAGTACATTGTCATGTTATAATATTATGATAGATAGTATAAAAAATAACTCAAAACTCTTTAATAATATTCACTAGATAACACTTTTCGGCAACTCTTGTAACCTAAAACTTACTAGGTATATAAATACAAATCTTGATCGCTATTTGTGCATGATACATGATATGAGAATATTATAATTCTTGATATTTTGAATCAGTTTCATTATTGATAAAGTCCACCAAGACTATCAATAATGGAAATGAAACTAGAATAGCCATTTTTTATATAAAAAATGGCTTATTCCATTTGGGTGTGATTTTCACTACTGAAACGTGAAAAGCTTCGCTTTAAATTTAGTGTTAGTTTTTTTCCAATTTGTTTATTAACAAAAAAATATTATTAGTACTCAGTTGTGAACTGGGGTACTTATAACTAAAAAGTAATTTAATGTCCTGGGTATGAAGAAACTGTATATAACCTAACTTAGATAGTGTGTCGAATTTCTGCGCAAATAATCTTAAGCTACATACAGTAAAGAATTTGCGCATCATTAAAACGATGGTAATGGTAAGTTATGTCAATCCAGAGCGAGATATAATCACTCATACACAAAAAATATAGATATGTATATGTACATAATATTTATTTATCAATAACATTTAAAGAAATCTGTATTTTCTTACCAATTCATCCACTAAACACAATGACGCGAAACATTGACGATTTATATGTGTATTGCCAAATTAGTCACTACAATATGATAATCTGACGCGACGTGGCTGAAATGGAAATCTATTGAACGTGCAGCAGCGGTTTTATTGTAGCAAATTACATTAGCATTGTATTAACTGGAAACTACTGGTAAATATGATAAAAACAAATAAAACCGCCATTGACGTTTAAATGGAACGATCTGGCAAACATTTTGACAGTTACATTATTTCGTTGTAAACACCTTTCTATATTATGATTAACAATTTCCGTGTAAAATTAATTATTAAAATAAATAAATAATTATTACAGCAGAATTATATTCCTATTTATATAAAGCATAGTATTTGGATAGTTTGCGAGACATTTCCGTATGTCTAACTTTAGGAAGGCAACTTACCGAGCCCACTGGCGATAGCGGCGAGTGCCTTGGACTTGCTTGCCCTCATGGCGTTGAGGCGCGATGCTTTTACCATATAAATAAAACCAACATTAATCACACACACCACATGTATTCATACAACTGGCAACATCTGAAATAAGACTTTATTAGCGATGAAATAAGACACAACTTGGCACAACACATTTCTTCAAGTTCACAATAAATAGACTCAATACGAGACAAAAAAAATATCACAGTGTAAGATCACAGTATCAGTCAATACACAAATGTTTCTCGTTCTATAGAGTAATGTCTTGGCATAGAGCGTCGGGCCGTTTGGTATAAGCCTATATGAGTGAAAATACCTTGTGCGGCGGTATACCGGGCCATTTCTTCCTGGCTCACCATATGAATCTCATGGTCTGTCACCTCAAGCAGGATTTCTGTAAGTGACCGACGAACCGCCAACATCTGATAAATAAATAGTTATATTATTTGTTAATACACGTCTAAAGATATACTTGCGGCCTGATGATTTACTAGCCCAAACGTCGTAAGATCGAATCTGACCGACACCAAAAAAACAGACTCCGCTGACACGAAATGTCATTCATTTCTACGTATAAGTCGACTATTGAAAACCTCATCAGGGTTAATATTATTAAAACGTCTTGAATGTTTCGGTGCTAGCACCGACCTTTTCAAGAAATTTCAAAAATGACTAAGATGTCACACATACACACGTCATTGATTTTGTATAGACACTATGTAACAGACAGCCTTTAAACTTTTATGGATCCTAACTAAATTGATTAATACATTTTTTGCAAGTGTTCACTTTTGCTATGAAATGAACAGACCAGGCAATATATTAATGAAAAAGTCTGCCAGTTAGATAATGTCTATACAAAATCACTGGCTAAGATGATGATGACTAAAATGTCACACACACAGGTGTGCGATATCTTAGTCATATTATATTTGATGAGATTTTCAATTTCCATAAATTACGTTTAATGAATGTTATGAATTTTTGACCGCTCCGCTTGAGAACTTCTTATCTCGAAATCATTCCGAACTGACGTTAGATTTAACATATCATGAGTATATAATAGACTTACATGAATAAAGATATTTTGAAATTGAATTTGATGGCCCCTTATTAAAGGGCGTGTCCCATTAAGCATATGAAATCTGTGAGAAAAACATGTTCTTGTAGTAGTAGTAATGTCCTCATTACTACTACTACAAGGACATCCCTTAAGGAGAGGTGTTAGAGGTGTTAGGGACATGAAATTAATAATATAGTTATTCTAAAGAAAGAATTACAAATTCAAGTTAAAATTACTTCAATAGATAAGTTCTGGTACAGATTTCATATGCTTAACAGGCGGACCGTTTAGATTAATCTATTCTTTAAACAAGCTTTTATTACCACATCCTGCATGATCTCCTCTTTACTCCTCTTGATTAGTGAAGGCTGCTCTCGTTCTATACTTGCTTCTTTCAGATCCTCTACTTCATCAGGCTCTGCTGGAGTCGGTAAAGGTTTTACATCTTTTTCTGATTCTTCACCATCAGAATCTGTATCCTGTACAATAAAAAGATTAAATGGTAAAATTTTAATTTAAGATGATTCATACCACTATCTTCCTATTTCAGTATGTCTGTCTGTCTCTCTAATATTTGAAACAACGGGACTAATTTTGACGGGACTCGCAGATAGCTACTAGATGTTGTAAGAAGTAACTGAGACTATTTTATTTTATAAAGTTTAATTTAAAAAAGTTTAATTCCACGCGGACAAAGGTAAAAGTTAAAAAAAAAGCAAATTATTAATGAAATAAATTTAATATTCTAGCAAAAGTAGTAAGACAAATAATAGAATTAGCAAAATAATAATGAACATGATTCAAATTTAGACTTACAAATTTACTCTTCGGCGGAGGTAAGGGTTGTCCACTCCCTTCCAATTTAATTCTCTCTAATTCTTCTTCTTCTAGTTTCTTTTTCTGCTTTTCCGCTTCCTCCCGTGCCAGTTTCTCCTGCTCTCTTTCTATAACCTTTTGTTTTTCTCGCTCCATTTTTTCGAGACCTTCAAATGAAATGAATAATTCAATCAATACTTTTTTCATATTCTTATGGTACTGAAGGAGTTTAGGAAGATGATTGTTAGTAATTGGGACTATTGCTATTTATTATCCGGGAAATTATTGGTGACTTATGGAACAACTAAGGGCCACCTCCTTACTACCTAATATGACTAGTCTGAGAATATCACTAGGGGTTAGTTCAAGCTGTCGAAAAAATATGTCAGGACAAAATACAGTGCTTGTATAGAATAAGGGTACTAGACAACTGATATGAATACATAGTTCTTTTTGTGAATACATACATACATAACTTATATAGAAAACACCCAGACAAATTCAAACACTCATGAATACAAATGTTTGTATTGTGTTAAGAATTGAATCTGTGACCATGGGAAATATGGCAGTTTGGTAAACCGATACACCACAGAGACTCTGACTTATATACCTTCTCTAATCCAGGCAGGCAATTGCCTCCGTTTAGCTGCATCGATGGTGGATGTTGGCATTGTTGTCGGAACAACTACAGGTTCTATCACTGGCATTATTACCGGCGCCTTTTCCCTGTGAAATTAAAATATAGTTCAATGGTTATTAGGAAGATTTAATGAGGTTTCAAAATTATCTGATAACACTTATCACAGTTACAATTATTTATGAGATAGGTAGACTGTGATTGCCCAGATATTAGAATGAAGATTATTGTCATCTAACCTGTTATATATACGTAATATATTAGAGGACACTGTTTTCCTCATTTGACATAAACCAAACTAGATATTATCCAAATACCCTCAAGTACAATATATCACATACACACACACCATGGTGTATATAACACCATAGGCCAAAAAAGTATTTACTTAACAAATTTTAATTATCAACAAATCAAATCAAACTACTGTATTCATCAGTCTAATTACAGATACTTATGACAAGTCAAATCTACAGCAATATTAATCTTATGAAATTAAATTATGTAAATAATAACAACACTTATTATTTACAGACAAGATAATACTTAATCAAAATGGATTTTTCTCATATACAGTCCAAAATTTTCCAAACAACTAGCAACATTTCCATGTTCAAATGCTAGAGAAAACCATTGAGCTAGATCACAAAGACCTAATCTAACTCTTTTTTCAATTGTGTTTAAAGACTGTTCTAAATACTTTTGTTTAAAGTTATTTTGAAATAACAATAATGATGAATGTGTTATAAATATTTTCCTTTATGAAATAAAGAGTAGACAAGTATAATCGGTCTTATTTTTGGGGAAATGAAACAAAAGTATTTCTACACAACAATTTGGATAACTAAAAATCATTGCTATGATTATTCTTAAAAATGGATATCAAGTAAAACTATCTTCAGAGAAGCTATATACCTTGGAGTTCGTGAACTTCTTGTTGATTTGTGCTCTCGGTTTTTGCTCTTGGATCTTCTATCTCTACTGCGGCTGCTGCCTCTACTACCACTGGACTCTACCTGCGGCGCAGTCCAGTATCCATGCTGGAACGTTGGCGCAGGTACAGCATTAGATGTGTACCTGAAAAAGTAACAATATACAATTATAATAAACAATTCCAGATAGAAAATATATATGATACTAGCTTACCTGTACAACTGTCTATATTACACTTATTTGCCATTATATTTCGGCCAATTGGCATAGTATCTTTTTAAATTATAGCCAATGTATTATTCTCAAGTATAAACTTTATTATTGTTATGTTTCATCAAAATCTGTTCTGTAGTGTTTGCATGGAATAGCAACATACATACATAACAGCAATCCACAAATACTTTCACATTTATAATATTAGCAAGAAGTATGATATTAAAGTATTATTTGTTTGTAGACTAATATCATTGATATTGATTATTTGTGGAATTTATATCAATTTGCAGAATTCAATAATTTTATATACAAAAAATATATAACTTATATTATATTAATTATATTTATTAAGTATATAATTATAACAGGATATTGACAAAAGATGCAGATATAACTATATAAATGTTATGAAGATTTAAAAGTTACATTTACCTTAAATTTACAATGAAACTTTTTGATTGTTTGGAAAGTAATTTCGTTTTTTCCTGACTGAGGATTTAATTGTATTTTTTGCACTCAACTTCACACTTAAGCCATATAATTATTATATCCTTTGAGAGCTGATATAGCAAGGCTTGTGTGTGGAAAATTCCAATTAATTCTATGCAGCAGTTTTTGGTTGGTGCCCTTTTAAAAGCCATAAGCAGCATTTTAGACATATCTTACTGTTTTACTATAGAAAGAGCAAAAATGCTATTCAATCAGAACGAAATTGACCGATGTATGTGGAGAAGGTGTGTTAACAGTACGCCAGTGCCAGAACAGGTTTGCTGAATTTCGATCCGCAATCATGATGCCGGTTGAAACTGATAAAGGCACGATAAATGTAACCTTTCACATGTTGTTATTTGGTTCGCATCAACCAATGCATATATCAGTTTCAACCGGCATCATGGTTGCGGATCGAAATTCAGATTAATTGACAGATTGAAATTTAGCAATCCAGTTCTGGTTACAAACCTTCTCCACACACACCGGTCAATTTCTTTCTGGCTTGAACAGGATTTTTGCCCTTTCTGTAGTAAAACAGTAAGATATGTCGAAAATGCTGCTTATAGCTCTCCATATTTAAAAGGGTGCCAACGAAAACCTACTGCACAGAATTAATTGGAATTATTCACACACAAGCCTTGCTATATGCACTCTCAAAACATATAAAAATTATATGACTTAAGTGTGTGAAGTTGAGTGCAAAAAATTCAAAAAATACCTGGATGGTAGGGAAAAAAAAATAGAATGTAAAAATTTGACGTTCATAAGCGGCTAAAATGTCCTACATGAATAAATGATTTTTGAATTTTGAATTTTACAATTAAATCCTCAGTCAGGAAAAAACGAAATTACTTTCCAAACAACCTAATAGATATAACTATATTCTCACCCTGACATAGCAGCACTTCCATCGGGTGGCACATAACTATCCATGAGAGGTGTCATAGCCATGGAAGGGTCCATTTTAGGGTCCACTGCTCCAGATGCAGACCATCCCCAGCCTGTTAATGATAAAGTGAATGTACTCTAAACACTTAATTCTTATTTTTCCTTTAAGGAGGTACACAAATTTTACCTTTTTATTACTAGCTAGTTTTATGAACACCAATTAATTTTTTTAATAGCTCCATTTTCTCTAATACTGTTCAGCGACTGTACCAATAATTAAGTAACAAGGCTTTGAGTAGAATTACATCTTAGTAGTTTGTATTGTCTATAGTGGTGGTTCATGTATATAGGCAATTGTTGACACTTACTATCCAGTGGGATATCAACTTGTTAGACATTCCAATTACATTAAATAAATTATAGATTAGGTACATTTACACACTAAACTAGACACTACACTAGTATGCGCACATGTATATACATTTATGACATTGATGGAGAAAATAAAGGTGTTCCATAAATTTTATAAATATTAGAATACAATACGAAATTTTATTTGGTTAGAGGAATAATTTTAAATCATATGGTGGTTCACTGATCATAGCTCACCCCATTGGTTCCAATTATTTGTCCATGTATTAGTCGCCGCATCCCACTCCGCGCCAGGTGGAATAGGGCCATCCGGATTACCATCAGAATTTTCTACTTCCATTGGGGCTTCGCCTTCTTCCGTGTCGGCCTTCATCGATGACGCCGGGGGCGCTGTTACGATAGCCGCAGCCTCTTTCATGGCGATCCATTGTTGAGCAAGAGCGGCCCAATCCACCTGACTAGAGTCTACATTTTGATAAGCATTTGGATTTAAGGCCCATTGCGTAGGATACGCAGGGTTTGCGGCATCCTTGCCTGAGAACATGATGGCCACAAAAATATTTATTTACACAATAATATGGGATTAAAGTTTATTAACACCAGTCTCAAGTTAATCCCGACATTAGCACCTGTTAAAATTTCCTATATTATTACAGAATTAATTAAGAAAAATGGAAAAATACGTTAAATATAGAAGTTTATTCCCGTCTGGAAAGATAGTACCATTTTAATTTTATTAAAAAATGTACAATGCATTACTCTATGATTTTCTCCACAGATAATCATATTCAAAAATAGGTATTGGTAATAGACAATATTTATTTACTACGTAACTGGAACGTCGTCTATGTCTATGTCTATGTATAAAGATAGATAGATAGATAGAATATACTTTATTTGCAACATGTATATAGTTATAGTTAAATATAAGTTATGGGAAAATAAAGAAATGAATGAGATATAATTATTAAAGATTCTGTCCTTTTCACATAATGTTCGTGTATAACTAAAAAGAGAATTATTTCACTTATACAACTAATGTACAGAATATAAAACTGTTGCATAAAAACAAGAATTCCATAGTTTTAGGACTGCAAAATTGCAAATAATTTCGAAGAAAAAAGTATGAGTACATAAAAACAAATTTAGTAATATTTTTATAGTACTTATATTTTTTACTTATTTCATATTCCTTTCTCTATTTATTAATAATTTATTTAAGTTTCATACTTATTAAAAGTAGCATGTTTGGCAGTAGGTGTACATAATTCTATTGTAATTCTATTGTATTCTAACTACAATATGAATTATTATTAAAGAACAGACTGTATTAAATTTGTGTTGCCAACTTTAATAAAATTATACTAAAACTAAATCGTCAGCAAAATGTAATTCTATATAATGTAGATAATTTATTTATAACATCTCGCTTAGTCTAAATTTACTCGAAATTAAATTACAATGGCGATGTACTCATGTACCATAGACTTCATCAGTCACCTGAATGCGTCTTTTTTTATTTGTGATGAGTATACTTTTCATACATCTTCAGTAGATGGCGCTAGGATAATGTTTCAAAGCTTTATTTAGATTTTTCTTCATATTCAAATTAACGTTATCGCTTCTTGGCCGTTTACCTTAGGTCAAAGTATGATATCTGTTCTTATCGCGTTAATATCTGAAAGCTATTCACCGACCCTGCCTTCAACATTCAAAAATAAATTTCGTTCTACTCCCACGACCTGGCATTGCAATGCCACCAGGACTGGCCCGCATAAATCATTTAAATAAAGTATATTATCATTATCAATGTGCGACAAACTATCAAATGAAAAATATTAATGTCTCAAAACATTCGGTGTTTTCTTTGGCTTACATAATTTTTATTTAATTTTAATTATCATGTAGGGTACTGAATTTTCTTTTTTTTTAAATTATTCCCCACCACGACCTATTTGACTTATACCATCTTTCTGCTTCCAATCCTTCTTCCAGGAATTTTTTTTTGTCAATGTAATCGAAGAATTAACTTGATGTTAATATGAAAACATTGATATTTGTCGATCCCTAAAATAAACTGTTACTTAATGGGGTAAGTAAAGAATAATGGTTGGAAACTGGTATTGCGGAATTATTAATTCAAAAATAAATATGAATCCCGAACACATACAGCCGCGGTCCATCACTCCATCCAGAGGGCCACATAAGGGACAGAAAAATCTAATTTTTAATCTATTTTTAATTTTTAATGATTTTACTATTATATTAAAATAATTTATGTATCCAATCAAATGATTTATTTAATTGCAGTATTTAGGTATAGGTACCTGCCATTAAATCATTTGCTCGTTTCTAGTTCTGTAGTATGGGGGCAAGTTCTAGCGCTGCATTGAAATAGGTATGTGTCTATTGGAAACAAGTGACATTTTAGCATTTTAAAATTTTACTGTGAAATAAATATTATGAGCTTGAATTTATGATAATAATAATTCCTGGACAATTTACACTACTTCTTATATTTTTACTTATATTTTTTTTTATTTGTAAATATACCTATACCTATAATATATTGTGAATACAAATTCTAGGATCTATTACTGTCTTAACATCATTCAAACGAATAATCTGATTTCAACTACCGATCAACTACTAACTAACTAACTTCCGATAGTTGTGGATTCGATTCCTTGTACCGTACATCGTATATATGTGATGTATAATATTTGTCTTTCTAACGGTGTACAGTTTACTTGTAGGTACTCTTCTAAATCGTATTTAAATTTTAAGCTTACTGTGACAAGATTTTATTTTCATTACACAAAGTATCTCGCACACCCCAACAAATAATCGATTTGTTAAGGTGTATTAAGGTACACCTTAACAATCAATTATTTGTTAACGTATGTAATTAATTGTAAGTCATGTACTTAATAAAACCATGTAACAAATTAAAAATATAGGGGTAAGGGGATTGTTAGTAACGTGGACTCATGACCCTATAATAGCAATGTACTATGTCATGTTGACCTCCACGCGGTTCCCCCTGGAAACCATTGTGATGATTCCTAGTGAATTTGTCACGATGGGTTAGCTGACCTGACCTCATGTTAATCTTATGAACCTCCACTGGTAAATAAAAAACTCCCCAGCGTAAACCGTTAGGGCGGGCGAGTGCACCATTTCATTATCATAAAAAAATATATATATGGAATGGTTACGCGCAGACCTGATTATTACCATTTGGTGGTAGCAATGCCAACCGTAGAAGTATTCTCATAAAAATACGAGATTTTTGACATTCGGTAAGATGATATTTATATCCTCGTACAATTTTGTACGAGATTTTTTCGTTAAAAAATTAAACAAATTGAGGTACCTAATATACGAGATTTTGATGTAATCTTACGATATTGGCATCCTTGGTGATCATTCTTAACCTGCCTGTATTTCCTAGCTTTAAAGACCTAGAGGAGTCGTAATTGTCTGAGTAAATTTTGTGGATGAATCTAATAGTTCAAGAATCTACGTTGGCAGGCTTTTGTTGTGTAATGGTTTAGAAAAGTAAATATCTCCTTTTTCGCCCTGGTTTAATGCTGCACGGTTTTAGAGCATATTGTGTACCTAATTAGTGTCATTTCATAAATACACTCGTATTAATTTACGCTATTTGAAAATATACTATAAGTAGAGTATTATTACAAACAAGTGGGTATAAAGTGGATACCCATTTGTTTGTAATAATACTATTACTGGAAAAATGAATGAATTGTCTTTTTTGGATGTAGGTACATACATATGTAATGAGAAGTCTATAGCCAGTTTTTATTAATAGTAATGAATAATATAAATAGTCATTAAGGGACATAGGCGGTATTCTATGCAATTAGCGTCGCGTAATACAGCAAGTGTAAAAATCAACAACAGAATATCATTATCGACTACTAGTGAAGACTATTGACAGGTATATTGGCCTGGTACCTATAGCGGCTTTCTTTGAATGTTGTCTTTTGTTCCTCGCGCAGTACAAGTATTCATGAGTATGATGAGTATTTTAGTTTTAATATCACTTGTTTAGAACCCGTAACATATAGCTCTTGAGACTAACACAGCGCCAACGTGTGGATAGTCTCGGGGTTATTAGATATTATTATATAAAATTATAGATATTTAACTAAGAGGCTAAATAAAAAACTCAAATACACTTATAACATTAATTTATTATCCACCATTAACAATCAAACACAGTATATACATTTATTCTCCTTTCATACACTCCGATCAGTTGCACAATTCTAACATATACGAGCACTTATATAAAATTAAATTTAGACAGTGAACTTTTTGTCACGCCTTTTCCAGTGCCGATGCACGTCACAACACTGTCTACTGGTAATATCACTTACATTACGCAAGTCTCTGTATTTCAACTACTACTAGCACAAGCTTTAACTTAACGCTAATAATGGCTCTTCCGGATCGTGCTTTTGGTTATATTTCGAGTTTTTCTTCTTCCACTGGGTTTTCTTGTTTAGCATCTTTTGCTTTGTGATCTCCAACTTTGCTTTCGCTTTAGATATTTTTGGTTTAGGAGTTGTCGTGTCGTCTAAACGCTGTAAAGTTTCAATGATGTTCTTCGGTTCTGATATCACTCTTCGTGTTTCTTCTGAAATTTCATCCATTGTGGCATTCTTATTTGCATACACTACAACATAATGCGAGTAAGCAGAGTTTGACGGTGTATTGATATCGGCAAAATCTCTAAAGTTAGCGAACTGATCTTGATTGTAATTCGGGCGAGGGTTGGCAATGTAGCCGACGCCTATAGATGGCCTACCATGACCGTTATTATAAAATGAGCTGAATCCGTCACTGTACTCCGATTCGTCATCATTTTGAGCGAAGAATGTGCCACCTTTAATTATTCCGAAATTACCGGAACCTAGGACACTGGAACTGGCATCGACGAGCGGAGCTGCGGAAGCCGTATTTTGTTTTCCGAAATTATCAACATTTCTATAGTTGCCAAAGAGTGGATAATTCAGGAGAGATCTATATGAATTAGGCCTTTGACTATAAGCTCCTTCATTGCCGAAGCCAAGCCCGAAGTTACTCCGCGGTCGGGACTCAAAGAGGTTAGCGAACGATGGGAAGAAATTCTGTGAGTCGCCAACGAGCTCGATGGAATGATCTGTCTGCTCAGTGTTTACAGCAGGTAGTTGAGCCGTCTCATGTAGAGATGACGGCGCGGGCACTGCTTCTGATATGATTTCTGAAGATTCTGCGGATAGATCTATGTCATCTGTAACAAAATAAAGAAGCATGTCAATATATAATTCTTAAATATATGTACTTTAGAGGCTACGTGCTAGTCCCAGCGAGTATTTGCAGTACGCTAGTGAGAGAGAATACTTTTATTTCGGTGGTCTGGCGGTTCAGCACATTGTTTCCAATAGTCGCGGGTTCGATTCCTCATACAGTATAAACATTTGTACGTATCTATGAAAAAAAAAAACAGATTTAAGTATTCTATTAGTTGGCTAGTACCCATAACACAAGGGATCATAAGATTGGGACTAGATGACGCTGTGTGAATTGTCCTGAGTTATTATAATATTATTAAGAAATTTATTGATGACAATATAGTTAATTATGTCAAAAACAACCTAAGTAAAATAAACAAATCTAAGCTGACCTCAAATGGAATATGTAATTTCATATACATACATTTAGCTTAACGCTGTAACATATCTTAAGTTGCGTTTTGTTATTTATAAATTATTCATGCATCTATTGTTTCTATAATCGTATAAATTAAATCGAAATGTAGGCGTCAAACTTGACATGACACTACGGTAGTAAGAGTATGTATGGTGTAATAAAGACATGATTTATAAGTACAGTGACGTAGAACAGTGTCCTTAGAGTTGTTTCGCTACCGCATAAAGCTCGTAATACATAATATTTCCTGCTTTATATATGTAAGGATAGAAACGTGTGAACGAAACACTATGCAAAGATGCGGTTTAATTTGTAATCAAAACAAATAGATTAGGTTATATGTAGTAAGTGAAATCTTTAGTGCAACAAGTACCCATATAACATATATTATAGGAAAGATAACATACGAGTGGGAACACAGTATTGTCAGACTTGGAGAAGGACATTTTAAATCGGTTTCGGTGACCTAGCGGTTTATCACACCTGTTTACTTCTGATCGTCGCAGGTTCAATTCCTCGCAATGTACAAACATTTGTATTCATGAGTGATTGTCTATATTGGTGTTTTCTATGTATATTATATATGTACTAAAAAATGTGTTTAAGTACTTGTGTCAGTTGTATAGTACCAAAAACACTAGCTCTGCTTAGCTTGGGACTAGATGGAGCTGTGTGGATTTATCAGGGTTATTATTATTATTATTAAAAAATGACTGAATTTTGTGCGACTGAATTCTTATATTTTACAGTTTTTTTCATATCACTAGGCTATGGATTATAATACAACTTTTAAATTGACCATTAAATTATCTTGTGTGCTGATTGAATTAAGATGATGAAAGGGAATGTGTCAAAATATCACTGTAATATACCGCAAATTTGGCAAGTTGTCAGAAACTTGATTGTACGCAAGTACAATAGATTAAGAAATAACAATTGAAATACTCTTAGAGCGCTTTTGAAATATTAGTATTTTTTATATAATTGAGCAAAATAATAATGTCAATATAGATCATACAGTATTTAATAGATATCTAATATTTCGCATCTACCATATTATTATATACATGAATAGTATCAAATCCGTGACATATACATACTAATGGCTATGATAGTACGATGTTATTCTTAAGGACTAAACTGTAATGTATCCGTACCCTACAAGTTAACTCAGTTTAAGTACTCATATCACACTATTCAGACCACAACAACTATATCTGCGTTGTATTTTCCCACTTTATTGCAACATTTTTCATTGCAGTTCGGCTGCTATTGATCCCAACGATATGTTATATAGTCTATAACATTTCTCGTCAAATGAGCTATGTAACACTACAATAATTTTCAGAAAAAATAAAAATCGGTTCAGTTGATCCAGAGATTACCCCTTACAGACTCATAAACATTACCTCTTCATAATATTTACATTAACAATGAGATTTTGTCTTTAATAACTTTCTTTAGTGATATCATTGATTCTATATGTCTCTTGTTACTGTTAGTCAACGGATCGATGCATAACTAAGTGAGTACTTTTCCATAACATCAGGTAACTCAAGTGCAGAGAAAACGTTTTTATTGCATCACCTCACATGTCACAAGTAAATACTTACTGGACATTTTGCGGTCTGCAATCTCGAATTACCATAACGATTTGCTTTATTTTTCTAACCATTCAATATTTTTTTATTCGTTCTATTTGGTAAATAATATTTATTTATTTACAAACATGTTATAACTTACTGGATAGGCGGAGACAACTTATTCTGCGATTTGCATTTATTTCAGTTGATTTGCAATTGAGCTCATTACAGCAATTTAAAAAGAAACTATTTATGGGCTCACCATTATATGCGTTGTCTGCATTAAAAAAAAACTGTCTTAATTTGAATTGTTAGGATTTACTACTTAAAAAAGCAACCATGGTAATTATAAAGTATGTAGGTACATAAATATAAACCAGTAAAGTAAAATAACCTAATATATCCAGTGAAGTATCCAAATACTTTATTATTATCAAAATAATAAGTTACATTCACAGTTTAATGGTTGAGTAATCTTCCAATTTTTCTTATAATTAAACATTAAGAAACAAAGTTGTCAGGAATTAGCAAAGAGAAATCACGTATATCGCTTTGCATTGTGGTATAGGTATAGCTAAATAATTTGCTGAAAATCTATTGACTTTAAAGACAACATCTTGTATACAAGATGCAATGTTTATATTTTTACATTGAGATGTGTATTTTATTACGTTCTTTATAACAAAATATCATTTGATAACCCCAAGCATATACCTTTTAGTTATAATGCAAAAGAGTCAACATGTCGGTCATGGTATTTACACGAGAAAAATGATAGTAGCTCGTTAATATTCTTATTGTCATATTACTTTATATGGTGGTGATTCTTGCATAATGGTTTATATATTGTGACCCACACGCACTCATGGGCCGATGAATAACTTTCACCAGGAACTTTGCCGTAAAAATTTGAGGACTTTACTGAGAGGATTCAACGACCTATACATTTTTAAACAGTATAAATAGACGTGTATATAATATACGTGTGTATATACCTAGTTATAAAATGTTTACGTTAAAGATAGTAATAGTTAATAGTTTGTATGACTTTTATGAATGAAATTTACCATACATACATATTTACTTATTTGGTATTATATTTGTTACGTTAGATTTAATATTATATATAATTTTATTATAGAGTTATCATAACAGATATATAATACAGGAGCAGACTTAACAGTCTGCAAAAAAAATTGTACACACAGAAGAAACAGGTTTTATAGAATTGAGAATTATTAAAAGCAAACAAACGTAATTTACCTATTTTTTTATTTATGTACGGTTTCTATCGGTAGAACGTCAATTACTAGTTGGGTCATTGTCACACAACTTTATACTTAGAAGTAGTAGTAAATTTATAAGCGTGGACAGTTATGAGGACCATAAAAATGACTCAGAAATATTATGAAATTATTTCTAATGTTCTATTCAGACGTTTTTGGTAATATCGTTATTCTAAATTACCCATATAAACAAGTGGGACAGAATGAAATACGTCTTACAGTTGCGTACCGTCCCATTAATTCTTGTGGTTTATTAAAAAAGTTACTGATATATTCTACATAATATCTTGTAATAGTTGCGGTGTTACGTGATAAGTTATTGAGAAATTTCTAGCACATTAGGGTCCCACTGAGATTATGACGCGATACACGAGTATAGCAATGGGGTATAAAAAATACAAACCAGATCTAAAATCACTACGGTCACTCCTTTCTGATTTCATAAAATGTGCTATAAGAAAATAAAACTGAAATAAAATCTATTTTGGTGTTAATTCGTAAAAGTTCTCTCTTTATTTAATCACAAAGCACTAAGAAATTCAGTTAAAAGCAACAATATATCATCAATGCGTGTGGATATACCTACGAGTACTTCCATTTATATGTATATAGTGTATCGTATGATATGTAATATACTAATTATTTTCTTTTTAACAGGCGATGATGGTGGCTTGTTCAAATAAGGAAAATGTGAGAAATTTTATAAGTATTAGTGTTAACAATTATATTTACAAGAATAAATATTGTTACATCAAATTGATCATCCTAAACTATCAGATGTAGTTACCTACTACAATAATGTAAATATCTAATTTAATAACAAAGTTATTAAAGTCACTTCTGTCTATTATATTATCTGTGCTTCTGTCTTATATAATAATAATAATATTGCTCGGTATAAATTGATTTCCGCATATCTAATTAATAACATATAATTACAATAATATATTGCTGTTAGTGTGTAGAGATAAACACTAATGTACTTCATATTTCTAGTTTCTAAACGCTTCCTTCAACAACCACAATTGCAGTGTTTTCCTGACAGCCAGAGCCTAAGGCAAATTACAATCAGAACCTAAATTATTCTACTTATTGCAATATCCTCCATTATGTAGTATTAATCTATGAATATTTATGTGCGGTTGATATACGTGTATTTATCGAGTTTTATTTCAGGTACCTATGAAGATGATTGTTATAAATACCTGATTGTGAATGTTTACGTGGGAATTCAATGTTAGCAATTTATGTTATGAATAAGTTAATCGCAAGTTCTATTATTGTCTACATACAATAAAAATACTATATTTAAATTCCTCGTAATATTCCTGCAAAATCAAAAAAATAGGATATTATTATACAGAATAGGAAATTTTTACCTGTTATGCTATTATAGTTTAAAATTTTTGTAGATGTTTCGTCTGATTAAGTTTGAAGGAAACACCCACCAAAGTGTTTAAATATAAGTTAACTGAGCGGAATCGGATTGATTCTAGTGCTACGACCATGTCAGGTGAACCCTAAGGTTTTCTAAGAAAGCATCGCGGTTAATTCACGGTGAATTGGTCACAATGTGATAGTGGATCTGATTTCATGCCCATTCTATTGTCCTCCACTAGTAACGTTAACTCACACATAAAGTTACCGTTTATTTATCATCCATATAATAATTAAAATGTTTTATTTTAAAATTGAAGAACTAATTCCTTTTTTAAGAAGGAAGGAATAAGGATTGCTCAATGCAACTCGTCTTGCTGGTTTAAATGACGCAATTTGGAGCGTGACATCGATTTACTAAAAGCTTTAATGACAAAAGTTCGTGTGTCAATGACTTAACTAATATATAACCTAATTAGGCAGAAGTTGTCATATTCAACTATTAATTATTTTAATTTAATTCTATAATTAATTTGTCTATAAATATAAATAAAATTGGAGTGTCTGTTTGTAATATTGAAATAACAGTTTTTTACTACGTGCATATGAACCAACAACCAACAACCAAAATATTTTTTTTTACAATATTTGTCTGTCTGTCTGTTTGTTCCGGCTAATCTCTGAAATGGCTGGACCTATTTTGACGAGACTTTGTTAGCAGGTAGCTGATATAATAAGGAGTAACTTAGGTTACTTTTATTTTAGAAAAATAAAGTCATATTCCACGCGGACGAAGTCGCGGGAATAACATGGCCCATTGCGTGCGCCATGGCCCATGGCCCATGGCGTTTTCTATTGTGTTATTAATATTACATAGTTATATTTATACGAAAACATACATAACTACCATTTTTAGTGCGACTGGAATGATATCTAAACAATTATATATTTTTTATTAAGGACTGAATGAATATTATCTATTGTGCCACCCCACCGTGGTATATCGCATGCGTTGTCATTCTTTATTCATATGTAACTATATATATTTGTTAATATTATCTAAACAGACATAGATAATTTTCACGCCGTGTCTTACTCTTCCATGTCAAACTGAAGCTCTATTCATGTAGAACCTTTGGACCGTCTTATTTTTTATGACTATCCCTACCGTACAATTCGACTAGCTACTTCACTTGAGAGTTGGTGGAAACTCAACTAGTACATTTTCTGAAGGTATTATTTTTTAGTCAGTTTCAATCTTTAAACATTACATAACATTTAAGTAGTGTGTCTAACATGTTTAAAATAATAAATCCCTTGTCTGAACAACTAACGTTATACAAGGTCGACTCCAAAATAATCGTTTACGAAGTAATAGACTTTATTCAATAAGTGTTTCTCATTTTTTTTTAATTAATTTAAAGGCAGATCTGAACTATTTTTAGTATCATATAGTAAATGTCCATTCCCATAAAAGACCTATTAACTTTATCTAAACAGGTATCCTTCACCACCTACCCTTGTTGAAGGCGATACTGTCTAATCTTTCTTTCTGTCTAATAGTTCTTCTTGTTATAAGACCGTATTCAGAAAGAGCAATAGATTAAAACAAATAAGCATAACTATTCAAAAATACTTAAAATTTTAGTTTAATTGAATAAAGAATTTCCTATTCTGTTCTAATATTACAGTTGTGAAGATTGATTTTGACAAATTTTCATAAACAGTTACGAAACCCAATAACTTCAGTAACTATAAAGATACCTACCACTGTTTACGGTTATGAAGTAATGTTCACTACACTAGTATTGTATTAATCTTGTTTTTTAACATTATATTGAAATGGTATTCTAATTTATAATCTCTACATATGCAGTCCTCTATGTAAATACTACAAAAACGATCATTCAAATCAAGAGTTGAAAAGTCAAAATAACTCGACAAAAGTGACAGTCATTTATAACATAATAATGTTTCATTACAAAGCCATTGTTGGAATACGTTAGTCACGAATATCCAATGTCTTCGGAAGTCACTGAGATATTATAATGAAAACACGGAACTAATGATACGAGTGTGAATTTAAATAGATATCGCAATTGTATATATGAGTCTCTTCGTATCCTACATTTTTGTCGTAGGTTGTGTTTTATTATAGGTCTTAGACATTTAAAGAGTCTAAATACTGTTTACTTTACATGAATATTGAAATGAAGTTGAGCAAGTTAAGTTCAAATTTACTAGTCCGCTAAATGTTGATTAAATAATTGAAGAATTGTGGTAATTACACAAAAACACATTTTTTTAGATACATTCAAAATATACATAGAAAACATTGAGAAAACAATGATACTCATGGATAAAAATGTTTGTACTGTGCGAGAAATTGAATCCGCGACCATTTGAAGTAAGGCGGTGTGCTAAATTGATTAACACAGGGATTTATGTGCATAAATAAATAAACGACATCATGGCAAGTATGTATAAATGTAGTAGTTTTCATACTAATTGAGGTAGGTGTTAGCGTCGTCTCTACCACTGTCCCCGGAAGACCAACAAATAGAGATTTGAACGTATACTGGTGACAAGTGGAGTTCGTGTTGGACTATAAATCTTAAACCAGAAATATTTCTTCCTATTTTGATACAGTCACGACGAAAAGACATTTTTTAAATTTCACATTTACATACTTCGTCGTACTTAAAATGCAAGACTAGATCAATAGAATCAATTTATATATTCAATTGATGAAAGAAGTCATGTTTAGTTTTATTTCTGCCAGAGTATGCAAATTAGACTAGAATTTTGTTGACAATAATAAGTGCAACAATTTATCTAAACAATTATTAATATTATTGAATGAGAAGTGAAGTGTATTGTGTCCCCATAGAAGTCCTTATTATTATAAATAATATCATCGGTGTTTTGTGTCAAATAAGAATATTGTTAATTTTTATAGGTTAGCTACTAAAATTAACAATATTCTTACTTTACTTTACTTTTAATAGTTACGCTTCCTACTAGATCGAATATAGAGTTTATAAATTGTGGCTAATAGTAATAACCGAAACATACACTGTATCAAAGGTTCATTTAGCAAACGAATATACAGCTAGCATATTTGGATTATATTACTGTTTACGAAGCGGTTGCCATTTAATGCCGTTCCTTTTTGCCGCGGTCACGTATTCCATACAAGTATGCCATTTATTGTATTTGCTAACTTTCCCATTACCTTGACTCTAGGATAAGTAAGTTACTCTATAAGTCGATTTCATTAAGTGTACATATATTTAAATTTCCATGTGTAAACATAAGCAATAGTTAAATTACATTATAGCTATAAAAATTTAAATTATTACTCTAATATTTTGATGGTAATGTGATCATGTGTAAAAACATTAAAAAAAATATCAACATTATGTAAGTTGTAAATTGCGTATCTTGTTTAAAACGGTTAATTACAATTTCATCAATGAATTAATTGCATGTAAACACGAAAAGTGGCGGATCTTTACCAACACGTCGCGTCGTAATACTTTTTCGCGCGTTTGTACAAGCGACCAATGACATAAGAAGTGAAGCTCGGGCTGAGGTAATATGTCGTATACCACACATGTTTTGCACGATTACATTCTATCTAGTACACACATACTAAACTTAATTTAAAGTAGTGTGCTCAATTAGGGATATGCGGACATTGCGGCTTGTTCCAAATGAATTTTTTTGTTTTGTTTCTGTTTTACTTGACTACGTTGTAAGAACGCCATTTATTATTCATATTATAGCCTAATGACTGATGATAAGTATGACGAGAATATAAACTCTTAAAATATTTTCTAAATATTGCGATCGATTACGTAATTAATAACTAAAAAGACTTTTTAACAAGTTATAGTTGTAAATTTTTTTGTAGAAATCTAGCTATGTAGCGATTATTACTCTAAGCATAGGTAAATTACGTTAAATTAATCTACATATATAGGTATACTTACCTAAAAAATCGATGTATAAAAATTATAATACACATTTCTACAAAAAAAATATATGTTAAATATATTTCTATTATAAAGACGTTTAGCATTCTATTTAACATTAAATATTTATTCTACAAATTACACATATTATTATAATTCTTTCTTCAACGAAGCATTAATCAAATGCTAATTTTCGCTAAGTACTTTTGATTTTTGATGATTACGGCATGGGGTGAGGCAAGTAATTGAGCAATCGCGATCTACAACAGACTTAATGCGGTATACTCATTCTGTGAATCTAATTGGTATCTTTACTTCTTCTAAATCATTGATATAAACGACGTTTTAGTCTACATCCGCACACATGTAGTTAGACTAGACTACAATAGAATTAGACTATGTCCTCTTATATTTTTATCTTACAATCATTTCATGATTCTATACGCTCCTTCACACGTAGGTACTAAAATTTTAGAATTTTACAAAAGTACTATAAGCAATCAATTTATTAAAAATGCATAGGTACACGTTTATATTGATTTAAATAATAAATAATTGTTACAATACAGTTCATATATTTGTTATTACATGCTAATTTGTAATTGTTATAATTATGTATAAGTATTAAATGTGGCGAACCAATAGCATTTAATGTTGTATATGAAATCTAGATGATCTAATAAATGAATATATAAATGATTATAATTAATAAAGTTAAGATATCTTTACCTCTGAAGTATGTAGTCGTGAATAGCAGGCAGTTTATCGCATCTCGTGATGAATCCTAGCATCAACAAACATTCAGTCAATACGATGCATATCATTTTGCTATCTTTTAGAATGGCTTAATACAAGGTCTAATATGCATTTGTATGGGATATTGTGTTGTCAATTTTACGCTCTGTTAATAATTAATCTGTGGCTAGTAATAATACTCAGGCTTCGGAATGAGGACAATCCTAGAAATAAAGATTGTTGATTTTACATATATGTATACGACTTGTTCTTCTATTCATTAAGGCTAGAAAATGTAATGTTAAACTTAGAATAATTATATTAACACTTTGTCATAGAAACATCTTATAAAAGTATTTACGTATATAAAATTTGATAAATATACTGTTAAAAAAATCATCATCGGAAGCTTATGTATTAGTCCTGTCGCAAACTAGGTATATTCTATCACAATATGATGGTAAACTATTTTGCTAAATGCTGCAATGTTATTCCCCTATAAAAATATTTTGTGTAATTATATTGCAGCTAAGTACACTATACTTTGATTTTTAGTGTAATAATATTTTTATGTGTAATAAAATACTGTAATTAAGGGCATTGAACTCTTTATTTGGGTATTTGCATAATACAGTATATGCAACTGTATAATTTGAAGCGTGACTGTAAGCAGGTATTATAGATAATTTAGTGCAATCATTAAAACGACATCTATTCAAAGGGAGTTCGTAACGGAATGAAATGAAACTAAGTTCCCTGTTACATCAGTTGAGACCATAAATGATTGGTGTAATTTGTCAAATCGTTAAGCATTACGTTGGCATAATGCAGAGCAATAAAGATGTTGCTGTTGCATTGCTCTTATTGATCGACTTAAAGCACTTCTTATCTTCTAACACATCTCTTCTACACTTGCGTGCAATCGTACAAGTATGTAACATTTTTATATATAGAGTAAGGTACTAGCTACCTCACATTCGACTGTCGACAGTTTTAATTTCGGGTTCATACATTATTAATTTAGAACTTTCTTAAGCTCTAAAGAATTATAAAACAGATCGAAATCTAAAATATTATTATTTGACATTTCATATTTTAGTAATTGTATGTTGTTGTATTTCTGTTTGCATATTGTATTTACATTAAAAAATATTATTTGTACAAATAAATAATTATATTTATCCTTTTTATGTCATCAGCAAATACATACTCGAAATGAACTGGTATAAGTAGATACTTATATGATGATAGAAACCGAAAGTTTTGGGACGATTGTAATCTACTATGGCAAACTAGCTCTCACTTCGTGACTTGACATTTCAATGCGATCGGTAGATCCGAAGACAGTTACTATACATATAGATAGTGACAAGAGTAGGCGTAATCTTACTATCCATCTACTTTATTTTACTACAGGCTGACCTGGAAAAGATTGCTTGCCATATAAATTATTTCTGGACCATCCTTATCATTTAAGGATTTAAAAATAGCCTATGGTCTATTTTCAGTGCTACCAAATATGATTTTATATAAAAATATTGATTTTTATCAATATATTTTAATAAAAATTAGTCATGTCGATTTGGAGGAGTCAACAAACACTGTGACACGAGATTTTTTATATTAGATTCTATATATATATATATATATATATATATAACTGATAGATCACTGATCGTTCTCTGTGCATGGAAGATGTATGAGAAAAACTAATATTGGACTTTGTCAACCTAATAGAAAACAAACTAAGTACAGAATATTAGATGTAAATTTAAAATAAGTAACATTTTTCTATTCGTTCTCATTATATTATAATAATGATATAAGAAAACAATGAAAACTTTGAATTAAGTCGATCATAATAATGTATTTTGTTATGAACCATTCATACAATTGCATTTTATTTATAGCATTTCGTGCATAAATAAAATGAACGGAACTAAGTGTTAGTTATTTATTTAAAATTATTAATGATTACCTAATTCTATTTAGTTCATTACACGAATTTCTCCATAGTTCTTCATTGTTTACCATTCAGTTTCTTTTATTTATTTACTATAAACATTATTTATAACGATGAACGTAACATTTTTTTTAATAACGGACTATTCACGTAGTGGTACCCATAGCGAGCTACTCAAATATAAAGCAGAATTTGTGCCAAGAGTGTTAGCACTAAATAACAAACAGCATATAAAATTGCTTAAATTAGATTTTTTGGAAACCTATATTACTCAGGAATATAAAATCTTGTACCGATACGGGAATCGAACCTGTAACCTGAACCGGAAACAAGGCGGTGAGTAATAACCGCTGGACCACTGATGTCGTCAGTTGTATTTGAACTTAATTATATTATAACTATAAAAATGAAAGTAGGTTACTGAAATCTTTACAAGTTACCTACTACATCTAATTTGTTACAGATATATGCCAAATTACCTTTACGTACTATTTATACGGCGAATGTACTGAATGAATTGGAACGAATATATTTACATAAATTGATGGCATAAAAAATAATGTTGGTTATGTTCTCGTTCTCGTACTCGTAAATATCATTGGACGCTTAGGTCTTTGAATAATGTGTAACAGTTTTGTTACGTCTACTTAACAATTGTAATTTGTAATTCGCTTTTGTAAAAGATCATTTTCGGGATAGCGATTTATCTATACTAATTTTGTAAAAAAGAAATATGATGTTTTTAGTTTATAAAGAATAAATATTTATATCTTTATTTTTGTACATACAACTGGAAGTTTTTTTTCAACTTAACATTTAGGTGTCAACTTTAGCTAAAATACTGCTCCTAATTGTGTGGATATAGTTATATTTTTGATAGATTTATTTGATTATAAAATACGTACTTTCATTATGTGATACTAAAGAATGGCTATCTGTCCAAAGTAACATCTAGACATACAATCATAATACATACCAACATTAGACGATTTTATAAATTTGTTTAACAGAAAATAAATGACCACTGGTGCCTTATACCCATATTAGTTGCCTATACATATCATAACGATGAATGGCTTTTTTTAGTGGAAGATGATGTAATTATTTTTAGTTGAATCTAGATTTTAACAGCAGTATTATATTAAAAAGATGCAGCTACATATTTAAAATAACCTCAGAATTATTTATGTAAAATATAATGAAATTAATATAATAATAATAATAATAATCCTGAAAAATGAAAAGTGACGGTAATTTAAATACTTTATTTTGTAAGTATGTAAATAATGTACTCAGACAATACTTAAACCAATATAAACAATTATCCTCTTAAATACAAATGTTTGTTCTTGCAAGGTGTCGAACCCGCGATCATCGAGACTGTTTATGAAATATTATTTAATACAGAGTAATGGAACTGAGACAAATTCATCTCTCAACTTAAGCGTAAAATCAATTACTTAAGGTTAATTAGACATATGGATTTCATTTCATCACCTGACTGATGACGAATTATAATAATTGTTTCCGGGTATCGACTGATATCAACACGTTCCTAAAATTATGCAAGTTCTGAACCTACTCTGACCTTTATTTACCCTTTGATAACCAAAGTTTCACACGAGTGCGAAGAAAATTTATAGAGGGGCGTGTCAAAACAAAACTGACGGTTTATTTCATTGTTGTTACATAATTATGTTTTCGTGTGTATCTTATATAATGGTATAAATAGCATACATGACACGGTAGTGGGTACATCCAAGGAATTTATAATATATTGATGAATGATTCTGAATACAGAATTACAACAGCATGTATAATAGATTTTCAATATAATAAATATTGTGTGTATTGTTATTTAATAGTTGTTAGCAATTTGGACATACATAAAGTAATTGAATAGCATGAAATGCTGTGTACATTACATAAACGGAATATTTATCATAATAATATCATTAAGAGCTCCCGATGTTTCCACGCTATCACAAATCACCTTAAATAATCTTGTCATGGTAAATGTCCCATTATTATAATGTGTACAGTTGTAAACAACCGTGAAAAAGTCTAAAACGGGTTTAGCATGAAATATAGCATTTAAATAAACTATAAAAATTAGAAATAAAAAAGCGGACAAAAATTTTGATTAGCAATTACTTGAATAAATATACAGTTTCAAGCAATCTTACAGTAAATTACAGTTTTAAGCAATACTAGGTAAATATTATGATACTTCTAATGAATAATTTACGAATTCATTATTAAATATAAATAATAATTGAAAAACATAATAAATACTGTTGAAAGAAAAACCACTTAAGAAATTTGTTAAACAAGAACATATTTATACACAAAACTTGGTCTAAATTTTAAGATCCGTTTTCGCAATAGATATAAAAATTGCTCATTTAAACCTATATGATTATGATAATATTCTTAATAACATATTAAAAATAGCTGATATCGATTCTGAAACAACTTCTTCTGTTGGGGATTGCATTAATATTGTTGTTACACGGTGTTATTAATATGTAAATTAAAACTAATATTCACACGCGTGGTCGTTTTGTCAAGAACTCAATACTACATAATAATATGTCGACATGAGACGCTAATTTATCATTATTCATAATGAACTATGAATATCCGGTACTAGCAAGAAACAAAGAAGTTGAAGGAAGGTCATTGAAATATGTATTACAGTAATAGTATTTCCTATTTTATTATTACTACTTACGATAAAGCAAACGAAAGAAATTATAATTACTTTAATTTATAACTAATTATAAATAAGAACAAATAAAAAGATGGTAAAATTACAAATATTTCTTGGATATTATTTTAAAATACATAAAGGATACAAATTAAAAATTTATTTACTAATAGAAGCAGCGAAAAAAAGAACATCATTAAATTAAATGAGTGATTATATATATGAATCTAAATTATTGCTGACAAAATATATAGAGTGATAGTAACTCATATTAAATTAACAATGAATTTATAATATAGATATGCATTTTACACACTTGTAAGTATTAATAAATAGAACTCCATTATATATGTGATCCGATTTTAGGTTTACTTCTCCAAAGCAATGGCGAATTAGATCGAACTCTAAAGCACAGAATTAATGCAAGATCGATAGAAAAGTAGCGATAAGTTGCGGCGACGTGTGCCCCTTAAACTTAAGGTAAAAATTGACAGGACCATATGATCTGGTTTGCTGACTTGACAGAATACTGGCCCATAAAGGCGACAGATGAAAGACTACTGCATACAACAGACATGCGAATGTTGAGATGAATGTATGGTGTGACATGAATGGACAAGATAAAGAATGGGTATACGAGTATTAGAGAAAGTGAGAAAGTAGTAATCGTTTGTCGTAGCATGGCCATGTAATTCTTAGTAATAAAGGGAATATTTTCAAGAAAATGGTACACATGAATGGGTTCCAACAAAAGAGACAGCAAAAGGCTGAAAAAGCTATAAACTGACTGTGTGAAAGATGATATGGCAAGTAAGCGAGTAAATAATGAGATAACTGTAAAAGATGAATGGAGGAGAATACATATTAAGGCGACCACATATAATATGGGATAAGGAAAAGCCGAGGATGACTACCATAGATATGTGTATAAATAGAAATAGCTAATGCATGTAGATTTTGATATTGTATCACTAAATTAAATCTGTGTATAAAAAATATACGTATATTTTTTATACAGAATAATTTTATATTAATAAATAGTTTCTGCAACATCGAGGTGAACTTTGAGGTACTTGTGTCCTTTATCTGTAACTTCTGTATCTTCACTTGATAATATTATTTAATAAGTTCTAATTTATAATAATTATAATTAATTAAGTTAGATTTTATCCATATTTCTTGTACATACATAAATTATTAATATATGTAACTTGTACTACTCTATGCTACCCAATGCTTCTTGAAGAAGATTGTGTTCTTCTCGAGAAATAGAACTGAACATACATGTGTGCAGATTTTTGCAAGAATCCATTAGGAATATTATATTAAGTACATACAGGTAGTATTGCAAATGACGGAACATTGTGGTGCAACGGATTTTAGTGTTAATCGATAAAAAGTGGGTTAATTAAATCAGAGACGGAATGCCTGTGCCACCAAATTAGGGGCAGAGGTTGAAGATCAAAGATTGTCACCATTTCTTATGTTTGCACCACGAATTTATTATATTTATGATAGTATTACATTTATATATTTTTTATTTTGAAATGATGTACATTTATATTGAATTAGTGACATATGTAATAATATAAGTTATGTTTATTTACATATACTGTCGTCATTTAAAATGTCATAAGCTGGCATTTTATAAACGAAATAAATCTAATTATACGTCGTAAGATAAACATATTGTTACAATACGAGTAAATTGACACCTGCAAAACATTACCATTTTCTCAGTCCGTCGCAAGAATAATACTAATTCTTACATACAAGTAACTTCGAAATAAAGTATTGACACAGAACTGGCCACACAATAACACTTTCTATTTAAATAATCAGCTATGAATACACATTCATTATCCAATAGTTCACTAGGAGATTAGTTATGATCAAAATGTCAAGAAAGTTAAGGGCACAAAAGATCATCATGATAATGGCTTCATTATTTGTAGAGTCACTAGTTACTAGTTCTTTATTTCCGGTTGTCCAATTATGTATCACTAGCTGACACGCGCAACTTCGTCTGTATCGTACTTACTTGACATTTATATTTATATTTCGTCCAATTTACGTAATATCTTTTTAAATTATAGCCTATGTGTTATTCTGATGTATAAGTTATGTTACTGTAAAGTTTCGTCAAAATTCGTTCAGTAGTTTTTGTATTTGAGTAACAAAGATAAATTCATTCATCTATCTATCCATACTCACAAATTTGTAAGATTCTGAACTATATACACTTGGAGATATAAGTTATGCTAGTAAAAGGTATTGAAATAATAATAATAATAATATAATAATCTCAGGACAATTCACACAGCGCCATCTAGACCCATAACACAAGCTCTAGCTAGCTTAACTTGTAAGCTAGCTAGAGCTTGTGTTATGGGTACTAGATAACTGATACATATACATAGATATTTCTTTTTGTAAATACATACATATTATACATAGAAAACACCCAGACCGATACAAACAATCATACTCATGGATACAAATGTTTGTGCCGTGCGAGGAATCGAACCGAGAGAACCGAGGTCGTCAAGGTATTGAAATAACTAGAACGTAGTTTAATTGATTATGATATTACAATAACATATGACATGTGAACTGTTAATAATTATTACGAATACACTAAACGCACGTAACAGATGTACTCGTACGTAGGAAAAGAATAAGAAATCAGGTAGGTAGATTTTGTTCGTTTGTCTATTGTTCAAATCCCTCGACGTCGAAAGTCAATTCGTGACCGCTATGCTTCTAATAGCGTCGAAGTATCGGTAGGTAGTTTTCAAAAAATATAATGACAGTAAGTAGTATCCTTTCATATAATGGGTACTGGCTGTTAAATTGTTTTTTAATCGGTGTCTTCTATTTTCTAATAAAAAAAAATTAAGTTCACTTGGCTAAGCTTTATGGTACCAAAAATATATTAACTCTTTTAGAAGACAAATACTTAAATTTAAACGCTAACAAAATTGCGGCTACAATAGTTTAGAAATACGGCCATCCACCTTCATTGTCTCGTTTCGTAATGTACTACTTTTCTTATAAGTAAACGTTTCTAATTATTTCGCTAATTCATATTTATTGACGTACCTAGATTATCAAATGACAATATCGATTACCTGATTGTTTGACAAGATTGATTATGTGTACAAAGCGAATCATGACAAGTGATCATTGAGTGTGTTATCATCTGGCAAAATCAATAAATCATTACCTGATGATGTTGGCACCTTTTAGACATGCCAGTTAAAATGGTCAATCAAAATTAACGATACTATTTTGTTATTAATATTCCAGAAACATTGTTACATGAAGGCAATAAAGGCTTTCACTTCGACATATGAGTATACCTATTAAACTCTGACCTATGACATAAGTGTTGTATCAGGGTGATCAGTAAACTGAGGCGGTAATATACAACTTTATTGGTTGAATAAAAAAATACTGTCCACGGGAAATAAATTCTGACTGAATCTTTGGTAATGAAAGCATTAATAAGTTACAACGGTTATCAATGTTTATGAAAGTACTAAGATGACTGTATTATGTTGTAGTCTGCAAACTGAATTTTAAGCTATTACGTCGGAACGGATGTCTTGAAAAGGTAACTGACCTAGTGTCATCACTTCACTACACATCATGTATGGGACAATTGCTTGGTCAACATGATTTCAGATCTTACTAAAATATTATAAATTTTAATTCCAAACTGATCTTAAGAAAATATCTCAAATGTTGTGTTTAATAAATATATCCTATAGTTACGTTACTTAAGATCTTGTAATAAAATAATTAGCTTAAGTTATTCGGATTTCTTACATAGATATATAAAAGTTACTATAAATAATCAAATATGACAGAAATGCAGTTGAACCATGATCTCAAAGTGTGTTAATATCAACAAGTCAAGGCTTCATCACCTCGTTTGAATGAACTATTTCACCTGAACTTTGCTACCTACGGGCATGGAATGTAAGTAACATTTTATCTAAATTACAGTTACATAGAAAGATTTGTTGTTTTATTCAGTTACGTCCATATAAAATCAATTTAAAAATTTAAGTGAAATGCGTACTAAAAAGTATTATTTTTTGGCATTCCATATTTGAAATTTAAAGTGGAATACTATAAATGTAGGTATTGATATAAATATAATAATACGTAGATAAATATGTATTTGTGAGACCTTGTAAATACACAAGATTTAAATAAATTACTTATTTTGTTCAAGTACTCGTAGGATAGGTAGTTTAAATAATTTCCTTCAATGCCTATTATTTTAATTCTTCTTTGTGTGCAGAAATATTCAGTACAAAGTACAAACATCAGGTATAACAAGTATATGTCCCAGTTGTAATTTATCATATTTGCACATTCAAAGTGGATAAATGTTTTAAGAAAATTATTTTTAGGAAAGTAACAAAATAGATATCAATTAATATACCTATATCTATAAAGACATGAAGATTCAGAATATTCCCATTTTTTTGTTTATAGGACTATAAACGGGCATATAATTAAAGAATATATTGTAATGCCTATGGTGCTCCTTCGTGTTCAATGCCGGGAACTTAGTTCTCCGTACCCAACGATGTCACTGCTATATATTTGCATTTTACAATTAATAAAGATCCTAGACAATCAATGAAATTTGAATTTTATTTTGTTAATTTTAAATGAAAACTATGTTTTTGTAGGTATAGAAATACTGATAGCAGTGTCATTGTTAGCTCAGCGATGTTTTAAGAAATCAACACCAAGGCTGCACTTGTCAGTTACGGCTTTTTCGTAACAGTAGGTCACAGTTTACAACAGAACGTCACGGTTTGATGGACCGATATGCTAACGATGTATAGATAAAATAATAATGTTTCCTATGATAAGCGAACTGCGATGTTGGAATTCAACGTCTTTATTGATGTAATAAAGAAAACTAAATATTTTCAGAACATCACAATCAAAAGCAGTTTTCATGCAAGGTTTTAAGTTCAAACAAAACAAAAATAAAATAACAGACAAATAGCCGATAAATCAATAATGATTTAAGCGAACGAAATGTCAGTTTTTTACTGCGCTTTCGTAAAATTATAAAAGAAGCTCTGTCAATCCATTATGAAAGAGAACTTCAAACTTTATGTACCTTTATTTTCTTAAAAAAATAGAAGTCAATATAATTTAGCCGTTGACGAGAACCGTGATAACAAATAATGTGTAGAGCTCTTAAAAAGTGAAAATTATATTTAAGTTACTGTGAAAAATAAAACAAAAATTTTATGTGCTGTCAAAGTCACTGTGTACGGTAGGGTTAAAGTTATTACACATACAGACAGAAGGCTTTACTTATTTTAACAATCAGTACTTAGTAAATAATTAAAAAATTATTTAAAGAAAATTTTAATTTGAAGATTATCAATTAAGAGAGGCCCGCGCATTCACCCGCGTAAAATTTAAACATTAAGAAACATCTATCGATGTATCTACTCTCACAATCTCCTGCATTTATATTTATTATCAGTAAGAATGCCTTCCAAGTTTAATAATTATATTATTATTAGTTTCACAAGTCTCAAAAATCAGTCATAAGGTATACAATTCATCGGTTAATAAATAAATAATTTAAATAATTAATCAGTAATTATGAAGCAATTATACTTAAATTCTAATTAATGTTAATAATGAGGCAGAAAGTATTTATTAGTTACTTATACAAGGTCGCAACAGTAAATAGAACGGAAAACTGAATTTTAATCTAGACACCATTTCGTTCCGCAACATTGCAATGATCATTTTTTCATTCTTTTTTCAATAAACACCAATACTATTTATAGAACTATAATTACGAGTAGAAAGCCGCAACTGAAAGAGAGTATGTTAGGTAATATTTGTTTAGAAGTTGTATATCTATCGTATAGTCACATAATGTCAGTAGTAAGGGTGTATACCAGCTAAAACGTAGGTTGAAAACTGAACTATTTTCAATTAGAAATATAGAGTTTTAGAATATGTTATATTTTTCGTACTCAATTGTGATTGAGAAATGTCTATGGAGGTTTTAAGAATTTTTAATTTGAAAAAAATGATCAGATTTGTGAATGCTATCTGATTTTCGGTTTTTTCTCCTTACAATAAAGCCAATATAATATAGGTTTAATAATACTCAATGTTCAATAATAATCATGTCTTATATATTTTGATGTGTGTATTATAAGTGTTAAATAAGCTATTACATATATCATCAAGTTCAAAATATCTGTATTCATGTAGGCCTATTACAGAATCTTATGATACGTCAAAATCTATTTAATTAATAAATAAATATTATTAATTTAAATACTTAATACCCAAAACCGCATAAATTTCATGAATGGGATCATGCTTGTATAAATTTTAATGAATTTATATTGAAAAAAATATAAACGTAAAACTATAATGTAAAATAAATATAAAAGATTCATAGCAAATTTTTCATTTCATAAAACTATGCGAACTAACCAAAATATCAGATTATATTATTCTTAATTTGGCGCAATAGTCTACAACTATTGCCCTGTGAACGATTGTTTCTGCTAATTTTAAATCTTATAATAAAATCGAAACAATGGATTACAAGTCCTGAGAATAAGCCACACAACTCTCAAGGTTTGTGAATTATTTAGAAATATACGTGTCCATTTGAATTTTATGAAATATGATATCAAAAAGTGAGAGAGAAGTGTCAGAAACACTATAATTAATTCTCCTTTAACTATAATTATAAGCAACATTAATAAATAAGCATAAATTAATTATTTTTTTAAATTGTTCTACTGAATTACGTGTACGTAATTATTTGTTATCTCACGATTTTGACGAGCATTAGTGTAGAGCATAATAGAATTCTATGATGTCTGGTAATTGGAACAAGTAATGCAATTATCTAACACCATAGAACTCTATTTAATAAATCACATTTAATATGTATGTAATATTTACAAAACATATTTTTCATATTATTTATGTAGGTAATTCTGCTGTAAAGCTTGTGACATTATAATTTAAGACAATGCGGAACCTTACTTTTTTCTGACACACTTTTGACCTGTTTATTTCCTTTAAACCTTTTTAAATTTTCCTTATTTACGTTCAGATGTATTGGTTATGGCTCTTCAGTTGCGCTTATGATCCTTTGTCAACGAGGTCGTTGTCTTTTGTACTTCAATATACCCTTGGCATGTTCGTCCGAGCTACAAAAATTACCAAGGTTTTTAAATATCATACAATAGTATGTGTGATGAGTCAACGTCAATATAAACAAACAAAAGAAGAGAGAAAAATTAACATAATTTAATACCTAGTGTGAAACCTAGTTTCACAACAAAAAAGATATTTTAATATCAACATGAGAGAGGAATGATTAAAATAAGTCGTCAAATTAAAGGCTAAGAATTTTTACAAGCAATACCAGCCGGCTATAGCGCACAGCCCATCAGCATGAATCGATTCATTACAAAATTATTGAGCCTAACATCAGTTTCGTGAGAATTTGATCTACTTTCTAGCTTGTTCAATTCAGTAAATGCTAGTAAGTATTCACACAGGTAAGTTGAAATAATATGGCTACTGTTGTGGAAGCATTATCCGTGTAACGCTATGTTTTGATAAAACACTACGACTGTACTACCTAAAATTTTGTTTGTGCTTTGTGTATTTATTTAATAAATATTACAATCATAGGAATAGCTTAATCTTAGCTAGCTAGGAATATCTTAATCTTGCTTTAGAAAACCTTGGTGGTTTAGAAATCGGCACGGCGCACATTGTTGTTATTTAATTAACCTCTTTTGTGGATGTTTACACGGTACGAAAATTCGAGGTAACTTTATGAGTACCTATGTAATTGTGAACATCCTATGACCATCCACGCTGAGGTCAGTCTCCAAATAGGTGATAGTTACATATATTTTGTTAATGTTTTTATAACAATAACCTTCTTTATGGTTCGCGTGAAATTTATTTATGGTTAAGTAAGTGAATGTACTTGGTTTTCATACATGTTATTTAAATTGTTTAAGTAGACTTAATAGACAAGGATTTATATATTTTTGTTACGTTAGCCCCATATATTTATATTAACAAAAAAGACATGTGTTAAGTACAACGAATGTAGATACGATATAAAAGTTTTATAAATACTAGATTGCTATAGGCTTGATATAAATATATTGTGCGACCTTCTTTTACATCGATGTATTTATACTTTGTTGAAAGAAAATGGTGATAAACTGTATGATGGTGGTGAAATACTTGTACTTTACACAAAAACAGCCGGACTAATACAATATCTATAAAGCGTGGGAACGTAATTCACACCACCGATTACTAAGCTTTCGACGTAAAGGCTGTATCCTTAGTTATATATTTATTTCTAATTTTTTATGATAAGTCTACCCTATTAAGAATCAATATTGGTTAATTTACAAGCTTGCCTACTTTGGGTGTTGCGAAATACATAAGCGTTTAGCATGCATACATAATTTACATATTATGTAGTATCTATTATTAAAGTATGTTACATAAGTTAATTCTGCCACTGATTCATTAAAACCAATTTTGCAAACATTTAATCGATTTAAATTGTAACAGCATAATTAATATAACATTCACAGTCTGTAATTTATTAACAAAGCAAAAAGTAAAATTCATTGAACGTAGGTAACTTCCGCATTTTGATATTTTAAATGGACTTTAAAAAAAGGTTATCAACTCAACAGTGTTTTTGTACATACTAATAGCGACTCCTCCTGGTTTCGCACGGATGCATTACAAATTTTAGAATTTACAAATTGTACAACAAGCACGTATTATACTTATAAACCTTCCTCTTGAATCACTCTATCTGTCGATGAAAACTGCATTGAATTATGTTAAAAGATATAAGCCAATGTCTATTCGTGGCAACTTCGTTTTAAACTACATATGTAAATATATTATGTGATATCTTCGCCAAAAATAAATGGACTATGATGCTTGTTTTATTTAAATAAAAAAATGTATGGGAAACAAAATATTTACCATTCCTCTGTAAAATATCTACTGCGTGGATTTCTCATTCTACGTTTTTTAGCTGCCATGCAATTTCTTGTATTAACTGTGTTCCGATAGAAGGAGTATTATGAACATCCAGGTCCTACAAAATGGTTGATGGTAAATCATACTAAATTGATTATGGGTTCATATCAGATTTTACTATAGAGGTAGCTTGTAAAAAATCTACTACGTGGATACCTCAATCTCACCTATATATTTCACCCGTTAAGCTGCTTGCATTGTAAGCTGAGTTTTAGTTGTAGGGTGCAAATTAGGCAATGACATTATTGGATGAAGAGGCATGACATGTTAATTCTCTAGAATGAGTTGGGTCATGGGCATCACATGATAACGTGATGTCCGTAGTGATGTTTATTTATAATATAGTAGTAATTGTCACGGTTACTACTCATTAATAGGTGGAGTCAGAACTTGTTTCTAATATAATGGTTTAAAATTTTATACTACTTGTACTTATTGCATTCTATCTAAAATTAACTTAATTAAATTTTATAGCCATTATTACAAAAGAACATTAATAGTTAGTACAATAGAATTAACCGGTACAATATAATTTTACTTTCATGCAATTTTCATATAAATCGATGCAAATTACTTAATGTTTCCGTGCCGTATGCAGTAAGCGAGTTCAATGATCTTATTGAGGATAATCACTAGAACTATAGGCAATTAATTCTCATTCTATTCACTGATTGAATGTCGAGATTAATCATCAATGAAATGGTTGATCAGTGATGATAAATGATGTAAAGTATTTAATAATCATCTTCATCATTGGCTTCATCCAATTATTTGTATACTGTGTAGTAGTAAGCAGTAATTATAAAAAATAAAAAATAAATGTTCACATAGTTTAATTTTAGTTTTCTTTATTAGGTACAGGAGTAGGAATATATAGTATATATAATAAATACTACTTGTTTACTATATGTTACTAGCGACTTTAACGGCTTCAATTGAAATAAGAAATGGCCTCTGTCTGTTTTTTGTTTAACACGGGGAAAATCCATCTTGACGACCAGTGATGCAGATTATCTTTATGTCTAATTTCATTAAATTCCATTCAGCTGTTCGATCATGAAAAGGTAAAAATTAGACAGATAAGTTCATAGATACACTCTTGTATTTATAATATTAATATGGACGCAAAGAAAAACTATATTAGGTACGTATCACAGAACAGAGAAGTAACTTACCTCTCTGTGGTGATATAATATGGTTTTTGAATATTAGTCTATATAAGGCTTATGAGCCCTGACTACTTGTAAGTTACCATATCTCCTGATTACCGCCAACACCTTAAAGGTAAGTAAGTTTCTTCTGGTAAGCAAAGTACACGTACACTTTCCTTACCAAAAGAAACTTAGACCCCACACAAACACTTCCCTCGGTATTACACATAACATTGCGTAGTGACTGAGGCTTACAGTCTATATATGTAATTAATGTGCCCCGATGTCGGATTTCATTTGACCTATCGTCATTTTATGGTTTTCCGAGCCATTATTCAGTTTATGTTTTCCTATAACTCACTATATTTTCTTTTTATATCACTTGCTGCATCTGATGGAAAGTGGTCGTAAACATGAACAGCAATCATGAACATTTCAAAACGTACCTACTGCGCTGATCACGGTTGCTATTCCTGAGTACTATTCGTTATAAACTTTATTATCGAAATGCTCAAACCAGGTGGAAAGTAAGAGAATTAGAGCAGAGCTGAGTGATTTGAACAGTTGAAAAGAGAATGTAAAATTTTTGACTTGACTATCATCCTCCGTATTAGCAGTGGCACAGTTTACTTTTCTGTGAAAAGAGCCACATTTAACAACATATACTGTAAAAAAAATCATCCTAATTCATTTCTCGTTTGTACGTAAAAACTTGACACACAAACATATGTTTTTGCCTCGTCAGGATTTTACGATTTCATTATATCCAACTAGGATTATTTCAATCAAACTACTCGCAATTAATAATTCTTGTAAATATATAAAATTACAAAATAGGCCTAAAATTGACATGTCGTGTACAGTAGGCATCAAAACAGTATGTTCCGGTTTCCATGTTTATAACGACATTTACGGCAATCTCGGCGACAACACGATTACGGAATGGCGCGTGCGCTAAATTGGTCACGCTATTTTACGGCTTTTTACGCCGTCCAACGACCTTGAACTAATTTATTAAATGGCTTTCTAATCATTTATTGGATTTTTAGTAATAAAATTATGTTTTAAATGGTTAAAATAATTACAGACGTAATGTTGTTTTTATTACTTCTTAATGGTAGCAATTTATTTCCTTTTTATTTCTATAAGAGATTTAAATACCTACATATAGTGGAAGAAGTTCATGCCTGTTTTGACCTCACTACTGGAGTGAAGATATAGATTCGAAGTAAAATCAATTACTATTTTTGTAAATTTGAGACTGACAAACTTTTAAAGAATTTTTTCAACACACAGCAAACATTATATTAAAAATAACAACTTGGTTGAGAAATATTTTGTTTTTACCTGTGACGAGAATAACCAACCAAAAAAAATACAAGAATAATGTGTATAATAAGTACAAAAAAAAACAACCCAAAATTGCAGTTCTACGCTCGATATTCTATATTTAAATATGCAAATTTTATTTTTAATATTCAATGATTATTTGCGATCGCAATCGACCACTCATTATTTTATAGAAAATAGTATTTAGTAGAAAGAACTATACGATGGTTCTACAAGTAGAATGGAATATGGAAGAATATAAGCATAAATGTCCTTGACCGCAAGAGGAACAATGGCCAACATACTAAGATGCCATACTCATAAATTCACTGTGGGAACTGAGACTTGATGGTTGATGAATATTTAGAATAAGTCTCATTCTCTCATTGACGATGCATCCACTTCTATGGTACATAGATAGACAAACTAAACTTATTTTTTTTATAGAATGGTCCGACTTGATGATCTTTTCTACTAAAAGTTTGAATAAACAATTGTATTATACCTCTTAGTTGAAACGAGGGTTTACGCGTAATTCAAAATAAACAGTTTTTTTATATTCTACCGTTTGACCTTGACTTTGACTTCGGATATGGTCTAAATATTTTTGATGATGTCAGAATATTGCTTAATATGTTTCTTTCTAACGGCAGCGTACCGTGAAATCTTCGTAAGAAAACAAAACATTTTTTTTATATGTTTGGTATAGTATAAGGAAACCATAAATAAAATGATTAAAAATATTATGGTTAATTAGGCTTTGTTTAGTTTGCCTCAAGAAATCATAATATTCGTACTCGTTTAAATAAAAGACATTATGAACATTTAATCAAACACAAAACCGTTATCATTCATACGCGAATAATGTTACAGTACTTGTAGTATCATGACATTTTGTTTGAAGAATTTGTTTGCATATTTCTTTACCAGCAACGGTATTGATTTATTATAATGGTACCTAACGGAATAAGCTTGAATATAATGCGCATAGCGGTAATAACATAGATTGACTACAGTATGAAAAATTTGCAACGTCATTTGGTTCAACAGTATCTTTTAGAATACTAGCTGTTTCGGTCGACTTCGTAATATACTAGTATTATTGTAACGTATCCGACTGTCAAGTGTCAGTCATGATCATTTAAATGACCAGACAGAGGTGGTATGGTAGATTTGGTCATTGGAGTCCCTAAAATATGGTTTTGAGCTCAATGATGGCTGGCTCACCCGTTATACTCATGAATGGGTGGTGATTGTATGGACTGGTCTGCTCTAATAACTATGCCCGATTTATGTTCTTACTTAAGTAACTGTTATTTAAAGTATCTATTTACTTATATCGATGTTGCTATTTAGCAGTTTTAGTTTCATAACTACTGTAATGCTGAATAACATTTTTGAAAGAGCAAAACGCAAGTTTCTTGCTCGTTCTTCTTATTGAAGTCTAAGTTTCGAATGAGTAGTAGAATAAAAATATGACTATTCAAAAATACTTATACTAAGTTTATTTGAATAGAGACTTTTTCTATCGATTTAGTGATAGGCTGCTATGGAGTCACGGCAGTACAACGCACGCTAAATATACATATAAAAAAGGATCATTGCAATATTAGTTCCTTCTTCTTCTTATAATTGAAGCATGTTTAAGCGAATAAACCTGCCTGACCTTCTTGTTTGGTATTTATTACAGTTTTACCTATTTTCTATAGTGAAGCTGCAATGCATGCGTTCTTATGTTCCGCTCTGAAGGGTAAGAGAGTCATTGCAATCGCTGACTAAAGAGGCATGAATTAAGTCAGTAAAGGTGACTATAAGCTATAACGCCTGAAAAATGCTCAAAATTAAATTACAGAGTAGGTATAACATAAAATTAATCAAAATAAAATTCAATATTTAAACTTATAAATATGAAAATTTCTATAAATCTTGTTTAAAAGTATACCCATAGTATATAAATTCGCAAAGAGGTTCGTTCGCAGTATTTCTAAGTACACATAATTAATTTTACGCACTAAACATTGTATTGTTCATATAATTTTTACAGGAATGCAGTTTTTGTTTACTTTTCTCTCCATTACAGGCATCTTGGATATTGTGCTGTTGCGGAAAACAAATGTAACTTTAAGTAAGTCAAATTTCTGATCAGACTTTTGGTGCCTTTAAGATGGGTACTACGTGTAATCTTTGTATATATATATTATTATCTCACTACTTAAAGGAGGAGCGCCGTTCACTCTGACGAACATAATCATTAATGTCATGATATAAATTTCAAAGACTACATCACCAGTTTATGTAATAGACAATGTCAAATTGTAAACTAATATAAGAATGCAGGCAGATATCTATTTACAAAGTGTGACGATTATGCGTTGTTTGGAGTTTTTATTGTAGAGTATAACTTGTAATATGATGCTTCGGCAATTATAAAAGATACTGTAATAAGAAATGTTATTTTCTATATCTACTTATTATTTTTATCTTTTTGTGTAGCTCTGGCTGTGACCTAATAATCTTATTGATATTGATTGCATTTGTATAAATAGCTAATGAAGATAATAATCGTTTCCTATTAATATAATTATATTACAATTATGTAATTGAATTAACAACTTGCTTATTATCGCATATTTTTTTCTTTATTATGCTGTACTTTACAGTGACCTCCTTTTGAAGTATTATTATAATATTTTTTTTAAAATGTGTTTCTAAATCTATTCTATAATTATAAAAACTGAGATATTCGTAGTGAATTGGTGATATTGTTACTGTCACCAATTTTTTTGGGACTTAAACGTTAGCCAAACAGGTAGGTACTGGGGGCCAGCAGTATTTTACGAGTATGCAATGTTTCTTTGTCAAACAACACAGTATGAATCATCGGCTATTTACTCGTTTGCGATCATTGACATTGCCGACTCTATTTTGACCTGTCAGACTGGGTCAATTCTTGGTATATTTTTATTCAACGTGATTAATAGAGTTTGGAAACAAATATGGCTGCAAAATCTTTTGTAGCAATATTTTGTGAAAATATATAAGGAAATAAGAAGCTAAAGGCAGACATAACACATATAGCCAGACAGTGATGAAAAATAAAGATTAATATTCTTATATTATAATCATATAGGCAAAAATAAACAAACACAAACTTTTTACACTCATATTTATTCTTGTTTTGATATGAGGTTTGAAATATCTAAAAATAATATAGGTTGCAATAAAAGATTTTGTGTACGATTTAGTACTATATCCGTTTTCTAATACATTGTTCCGATCATATTTTTGTAAATTATGGTATGCTTGTATTCGAAATTTGGGAATAGAAGAGTGTTAATGAAAGACTTGTTGAGATCGACTAATCGAGCGATGCGGATTGTTCTAATTCTTAATAGAAATTATAATTATAGCTACCCAAATACATGTTTTATACTTTCGCAATGAAATATAAAACCTAGTAGGTATAAACATAACATGAAACTCAAGTTCATAAAACTTGAATGCTCTTATATGGATTATGAGAACAAGTTGTCCGTTTAACACCGAGTGAAGTACGACTAATATATAATTCCGCTTCCTGATAAGTTTCTACTACTATAAACTTGTGCATAATAATTTATTTTTAGTTGTTTATTAATTTCCTGTTTTACATTACACAATTATTTTGTATAAAAATATCCCACTGGGTATATAATATTAAAAAAAAATCAGCGGGATGTCCGTCATTTTTCATATAATGCGGTGGGCCCACCATGAATTAATCACGTTTCCAAGGCTATTCATATCAATTTGTTATATATTGCTACCATGGGGGCTATCGATTCTAACTAAAGTAACAACATTATTATATGTATGTATATCCCGATTTATGAACCCTTATAAACCCGATATCACATACTCATGAAGAATAATTCAGAAGCAGTATTTATTTATTTATACTCTTTATCGTACCAACTACCGAAAATAATTAAAATAGTAAATATATATCAACTGATACAAAAGGCGGTCTTATCGCTAAGCAATTTCATCTAGACTACCTTTGGGTGTATTGCGAAAGTAAAGACAAGGTAAGGGGCGAATAACGAAAGGTTGAATATTTCAAGCCCAATCAGTTAGCGTTATAACAGATAATAGAATGGTCGTATTAATCCACCAAACTTTAATATTACTAAGGCAGTCAAAATGTAGCCATGTATATTATTCGCCAGTATTTAAAGATGCATGTAGAAATAATAGATTCATAGGACATCTTATAAAATGCGGTGGCAGTAATAACATTTTCCGGAAGCATTCCGTAGTAAGAGTTGTAAGAACACCAAATAAACAATACACAGTTAGGCATAGTACGGTAGCGTTACGTGTCACTGGTTGTACTTTGAAGTTTTCTCACGCGCGTTAGATAATGGCTCTATGTATACAACGGCTTGTTTAAACACCATTCATGTAAGTAAATTGTTTCATGTTCCACTTGCTTTATATTTAGGTAAATGTCTGTCCGTCTGTTTGCTACTTTTTCTCGACTAAACTATTGAAAGAGATGAGTATTTGGGATACAAAAAATATACCTCGTGATAACGAAAATGGACTTTTTATCAAAAATATATACAGGAGAGTAAGTTCAGAGATGAATAATATTATGATTGGACTCTATATTCTCTAAATTTATAACTTTTAACCGTCAACCTCTTTTTTAACAGTGATAGTGCTTTAATAATTTTCTAGCCGCCATTGTCGATACTAAGAAGTAAAAATGTTTACCGTTCAACGAAATGAACCGGGTTAGCTAGTTTAATATATAAAATATCGTCGTAAAGAAGTGTTATTCTTAAAAATAATAATAAAAAAATTTAATTACAATGTTTGAATTACTTATTGAATTATACGTAGTGGCAGAAAATATAATATTTCGAATGATTATAACATACTTTCATTAAACATTTAAACCAACCTAAAATAAAATAATACCTACATATTATTCTACTGAAACGCTTTCTTTATAACACAATATGCTGCATATGAAAGTAGGTTTCGTTTATTCAGCTTTTGTTGTAATAATTACTATATTTTAGATGTTTCTCTTACTCTTTAAATATAAATTAATACAATTTTACTTTTCTGTTGCCTTTTATGGATATACTGTACATGGAAATAATTGGTGACATATTGTATTCTTACTGCTTCAGCTTTATAAGTAGAACATACAAAATCAGTTTGTTTGTTCTTCGCTTGAAAATAATCTAGGCGCCAGTTGCGCAATCTCCAGCAGAGGTCCATAAATCGATTGTAATGTTACAATCACTCTAATTCTATGAATTGAGCACGGTTTTTCAATGAAAATATTTAATATAATCTTTGATGTAATAAAGTCGTGATCTGTTCGTAATGAAACCATCACAGGTAATATATGCAATTGTTATTAAGTCTAAGATTAGTGGTGGTTTAATTGGCGATCGTGCCAAAGACTATTGCAGTAGAGCAATTTGCAGAATTATATCAATAGAGTATAAGGACAGTAAAATACTTATTTAGTCTATTAATATGAAGGGCAAATTTTTTATAATTTCCCATATCTTTATATATAAAAATTACGTGTCACGTTGGTTGTCCTCGATTAAATTTGCACATTGTGTGCAATTTGATCTAACTTGAAAGATAGTATAGCTTACATTTCAATTTATAGGCGCAATATTATAGGAATCTTTAGCCACAGCATCGCGTGGCCGTGTCTGCGAATTGATATATGAATAGAATTGAAGTAATGCATTAAATTCTAAATTTACTTTTTTTATTGTTAAAATGATAATCAAGTTTATTTTTTTTTTAATTTGACATTCTATATACACAATCTCTCATAATTGGTTAACATACACATATTGTCAAGAATGTCACAATAAGCATCACATACATATTAGATTAAGCAGAGTATGTGTTTTGGATGTAGAACAAGAGATAGGTAGAGATATCTTTAGCAAATAGCAGTATGTAAAAAACTGAGCTCAATGTAATAAAAATGGAAATAATCTTTATTCAAATAAACTTAATTTAAACACTTTTTAATAGTTTTGTTTTCACAGTAAAGCAGACTCATCACAAGAATAAGCCAAAAAGTTTCCTGTAACACTTTCAAGTAGTTCAGAATTACATTTATATAATTTTATGTAAATGAATGCCAAAACTTATGTAAATAAGAACTAAACATAAGATACACTTAAGTGTTATAAATTGTCGTTATAATGCAATACGTTTAGAAAGCAACACTCGGCACCTATTATTACGTTTACAACTCATCACAATAAGATAAAAACATAACTGACGATGACATGATACGACAGCATGACAAATCGTAACACCTTTAATATGTTTATAATGAAATATTGTCTATATTCATATAAACTGGTATATACACAACGACACGCTCTACGTACAAATATTTTTTGAAAATCACAGTATGTGTAGGTATTGGTAGTTGTGCTTTGGGTCATTTAGCTAGAGCCGACTTAAATTTATTAAAAAGTATACATTGTGTATTTATATCGAAATGTATATTAAATCTGTATTATTTGGACCTCAACTCAAAGGGACCATAAAAGACTGAACATTGGATTTGGCACATCGAACCTGTAGGACGACTGCATCGTAATAGCCTTTACGCAGTATATTGCAGAATGCAAATGAGGATTCAATGTTCGACTAAATAAAATTTATTTAAACTATATTGCTTCAGTTATAGAAAGTGACGAAAATTATAAATTTAAGGGTGATCTTATTGCTAATAAATCTCTTCCAGACAAACTTTAGCTCAAGAAAGTATAGTTACGAAAACAGACAAAGTGTAGGTGGCGCATGTTAGAGGAAAAAGAAAATTTAATTAATAATTTTAGTTAAAACAAAATGTTTTAATTACATAAATCTTGTAACGGTATCTAATGACATGAATCAATAAGTATGCCTCAGCCTCAACCTCAATAAAAACATGATAGATAGTAGAGCAAGAAATTTTAAGCGGAAGTACTCTGTACAAGAGGTGAACGAGCATGCAAGAAGTAGGAAGAAAGATCATCTGTAGTTACGAGACTGTGTGAAAATGCAAAACAATTATAAAACAAGTTATAAATAAAAAACAATAATCCACTTCACTGTAGATTACTACAGTATGAAGTAAAGTTTAGACCATACTTTTTATGGTATATAGATATCGGATTATTTTTTGTGAAGGATGCTTAGGATATTTTTGACTTGGATGCATTCCGTGCTTTAACACGAGACAATTACTTTTACTGCATAAAGGCTGTAGAGATGAGAAAGTCCTGCAAATATATTTTATTATCTATTAGATACCTATCGTTGTTGTACCTACATGCCTAATTGTCAACAGTAATTTTATGTAATGTTACGAGTATCAATATTAAATCGTATCGTATTGCAGAATCATAGTTGCGTAGTATATATTTGTGTTTCTTAATGTAAGCTCTAAGTATTCTATTTGCTTCTTAACAAGTGACGAGCACAGTACGTAAAAGAGGCCGCATCGAATGCTCGATTTTCCGGTATGGCGATTCATATGTAATCGAGACATGTATCTCATATCGATGTGTAAATTATGTAAGTCGCGACATCACGTCCATACAACTAAATTCCAAGTTTCACTTTCGCGTGAGTTACGGTTTCACCTAGTTAGCTGTCTTTCACGCTCCCAATAGTGCGGTCATCGCGATAATATAGTTCCGATTTAAACTGGTTATCGATTGTAAACAATTCTCGATTAACATTGGCATGTGTTCATTAATTTTTGCCAAATGCATTTTTAAAGATTGCAAACATTTTCAAGTTACGTTTATAAATTATGTAAAGAATTATTTGTCCAATTGCAGTTTATATGTACTTTAATTTTAAAGTGTTTTAATTATACTACTAACAGTTAAAAATATTTACATTTTGTAATTTGCTTGTTTTCGTATAATACTTCATTTTTAATAGATAATGTAGACTGTGGTAGTTAAAAAATTGCCAATTGGTCACTGTTTTTGATTACTATTATTTAAGTTTATTATGAATTAGATATCTAATTCGTAATAAATATATTATCGAAATTTAAAAATATATGATTGAGAATTGAATTTAATGAATTGATTTATTCAATACTTCTAAATCTTACTCTAAAGGCGTTTATTCATCTAGATTAGATCTCAAATTTGATATGCAAACGTAATTTTTCTGGCTGCAATAATAATTATTTCAAAATAATGTGTATAATATTCAAGTAAAATATTATATAGACACAATAATAATTATTAAATTAACTTTAGGTTTAAATTTAATTTATAAAGGAAATTACTCAGTGTTAAAGTTGTAAACATTTATTGATATTTGTATACCTTTTCCAAAATCTATACCTTAAGAAGTTTGCTGTAATGTTAAATTTTTAATTTGTTAATTTTAGTCGATTGCAAATATAAAATGCGAATAAAATATAAAAATATATTTCGCATATGTTTTTGTCGTAGAAAGGGATAGGATGCGTTTAGTTGAATTATTAGCTACGTTTAAATTAGACTAATTTTATGTATGTAGGTATTGATTACAATAAACTGTCACTCTATTTGATCTTGACCTACATCGAAATGTCAATCCATCAGATGGTTGATCCAAACCCAGATCAAGAACTGGTGAAAGCATTCTACAAGTTGGTATACAATGCATTGGCGAGTGATTGACACGGAGAAGTTAAATGCCAATGGTACAAGGTTGGCGTCTATTGTGACTGTTACAAATACAGTTGAAGCCAGTTAACACCTCAGTTAAAGTGGTATTGCAGATAAAACATAGCTTAGAAATCTATTTTTTTTTATCCGAAGATGACTTTTAAAATGCGGGTGGCATTTTAAAAGGCATCTTCGGATAAAAAAAATAACTAAACGCATCTTTCATCGAATCTTATGACGAATAATTTTATACTAAATGATCGTCTACCTAGCACTGGCTGTGTTTATTTATTATTGTATTACATACAGACAAAAATTGTAAGTAATCTTGCCGAATGAAATAATCAGACTCAGCGCCAGGTCATAAAGCTCGATCCCCCCTAGCTTGGTGAGAAACGAACATCCCGGATTTTATCAAAGTGGAAGACTGGCCGTAATCAAGTTTCCATCTTAATTGAATTCCGAAATTAATATGATTTATTCTCAGTTTTAGATACTATACTTTGCTCTAGACGCCATGATAATTTGGAGTTCCTAAAGCGATCCCTAAGATTGGCAGTTAAAAATATTCCAATGGAAACAATGCGTTATTATATTTAAAGTAACATATAGTATATGGTATCTAGGAAGAAAAAGAAATTGGGAGTAAGTGTATTTTTAGTGATATATATTATACATTTGTGTTCCAGTTCCACATTAGTTTCCTTTATATCTCTTTTTTTTTTTAATAATTTTAATGTATTAAGCGAAAATATTGATAACTATTTAATTGTATTTAAAAAAATGTTAGCAGATATATCAGATTGTGAAATATTAGTATAGCTAATGTTCTTAACAACAGTTTGGTGTAGTTTTGTATATTGTTTTTTTTTATTAAACTACAAATACTAGCTACACACTACAAATTTTATCCGATTTATAAAGTGTCGATTTTAATAATAATTTGTCTAATGCGTCTATCTATTCCTACGAATATCGCAATCAGATGGTATATAGTAGGTACTCTAAATTATCAATATTAGTGGTTTTGAAGATTGTATTATAATTGTAATAATTTTGGTGTTTACCAAGATCAAGCAATAAAACTTGGCCTCAGGGCTAAAAAAAGAAGGACAAAATTTCAATTTCAATAAAAATAATCTAATAAAATAGTACGTGCGTATAGCAAAGATACGGTAAATAGAGAATTACCATTGAAGTCAAGGATTTTAAACGGTATTCGATCTGTGTTCAAAATGCTCATTATAATAGCTGTATTATTTGTAACGTGAGAACTCAGACGGTTTGGTATCATAAATCCTTGTATTGCATCAACATATGTAGTATCTGTACGTTCGTTTAAAGCTTAGTCAGTATAATACAATAGGTTATTTTTATAACAATAAAAATATTTAAGTTAACAACTTATATAGTAATTTTCTTAATTATGATAAAGTGAGAGTAGCCTAGTGGTTTACTAACTCTATTTATACCCAAATGGTTTTAAGATCAAATTTGGAAGTTCTTACGCAGCATGACATTATACTTCTGACCGACTACACTGAACTAAACACCGATATCAAATCATTATTATGACATACGGCGATAGGATTGCTCTTGCTACGTTGGATTAGAATATATGCAGGTTCCCAGCGATATGTTGGACGTATATTTCATGTCAAGTGTTGGGTTTACGACAACATTAATAGTGGACAATATCCTTTGACTATCACGGACCCATCCGATCGAAATTATGACGGTCTGCGCCGAGGTTTGAACCCCTAGTGGTGCCCTCATACGAAATTCGTATCCGTAAAGCGGAAGTTGGTCTTCAGCCGCTCCATAAGTTCTTCCGCGGGAGTGCCATCTGCACTCATACACATACGACAGAAGGTTATTAATATATGTATATTAAGAACCTTATGTCACAATAAGTATGAAAAATACTTAAATTAATCATGTTTACGCCTATTATTCATGATTACATTTTGTACCACAAAAAAGCATTAGAAATGTTATGCAGTATTAGTATTTTATCATTTCACATATTCCAGCTTACATTTGAAAATTATAAATAATTACCTGGTATTATTTTTAATAATCGCATTAATCTAATAAGAATACGCACAGTCAAATCGTTCATCATAAATATTAATGGTGACTGCCCCATTCGTGTAGATAAATATGACATACATAAATAGCCTGTGATCATTACTTTCCATGTTATGTCATTTCCGGTTTATAGATCTAAGTATGATATGTCGAAACATACTTTAGAATATAGGCCAGTGTGGATTTTTTTTAAGTAGCTAGAGAAAGGAACTTTGTAACGTTTCGAGCAAGTTAAGGAGATGAAACATGTAAGTAACTTAGTCATAAGTATTGGAGATACACAAAATGATAAATCGCCTATTTCAATTTATATGAAAACTAAATGTACTAGTACTAAACTACTTACCGTAATGTTACTTAAATGAGATATACTTACACCTATCCACAGTAATGGTTTTCGAAGATACAATATGTACCTAATGATGTTTTTATTAATCCTCTATATGTATTGCATATCTTGACGTTAAGTTTTAAGCCGGCTTTAATTTTTTTTTATGTAACAGTGATGGGAAACAAGCGAACGGTCTACCTGATGGTAAATAGCAGATGCTGCTAGTACATGCATGATCAGCACAATGGATATCACGTCATCAGCTCATCGCTTGCAGGTTTTAGAAGTTACACCGCTATACACTGTAATTTTACTGCCATATTTAAGTAAGGCAGTAAAATTTTAAAGCAGAAAGAATAAATAAAGGATCTACATAATTGTAGAGCAAACATTAACAAATTCTATTTAAATTAAGCAACAAATAGAGTAAAAGTTGTAATACCTACATAGATATTGAAAGAGGAATCCATGAATATCATAATAAATTGTTAGTTTAATCGAAACTGAGTCGAGAATGCTGTCAACTATTGCCAGGATGTAGTGGCAATGGACTAGTCACGATTGTCACTGAGGTTATTGTAATCAGGAGGCTCAGTAGGCAGCAATTATTATAAAATTATAATGTGTATTGTTCAGATTATAATAATTAAACTCATTGAATATTCCTTCTGCAATTATGAGAACTATGAATCAAGCTCTCAGGTTTTTATTTATGTACGGACAATAGAAGCAAACATTAATATTGTCCATCGGATAAAATAAAATTTATATAAATGAATTTAGCACTATCTATATTTATTAGAATATGTTTGTTTTTATAGTCCTTGTCCTATAGAATATATAAGTATATTTTTGATAGTGTACTCGCTGCTTTATTATATTAAAATGAGTTATACACAGGTACTCTATATACAAGTTTATCGAGTATATAAGTAGTGATCTTAACCGTTTATTGAAAATCCGTTGTGTATAGTTAGTTAATTATAAGGCTATTTAATTAATAGGATCATTGTGTATCAAACATTAAGAGTTATGTGTGCAATGGTTGTTTGTTCAATAGTTTAATAATAGTTTATCTGTATAAAAAGCCTTGGAATACAGTTTTATTCAGCAAATGACCTAATCTCCATAATTACCATTCGACCTAAAGCCTTATTCAAAATAATATTATTATGCAGTCATTATTAAATCATTAGGATATCATTGAATACTTAGTTACATCAAATATTACATTTACTGGGTACAAAATGTATGCAAAGTTCTATAACAAGGACATGTCTGAGTTCTTATCTATGTAAAATTCATATTTTCATTCAAAATCATCATTACTTGACCTTGACGAATAGGCTATTTAAGTAATACTTTACCCATCTAGAAATGTATTTTTTTAGGCTGTGCCTCGTTTTGACAACATAAAAAATGTAGGTATAGCTGTTTAGTTTCCAGTTTTCCTTAACTGAAGTAGCTGATATAATTTGAACAGTAAGGATAGTGATAAAAATGATCGAAATGAATAAAAATAATTTTACTTTTAATTATACGAGATTTTGGACATCAATAGGTATGAGGTACTGATCAGCCTTTCACAACTTTGTGTATGATTGTAAACAAAACGTTTGAATGTTGGCTATCCTATTAACAATTCAGTAATTAAAATAGTCTCTGAAGTTAAGTCACAACGCATTTTTTAAAGAGGCTATGAACATACTGTCACCTGCTGCTTCATAAAAAAAACAACAAGCAACAATCTGTACTCTCAACAAGGTTTATGTTTATCAATAAAATTAGCATTATATTTTGTACGCTTTTCAATGTTGTAGTGTACTTGTAAACATAACTGAACAAATACATTCTAACCTGTGGGGTCACCTTTCAGCAATGGTATTTCCGAGCCTTCAAGAAATGAGCTTATTCCTGCCTAAAAGCCGGAAACTTAAATGCGCACACACACAGGTAATCATTTATCATCATTCTGCAAGCTTGTTTAAATTCTATGTTACATAAAATAAAAAATCGGGATACGTCACTTTTGTTTGCATATTTAATAAATATATAGTTAAATAAAATAAAATTATGGCAAAACATTACAACATATAGAATCCTATTTGTTGTAAATTTTGGATCATATAGCTAATAGTGCAAACTAGAAGAAGTATATTTTGTGTGTTAGGAAGTAATCAGTAAGTAAGTGAATATGTAGGTAAATAGTAAAGTTAGTATACTGTAATATTAGAGATATTAATGATAGTATTTCAGTATAAGATAGCGTAATGACTTGAATAATAAAAGGGATATTGCGATGGTCCGGGCGTGTTATGATGATGAATTACCTACAGATGATTTACGTAACATGACTGAAGTTGGCTAATTTAATGCTCCGTCTATAATAATAATTGTTAGATGTATCGGTAGTAAATTACTACCTACTAGCGATTCGTCCAACACTAGATACTAATGAGAGCTAGTGAAACTATGAATGCTGTCGTCTGCATACACTGACGCCAGATGAATATACAAAACATAGATTAAAGCTTGTTTGACACTAAAGATGTCATTTATAAAATTTATTTCTTTTTTTTTCATTACAGCTACTTTTACAACTGTTAATTTTAATAACTTAGTATAATATATCCACTATAAAACTGGACCTAGTTTAGTTTAGTTACAATAATGAATAGTTAATTCGCACTGAGCCTTTCGCGTCATAATTTATAATACGCGCTGCCAAAGAGTGGCGCACACTTCGAAATTAGTGTTCCCGAAGAAATACAACCCGGACTTTTCAAGTCTATAGTGAATAGATTATTCTGGGCAAGCGCACAACATTTTTCACACATTTCTCCACCGGATGAGGTAAGGCCAAGCGCAAACCCATTTATAATAAAAATATAAAAAAATGCAATAAAATTATTTTATAAGTATTGGAAAGTGAATGTATTAAATACAGATATGTAGATAGATATATTTTATGATAGACTTTGACATATATTAACATGTAATTATTAAAAAAATATAATACAATAGTTTTAATTATTTATGACATTTTTATTAAATTATTATTTGCACATTTTGACCCACTCAACACTTCCTATGCCACGCTCTATTGGGTTGCCTGGAAGAGATCTCTTTTAGAGATAAGTCCTCCTTTGTTAACATTAGTTGTAATTAATATACTTAGAAATATAATTAAGTGCAATAAAGAATATTTATAAAATATAGAGTCAACACGTAAGTAATTCCTGTCATAAATGAAATGATCCAAATTAGTTTGGAATTGATAAAGAATTACAAGCAACTTATAACTAAGTAACTATGAAACATGCAGTTGAATTCAGATAAATGGTTTTCCAAGTGTATTCGAAATAAATGTTTAATGACCATTACTTTGTACGCATATTTAATTAAATTAATAGACTCAATGAGTGATATGTAGCAGTAAAGTATTTCAATTATGCACGTACTATGAGTCGATTTACATCAATTATATGCAGCATGTAGGTAAGTAAACTAAATGTTTGTGCAATCTAATGTGACTGTTTATCAACAGTAAAATTTATGTATATTATACGCAATGTTGTACTAATTTAGTATTGGTATTGATAGAGTATGGTTTCAAACTCACTGTATATGTACATATATATTGAGCCTGATTCAATTGGACTGGAAAATATTCTGTCTATTAATGAAGAAACATAATAAATATTAAAGTAATAAACATCTTTACATGGTTATAAAGTAGGAAGTACCTACTATGCAATAATATATTAGAGATTTTTTTCAATAAATGACATTTAAACATTAGCACAATTATAACAGTGCATTAGTTAATAATGTAGGTACATATACTCTTCGATTGATTGATTCTGTAAGTACAGTACAACAGTAACCATCTGCGAATACAAATATTACATGTAATATTTTTGTATTTGTATATGAAAGAAAAGACAATAACTTAAATACCAATCAAGGGATTGTAATTTATAAATAGCGGCGGTATGTAAAGGTACTAAACAGACATTTCGTAACGACCGGCTGAACTAGTTCAGTTCGGGTGTGTTGCTAATTTGCCTACACCGGCTAACAAAGAAGTTGCGGTGCCTGCGAAATTGCAATGCGTAATCAAGGACAGTGGCGAATGCAATATTGTTATCGGTATGATAGCTCAATCGGAAATGGTGAATCGTTACAAAAAGCAGTAAGTACTAACTCTAACATTTAATTTAACTATAATAATGTGTTAGATATTCGGAATTATAAAAAAAAAATTGTGACTTCTTATGAAAGGTAACATTTAAGCATGGTTGTTATTTGTTATAATTTGTTTGCGTTTATGTGCTAGAGAAAATATTTAAAACAATTTAATTTATTTCAACCATGTATATATAGTTTATTTAAATTAAATTAAAAGTAAAATAAACGATAGAAAAATTTCAAAATATACATCTACGGTGTTGTATCCTTAAATGCAGTTTCAAAGCGCATAAGACGTCCCTAGTGTTGTTCAGGCCTGTAGCCTACGACCGGATCAGATCAGACGGCCCTTTTATGTACATGTTTACGACTATATGAAACATATAATTATGTTATACGATAGAGTTTCTCATTATCCAGCGATTAGAACATTGTATCCAAATACTCAACAATTGGTCTTATTAAAAAAAAAACATTTTATTCGCAGATAATAATTATTTCCTGAAACCTTTAAGATGAACAAAACAATTCCTATGAGCATTCAAAACAAATCGTCACTAGAAGGCCAACACGGATTGTTTTGCCAATGACAATTTAGGACAATTGAATGGCATGCCATAATTGCCTATTTTCGATTACATTTCAAGCATCAGAATAATGAGTGTTTGGCAAATCATAGTAATTGTGAGGTGTTGCGTCCCGTCCCTACGATCACGATTCTTCATCGCAGCGCAGCAAAATTGTTGGCACTGTCAGCCTGATGACGAAATGAAGTTACATTATAATATTTTATAATGGAATTTGGTAACATTGCGCTTGAAACAAACAACATTGATTAATGTTTGCGGTAAGATTATACTGAAGAAAACCATCCCATTAAAAATTAAAACTATTGTTTTTGATTATTATTATATGTTAACTGTTACCGCAAAATCATTTTCTTTTAACGTAATTTTTCAATTTCTTTTACGTAATGTACATCCTAATCTTAAGTCCATTGTCGCGAATTAATATATCTTTATATAAAATTTCAACAAATAGATAGATACAGTTTGATATTTATAATATTAGTATAAATGTATATTTTTCTTATTTACCTATTATTAAATAATAGTAATATATATATACTTATATAATTGTAGCTGCAGTATTTTTAAGACATTTGTAAATCTTTGTAAAATTACAAATGTGTATTTAGAAATATTCATAATAATTATTCTATTTCGCCCTTCAAACTGATCAGCTTAATTAAATTGGCTAACTAGAGAGCAATTGTTGCGATACATCCTTTTACCAAAACAATGCAATACGCATCAAATCGTATATATAACTACTTATAAAATACAAGTTTATTTTTCATTGTACTGGCGCATTGTTGTCGTTATTAAATTATGGGTATTCAGAAACGTTAAATACGAAATATGTATATTATACGTAATAACTATAGGTGCTCCTGAAGATAAATAGACGAATTCCAACAACCATTTGGAATTATGTTTTTTTTATTCATTTAATAAATTTTGTATCTTTCAATATAAGATTCAATAAAGGAAAATTTGTTTATGGTATTCATATCTAAATAAATACCGTTTATATACGAGTATTTTCGATATTAATTTATGAATAGACACTTCGTATTGCTTGAGAAACTATCCCAGATGAGTTTCATACTGATTCTATAGTCTTCTATGTATATATAGTTATTTATAAGGGTAATATGTAACATTAATTCTTACTTATACTTATGTGTATATTAATTAAACAAAATTAGACATAAGATAACGTATCGTTCATAATAATGTATTGTTAGTATCGACTCTATAATTTCGAGGCAACGTGCAATCAGCATTGTGATTGTGTGATGCGAGTTGCAGGAATCGGCACCTTAAGAATACAGGATAAGCAATGTTATTAATTACAATTTAGTTTTTTCATTTAGATACAGTGGCTTAGCTTAATTTATTCACTATATTCTATCAATTTATTTACTTAGGGACTAGTACAACAATACAATTATAAGAGCTCTCGGTTTCTAATAATTGCTTAACCATCATTATCTGCTTCTTCCTTATCCCATTTATTTTGGGTTCGGCGTAATATGTTTTCTCTTCTGTTCATCCCTGTTCGCAGTCATCTCGTTATTTACTCCCTATCTTACGATATCATGTTTCACGTAGTCCATCTCTTTTTCGGCCTTCCTTAGTCATTATAACCATCCACATTCATGTAACTTAATTGCTCAACCAATAAGGTTAAATACTGAAAACTGATAAATAAAAAAAGAAAAATAAAAATAAATCATATACTTCATGAGCACACATCAAACCGTCATGAAACATTCGGTGCGTAGAATTGAGTTCATTCCGATTTATTCACAATTGTGTAATGCGCGTTTTATTTGATTTTTCATTATATTATTACTATTATAGATTACTAAACTTTTCCTTTTTTGAAATGTAGTAATATCATGGATGTTCAGTATCTTCATTGTATATGTTTAATATGATAAAGTTATTAAAGCATGGGAATGTATGTAGCGATTGTTCGATAAATTTCTAAACAATCACTATTCGACTTGGAATTAGGCTAATTTAGATAGTCTAAATTATTTAAGTTAGCTATAATTTACAGAAGTTGAGCTATAATTTATCATTATCTGCTCTTTAAACAGGGTTTGCGTTTAATTTGTCTAGTAAGTGGTAATTTTTTCTGCATCATGAACAGTGTGGTAGTTCTAAAAACAATTAGGTACTTTAGTTTCCTTATGAAAATGTTAGTACCTACTGTTACTCAGGGTTAGACCGAAAAGTAACTTTATTAAAAATTATCTTTCTATATAGTTTCAAAATAATTAATTAATTACAATTGATATTACTCTGAAGGTTTCTATGATTTATTTGAACCTATTTAATTCACTATTGTAATATATTTAATTGTCGTCAAAGAAGATAGATTCAGGGCCAATGACATAGTAAGAAGTTACAATAACAAATAGAAAGTGAATAGGAAGAAAGAGTGAATGACCGCGACAGTTACCTTGTCTGATTCATAGGAAGACACATACATCGCAGTCAAGTTATGGCTTATAAATTCTAGATTTTTAGATAGAAAATCGTTGTACTACAACATATTTCGAGCTAATTGAAACTCAGTATCATAATGATCTTCATGATGGAAGGCAATTTTCTTAGATCAAATAACAAAATCATCTTGTATAATTTTTAATTAAACATGTGTACAAGTTACACCTGTAAACTTATATAAACTTTATAGGCAAGCTAAGAAGTTTTTGTCCTGAACACTCATATCTCATTTGATATCTATATATATATTTATTTGAATTTTATCTCTTGCATTTACATGATTATAGTTCAGTATTGTTTTTCTTAGGTTGTTAGTCACTGTCGTATTGTTAGACTTTTAGAATAAATTTCTAATATTGCTATAAATGTTAAGTACCTGATTACGAATGTCTCTATGTTTTTTTTGTAGATGAAATAATTCTAGTTAAATAATTGAGTTTATTTAACTAGAATTATTTCACCTTATCATTATTTCATCTGCATTTAACTAGAATTATCTATTCTATTCATTAATAATTTAGTAACAACGATAAATTAATGATAATGTATGTATTATTCTTAAGTAATTTGATACGTAGGGTACTTTTATTAAGAGGGACATTTCATAACAAATCATTATATGAGTATATACTTTTCGCTGATCACTATAATAGTCCCGTCGTGATAGGTGATGTTTGATGTGTATTTACCATTCTCTGAGTGTAATGACACAATGACACCGACACTTATAGTAAGTATCTTTATAAATCTTGTAAAGACATATTTTAATTCCATTATGTTCTAATAAATAATAATATCTAAATAAGTATTTAGCATTTTATACCCAATCTTTAAATAAAATAGGTGCAAATATATCTCAGTCGTTTTAATCGATTAAAACGACTGATATTACTATATTTGCACAATATAACAATAATAGTTTATGAAGCTAAGCAAATTTCCTGAAAATATACCACCTGAAAAGGTCATGATTGAAATATAATTATTTTCCTGCTATGATAAAAATAGCCTTGTAATTTTTATGACCAAGGAAAATTTTCTTATTTTTATAATATTTTTGTAGTATGTAATTTATTCGGGTCACTTTCGATTTTGTATGCTTTCACTTACCTTGTGTTAACTTTAATTTATTGCGGACAATGACCGCGCGGATAATGAATGGCGTTTTAGATTTTTTATTGTTACACTTTATTGCTATTATTAAAATAGATAGTTATACTATAAATATACTGCAGCTATAATATTTCATATAAACACATAATTACAGTCTGACCATACGTGTTTGCATAAAATATTATCGTTTATTATTAGATTGTATCTCACATAATAAATACTCATTGATGAATAGTAATAAAAATATAACTAATGGTAGCTTTAAACTTGTTAACTAACTAAAATATACAAACTCACAAAAACTGGTAGATTCAAGAAGCATTCGATTATAAATCTATATTCAATTTAATTTGTAAGAAATCTGTATATACCTGTCTGTATTTTGGTTCAACGACTTATGAATAATTTTGTATTGATGTTAGCAACATACAGTATACATAAATTAAGTATATATTAAACAAAACCGTAAACAATGAAGCTGAGTAAAACTGATATGATTCAGGTCGCGTGGTAACAAAATCGTGCTTTAGTATTTGCCGGTATGTAAGTACAATGCAATTGGTATTTGGCATTTGCTAACACCCTAAAAGTAACCTATAGTAAATGGCTATCCCCCATTATCACAAATATTTGCCAAACAATTAATATCAATGCTTAATATGATAAGTATTTGGCAAAATATAGTTTGAGTCTTGATCCGTGAAAAAGTATATTTATGATTCCAAGTACAGACTAAAGTATAAAGTAATACGTTTGAAAAACAAAGATTCATCATTTTTAATTAATTTAGTCTGACAAGCATTTTTTAAAGTTATTCTACTGAATCTATATAATTACATAATATAAAAATAAAATTATGATAACAATTTTTTAGCTACGAATACGAGTATGTTCACAGAAAACATTGACATTTATTGCCCATTATATTCAAAATAGTGAATATTACAAAATTTTTTCTTCAGACTGGATTAGTGTCCCACTCTGAATACTAGATTGCCATCAAACTTACGACAGAAGACAGCATACAGTTTTTGAATTGCTTATTATGTAATTTAATCTTGAAGATTATTATAACTATTTTTCGTAGTCAAATACTTATACTACATATATTACTTACCTAAATAATATTAGTATTAAAACGAACTAACGAAAGTACAAATGGATGTCATATTAAAATATTTATTATTAAGAAATTTATTGTGTAGGATCTTAAACCAAAATCGACAGTGGAACTATTTAATTACATTATTATTATTTGCTTGTTGAATATAAAATTGTAATAACATTTCATTTGATTCTTACACGTAAAATCTTGTTTTAGAAAGATTTATATCGAGGTAGCCTTTGCAGAAAAATATCTGCGTGGGTACCACAACTTGCCCTATTTTGGTGAAGACCAAGCTTGGTATTCAATACATGTTTCGGTTGATGAGTGAAATTAGATGTGAAATTACAGAATACGGCGTAATGATACTTAGTCCTTCTTAATTGAAATCATGACATATATCATCTGCTTTACATAAACATGATGTTCATAGTGCTATTTATGTATATAAACGACAGTTGCCACTTTGCATCAGGTGAGCCCAATTTTTGTCATTCCAATTACATAAAAAAACTGTCAAAATGAGCGACTGTATAGTATGTTGTCAGTCAGTTTGAATTTCATATACGATGTGATATTTATCATTAATTGTAATATTCGATTTCTTAGGGTTGATATAACACGTTGTCAATTTAATTCTTGAAATTATGTTATGTATTTATATTGTCATAATATGATTAATTTAAAAGATATTTAATTGTAATGCTTGATAATGAAATTTAACACCTATAAACATTATGACATATGAAAATTGCGCAAAAATAACTTATATAATGTAAATTGTCACAATATGATTGCATTCCCATAATCGATTATGTGGCAGTTAATATTATTAAACTAATTGGTAATAAATTACAACAACATGGCATTATGATTCGTATTGGAAATGGAATTTATAATCTGGAGATAAGACAATCTAATCAACATAAACGTGATTTGTCCACTGTTGCGTGGATCTTTGTTATGACACATGTAAACAAAGCACCTGCTTATTAACACCTAGTTTCGTTTATCTGTGGAATAGTTATTTATTTATTTACTTATCTCAATAATATGTCACAGTTTTGTCAGTTTCTTTTTTTTCGCACATATTTGACATAATTTGCATATAGATCACAAAATATGAATAGGGATATATTTATATTTTGTCTCTAAAAAAATCTACTATTCTGCTTAAATATGTATGTAATGCCGTTAATATTTTGAATTAATTAATTATCTTTTTTGTATACAAAAAAGATAATTAATTAATTCAAAATATTAACGTAACAAATATAGAGACTTATTAAGAAGTGTGGTTCAGAGTTCAATAGGATGTTAATTTGATATTACTCCGCGCTCTTCTTTGTGAACAGTAGAGTTTATTAACATAATACTTTTATAATCTGATTCATCCACAAAATGTGTAAATAAACCATGTAGCTACATTATAAAATATAGTTAATTTTTGACATCGGGGTGAATATAATTTTTGGTTTGCATGAATCGAACCCGCGACCATCGGAAAGTACGGCGGTGTGGTAAAGCGCTAGACCACCGAAGCCTAGATTGATAAAAATAACTTCCACTACTTGAATGTGTACACCTAAGCATTGCACTTAAGTAAAACAAATATGCAGTTCGGAATTTTAAGTAAGACAATAAAATCTTTAACAGAAATACAATGTTGGAGTTGAATTTCTGAGATGGAGTTCTTTGTAAAATTTACAGTTAATATTGAATACTATTATGGCATGTAAACACTAAAGTTAACACGTTGTTGGACAGTCAACAATCTGTGTCATATTCACCTCAAAATACAATTGAATCTCATAAAAATATTCTATGAATCATTATTTTTTGTTTGAACAGAAAAATGAATAGATTCTTAACTCACTTTGAAAACTAGCAGCTACAGATATATGAATTGATTGCTAATTCGACTGTAATCTATTGTACATTTCATTAAATTCTGTAAGTTATAAATTATGTAAGTACTTGTACGGATCTCTAAAACGGAAGACGTTATTTCTCCCGACATTCTTCCATAATGTGAATGGCCAACCAAGTCGTAAATGTTCAGTTGCATTGTCAAATGCAGGTCTCTGGTCGAGGGTATTGAACTTGGATCAATGTTCAAAATGAATAAGAAGGCTAATTTCAGTACGCATAGCTAAGATTTTCTAGAAAATTATGGATAGACGTAACGGTGCCTAGTATTTTTTACAAGAATAATTATTACATTACCCATTATTAATACTGCATTAAGTTTTACAGAGCAGTGTAATAAAGACTAATAAAACTACAAGTATTATGTAACAATTAACAGGGGTAAAATAAAGTAGTAAAATAGGATAGTATTTTTATTATGTCTCCGATAGAAAGTAAAAAATTCGACTATATGCGAAATGTTTTAACACAAAGAATTTAAAAGATAATTTCGATTAAATCAGATTGAATGTATAACCTATTAATAGGGACTACATAGTTAACTTGACAATCATCGGTAATCAGGAATTGCATAGATAGTTAATGCATAATTATATTAGAAAGAATAAATAGTAATAATGGTAAATGTTAACATTTCCTCCTCGTGGTTTCCTCTGTTAATTTCTGGTAACTCTGATACATTTCTATATTTACTTACTCTTACTACTAGATTCACTTATTCACTATTCCTTTTTTTATACATTTATAAAAATAATGCACATATTTAGATTGTGAAATATCCATTATTCCCAAAAAAACAAAGTACCTGGCATAGATCTAGTTAAGCTCTGACGGTATATTAAGAAAAGTAGAACAACAACTAAGCCGATGTAGCAAGTCAACGGCTTCCATTCAAAATGCATTATGTTACGAAAACTTATAAATGGATGTGACATTACATACAAAAACATTAGGAACTGTGAACTGACCCGTAAAGTATCTCACGTGATTACTCAACAGTAAGGTGACCATAGAGTTTAGAAAAAGTAAGTAAATTGTCAGACATAAACCGATAATCCAATCTGTATCCTCTTTATCTTATCATTGTTAGAACTATTGTTATAGTATGTATTTTTTATTAAATTATTATTGGTATAAGTACTAGAACTACTAGGCTGTAGTCAGGCTTACACCATAGAATCTGAATCTATCTTGATTCTCTAACTTCTTATATAAATAAAATTAGAGATTAAATCATTATTGAAAGCAAAACCAATATGTGAATTAGTTTATTTCAAGTATTGGAATAGGAGAACTTGCTCGTATTCAATCCTAGGTACCTTAAAAGTACGCTATAAAAATTAATTGAGGTTGAAATAAAAAAATATCGGAATACGCATACTGTTTCAACATTCCGGTCATGAACCTCAAACGGACGCACTAATTATTATATTATTTATGTTCACCTTTGCAAGTGAGAAAAAAGAATTGACTGGTTATTTATTTGACTTGTTACTTCATTTTTTGTAATACTTCATCATTTTCTTTATGCAAATTAAGAGGTTAATTTTTTTCGGGTCTTTGCCCGGTCTTGTTGGACTTGTATAGAGGGTTAAAGGAATTCATTAGTAAAAATATTTGGTATATTTAATGAGTTTAAATACACATTAAATATACATATATGTATATTATATATATTTAGCGAAAATTTCCTTCGTGTGTAACATATACACAGAGTTAAATCTCTGTGTATATGTTACACAAATATACAACCAAGTTCTGTCAGTGTTACAATCACTGACAGAACCTTAACACTAACACATGGAATCAGAAAAGCATATGAAGTAGGATTCGCGTCGGTCAAACAGATTTTAAATATTTATTAGTTAAATGTATATTCGGGAAAAATAAAACGGATGGTGATTCTACATAAGAAAGATACCTATGTTCGGAAACGAGCGGTTCCGCTTCATAATGACAATATAAACAATAGCGTTGAAAAACGTTGCCTACGAGCATTAAAGGTTGTATTCTTGAAATAGCGATAGCGACACCTACCTATAGAAGAAAAAAAGTGGTTTATTAACCCATCCTACACAAAACTAAATATAGATTTTTTTCCGTTGCAGTCTATTATTCCATATAATTTAAAATATTTTATATTTTGGATCCACAAATACATTTACAAATTTCATTAATGTTAATATAATCTGTGAATATAAGATAATAATTAACATTCAGACCTACTTCATTACATAAACATGCGCTTTTAAACTATATATGTATTTATAAAAAAAATTGCTATATTATTATGATAATTTAAGTTAAGTATACGTTCTTTGTAAATTTGTGGGGAAAGTATACTGTAGGTTTAATAATATCAAATATACTGTTCTAGTTATAAAAAAATATCTTCTATTGAATAACTTTTGGAGCAAATTTTTTATCATTTATAGGTTTACAATATTTTACAAAGGAGTAATGCAGGCTTTATTTTCATTTTTTTATTTGTAAATAGAATAAAGATATATATTTTGAAATCATTTATACGATGTGTGTGATGTGATGTAATCACGGCCAATTTCGGCCACGGCGGCTGTCGTCAACTCCGGTTTTATTTATATAATAAAATAATAATACAAAAAAATAAAAAAATCTCTATCACTTGGTAATAGTGTTCTCATACATCTAGTGGTATGTACGCTAAAATTTATGACAATTGTGTACAAGTATTGTGAACTACGACATTAGTATCTACCACACTGATGACTATGTTAGTAATAGTTGTTGTAACTATTATTAATATTGGATGGGGATGAATTTAATTAGCTGAAGCTTAATTTATTTATTAAAAAAATATTCACGTACGAAGAGTCAAACGTACATATATTTAAAGTTTCTTTGTAATATGTTGGAACCGTATAATTATTCATATCCTCTAAGCATAAAGCCTCGATTTTCTATTGTTGTTCATTCATTGCAGAGTTGAGGTTGCAGCAATTAGGTATTTATTATTAGGAACTTAGTAAAACGGAAACCTTGGTAAAAATACTAAATGAATTTACATATCCATGAGCCGGTGTCTTTTTCTGTGATTGATGATTAATTTAAATTAATGATTTTAAATCAGAAATTAATAATATAATATTAGAAGGTTCCAAAGTACCTACTCATTAACATACTGGGTATTGTCGCGACTGATATTATTTCTATTCCCTCTCTAGGTGAATTTGAATGTCTTTAATTAATATTACATTACATTAAAATTAAAAGCGTATATTTCTCTGTGTATATTGTACTTTATTCTTCTGGAGATTTTTTGATTATTTGACGAGTTTAGTTTTGTAATTTAAATCTCGCTATATTCAGTTTTTTTTTATATTATGTAATTGAAATGCATTGCAACTTAACAACGTCCAAATAAAGCGTGTAGCTCAGTTTAACCAATTTAAGGCTATAATTTAGTTTGTTATAGTTGATTAAAATATCGCAACTCTCATTGGGTTCTAAAATATTTTAAATATCAATTAATTCACATTTGTACTACTAATATTCAGTTTCGTGATTAATAGTGACAAATAAATAATCCTTTAGAAGAGATATATATATAAAGGTTTACGATTTCAAAATGTAGATAATATTTTAAACACTTATAGTAAGCGATGATCGTGTAGTGCGTTAATTTTTCAAACACGGGATTACCGATATACATATTATATAAGAGATATTTTAATGCGAAACATATATTTAAAAGAATATTTACATATACTAATACAATATAAAAGTTTCCATATAATATTACCGATAATATTAGTTTTGTTAATGTTACAGGTGGAGTTAATATTTTTTTAAATTCTGACATAACAATCGCTTGTTATAGTTGCATTGAAGGTATATTTTTATCTGATCTTGGTCTAGCTGCTTAACAATATAAGAGGTAATATTGCACTCTAACAATCTTACAAAAAGTGAACAATTATATTCAACACAATCTACCATTCTATCTATAGAATTGGCACATTGAAGTCTATAATACAAAGGAAAATGAGATTTTTGCCGCAGTGATTGAGACTACTATTGTTTATAGTTTCTCTATAATAATTTTTGTAGATTCATTACGGTGTTATCAAATATAAAAATTTTGCCACCACTGAGCATCTGGGTCGGTCCGATTGCTGTGAACAACATAATTAATAAGCTGTAATGCTCGCAAATTATATTATTGTATTTGTAAATAAATGAATATGCATTGAAGTATATCGAGTATTAAAATAATAAAGAATATGTATTTTACAACTATAATAAATTTTACAAAGATATTTAACGATCGATGAAAAACATATTGAAACCTTTTTCAGTGAATTGACTTTTCACAAAGGGACGACGCCGCGGCGTTATATACTGCATAGTATAGTTATATACTACATAAAATTTCATCCCCTATAAAAGCATTCCTAGTTTTGTTTTTGAAATATGATAAAATTGATACAATCTATGAACCTATACATATAATTTAGAAAAATCACAGGATCTTACCATGCCTCACTCAATATTAATAAGTTCCCGAAATAAGACATGGTGTCGATGAATTTCTTAATTTTATGTATAAACCAGCGACTTCGCATGGGTGCAATGCTGATCTAAATATCTAATAACTATTACCTTTTACAAAATGCAAATAAACAATAATTCCAGTGTCAAATTTAAAAAAAATATACAATCCATTAATCTGTCTTCATGTCAAATTTTAGTAGGTTCGTTGCCTTTTCAGGACTAAACATTCTGTTTAGTCCTGAGAAGGCAACGAACAAATAATGTACTACTATCGCATTTATAAAATTAAGTATGAATATATGAAATTTAAAGTTAGTTTAGTAAATGTATAAGACAGGGGTGTTCCAAATCTTTATTTGCAGTGGGTCATTGTCAGGTAAAGCGAGACGATTTTATTTAGTGTGAAATTGGCCGCTAATGTTCTTTGTCTCTTTTGCAACTAGTATCTGAACAGTTTTGAATCGGGGTTGCATAAGTTTTTTTTTTGCAATACAGTCTCGAACACTATGACACTTTCCTTGAATTTTGACTCGTATTTCAAGGTGTTTCAAGTTCGCATCGCTGTCAATGTACAATCTCGCTTAAATTATTATTTATCTATATTGTAAATCTTATCCAGTCACGGAAATGCAGAGGTGTTTATTTATCATATTAATTAAACGGGTAACATAACATTGCAACCCACGTTTTCTATAAATTATTAATAATTACCATAAAAGTACACAAAGCAAATATTGCGCAAAGTATTTCCTAAAAACTTTTTTCTAATGCTGTTTAAACAACACAGATATATATTTCATAAAATCGGTTACTTACCTATATTTTTAAATGCCTGCTTAGAATCGCCCGTAGGAACAGCTGTTGCAGTGGCAATAATTAAAAACAAGAAAGGTATCCTTGCACTTGCACCCATTTTTATAAAAGTCACGATTTATTGTCTTATTATTAAATTATTTATGTATGTATATAAAACAATTCGCGATATATTGACGCAACTATTTCCCGCGTGCATTCGGTAACATTTGCGTCGCATATACGTCCGTAATATTCCACGTGCTGTTGCAGACTAAACCACTGTATTGTACTTTCTACTAGCTTTATGCTCAAGCGCAGCATAATACTGCACCCGCACTGCGCGCCATTGTGATTGCGCTTTCCTATCGATTGTGTATACGACTTTGCGATTCATATGCATTGCAAAACGGTTATTAACCTCGGAGCAAATATTTTTTTATGTATTAATTATAAAAGACATAATATTCATAATAGAACTTGTATACAAAGTGTAACAACAAGCGTAATTTCGTTATATTTTGTTCAAAAAGATAGGGAGGACTTCTTGCTTGGTTTAAATTTTATACGAGTATATTTAATTGATACAGGTAACAAATTTATACGGCTTGGTTTACTTTCCGACTATGAGAACAAAGATTGTGACTTAAAATTTGGCTTACAACAAAGAAAACCTTCGTGTGTCATTACATATTTCTAACCAACACTCAAGTGATGAAAACATCAATAACAAATCAAATATGCTTTCACAATAACGCCGGCAGTTATCAGCGCTTCTGACTACATCTATTGGGATAACAGTCGTAAATGGTAAAGGTTGAGTTTGTTTACAACTTGTCGAGCCGTTATATGGCAAAATAAAAAGCTAATAATTCAACATACCAAAATAGCTTTATGCGAAATAGAGTTAAAAATAATAATTGGAGATATAGCAGATGGTTAGAAACATTGAATAAATTAGAAGAATATTCTCTTTTAATTTAGATACTCTTGTATTTAAGTTTATTATACAAAAACTAATCAAAACAGCTGTAATTATATAATTTTGTACTTTTCTTTTTCTAAAATATTAATTACCTATAGTATTTTAATACAGATCACTATTATTTTACAATAACTAATTGTTCCTTGTTGTTTTCATTGTTAATAACAAAAACTAAAATTTATCATAATACTCACATCCTACCTGTTTTCATCATGATAACAGTCAATCATTGCAAGTTACCTTCACGGATTTATAATTACATTTTATAATTTCGAAAAGTAATACGTAAAGTGCGCTTTTATAGATATTTTACATACATTACATAAAGAGGGAACTGACTTTGTTATGAGGGAAATAAACTCAGGAACCAATGTACCGCTTTGAAAAAATAATACTTAAGGCAACATATTCCAGATTGAGTTATTATAGTTATATACAAAAGTCATAGCACCCGAACAAACCCTGGGCTACCCACTAGTGTATTATATTGTTATTACATACCTAGGTATATAATAATTAGATATTTTCATACTTACCAAGAGAACATCAATTTTAATAACAACTAAATTGCGCATTATTACAAATTCTGTAGGTACACGTTTCTTCATAAAATCACTATTCATCGACCACTTATCCATGAAAAGCAGGTTAATAGTCTTTTTTCACTAATTCTGAACACGCTCTGTTTGCTTAGTAAACGACTATTTGTTTAAATTAATTTTTAAAGTTTAACGTATACTATACTAGTGCTTGTTGCATTTCAAGTGCCTAGGAATTTACAATTCACACAGCGCCATCTAGTCCCAAGCTAAGCAGAGCTTGTGTTACTGTGGGTACTAGACAACTGATATAAATACATGGATACATTTTTTTTGTAAATAAATACATATTATACATAGAAAACACCCAGACCGATACAAACAATCATACTCATGAATACAAATGTTTGTACCGTGCGAGGAATCGAACCCACGACCGGATCGTAATGCGGTGTGCTAAACCACTAGACCACCTAGGATGTCAATGGCTATCAATCCTTAACTATGTTATGGTAAAACTTTAATTGTGATTGAAACCGAGTATGAATTCCCAGGTACAGTACAGTAGGCAAATAAATTTTACCTTTTATACTATTCGAGCAAAGCTTCATGCATCTTTTTCATTTTCACACCAGGTCCTTCGTGGGGTAGGCAGATGGAGTCGAGTAGCAAATACTAGCAATACTTTTTATCCACTCTCATTGCTATCAACAAGTTGATTGTTGATTCAATAATTGAATGTTTAATATCAAACTTCTATGATTTTGAGGGATCGTTTGTATTTAAAATACAAAATTTTGAACATGTAAGTTATACTCGTACCATATTTTTTTGAAAAGAGTACTAAGAGTAGTGAGTAGAGCCTAGTTTCTTGCCCATTCATCTTAGGTGAAACTGGTTAAGTATGTGGGGATAGAATAAAAAAAATATATTAAGGTTATTTAAATGATATTTCTCATAGGTTATCAATACAATCCAGTTTGTCAATAGTCTATTTATTGGTGCCTAGTAGTCCCCAATTATTAAAATTCAAGCATAATTAATATAAATTTTAAATTTAAATGTTATTAGGGTTCTATTATCAAAGACTAAATGTAATTATATGTATATGTGAGTATGTGCGTATGTCAAATGGATGTGATGAAAGATTTTGTTAAGTATTATTATTTAAAAAATAGTTTTGGCTGTCCGTATACACAGACATATACATAGATAATTATTTTATTCGCGTAATAATTTGTACAATGAGGGACAAAGTTTACCTATAATTTCACGTTTTAAAATATACGTTATATAATTTTATTTAAATTTAAATTATATAGTTTCAATATATACATAATATAATTGAGAATCGCATTAGGGCCTTTATATTAAATAATTGTATAAAATCAGTTCAGCCCAGTGTGCTGTTTGCAACATGAATCTGGCTGGTCGGATGGTGCCTGCCAGACCATAACGCATGAAGGCCGTCAAACTGCAGTTTATCATTGTTTCGAGTATTAAATTACATCAGAACTTTATCAAACACGGAATAAACATAGTGTAGGACATTCGTTAATGTTTGGATTTATGACTAAGGTTTTTTGACAATTCGCACATTGTCCTCCAGTCCCAGCCTAAGCAAATCTTGTGTTGACAAAACTAGACGACTGATGCAAATACTTAGATATTTTTTGTAAACAAATACATAATAGACATAGATAAAACCCAGACTGATATTAACAATCATACCTTTGAATATAAATGTTTGCGCAGTGCGAGGAATCGAACCCGCGACCATTGGAAGTAAAGCGGTGTGCTAAACCGCTAAACCAACAAGGTCGTCAAATTGTAATGGCAATGAAGCCAGCGTCGGCTGTATACATGAACAGAATTACAGACGTCAAAGGACTTTGTTATTGGGATAATAATTAAAACTAGAGTCAGTTTTACACCTTCATATCCTGTAACTTCATTAACCACTTCATCGGACTGACAGATTAACGTTTACTGTGACTGGGAAAGTGTGTTTTCGTTTGTTAAGTTTATACGAATACAAGTCAGAATAAATTTTATAAATATATGAAGGCAATTTGTACTACAAGGACGGTCAGTTGCGTTGAAATTAAAAAACCCCTTCAAGTAGAAACATTCCTGTAAAAGCAAAAAACTAGATTATAGAAATAATAAATAAGAAAGACGTGTAATAATGTAGATCACAATATTTACCATAGAAATAAAAAAAAAATAACCAAATTTCCGCCTGCTACATATAAGAGAATATTGCACAGTGCTGCTATCTGCATTACGTTACTCGAATTTTTATAGCTGTGTTTGATACATAATATGAATATTTATTTCCTACTATTCCTAACAGATGGCGGCCCAACGGCTTGCCATCTAGTTGTGAATAGTAGTACTACTACAAATATGAAGCAGACTTAGACTTATTCAGTTTGCCAATAGATGTCGTGGCCTAAGGAAATTATTATATTTTTTATATATAATCATATGAATGATTCCATATATTTAAGTAAGTTAAAATAGTTTATATGAAATAATTAATAATTCACCATATTATTACCAGTCGGGTTTATGCTCTGATGTTAGAGGACCGGACAGGAGGGCTCTGCTGTTTCTCTTAGTTATTATAGAGAGATCATACTAATGTTTGTAATGATTATGGCCCCCCTGTGCTAACTGTTTAAATTTATTTACCTACTGTCAATGTATACCTAATTTCTATTTACAATATTTACCTCAATCACACTTAAAACTGTTGAAATACGTTATTTCATGTAAATCTTTGGTTTCGTGTATATCGAATGAACGCAAGAGTGATGTAGGGGTTCACAGTAAGATGCGAAGATGAGTTCTGATGATTCAGTATGAAAACCTAAACTTAATTGTGTTAATTGTAAATCTGTTTTATTGTTTATTGTTGTATTGGTTTAGCTTTTGAACAGATATATACTATTAAAAAGTATTTACTGTGCATAATGTGAAACTATTATGATATATGTTACTTACTTATTCATAGTGCGATATATTTTGATTATAATAAAACGACTTACACACATTATTAAAAAAGGGGCAATATCTCAGCAAAGGTAAAATTGGCTCAAGGACATGCTATGAGATATTGGCTCGCTACACAAGAGGCATCCAGATACAGTGACTGCTACGATATTGTCCCTGATGTTCGTGTCGTGTGTAGGCTCTTAATTAGCAGCATAAGTGGTCTTTACTTATGATTCTAAGCTATTTCAGATTTATGATGCAGATTAGACAGTGAAATTACAGAATAAGAAAGTTGACGTCTTAGTAAAAAAAATGTTATATTACTACTTTTGTAACTTACCATAACAAGGAAGTTCTCATTTCTAATGTATGTTGTGGGATATACTACCTTTCCTAATTCTACATAAACATTAATATTATTTTTTGCAATTGATATGGATCTCTCTATTATATCCTCTTGCCCCTCTATTAATTTTGTATTAATAATATGAGTTTGTTGTGGGAAAATTTCAATGTAATTGGGGTCGAATGTTTTTCTATTCCATTTATTTTTATTTACTTGCGATAAATTTCGTTCACAAAGCCCCTCTATCTAATTGTTAATATTTCTCTACATTTACTTATTTATATATACCTAAATTTCTAACATAAGCTACAACCTTTCAATGAATGATCAGGGATAGTAAAATAATACATCGGAATAAATGGCATAATTGTATTTTATTCCCTGAACAAAACGTGTCACATATTTGTCAAGGCAAATAAAATTGGCGTTACAAAAAATTATGTAAATAATCACATACATAGTATACAACATTGTTCGGTAATGTCCACATGGTACCTATCAGTTCATTTTCTTTTAAGAAGCTATTCTTAATCTAACGGCACAATTCATAGAAACAAGGGTGTAAGATTCTACTGCAAACACAACATCGAGATTCAAATCTAAAGGAACCTTTTGTTTTAAAGAAATATTTAGAATATTATAGACCAAAGATATTAGAATAGCGAAAGAAGAGAAATTATAAGAGAATATTGGAAATGCAAGGCATATTTAACAAACTAATCTATATAAATACTTAAATAGAGATATTATGTTTGCAGTATTTTTTACAGTCCCGATTTATATACTAAAACTTTAAATAGAAGGTACATAAATAAATACGCTAAAAGTCTTTCTTGGCTATAACGGCATATCAATATGCCTACTAATAATACTTTACAACAAGAAGTTAAACAGCATACTCATAAGTAATTCACAAATGTTTTTTAAAAACATACATATTTACATCAGGATTCACAACTAGTTACAGAATACATAAATTTGAAAGTTAAATTCAAATAAATTAAAAAATATTACAATAATACGTCAAACTACAAATAGAGAGATGACGTGGAAATGTTTAAAGGAACTAAAAAGTCTTAGAAGCTAATCAATAAATTAAAGATTATTCAATAAAATTACTAAATATCACAGAAAATGTACCCAATACTTATTTAACGAAATAGCGTATGGTTATACATTTAGAAATGACAACTCAGTGACATTTCATGTAACTAAGAGAGCTTAGCCAATAAATAAGTACAAAAATATTAATTTAATCGAATATTCAATATTTCATCCAGCTAATAGCGTCTTTCCCTACGCTTTCTTATCTTCTGTCTCCAGTGTTGCCTTCTCTTTTTTTGATTGGTTTGGAATCTTGCACACTTCTTGTTTTGTTTTATAGTTCTGTTTTTAGAATTGGTCATAACACAGAACCACCCATTCAAAAACTTGTCATAACGTTTAAATACTGTTACATCGTATTTATAACACTCGCCTTCATCGACTACATGTTTTAAGTCTTTTAAATAAGCCTTGTTGTCTTTCACTGGTGCTATCATACTGACATTTTCCAAATCGATTCTGATCTCTTCCATAGTACTATATAAATTATTGGTGATTTCAGGAAATGATTTCTTCCGTTTGTCCAAGTATCTGCCGAAGTCTACGTTAACTGCCGTTGTTTCTATATTGGATAAGAATTCTAAGATCGCGTAGTAGCTCATCAACGATTTGTATAGCTTCGGTATCAGATATTTAAACTGTAACAAAAGAAAGCAAACGTTAATAATTAAATTTAGTAATATTGGTTTTGGATTACAACTGCTGAAAATTGTTAACATTGTATACCAAATTGTAGAGTATTATAGGACTGCGAATAGCATAAAGCAAGATGTCCTAATAATCATTGTCGGAGTAATATAACAACGTTCATTAACAGGAAAATGTGGTATGCTTGGATTGATAATGTTATTATTGTATGAATGAGAATTCTTACGTACATATTAGATTTATGCAATAATATTAGTGAATAGGAATCGTTGGCAGAGGAAAAGAGAGGTTTACATAACGTTCAATAAAGACTGAACACTAATTATGACAATTAATTTTAACGATAAGTGTTCCTATACTTTTTGCAATATTAGTATTACTAATGTTATTAACTCTATTGATGTCACTGCAGAATCTGGGATGTGGATAAATTTAATCGAGTGCGTTTAATCGTAGTTTACTGCACATGCCATTTGTGTCGAGGCTATATTCAGTAGGTATTAGGCCAATAATCTAACTCCGGCTCCCTCGTGCTGATGTTATAGCTTAGTCATTTAGGTTTTCAATCCAATCGCTACTAGACTATACTTTAACAAATCAACAGTACTTGTAATTCAATTTAAAACTTACAATCTTACGTAATAAGTCAACAATCTATTAGCAATCGGAATACAAGTAGAGTGTATCTTATATGAAGAATAGAAACAGAGATGTTAATCATATTATTTTTATAACATTATATTTTAATGGTAAATATGGAGCAAAAATTTATATGACATGAAAATAATTACAACACAAAACTTCACATAAACTGGATTGACTCCTTAAGACCTTAATATATATATTACTGTCCTATATTGTATCATATATCTTATGCAATAAATCATCATAAAATTTAGGTGTTTCACCACACTATGTAATGTTGTCTATATGCTTGGCTTAATTTAATCTAAATTGACAAAAAAATATATAGTGAATATATTATTATTTCAACTGTGTCACTAAACTAAACTTGTATTCACAGTAATACCTGAAACATATGGTCATTACTATACTCTGAGTAATATTTCAGTTCAATCTTATTATAATGAATATTGAATGAAATCATCTCATTGATGTGAACAGTCACTGTTCCCGGAATTAATATAATGGTCAGGAGTTCATTAATTTCGCGACGTCTGCGATCGGCTTTAGCGCGAACTTCCTTTACAATTTTAATTAATATTATTTAATGATTCACAACAATACACATGTAACGGAGCCGATCGATTTGATATGTTGTGTCATCGCTCAGATTTTATATTATATCACATTGTCATAAAGCTATTACATGAAAATTAATCGTTGATTTTATGGTTCATAAAACTATTGCATGTTTTCCCTCGACGCGAGAAGACGCAGAAATATGGGTACTACAATAAAAGCGGGGCTTGTGAGCAAATATGGTTAAGTATAAAAGCTGAAAACCCGACAATGAACCGCACACACGTTTTAAATACCTAAGCTTAACCTGTGAAACGTGTTGGAGACAAATGCCTCCACTCCGGAATCGTAAGTTCACATTCGTCTCACTTGGACAAATAATGTGTTTTTAACATTTCGTGTTGTTTTGTTAAATCGTAAATACTGAGCAAACACTAACGTGAACAAGTACGGGCGACCGCTTAAGTTAGAACTCTTGTCAACGTGAAAGCACACCGCCTTACTTATATACTTATCTAAAAGCAAGTCAGCCCTTTATTCTAATACTGAAAAATCTATATTTATATATATATTATAATTATTTTTATTTATAATAGCTATAATACCAAAAGTCATAAGTAAATATGATATTACGTGCAATAAGTTAAAGTCAGTCCAACCAACCTCTACTTATTTTTATATTTCTTCTACTATACTATGTCAGTAGTTACATACTATTACAAAAGTCCATTTGTGATATTTATAAATAGTGAAACAGTGGTAAACACTAATATACTAATAATATAATATACGTACGTCACTGTTTGTATTCCAACGTGGGTCATAATTCTATTTTTGTCGACTGACCATAGATCGAATTTGCGATATTCTCATTGGAAACCTTAGAGTACCGGATATCGGCGAGTATGCAAAAAAAATGTATTGTAGTAGAGAAACGAAAGGATATACATACATTGGAATTATATTAAATACCGCTTGTAATTTCTTTAGATTAGCTAAAGGATTTATTATTAGTCAATTATTATTTACCAATATTACTCAAACAAAATTAGTTGATATTAGGTCCATGTTATTCTTTTGTCGAGCCTTATGTTTTAACGACTCATTTGAGTAGTATATTTAATTTTTGAATTGTTCGTAAGTCAACTTAAGTCGGAGCGAAGCTGAGATCACTTGAATTCTAACGCTTTCCTTTGCCCAATGTCAAATATTTGAATTTCTTAAGTGGCCGTACATTGACGAACTGTCTTAGCGTATGCAAGAAGTGTTCAATATTCATTGCTGTGGGTACTACACGACTCGGCACTGTTGTGTTAGAAAATAATTTAGTGCATGTCCCGCTACAGCAAGCGGTCTCGTAATATCTAAGGACACCGGACACTTTAAATACACACATATTTATTGTCTCGCATTAAGTTTTGTGTACTAATTAGTGGGTGTTCAATATGAATACGTAATAGAAAGTATCGTGGTCCAGATGTGTTCCTTCAGTAAATATAGAGATTTTGTTGAGCCGTTAAACATTAGCTATATCTGGGTATATGGAGCTCTTAGAAAACAATTGTTGATTTTGAATACAATTAGTATTGATCACAATGGAAGTATGGGATCGTGTAATTTTTTTTATTAACTGTGCCAAATAATATGCATAAACGGCGTCGGGCGATGGTCGGGATCGCGTGTGTAAGGCGAAATCGAGCAGTGCCAATCTATGCAAATTTCCATGAAACATTTAACTTGTTGCTTTCTGTGGTTCCTTCCATAAATAGGTACTAAATTTACCTAATTAAAAGATGGCACGCGATGACAGCCACCAATTGTTTAATTTATGAGTAGGTACTTTACTGTACTCTCCCTGTGGCTAATTCAATTTAAAATTAATTCATTCTGCATTGATATCTATAGTTTCTTTACAATTAAGCTCAATTAATGAAGGGCGAAGCTTTTAGAAATTACATATAAAAAATATTTTTTATGTTTAAATCACATTCAAGTAGTAGGCGTTTATACGCCTAGCTAACTTGATGTAGGTAAGTACTTAATATAACTTTGCGTAGGCGTGGCGCTTTATAAAATACTTAAAACCACGTCAATTTTGCAAACGGAGAGCGGCACTGATAATTAAGGGTTTGCCGTACTAGTTATTGCCCTTAAGTACAATGTGAAGTAAATAAACGTCTTACAAAGGCTGTCCGCGTGTAATTTGGTCCGGCCAAACCTCATTTATGTTGCTACGGCGAAGACTGCACAGTTAATGCACGCAGATCTTTTGTTTTAAATAAAGAAAAAATAAATTAAAAATATCACACAAAAACAATGAAGAAGAAAAAACGATGGGCCGAACCAGTACCTACACCTTGAGAGGCAAAGTGATCGACCGTAGTGATTATAGTGTTTAGTCCACTTATTAAAGTTAAGGAAGCGTTCTTATCAATAATATTGCATAATGATATATGTATTTTGTTAATATTAATGAATGAGTCAATGGAGGTGTATTAATATTCAACTATTGCGTCACAAAAGAATTTTTAAACATGTCAAAACAAGTTGGATGTGGACAAAAAGATCTAGCTCGGATGACAATTTGAATACTCCAATTACCATAATTTTTTTTTTATATATAATAGCACGTCAGTATTAAGTTTAATGACATCATCTACTGTAACTATTAGAAAGAAAGAAAAGTTCTCTTTAGATGGAATTGGTTACAAAATATATACTCACTCTACGTTCCGCAAATGATGATTGAGATTTGTTTTGATGTTTTAGACGGAACAGAATTTCAGTGAAGTTTGTATGTGGCAGTCTAATCTTAGTGCTGTTTCTATATATGTTAGATTCATTTAAATTGCGCCAATGTTTCTTGAAGTCAACTAATGTATGTTCTAATTTACGAACAATATTGTCCATTTTTGACACGTACATCTTATTTAGCCTCTGATGTCGCCTCTTATGCTTTGCATGAATTTCGGGCTGTTCTAGCGTTTGTTCTTTGGTTAATTTTGTCATATTATCTTGCGACCTTCCATGTCTTTTATGCGCTATTGAAGCAGCTTCGGATTGCGTCAGGCACATTATTATTGCTAGTATACACGTAGCTACCAACAGCTTTTTCGAAAAACCTGTAAACAAAACAACACTGTTACCACTAGTCACATTTTTCACTACGTACCGACACTGATAAATGTTAGACCAATACTGAATTATTGAAGGCATTGCGATAAAATAATAAATATCAAGGGAATACCAGATAATTACATGTCATGCTGTTATCACTATTAGGGTGATAATGTAGGTGTTATCCTATTAAGAAATTGAAACGAACTGATAACGGGTGGTGAGTTCAGCAAATATATATATGCGACGAGATACGGGACTCGTGCAAAATCTTGTATATACTAGTAGGTAATATAAACAAAGGAAGTAAGGACTTCAACGTCTCCGATAATGATAACATTTCTTCCGCTGCGATTAATTAAATTTGTTACAAAATAATTGATTGCTTTGTAATACTTGACCGATTATTTATATGGCTGGGGAATTTAATTTACATTATTGGGAGTGGTATTAATAGTTTTTTTATATAGTTATAATATGTAAGGCTCTTTATTACGAACAGAGAATATGTCATTATTTGGTATATAATGATTATATTCCACATTACATTTGGCCAAGGTAAAAACGGACTCACGAATATCAATCATTCGTCCCGTAATATGTTACTGTTAAAAAACTCGTTACTTCAAGTGCTCGCTGTGCTCCCGCAAACGAGTGCATTCCTATTAAGTGCCGGGAGTTACCGGGACTCACATAAAAAATAATAAGCTCCGTGATTATCGTAAATGCAGCACTACTCACGTATGTGTACGGCTTCTTGTTCAATCTACATCTACGACTTTCTCAGTCACCATTAGATGCAGATGGGATCGCGCGATGGAAGTGTGTTTTTACCGAAAGAGACTCGATCGTAACTATTTTCACGCACTCCTTATCATTTCATTATTAAAATTAAAATAAAAGTACAAATTAAGACTTGATAGCGGTTACTATCAAATTTGAACAGAAAGTTTGCCGTTAAACGTATATATTTACCTACACAATTCATAATGTACGTTAAAAACTACTAGGTGAAACGAAAAAATTGATTCATTTTATATGTGTAACTATTTCTTGGAAATATTATCTTTATTGATACTTAATATGCTTGTAATGGAAAAATCGGTCCAAAATAAATAATTAAGAAAGCTATAAAATCATCATTGTGATGTAAATACTTTTGTTTTGTTTTGTGTGGTAACACAAAATGCAACACTTTTGAGATGCACGCTTGTTGCTAAGTTTTATACAATTTAATGATTTCCTTTTATTAATTTTAAATACTATATAGTATTTACTATTACTTGTAGGCATGTTTGTAAGTCTCGAAAAAGTATTATTTGAAAACGTGATGCCCATTTGTTCGGAAAAATAACTTGTTTTCGATTTAATGTTTGACTGTTATTGAAGGGTTTGATGTTTTGCGCCGTGGCCATAAAACATATTTTATGTACGAACGCTGCCTGGCAATTCTGTGCGACGTTTCAAACTTTAAATGGTGGAAGCACCACCGACTTTGCAACGGTGGTCTTTGTCCGCGCGAATGCTAAAACCTAGAAAGTTACCCTTTCATTGCGTATTTACTATTTTTAACTGTCAATAGCAGGTAATAAAAGGCAATAAAGTTAACGCGTTTTGTTTTATAGCAGCCGTTTTGTGACCGCCGTGAAAGTTAGTATATTTATTTAAACAATTATTTATTCAAGATAAAAGAATGTGTTCAATGCAGTGGTATGTCGCCCAAGTAGTGTGGTAAAATTTTCCATTTTTAAAAAGAACAGTGTGTTACAGGAGTGTACATGTTACAACTAATAAATGTGACAAAGTAATAAATATTTAATTTATAAAAACTTCAGAGTTGTGACGTTTATAGTATAGGTTATTTTGTAATAGATATCTCCACATAATATAGAAAATTAGGTAGGTAGGTAATTTGGACGTCACTGTATTTTACCATGTGCACTGCAATTCCGAAAGTCTAAGATGCTTTCGCACCCTGTAATTTCATTACTATTTTATCTTCCAAAGACTTCCCCTGTATCAAATCGCAGCGGGAGCCTAAGATTCAAAATAAATCAAAATATATACATTAAAAAAAAAAAACGGTGAAACAAATAAAAGGGGAAAAAAAAACTGTAACAGTTTACAAAGAGCTACTATACAGACAAATGGGAGAGAGAGGTATCCACGCCGTCTGCATGGGTACTTACTACATACAATGTCTATAGAGTCTCCAGGCATTTTTTCTGCTAACCTACTGCTCACATTTCTTTTGGTATAAAAATCGCAATGTGTTTGATAATATCAATTACATAAAATATGACGTAAATGATAGTACAGAGAGGTTTAACAAGATGTCATTACGTCACTTAAGGATAATTGTCGGAAAATGGTCAGTGATTCATTAGGTCAATTCGTGTCGTTGACAATATAATGTATGCCATGTAAATACAGCATTACCATGTATAGGTGAAAACTGTCGCGTACATAAGTTTGGTGCACTGGACATCTACTGTCGGCTGTGTTGGTTAGTTTTCATTCTATAATCTATTGTCGATGGAGTTAACAGCATACAATGTTATCGACATCTAATTGTTATATTTAATGTGGTATGCATGAAGTGATTTACTCATCACGGGGTTTTCCTAATGCTTATCGCAGGGTACATTTTCATATTTCGAATTTTAAAAATGTTTTTCTGGTAGGTAAAAGTTTAATTGAAAAATTAGTTTCACCGAGGTTGACTTTAGTCTGCGTGGATACCGTATTATCTATTTAGGTGACCACAGTTCTCCTAATGTAGTGCTAGTAAAGGCAAGACATGAGTTATATCACGGGTGTCATATCATAACATGATATTCGTAGTGACGTTCATGTACATAGACGACGGTTACCGTTTACGTGAGACATATTATACACTATAGTTTATACAAATTATATAGCCTATTAGTAATTCGTATTTATGAGTAAAGATATACTATGTGGAAGAAGGATACATTAGTAATAAGGACTATTGGCTTCCTAGCTAGCATTGTTTCCTATAGGATACAATGCTAGTCTCATAAGACTGATCTTCACGCGTTTCTCTCTATCAACCAATGTTAATATTTAAAACTATTACATTCGTGGTGGCGCTTGTTGACTCAATCGACTCAAGTTATATTTAGACGAAAACGCAACTATTGCGCATTTTTACTTAATGGTAGAAATATCTAAGAACTTGAAAATATCATTTTAAATGTGTGATTTATTGAATTAATGATTATTAATGAATAATTTTATCTAACCTATGTTCGCATTTACAACAAACACAAAAGAGTCATTACAAAGTAATTAAAATTTGAATATTATTTTATAGTACCTTAATTTGTCACGAACCATTATTCGAACATGGAGATTATAGTTCATTTATGTAAATCAATACTAATAGACGTATAACATAAACAGTCTGAGATGAATTAAATAATTAACATCACCAAAAAAGAAAGCGAGCGAGGTAATCGAATGTTTTGAATTCTAAAACTAAAATAAAGTATTGGATGACATAGCGGGTCGGACTTCAGCGAAAAATGTCTTTGATCGATTACCGACGGCGAATGTTGATCATTCCCACACGATTCGCTGTCTAGGCGATACCGAGTTCTTTCTTAATATGTATTGTTCTCTTCCAAAAATGATCAATTGAATTCGCTTGTGCATAGATTTGAATAACAAAGACAGATGTGACTTATATGCAATAAATGTACTTACCTATAAGTAACTTAAAATTTTAAGACTTGAAGATGTACAATAAAACGTTTCTAAATTTATTCAAATGTTCAACATTTTTTTGGTGTTGTGTTCAAAATGTTCTTTTTTGCATATAAATAAACAATTCGTTTGCAGTTTTAATAATCCAGATGAAAATTACAAGAAAAAGCAGTTACTTGAAACTTTATAATGTTTACGCAAGTTCTTGGAGGTGTCAAGGTGTTAAAAGGATCTTTACACAAAAGACTTGCACGTAATATATTTAGGTAGGTTTAACCATCAAGTTGGTAAGGTTATTTTTAAATTATGATTGATTTGTTAAAATAGAGTTAAATATATTTAATAATAGTATCGAGACGTAATATATAATAACTTACGACAGACTCTGTAAAGTCCACCCCGTTCAATCATAACTTATGTCCTACTGAAGACAGTAGTGTGGAACACTGAATTATAAGAATGAATCTATTAAGTAATTATTTTATATTATAGTCTAATTACTATATTTTAATAATTTAGATGTTATGGATATATTCTGCTTCATATTTCTATATATTTAAAGACGTACGATCATTATACTTAAACCATTTCAGGTACAACATAATTCATATAGATAAAATGTATGTAACATATCAATACGTTATTCTAGTTGCTAGTTTCCTTCTTTCATTATTTGCCCGCCCTCTAGTGGTAAATTTATGAATAAGTACCTAAGGTAATTCGCACTCAATGAGGGAAGGAAATGATATACTAATGAAAAATAACATTTATACTGTTAATTATATTGGTCTTCCTCAATTAGGTAACCAATGTTTAGTATCACTATCAATTTTTATAAATAAACGTATTAGTTATGGAAGTACTTTTCTACATTCCTTTTAAGTTTGATTTAAATATGGTAAATTAGAATAGATGCGGGATCACTTATGCAATTCCATGTACCTACCATATAATTAATATAATTTCGTAATACCGTCGGTAGGTATAAAAAATAAAAACAAATAGCACACACCAGCTAAAAAGACATCCATGAACAACGCATTGATGTAGATCCTTTGCGCAAGTCCATGTTCATCCGAACTTTTAAATTCCCGATTTGCCAAAGTGGAAATCGTATCTATGAACTTCAGGTGCACTGGAAACACTCGCGGAAAATTAAACGGAACACAAATTTATAAATGGAACACTTTGTATTTAAATATGGAACTATTATGAGTTCGCTCGAATCGGTCGTGTGTCACCGTCGTGGTGCAAAGAGCGTTTGAGACTGGCGCGCGAGCAGCCTCCACTCGCTGAATGGGCACCGAAATGCGGCACAGTACATGAAATAGCCGGTCAAATACTGCGAAAACCCTTACCCGCCCGCCGGAAAGCGAACGATGGCCCGCTCGGAGACGTCATTGAGATACATTTTGAGGTAAAATTGTTTCATGGTATTTCACATTATGTCACCTCTAAGTTATATTGTAACATTAATAGAATATTACCGGTAACACCGTAATATTTACCTATGTAGGTAAATATATTTAATTGAATCATTCATATAGAATTTATGCACATGTTCAATATGTAATTTATTATGTACATCTATTATAGTAAGTTGGTATTTCGTGATTAGAAGTCTAATTTGGAATATTATATTTAAAATTCGATTTAAGAGAAATTTAATTAAAATAAGTGTTTTAAAATTTTTTTTTACACATGCTTCATAAAACTAACCACGCTAACAAAAATGTAATATGATGCGCAGACAAAAACAAAGTGAGCACTTACTAATGCATTATTTATCTAATCTAAAATATAATATTTGAATTAAGATCTTGCAATATTGTTAAAAATGTATTAACATTCCTCTCCGCGCCATTCACTAACCGTATCTTGTATAAATGAACATTTATTCGTTGAGACCCGCCGATGAATCATCGATGAGTCTATCCTAAAGTGAGTTTTTATCGGACATTATAGTTGCGTGGTGTCGCACGCCTTCACACGTCACGTGAATCTATTAAGTGAAATAATATAAGATGCCAATTTATACTATTAGTTTTATATTATTTTAATGTGTACTAGGCGAGGAACTGAAAGGAAAAAAAGATTTTGTGATATTAATTACTACAAATTTTATATGTGCATTAGGTAATATTACACTCAGTTATTTGCGTAATGGGTAAACCAAGTTATTATTACTAAACCTCATTGTTCTAGTTTTAGAATAAAGTATATATATACATAAATATATATAAGAAAATATTAGTCACACATTCTCGAGATAAAATATGCTTTATCTATTGTTAAATTATATGAATTAAATAAGATAAATCTTAAATTACCTAAACATTTAATAATTAATAAAGATGTTAATATATCGACAGCGATGTGCCCAAAACGAGCCTATATCGAATACTTGAAAACTACTTTCGATTTCACTTCACAGTGTGAATCAGGTCCGTCACGACCAAACAAGTTAAAAAAAATAATATTGAACACTAAGCAAACCGAGCTAAAAAATGTCTGAGAAAGACGTTGGGTTCTGACACTGACATAGATACTTGAGGATCATACGGAAAGGTATTTTGATCATAATCCTTTAGTGATATAACAATACCAAACAACACACTTAGTATACTGCTCACTACCAAATCCCCATTTAGAGAACTTATCTGGCATGTGGTTAATGGTATAAACATTTGAACTAGCAAGTCGAGTATTTACATTGACACGTTTTTTGTTCCGCCGCTAACAAGCCATGCCATTGTACTCGCCTGTTTATTGATACTGTCAATAAAAGATTATTATGCCCATGATTAATATTTCCCGAATACCGGAGTATTCTTTTGTTTTAAGTAGACATAGGTCATTCATATGGATTCACAATAATTGAGCAGATTGAACTTTAAAATGGTTATACGAGTGTAACACACGTGAAAATTGTAAATTGGGCACTTATACCTCTTTATTAAAATCCTATCCCTCCTGTTAAACACAAAGCCTCTGCATACCTTCTTACTATTTTTTTATTAAATTTACAGAGGGTACAGATAATTTACCTTTGCTACTAGAGAAGGATTGTTATTAATTAGTACCATACGCTTTATTTACAATCTTAACGTGATCGCACTTAAAAATCATTATTGTCGATTCCTAGTGAATTCACCATGATGGGCTAAGTAACCTAATTTCGTTGTTGTGTAAACACCCTAAGATTATTATAATGATTCTTCACTTATACCTCGCCATATATTATAGATCACCATACACTTAAAATGTAATGGTACAAAAGTATTTTATTTCGTTCAAGTATGAATTTATCTAATTCATACTTTGAACTTTATGGTTCAAAATAATTGTGATCAAAAATGTTTTGAATTTTTTTATTAATTTCATACTTTACTATATAAGTACGTGACAAATGAACAGACAGGTTAGACGACTGTAGTGCGTTTCTAACAGAAGTACAACTGAATATTTAATTACCTAGCAAGAAGAGAATTATTCTATTACAATCTTAGTTCAATAAATAGAAACCATTATGAAGATTGATTGAGACAATAATACGTAATTAGTGTACTGAATTATTGATCTTTTTTCTCGTGCACTCAGGAGATTCCCATCTAATTATGTGACATAATGACATAGTTCTCAACGGTGAGTGATTTTTTATGAAAATGTGTATTCAATGATATGCTAAGGCTTTTCCGATGGATGTCTCATCGTTGAGTCACAGTGTTTCCCGAATTTTCACGGATTATAATACGTAGGTGTATGAAAGCCTACAAAGTTGGAGTCATGTTACCATTAAGTTCACTATTACTCATTCGCTGATAGAATTGTTGGCAATTGATCTTTTTACAGTTTCAATCTGTATACTAATATTGTTGCCGGTAGCATGGCCAGGTGATCATTAGGCGAAGTGTTGCTCTATTATCATGTTTATTTTCATTGTATTTTTTGTCATGTTATTTCGAAATATATATTTTTACTTGTACTGTTATGGTGAAGAAATAAATGTTTAATTATATATTTTTTTCTTTATAAATATTAAGAAACCTTATATGACATACATTGCCAACTCCAAATAAAGGGATGAAGGCTTAGACCATGATGAAATATTAGGAATCCTCGCTACCCTCAGAATTATTATTGTAAAGTGAGTTATTTGTTCATCTCAATAAATTGTGTGACTTTACATAATATTTGGAGTGGTGAAAGACAAAATTATGTCTAGTCACGCCGATGAAGTCGCGTGCACAGCTAGTAAAATGTGTGTCATAGTCGAATCGATTAAGAGGTCATAAGTGGGTTTAGATTTTATCTTTATATATATATATATGCTTATACTACAATGATAGATAAAATGTAAAACAACAATATGCTGTGTTTTAAGTAACTCATTAGATATTGCATTATAATATACTCCCATCTGGATCAATAATTCAATTAATGCAAAAAGTATTTAGAAAAAGTTTTAGAATCTGTTTAACAAAGTCCAAATTTAAATTTTATAATATGTTTTTAAGAATCAGTTTCTTAAAACTAAGGAATTTTGAATCCTTCACAGTAATTCCAATTTTAAATTTCAAAAGCAATTCCAACTCATAAATTCCTTTACAAACATAGTTTCAGCAGCTAATTTAAGTTAACCGTAAACTTATGCTTCCGCGACAGTGACTAGCCACTAGAGTCTGTTTGCCAATGGCATTGTTCACAAGCCACAATATAAATCACACTGTCTGTGTGTGATTCGAAAGAGCCAGTGTATTTGGTACACCTTTAACCCCTTTAAGTAAAGATTAAGGTTATCCGCAGGCCAGCTTCACTTGGAGTCGCTTACTGCAGTAAAGTAAAAATATATATTTTGTTAGCGCAGTAAGCAACTGAAATCGTACATTAATATTATATAATTTACAATATATAATATAAAATATACAAAATTAGTATTAAAAAATATCATTCTTTTTATTGTGGGAAAACCTTATATATATTCGCCTAAGACTAGGTTTAATAATGTAGGGTAAAATCCCTAAACATTATGTTAATTTACGTTAACTTTAAGCATAAATTACTAGTATTTCTTATTCATATATAATTTTTGTTTTGGTAAATAACTGTACCTACTATAATAGTACAAACTCATAATATATTATATAAGAGTATGTATACGAGTATATAGTATACTTTATATTTCACTAAGTATAAACGTTTACAATACTATATAAATCATAGGCGGTATTGTAAGCTTCGATGCAATTTTTTAACTCATTAATATATTTTGAGTGCTCTAGAATAGAAATGCATGAGGGTTGCCATATGCGCCACATTGTGCATAATTATTACTTTTCATTAGGTGGCTGTCATCATGTTTGTCTTTCCATCTTACAAATATATAGGTACAAAAAAAAATATATTTTGTCAATACTATGATTAATGTAAAAATTATTTCACATAAATGTCATAAAAATACAAATGAATTACTACTTAATTCGTAAAAATTGAGATGTTTATGCAGATGCGAACTTTTTAGATATCGGTTTCAAAAATTATTTATACTTGTTTACTGATTAAAATGAATAATTTTAGAGAAAAGTATTTCAATAAAAATGATATTAGGAATTAACTTTTTCTTTATCATGAAGTGTAATAGTCTGTAGTTTTTTAGTCATGGTAAGTTTTTTTTAAATTTATGATAGCATAAAACGAACTTAAAAGATATTATTTTTTTTGACTTGGATATTATTTAACCACTTTACGTCAATGGTCGCGGTTATTGATCTCTGACTGAAATATTTGGGTCGCGATACCTGTCACGATACAAATATTTGTATTTATGAATATGATTGTCTGTATTGGTCTGGATATTTTCTGTATATTTATAAAAAAAGTATTTAATTATTAATATCAGTGTTCCAAAACTTAGTAGAGCTTATGTTATTGTCAGATAGTGTGTTAGTTGTCTTTGGTTACTATTATTATATTACGTAGTCATAGAAACGCTTCGCCGTAAAAATACTATTGCATAAAAGTACTAAACTGGTATATATTATAAAAGTATACCTATTTATTATGTAGTTGTATGAAGGTGATTGAACTAAATTCTAACTGGGATTTAAATCGGAATTAGAAGTGAATTGTGTATTCGATGAAATGCATACTTGTTACAGGTAGTTTGTTATCGATGCGATTACTTTCAAAATGATAACAAGTGAACCTATACTGCAAGTTCAATCATCTTAATATGACCGATAAAATTATCTATATTTATTTTGAAAAAGTAATCGTATTAGCTTTGTCCCATATGTGCTTAATAATATAAATGCATTTTAAAAATATTTTGCCGATTTGCGGATCGGTTTTCTATTATAATCGAAACGCGAGGAGAAGAGCTTTATAATACTAGGTTCAGTCCCCAATCCTGTCTGCATGAACTAAATAAAAGGTATGTATATATTCCAAAATATATGGCATAAATTTTATTTGTTGTTACTATTATAAAACTAAACACCTATGAGAATGGGAAACAACCAAAGCTACGTATAAATGTGCTAAATATTCAACAAATTAATTTTATTAAATAACAAAATTAATGTAGATATGAAGATAAGTTTTAAACTAACTTTATTAAAGTTTTACTCGTATGATATGTATTTGTAATAATAATCAATATCGGTTCAAATGTTAGAAAGAGAGGAATATTTCTGACAGATACTTTCCCAGAAATCTTCTTTGGATATTTTAAATAATTTGAATATATAATAATATATTGTAATCTCGAGATCACATCACGCGATAGCAGAAAATTATAGTAATCAACAACCTGCACATTGACATTTAAAACACTGTACTCACCATGAGTAGAATATTTTAATCTATTCCTCTTTGAGGAATATCCACAGCAAATGTTCCTGTCTACCATTTTATGTTTTGTTTTACTATATTATCACAGATAAAGAATAATAATAAATCTTTGGTATTAGAAAAAAGTTTCACATTAAATTTAACAAGTCACTGTCACCACGAACATAAATTATTAATAATGTTTATATTTAGAATTCGCAAACATTTAAAAATGGAACGCATAATATATTGTAAATTCATAAATGAAACGTAAGTGCTGCGCGATCGCGTTCCGAACTAATATCGGATCGGGCGGATACGCTCAAGTGGCCGCGTTACATGTAATGTGCGTCCTGAACGTTTTTCCTTCGCTTTTATGCAAGCGATGATAAAGGATGCCTACCAAAATCTGATTATTTGCAGGGCCCGTCGGTACGTCATAAATGCGACGTCGCGCGCGATTAGGACGTAAATGGGCATATGCTCTTACGCAATCGCTTGTTCAAATAAATACATGTGTTTCAGTACCGGATTCTGGAGGCATATGAAAACCGATATCAATATACCTTTGATTCGGTATCGTGTCAATATTATTATGTTGATTTTTTGTTGATAGCTATGAACGGCGTTGATTGATTTATAAAAATGATGTAATATTTATAGGTATCAAAAGAAGATTCTAAGAATTATTTAGTGAATATTAAATTTTATTGAGTTACACAAAATACACTGTTCTGAAATCCTTGAAATAAATATGAATTTATTTACAAAATATTTGTTTATCTTTTTGACTTTGTTATTTATTTTAAGAAAATGCAAAGTTTAATTTTGCGATAAGTAGCTTATACGAATGTTTTTAATTCATCCTCTTATAAATTATATAATGTATATAATATATTGATAAAATATACAATTATTAGCTATGCCCACGGTTTCGCCCGCTTCATATTTTTAGCTATTAAGATGTATAAGCTACATTACTGAAAGTTTCATTGAAATTCGTTCAGTACTTTTTACGTGAAGGAGTAACAAACATCTATTCATACTAACAAACTTTCGCATTTATAATATGAAAATAAGATATGCTAAATGGAATTGAACTAAAGTAATAAATATCAATACCAGCCTTAGTGCCATGTTTGATTGTAGATACAATGCACAATGTGCATTGTAACATCGCATTTCCTTTAAATAATATTATAGCACTTTGTTTACAACAAAGTATACATAAATACTATTTGTCAATAATATATTTTTAAAGAAAAAAGTTATGCATTCACTACAATGATTTCAATGGGTTAACAGGGATTTTGTTTACCGTTGATATACATACTTGTTAAGTTGCTATTGACATTGTTGTGTATGCTTATTTGCCCAAATTTTACTGACTTCTCTTTTTATGTAACTTGAAAAATAAGGTCTGCCTGATTATAAGTGGCAAGGGTCGTCTATATACATTAACATCGTCTATTCACTTTATGTATTGGCAATACATAAAGTGAAAAAAGTTCCGTAGGACTATGACAATATGGCTCTGTACCAAATCCATTTCTTCCCATTTTCTTCTAGCAATTTCGGGCGTAGATTCAACATACTATAATAAAAAATGAAAGGTAAAACTAAACACGACGGCATCGGGGGTTTAACGGTTCAGCACACCACCTAACTTCCGATGGTTCGATTCCTAGTACGCGCACCTTCGATTCCTAGCACAGTACACATTTGTATTTTTGAGTATGATTGTTTGTATCGGTCTGAGCGTTATTATATGTATTATGTATGTATTTACAAAAAAATATCATCACACATCTGATTTAGAACAGGCTCGGGCAGTTTTTGTATAGCCATATACGCAGTTACCGTAAAGAGAATTACAAAATTTTGTTAATCGGCATTTAGGTAAAACCAATTTGTTATTATTACGTAAGCTTTTATTAGTGTAATAGCTAACTCTTTTGAAACTGTCTATATTTCCTGGTATGCATTATACTTTCGTAAACGTAATGAGAGCTATTATAATATATCTGTGATTCTATGTAAGCAATTCATGAGACAAGTTTAATTTTCTAATACATACTTACAGATTTAAAAGATTACTCACCAAGCTTCAAAAAATATATATTTTTTATTTTATTGACATTTTTAAATTAATTAGTGCAACTATTTGAACTGGGTGGTATTAGTTCAATCTATGGTCACTAATAACTGAGTTGATTCTTGATCACATTCTGTATAGATCCAATGTTTTGTTATAGTTACTCACCGACTTGCGTTCTAACATATATTCGCGATGCGCTTGAGCTACCTTAAGGTGTTTCTTGAGGTGAGTGATGTGTTGTAAAGTTAATTCATACGTGTCCCTGCAAAGATCATACTTATTTACAATTTCCTATAGTCTTTTTCTGTCAATACAAAAAAATATTTTTTCGCAAACCACTGTACATCCTAATTAATAGTTCAAATATTAACATATATTACTGTAATTGATAAATAACAAAATGTATTCTTTATTTAATACCTTCATCCATCCGATTTTGGTCAGGTGTTTAAATTTAATATCTATAAACTTCTAAAACAGTGAAAGAATCTCTCAAATCGATGCAGTGGGTTTTAAGTTTACTTTATTCCTAATAACATCTTATTTATATCTAGTATTAGAATGAACTATAGGAACAAATAAACTATTATTAATATATTACGTAAATAGACCAATTTATCGTCTGTATATGTAAACCAAATATAATGCAAATATAATGTAATCCCAAATTCAATCTATTTCATGTTTACTATTTTTATGATAGATGATTTGATCAATAATTTCTTTTACACTTAGAACATTTTGATTTTAATACTGTATTACGAAATCAATTTTGCTACTTGAAGTAGTACGTTCTGAGTGACCAAAACTTCAACCAAACGTTGCGGTATCCCCGAAGCTTCGAGTTATTTGTTTACTATACGCACTGATATTATGGGAAAAAGTGTGTCTGTCTGTTTTGTACCTTTTCATGTCTAAACTTATCTTAATGTTTGCCGTGGAGGTACTTTGTACAACGAGGATGGACATAAGCTATATTTAATTTTTTTATATAAAGTAGTCTGGGGTGAAATAATAAAGCAGACCAAGTCACGGATGGCAAACTGTGTAGTCGGATAACACCGATTATGATAATTAAAAACGAATCCATACTAATATTATAAATTATATAAGTGTCTGTCTCTCTGTTTTCCTTACTTACTTTACTTACTACTTACCTTTTCACGACTATATCGTTGTATGAGCCGTAATAAAAGTTGATGGGCAAATTTGACTCACAAAGTGGAGATTATTGGCTAGAATCCGCTAACATTATATAGTGTTCTATTGATCATGTATCTATAAGTGATATTAAATCATCATTTTCTTTTCTACTCAGTTCAGAATGCAGACCGTTGTTAAAAATATATTTTCTGTTTCATAACAAAATACCATATTATAATTATCATAATACTTATACCATAAAAACGGCTATGGAATATAATTAATTTTTAGTATTCGTATACCTAATACAATCAGGTTTTATTTTAATTATAAAAATGTATAAAATGATACTTTGTGAATAAAAAAGTCAAATCAATATATCTGCGCTAATGTAGGCCTATTATATGTATTTAAGAATATTCAGACTCGTAATAAACTCGGCTGTTATTAAAAGTTATAATATTTTAATAAAAATATCTAGATAAATGAACAACATAAAATACAGTAAAAGATACATTCTCAAGTATCTCAACATGATGACAAATCATAGTCTATTGGAAGAAAATAGAATAATTTTTTCCAAGATTTTAAGTTCTATTAAATTTTAAACAGATTAGGCATGAATGTTTTCCTTTACTACTAGTCTAAGTCAATGTGACTATAACATTAAGTATCTGTTTTATATTTTAATTAAGTATTAGTATCTAATACGAAGATTAAAATACATTTTGAATCACTTTTAGACTTCAATTGACCTAATATTCTATTTAATCTAGATACTGCAGGAATGACAAACAAAAAACTATTAAAAATATAATATTGTATTTTGCTTCAGCGAATTACATATACAGTTTTATCATGTCTTAATATTATTGCTATCAAAATCTATAGATAAATACTCGAATTTAGATTAAATACAGTGACCATCAGCGTGTCCATTACAATAATATAACTAAAAAAATAACTAAAGCTATATACCTGAAGAGGCCATAGTCCACGCAAGCACCATCCGTGCGACGGATAACTAAAATTGATTTTGGGATATGAATTTTAAACGAGATATTCGTATTTGACTTTGAAGGAAGTAGAAATAAAAGAACGCTTAATGGTCTGATTCAAACAAATTTCTTTAGTTTGCTCCATCCTCGACAGTGTATGTAGTAATATGGATATATTTTTTTAATTTACACTATTTTCAGGTATTAATAGTAAATGTTTAAAAAAAGTGTATAGTACCTATACTATGTATATCCAAGGGATAAAGTGTAAAGTGTAGGAAATTAATAACAAATATAAATATATCTTAATAATTGTATATATGATAACTTCTTAATAATTCATGAATTGTCCTTGATTTACTTTAGATGACAGAGACGTTATAGACATTGTGAAGCTATTTTCCTTCACTGTAGTATATGTTAAAATTATATGTTTCTCGTACATAAACCCAAAAATGAGTCCTATTAAGAATAAAAGTGCACATTTTTGGTGTAAATCCATAAAATAGTTTAAATTGACACACTGCTATTGGGTATAGGTAGAACATAGATTTTTTTATGTACACTGTAGTTATAATACATCGTGTTGCATATATTCTGTGACATCTTGTGAGAACCTAGAACCTAGAATGAAACTTTCATTACAACGTCGAAAAATTAGTAAGATACAAGAAAGTATTAATGTATTTATTGTTATAACGAAAGGATTTACCATTGATTCCTACACAAAACTGGACATTAAGTACAGGAGCCAGAATAAGAATATAATATGTGTAATATGTCTAAATAAAATTAAAGGTAAGTTATAAAATAATTAAAGATGATATCTTTATTTTCAGTAACATATATAAACACTATATTTTCAGTCTGAAACCAAAACAGTTCAATAACCCTAATCTTATCACATTTTAACCCGATAAGTACTCAAGCGGATACTAAAGTTAAGTTTTTAATAAAATTGGAATTTATCACTGCGATTTAAAACTGAAAATGGTTTACACTGCTTGTATTTTCGTTATTTCAGGCGGGGTGTTGCTTTCACGTGCTTCCGCCTACCAGACCGCCTCTCGGTTTAAATTCAGATAGTCCCATTCTATTGGTCAGCTGTAATTATTCTCTCGCCTATAACCATCACGCCTTGAGTTGTTTTGAACCAAATCTATTTAGAAACATGTTTCCCTTGTTCTGTTGTTAGTGGGGCGCAGTGTTATGAATATATTTGCGTCAAATGGTGCTTATCAGCATTGATGATATTTTTTTTAGAATTGTTAATTATAATATTTTTTCTAATTTATTTAAGGCTATATAGTTCGAGAATACATTCAACTATTTAGAAAAGTTAGACAAAATCGAGTATTTTATTTACATTCCTAAAATAAAAAAAAATACATTTGTATCTTCAAATTAAATTGTTGGGTAATACTTTCACTTCGTAGTTAGTTTTACTGTGATTTAAAAATATTTTGTATCATGTTAGTGATTCTATATAAAGCGCTATGACAGATGAATGAAAGAACATATTAATAGAAGTTACATTAGTAAGGTTTCTTCTTACATTTTTTTATTGAGAGGCCTACAAATAGAAGAATAATATTTATTATAGCTTGTATCCATAAATCAATGGCTTATGGCCGCGATGTCAATATTTCAAAGTCTCGTGACGTTGAACATTGTTAACACAGTAATTAGTCAGATAAATCGCAGCATCTGGCATATCAGAACAAAAGAGTCATTTAACTGATTAAATCATCTTTAACACCGAACAGAGTATAGATTGTACTTGTTATTGTAATAGTGTAGATAAAATAGTTGAGAAAAAGTTATTATTTACTATTTGTATAAATACGTAAAAAGAATAATACATAAAAATATTTTTTAACCAATATATTAATCTAACTATTTACTACAGTTGAATTCTTTGATGGCAATAGGGTTCCTTGATAATTTTTATTTATATTGATACAAATAAATATAAAAAATCAACGTTTAAAATTATTAAATCGGATTAAGAAAATTTTTTGCTGATTATGTCGCATAATTTAAAGATATAATATATAGATTTTTTTTTCGAACAGGTTGATTAAAATGATTGATTTCGATATAAAAAGTATTGAATTGTATACCTGCATGGTTAACTTTGTTACAATAGTACCTATTTAAGAAATGTATATAAACAGAATAATAATTTTACATAACTTCTGAAATTTGTTTCACAACGGTGTAATAGACGGTCTAAGTAATTGTTAATGCAGAAAAAATGTACTTTTCTGAGGGAATTCTAATTGGGAAGAGGTACTGTTTATTAATGAATTCAAAATGTGGGGTTATTTTGAACATCCTGATCATCATCCTGGTACTGAGTTTACAGAGAATTTATAGTTACGCTTCGCCGGTGAAACCCCACGTCATTCATAACCATTGCTCATTGTCTATGCAAATCTGTTATTCTGTTTGGTCATATCCGATTACTTGCATAATTTGTATCCGTGAGAATTGAAAGTAATTTAAATTTTATTTAAAAAAAGAATCATGACAAAATTTGCAGTAGATCATTATTTTGAGAATAAAAAGTAACTACGTTTTGTAAATATTACAGTAAACCAGCATTTTTATTGTAGTCTCACGAAAGTAGTACATATTTTACATTATTATATTATATACTATTGTATATTACTTAACACACTTTATGAGCTAAAGGATTAAAGAATTAGAAGAATGCCTCTATTATGCGCCCGCTATTATTAAATACCGAAATAGATGAAAGGATGTAGGATGTTATCAGAGATAAAGTGATTCTGCGGGACAGTTACGATCCTCTAAGTAGGAAATATAATAAGGAAAATTACTTGAGGAAGCTGAATTAAAGGAAGAGGGAAATAGCGATTATTTATTTAATATTCGATTGTAGATAACCTCCCCATACAAAACAAATACTCAGATTCGTGACAATGTGATTTATTGTATCTGACTTATACATAGAGAAAATATATATTTCCTTATTTAGATCACAACAGAAGCTTTGCTTTGTATAGAAATAGATGGCAATATGTGATGTAAAACTATACCACAAAATCATACTAATTATCTGTTTTGAAGGTTTACATCCGAATATATGGCAAGAAAAAAGATTCCTATATTAATCAGATTGAAAATTCATGTATGTGAAATGCAACGTGTCTATACGTTCTGTTTTGTACATATGTAGAAGTTATTTATTGCTTAATAAAATATAAGATAAATTTTGCTTTTTCTTAAACGGTTACAGTTAACATTTGCAAACAATGATTATTTTGTACAATTGTCTATATTTGAAATTTGAGACGTTAATATTGTTTTTAAATTATATTATTTCTCTTTTCTCTCTTATTTATACCGCAAATGTGGGGCTCACAAAACTCATGTATGCTATTTTAAAATTAAATAAATAACTAAAACATGAAATACATATTATCATCTAAGAATTTCAAAGCTGTTCAAAACGTTCACATATTCAGGCAGAGAACTTTTTTATTTCCGATCGACATTCACTTGTGATTAACCGAGAAACCTTCGATGACTAATATCACGCTGTAGGGCGAATATTCTTGGAATAGGATCTCAGTAAGTTCAGAGCAGGTATCTTGTTAGAGGAAATGCCTTATGATTACAGCATAGAAAAAATATACATATATATCTTATAATGCTTTATAGGTAAGGCTTTAAGGCGGCGAGTTAAGGTAGAAGTTTTAAATATAGCATCAAAACTTAAGTCATAACTTCAATTAAGGTATAGATATTTTAAATTATGAGTTGAGATGCTATAAAAATAAGCTCCTACTTTTAGTAACTTGTAGCTTACCCAGCAAAGCGAAGCAATAGCCTTACTGTAATGTATGCTTATTCTGAAATGACAATGTCAATGGGCAAAACAAACACAAATATTTTAATCTTTTGCCCTAATTCTTTTTATTGACTTATTAAAAATAGAAGAATAAGGAAGGTCAAATGGATTATAAACTGGAATTATAGGTAAATATTGCATCAACTCGAATGATAAAGACATATAGTGGTACGCGTTTAGGTACGTTTATGCCATACTTCCATTTCATTACGTCATATGAATGCTTAAATATTACCTTGATCATGATAGGTATTACCATAAGGCATTATAAATATTATTGTTATCTAAATAATAATTTCAATATATAATTATATAGACTTTCCCTACCTTTCCTTCGCTTTGCAGAATGAATGTTTCTTAAAAGATATCAAAAAGTATTTTGAATTAGCGCTGTACATGGCATCCCTAGTATTAAAAGCGTTTATAAGCTATAACAATTAGGTAGCTACTTTCCATCAGGTGGGCTATATGCACAAGTGCCATCATCCTTATATAAAATATAGTATACGTAAAAAGTAAAACGTTATTTTGATAAATAAATATTTATTACGAGCCTATTGGGTTTGATCTTTTACGTAACTTATTTTATTTATTTTATAATTATAAATGTAGATAAGTATGTCATTGTAAAAATATTGAACTTTTAGCATTCAGACTTGTCTCTCCTTCAGACAATGATAAAACAAAACCTACGTGCCTTTACACTAATGACAGTTGAAATAATAACTCGACAATATACAAGGTACATCGCAATTTACGTATGGACAAAGGCTCATTTGAATATAAAAGTGCATCGTCTAATCGAGTTGCGAGACAATTATTATGATCTCGTTCGTACGGAATCATTTGAATCGCAGCACGAGAATCGCAATTACTATTACCGTACCGGAAAAACTGGAAAGTTTTTTCATAAGACAGTTTTCTTATTAGATGCCACTGATTTGAATACGATCGCGGTCTCACGCCGACCAGACCACCTTGAATACGCATCTATTGTATAATATCGACATATACGCTTACTGCTCTGACTTGATTTATATCGGTGTAATAGTATTTAGATTTATTGCTGTTATTATCAGATATTAACACATTGTTTTAGAAAATAATAAAAACAACATTTATAAAGGTGCGTTATACGTTGCATTAACATATTATATATGAATTTAAAGGTTGACAGGGTAATTATTTTAGTGCATTTATTTAGTCTATAATAATAAATTCGATCATAATTATAACAACATATGTATTTATGTAACATATGTAATGGCTTACATGTTTAGCTTCATAAGAGAAAATTTCTACGCTGGCCAAGCGATTTGTCATATAATTTTATTTGGAGTTTTCATTGCTGCACATGTCTTAATGCTTTCAGAAGAACAAGTCCTTTTGTATCTTGAAAACTTCTATTATTCCCAAAATGTCACAAAACAATAATGACAGGAGTTTTTGAGAAATGAGGGCATAGTGTGGTTTAATTCGATACATCTTGCTTAACTTGGAGCAGGCCGGAATAGCGTGGTACCTCCATCTTCTAGGAGATCACATGCAAATAGTTATGTATGATGCGCAATTTATTAGCGCTGTATTCCTATGGTGAGCAAGGTGTCTAAAGCCCCGAGGGGATTGCTTGTAATACTATTGGTGCACCTGTGTCTTCAACAGTGCCGCGGGTTGCATAGCTATAATGTGGTGATGCAGCTTCAGGGAGACCCAAGGTGAAACGGTAATACCGGTGTAAAGGGTAGCTCGCCATCACTTCTAGTGGATAAACATTTATTGAGCGATTGCCAATATGGCGCCATTGGTGAATCTCACATACCGCTGGGCTGTTGCTATTAAGAGTAAAGTGAGATGTTGGCAGATAGTGTTGACACAGAGAAGGCAATCGATCAAGTTTGGCATTAAAGTCTTCTATCGAATTTGCCCTTATACGGACTACCAGAACAATTATGAAAATGGGATAATTCGCTAGTTTCTTGTCTCATCGATGCATCAAAACTATGGTCGATGGTTCGATAGCATGGACATTGATAATGATTTTCCGTGACGCTCTGTATTTTTCCCCAATACTGCTGCATATCAATAATTTGTTAACCATAGTTAACATTCATTGTTATGCGGACGATAGCGTATATAAGTACACGTGCCATACTAATATTCCTCTTTCCGTTGTCGAACCGAATAGCTTGTATCTGAAATCGAGAGTACTCTTACCATAGTCTCTTATTGGGGATTCCTAAACTATCGGACTAAACTTACTTAAATTTAACACTTTATTCCATACGTCATGCGCACCGCTATCGACAAGGAATTCATCCCTACATATTTTAACCTCAGCGGTCTCGGAAAGCGTGGTTTTAGGTGACCTTCATCCCGCATACACTTATATTGTGTAATTATCTACCTGCCGAGGTTTTCTTGAGAGACAACAGCATGTGGTTTTTAAGGGAAGGGTTATATTAAGGGGTTTCTTAAGGGGCGCTGAAACCCCTATGTTTCAGGTGTCCATAGGCTTCAATAGGTAATCATTTTACATCAGATGGATCGTATGCTTGATTGCCGCCATCAGGATAATAAAAAAAGAAGTGCTGATATATTTATAACTTAGTCACATGGGCAGTTTACGGGGTTATATTTTCTTTAGTTTCAATAGACTCTTGTAAATTCACAATGCTTATCAAATAACCTCTTAAGTTTATTATTTTAAATTCAAGGACATATATACATCCACATTATATTATCATTAGATAAATATTATTAGTGAAAGTGCGACATATATGAGGGTAATCATGATTGGAATTTGTCGCAAAACACTATACGGAAGGCAATTACTTACATAAACATCTCATATATACTTACTTACACTAAGGAGAAAAAAGACTAATTCACTCCAAGCCATATAATGACTGTCGTTTTATACCACTGACCCGTCCTGTATTTCCTGTTTCCCCGTTGTTACGCAAAATTGCTTCACTACACTTTAAATTCCATGATTTTTGCTCTTAACCCATTGTGATTGGAAAATTCTTATTCACATGCTTTGTTTGCATTAATTAGCATTGTGCCTGTTATGAATTCATTTAACATGGGTGATATTATGCTTGCTTTACATTGTAGATGTTTGTGATTTTAAAGAAAGAAAGAAAAATATTTTATTCAGTGCAATGTAAAAAATACAATACAATAAAATAAAATACATTTTAATAATTTTCACTTTGATTAGTCTTTGGTAGCAGAATATTTTTAAACGCTACCTAAATTTTCAATAAGATTTTTTTTATTATTTTACAAATAAATTGAAATTTTATTTGGTGTACTAATAATATATCTTATCGTATATGCATATATATAATATCAGCGTATATAGTATTTAAATCTCGTAAAATGTATGAGTAATATAAAATATTAAACGTATGAGTAATATAATAATTCACACAAATAATTTGAATTATTGTGTTTTATTAGTAGGTGTGGACGATTTATAGATATTTTTTTACGTATGAGAATATTTTTGCAATTTAGCAATATTTTAACAAACTGAATGACCGTGTTTATGCTCAAAGCTGTAAAAAAGCCCAATTAGTCAGCAGAGTACAACGTGGACATTATCCCACTTCAGTGATGGTTTGGTGGGGTGTTAGCTATGAAGAATACAATAGAATAGAAAATCATTTATTCAAATAAACTTCAATGTAAGCACTTTTGAATAGTCATTACATTTTTTTTAATCTACCGCTCATTCGGAAATCTGTCTCATCACAAGAAGAACGAGCAAGAAACTTGCGTGTTGCTCTTTTAAATAATTTTATTATTACTTTACATTTAAGGAGTGATTATGCTTATTTTTATGAAATAGATATAAAATAGCGGCACAAGTGTATCAAGATTCCATTCTTGAGAAGGTGGTTAAGCCCCTTAATAACACCATGTTCCATAATCAAGAATGGTCCCTTCAGCAATACTCAGCATCAGATCTTAAAGGTCAAGGCCAATGGCTTGGTTGGAAACGAACGTTCCGGACTCCTTTAAATCTGAAGACTGGCCGTCATCTAGTACCGATCTTAATCCGCTGGATTATTATTTATGATCAGTTTTAGATAGTATGGCTTGCTCTAAACGACGTGATAATTTGTAGTCCCTAAAGCATTCATAAGATTGGCAGTGAACAATTTTCCCACGGAAAGAGTGTGTGCTTTTATTCATTACGGGCATCAACGTTTAAAGGACCTTATTGTAGCTAATGGAGATAATTTCGAATAAGCTTTATATATTTTTAATGTTTTTATAGTAATATTTAAACTACTCACATTACAGCAATTAATGTTATATGGAACAGAAAAAAATAAAGATTTTTCCTTGTAACAATATTTATAGACTAGACTATATGTGTACAGCACAGCGGTAAGTAGATATCGTAGCACTATACTTAATATAGAGGGTAGAACTAACCTACATATTTAGAGAAAACTTAGATTACAATCCTAGTTTAACTACATATAGTATATATTTTACTTAGAATAATACATAATAGGACAGATTTTAAATAGTGAAATTAGAAAATATGATAAATATATATTATTTTATACCAAAAAATAAAAATAGAAAAGGTATAATAAATTATTTTTTAGATGTAATCATTACTATTTTTACGTCAGATAAGTGATCTGACGTGATCTGGCGGGGTGAAAATAAATCTTAGACTCGTAGGCTGTTTTCTAACACATTACTCAAATTTATTTAACTTTTAGAATTCATTTCATGCACATTAGAGACTCCATCATACGATCTGTAGGTATAATAGTCTAGGTTTCGCATTATAGATGCACCCCATTCATTTTTAAATTGTACAATAATTTTGATGGCATTTTAAATTTTTTGAGGAATTTAATGATGATCCCAAAATATGATGATGTAAATAGAAATGAATAAAAGATTTTTGTGTTTGATACTTCAGATGTAAACCAATTATCGTGGTAGCCTAATAATATTATACTACATATACTACATATGATCCTGTCGTATGAAGCCCATGTTTATTAACGGAAGAATAATATTACACATAGCCAAGAATCCACTCTGAATTTGAAACCGGAACTGTTCATCCGCTATACGTACTTTGTTTATAATAAAATAAACAAGCTAGACCATTTGACGATAGCTGGTAATCCCCATCTGATGTCGGTTACATACAATTAAGGTGTAAGCATATTCAATGTTTACTGTGTAACTTGCTGCGATTTTACCCGCGAGGAACCTTTCAGTTTACGTTTCCATAAGAATTAAGACCTAATCAATTATTTACTATCAAATCCATAAAACCTCTTGCATCCTGTAAAAAAGTCCAATGATTAGAGAGATTCAATTAATGGTTTGAGTACAGGAATAGCAAATGACTTAGTACAAAATCTTGGGTTAAGGTTGCTTTTATGCAATTTACTTTTTATTACAGCCTTATTGAAGAGGAAGCAGTGAGCGCGGTTTTATTGGGTATATGATTTTGTACGAAACTGTTTCAGAAAGGAGATGTACTCTGAACGAAACATTTTTGATCAGGATTTATGACTGATGATTTAAGCTAGTTTCTCAAATAGTTTTCTATTCTAATTATTTAAATAAAGGTTAGTAGTCAGTTGATAACTAACGTAAACGTAAGGGGTAAGAGTTAGGTAAAGGAATGGTATCTGAAAACGAAATATTTAGACATTATAGTTAACCACTGAGTCATGACGCTCTCACCGCTAAGAAGTGCCTATCTAAGAGTACTGCCTAAAAGTACATAATTTGATTTCATTTATTCTATTTTATTTTCAATTATTCTAGTTTTAGTTTTAGATACATCTTTACGGTTAGCAAATAACCAATAAAATAATTACAAAGAATAAAAAGTCAAGAAATAATATTTTTCTGTAGATTATTAGGTCATATGCATATCGTACTACTATCTATATCAAAAAATGTGTAAAGTTAAGCCATATCATTAATATATTGGCGTTATTATTTTTTTATAATATTGTATTTAACACTATCTCGAGCATTTTTCAACAAGTGTAGAGGTATTCAGCGGGGCGGAGTTTGAAAAACTTCAACCAATAGTAATGCACGAGTTTCAAATCTCCCCTCCCTAACTTCAGTAAATATGGCTTCAGCAGAGAGTATTGGCTTCCTATATTTAATTTAATTTGTACAAACAGGATTTAAGTAGGTATATACTTAAGTAGAGCAAAAGGAAAGCGTGGAAAAGCACGGTAGCGAAAGGTTCGAAGGAGGAAATAGTGTAATTAGTTTTCCTCTTATTTAATTTTGTCAGCGTTAATTTGTCTGCAGGAAAAAAAAGTTTTTTGCATATGTTGTACCTATAGTTAAAAGTTTTTAAATTGAACTATTGAAAGCAGAATCATGACGCGAAAATTTACAAAAATGTTGCTAAATGTGTATTACATTTAGCAACATTTTTTTTTCACAAATTTAATTATTTTTTAAATAGAGAAATCTTTCTGTTTACGTGGAATAAATAATTAATCTTAAGTTAGGCTTGACTATGGCAATAGTCAACCGATCCGAACTTGAGCCTGTAAACATAAACTTAAATACTAAATTGAACTCCATTAGATACTACGATGAAAATTTTCAAAAAGATATATCTACCTACGGTATACCTAAGGTATTAAGTTCATAAAATTACAAATATGTATTGTTTCCTATATTACATGTAAATAAAAAAAAATGTTTACTATTATACATTGCCGATTCTTCTTACTCAGATTCCTTTCAGATTAATGTCGCTAAATCATAAATAATAATCTACATACTGTGGCATCCTAAGCGAAACTATGCCAAGCTTGAACTATGGGTATTAGTAAACTACCGGATATTTAAATCCATCATTTAAATATTTCCGGTAGTGTACTTTACTTTTTTTTATTATGTTCGTTCTTTGTTACCATATAATAAAACCTCGTGGAACCAAAAACGGTTTGTTTTAAGTGTTAATATTTCTCGTATAAATGGTTGGAGGAATTATGATGAAAATTTAACAGAAATGTTAAATATGATTACAGAAAATTTAGCAGGACACCTCCCGAAGGGTATTTACAATTAATTCTATGAATATTTTCAAGTATACAGTATTAAGAATTAATTCATTAATCAAATAATAGGTGACATCATATATATATATGGAAGTATATGCTGTACCTATCATTGTCGTTTAAACATGATCAGTAGATAACAGGTCTTAATATATTATATATGTACACATTCGTACGAAATCTCGGACATCATTAGAATTAATAAATTCATACCAAACACAAACCAATACGCACATGCTCATGAATACAATTTTTTCTATTATATGATCCCCGCATAATAGAAAAAAATATATTCGTGACCCGAAACTACTGGAAGATGATATAGATACGGTACGTTAAATATTAACATTGCTGAAGTTGAATTAAATGTATACTAATGTTATAAAGAAGTAAAATTTGAGTAATCTTCGTTGGTACTGATCCGATTTTCAAAATTCGTTACACGTATGATAGCACATTTATCATGGAAACCTATAAGACTAATAAGATCCCGCTACTACTAATAGGAGCGGAGCTTCGTTGAAAAATGTAACAAGAGCCGGGACAATGTGAAGCAGACGAAGCAGCGCGGGTCAGCTAGCACGTTAAATGCTTAATCAATTCTTGTAATGTGTTATGGTTATTATAATCACGAAGTTGTAATAATACTTAAATAATCAACATATATTTATAATGTAATGTTTTTAAATGCTGAATACTAAGTAGATAGCATTTCAAATTAAAAAAAAAAAAAGAATTTATTTAAAATTTTAAATTGCAAATTGAATTGATTCCTGAAAACAGGTAGCTTATATAATATTATTAAATTAAATTAGCAAAACGAATTCTAGGTTATTACGAGTACTCTGCAAAAGTTATTGTACCAATGATTAAATTGTTGAATTTTAACAAAATTTGCAGGTTCTATTGTGATTAATATTTGCTTTATCTGGTATCAGAATACAATCTTATTTAAAATTGAATTCTCGTAGTGCACATAATAATATTATAATCATAATTTTAAGCAAAAACCAATGACGAGTTTGCAACTCATCTTTTAAGAATGTGTTAATGTGCAAAACAAATATTAGTGAAAACATTATAATAAATATGAATATTTCACACACACGCTCTTTTGGTTATGAATATTTAAATAATTAATATCTATCTAATTCAATAATATTTTTCTAAAGTGAAAACGGTGATAAATAATAATTTCTATTAGTTAAACCGCAACAATTTGATAAATGACTACCACCTACACGTTGCTTAATTTAAAAGTGTGAAAACAATTTATACTAATATCAGAGTATCACTTCTAGCAGGTTATAATTAATCTTTTTATAATTTACAAGGCGATATTCGGATCAATTTGAGTAAAATTTGCCCCATGTGTTAATCTAAAATATTGTGTCTTATGCGTGGCCTCATGTATTTCTATGAATGTGTAGGGCGTGTATGGGGAAGTAGTCATCCTAACTGCCCTACAAGACTTCAGGGCGGGCCACTACCATCGAACTTATAGTAGAATGCTAACACGACCCCGTGATGACTCCTCGGATGTGCATCATATTTGGGTTTTAGATCGGTAAGAGTCCTAGTCTGCACCTTAGTCAATGAATAGAATTTCAAAAGATTTTCACACATTACAAAAAGGATATAGGTAATCTGTCTATGTATCAATTTTCATTGATCCGCCCAGTATTTTTTGTGTGAAAGATAAACAAACTAGATGTATATAACGTCTATCCTTAGACACTTTAACGTTTATAACAATAATATTAGTAGGATTTCAATATAAATATGTTGGTACTTTGAACAGTTACTCGTTATTTACGAATAGTTGACTATTACTCATTCCAATATTGTATTGTTTTATTCATTATAGGTAGTATATTTTTTATTAATTGTATTAAATTCATAAAATAATTACATAAAATATAGGTATTTATTATTAGATATATTAAAAGCATTATGTATATATTATTTACTGATAATGCTAATTATAATATAAATAGCGTATATGTATTTTATTAAATTTAATTGACATTTACAAAAATATTGAGTTTGTGAATGATTAACACAGACGCATGTCCTTTAAAATACTTCTGCGTTGGCGAACAACGCTAAACTGCATAACATAAATTTTATTGTTCAATAAATATGTTGTATGACAGTTTGAGTGAGTATAAAATTATCAAATTAAGGTTTACAGGTATTAAAACCTAAGCTTTAAACTTAGCCGTGACACTATATGGCCATCTTCAGAATATTTCATCTAAGGCTTTACTTCAATAACATGCACTAGCGGTCTGTTTTGATTTCTCCCAGGCTGAACAATGTATATACTATTTAAATGGTAGAAATAAAATTGTATTTGTTTAATACCAGCATGTACTGCGAAGTGGTTGTGAAATCTCATATTAAAATTCGCTGCATGGTTAAGAAGTAAAAGGAGGAACAAATGAATGTCGACAAAGAGTTTGTTTTATATTATTTACTTTGTGTGTTTGTCGCAAATTACATTACGCGCGAATTGCCTTTATGTACAAAGTCTATTTTTTTTTTATTAAAAACATAGCTGTTTCTCGATACTTCTTTATCAGTAGATATATCTATAAATTTAAATTAAGAATCTTAGTTAATTAATAAAAGAAGTATGGCTTAAGTACAGTTCGGACGCAAAATATCAATCCAGTCGAATGTATGAAAATTTTGAATTCATTATGTCATTCATTTTATAATTACCATGTTTGATTGTATTATTATTCGATGGAGTACGTGACATAACCCGACCGCAAAACAATGCAAGTAGTTTTATTCTGATCACTATTTCTTACCCGTTTGCTAGTTTTGCGGTAAATCACATCTAAGCTATAACATTAAATTATATTAAAATTGTTATGACCATATAAAGTCATAATATATTGTACAGCCATAGGTATATTACATTTATGAATAAAGTTCTATTACGAAATTATCTTTTTGATGAATACTTACTTTAATAGTTTATTTATAAACAAGGTACAGTAATAACCAGCTATATATATATACTATATTATGACAAATGGATATTAAACAAATATAGGCGGTACACACCTATTTCAGTAACAAAGTAGCTTCTTTGTAGGGTAAGGGTGAGATTGGGCAGCGGAATTGCAGCATACAGAGTTACAACATCTTAGTCCTCTGAATGGGAATGGAAAGGAATACTACAGTCGTCGCATGATGCCGCGATGGCCATAGTGTCCTTTGTATCTATAGGCGATTATTGTCACTAGAACCCAGGTAGGACGTCAGCTTGATTTTCAATGAACGACTTAAAAATGCTATAAATATAGATTTTAGACATATAAACTCACAAAATTCGCACTCTCTATAATATCAGTGTAGGGTATCCTCGTAGCTACACAAAACAAATGAATTTGTAATTTCCCCAACATCGAGACAATTGAATAGATGTCACAGCGAATAAATTACACGAATAAAAACATGATGCTGCTGAATAAAGATGTGTAGTCGCAGTGATTAAAGTGTCATGTTGCAGTGTCAACGCGGCGATCACTTGTCTACCCTTGTCACATATACAGCAATTACACGCATTCAAGATTTCTCAATCCAAAATATGACGTGTTTGACTGTGACTTTTATTTGTATTAAAACAAAATCGACTTTTAATAAAAATAACAATCGTGCTGCTATACGCATGGCTGAGAAACTTTTTTGCTTACTTAATAAATATAAAAATAAATAAATTAAAATTACAAATTTATTTTATATATACATTTTAGTGTAGTGGTCATTAAATATAATAAGTATATGATATAGAATCAGCAAAATACATACAAAGTAAAAAATTACTAACAAAGATAGAACAGCTTAATTGCTCTTAAATTATAATATAATTATTACTGAAATACTTACAATTAATCAGATTATAGTTACGAGTACATATGATAAGATTTATTATGAAATCAGTACCAACATCTTAAAAAAACTGAGATGGCCAGAAGTATTAACGAGTTTAGGTAATGTCAGGAATAAAGATATATACCATATACAACTGATATCGAAGAAAGTTACTGAATGTATTAGGTGATATTTGTACGTCGTAGTCTATAATAACGAAACGGGACTATGACTAACCATCTATCACAGATAAAGAATGTCTATTAGCTGCATTATCACATTGACCAGTTCAGCACAACTTACATACAATGAAGAGCACTAAAAATTGTACGTTATAACAATAAATGGGAAAAACTGGCTCAGTATAATGATTATTTATTTTACTTACATAGTAAAACTACATATAAATAATTGGAATTAAAATCGACTAGATCATTTGAAACTTAGAGAGTATGTAAATGATGTCACATCAGAAAAAAAGTTATATATTAAGCATTTTTTATATTGTTATGAAAGTATTTGAGGAGCACATATACAGTTAGAGAGGACAATACACGTGTGTAATAACAGTTACATTATACATGATTGATAGACTTTAAATGAAACGTTCAAAGTGTACGTAAAATCTAGTAATTTGTAATATTCTTGCAGAGGTGTAGATAAATTGTTCAATTAATATTATCTTGTTAGAATTTTTTGTTAGAAACCAAATAAAATATTTTTTGTATCATTAATTTTTTTGTATATACAAACAACTTTATTAAAATTGTACCATAAACATTATACGATACACGATTCGTCCGCCCACTCATGTTATGGAAATCAGTAGGTCAATAGGAGCTACTTTAACTCGCGACTCAGTTACTACATTTGCGAGCTTTGATTCATACTAGTTGTGGGCGATATGCAAGGTTGATGTACTCGATTTTTACGGTACCATTATTTGCATATCCTCGGGTCAGACTAAAAAAAAGTGACACGGATACTATAGTAGTAGTGCAAATTAGTATCAAGGTCATAGTCTGCTCTCTCCATGCGTTACTGGGTAAGTGTAACGCCTAAAATCAACTTATGATAAATTGCTCATTGTGATACCAGATAAGTGTCATCTATTTGAGTGGTTTCCTGTGTCAAAGTGAAAGCTACCTCGTAAGGATTTAGATGATCGCACTGAGTTATTTTTTTTATAAAATAGAAATATATTTATGTAAGTAATTAATACATCAATTGTATATGTAATATTATTAGACAAACCGCTGATATGATAAATCTAGATAGATGAGAAGTGTAACAAGAAAACAGGTTGCATTCTTTTTCCAATGAGTATATCAAACAGGTAATATATAATTTACTATAAGTAAAGTATCAAATGCGAATAATAATTTACAATAAGGGTAGGTTTGAAACTTATATTATCTTTTTAATACATTTTTAAGATTAAATGATAATTTTTAACAATAGATGAATAGACGAAAGCTACGATGAATGAAGAGTTACATTACTAACAGTGATGCAGGTTAGGGACAGGAAAATAATAGCAATGGCATACGTTTATAAAAGAAATTCTAAACTTCGTCTTTTTCTTAAAATTAAAGTGAATCTGTTGCTTGGAGTGGCTACTGATGGGAATAAAAATAAATAAATCTGGAGTGAAAACATAGTATAATTGACATAACTATTAACAAATGGGCCTGTGTAATCATAAGACAGCAATATAATCTCACCTTTACAGTTAATAAATATAGGAAATCGGTATTGAACGTAGTTTCGAGCAACATACGTAATAAGGGAGTAGAATTCCGTTTAAATAATTAAACTCATTAAAGCGACTCTAATTTGTGCGAAAGGTACAAGTAAGCGCAGCTACAGATTATTTCTGCATACCATAGTGTAATAATAATCGTTATTATATTTGTACCTGGGTTTTCGTGTTTCGTGGCGTCTTAATTGGGGCGTGAGATCGTAATTTTAGTGGCATTTTGTTTTTGCTCATTACTTTCGGGCATTTAAGTAATTATGACGATTTCACTGGGCTTAGAATCAGTTTTTAACAGTGACTTTGTACAAATTTAAACAGATGAGGCAGAAGTCAGCTTCTGTTTCTGCTGTTAACCAACTTGCTTTATAATCTGTGTTCCGACATCACGAGAGAGAGTATTACGTAAATTCTTAACAATAAATAATAAATGTTAGTAAATATTTTATATATTTAGTAATTTCAACCACAATACCTTAATATGCATGCATAAATGGTAATGCATGAATGAGCGTCATAAATTTAAATTCATAGTCAGTCAAAGGAATAAAAAAATTGGACTATACATATATTGAGACAGAGATCGCGGTCTTTATGTATGGTGTCTAGCTGACGTCTGCGTCACATAGGCAACGGAAGCTTACAAAATGAATAACGCAACGAATAGCGCAACGTCATATAGCCTACAGCCTTCCACGAAAATTAGCCTATCCAACACTGAAAGAATTGACCAATTCGAATCAGTACTTAAGACTAGCCTACGCTCGATCAAACAAACTATTCAGCTTTATAATATTAGTATAAATACTTGTAAATCTATCATAGATATAAAGGTCGATATTATGTCATAATGCATACGCCAAGTGCCATAGAGCCGCGGGTGGCATTTGACTAATTATAATAAACCCTACGTAAAGGGACATCAACCAAGAGAGATGAATTATAGACAATCAATCTCACTTTCAACACAAGGTCGTTATTGACGCCCACTGGTCGTTTTGTTTTTTTACAACAATTTATAATTGATGAAACCTGTCATCAAATTAAAGAATCTTTTACTATGATCTGAATATATTGTTATTTTAATGTTTAACTCGTAATGAAACAAATAAAAGAGATGTGTATTACAAAGTATGCAGCATACTTTGTAATACACATCTTAATATAGGTACATATGATACGCCTCTAAAATTTCAGGTCTACGTTTAGATTACTCTTATAAAGAGGAATAAAAAGGTAGGCGCGAAGTTTAGTTTATAAAGAAATACATAATATTTTTTTTGTTCGCGCACTATTTTAATGCGTTGTTTCAGGGTTAGCGTTTCCAGATCTTTCCTTTGAAATAGAACTCTATGTTGCAATGTCGAGTCTTTTACATTTATAATACAGCATTGGTTTTTAAAATGGCTTTCAGACTTATGAACTTTTATTCCTGCATTTTCGTTTTAAAATTGATAAACCCCTATCTTGAGTATTTAATTTTATCGACATCATTTAGTTATGAGGGTTTGACTCCGATGATGAGCAAGTCTGGTATGAAGGTGGAGTTTCAGAAACTTTGTAATAAATTAGTACAACTTAATTATGGAATTGTTACAAAATATTTTGAAATAACTTGTTTTAAATTTGTATTTATTTAATTTTGTCTTATTAGAAGCACTTTTCAAAAATATTTTTATGTTAAAGTAACTAATACAACCATTTCTTAACACCACCATTTATTAGTTTATATATACTTGAATACAATAATGAGAATGATGAGATTCCAATTTCATACATCATCATTTTCAAAATTAATACCCACAGAACAGTTTTTATCACCGTCAATTACAGCTCAGTGTGGCAGACGACCCATATCACTGTTCTACAGACATATTCCAAATATTATTAGCTGTTTGGAATGATTTAATTATAAGATTTAATCAACAAAACTGCTTTGGATGTCGGGTTAGTGAGTGATATTTCTTTTTTATTCAAACCGACTTTAGATTTTAGGTTATCATCATAATCATACAGTAAAATTTGTAAATCTAATATTCAAGTAATAAAATAAACTTATGTTACACCTAATGTCCTTTCCTAAAGACTATTTAAGTCTATTTCAGTCTATATCTTATGTAAAACCACACGCACACACAAAAACCACAGTTTATCTCCATCATCGTGATACAATCTAGCTTCACATAAGGCTGCTTAGTCGTGACAAAGTAACAAACAAACAGACAGACATACTTTAATTTCTCTATAATATTATATATTTATAATACAATAGTATTATAAATATAATTATGCACACTGACACATACTTACGTTTACTATGCACTATACGCATTGGTCCAATAAATTTAATTCTTCCTTTAATATACTTAGAATATTAACAACCCCGAAATAAACATTTATGCTAATTCTTTAATATACTCGTAATTTCTTCTGTTAATGTTAGTATAGATCATTAACTGTTATTTGTTTTTAATAGTTGATTTAATATAAAGCTGAAGAGTTTGTTTTATTGTACCTACATAATCAATACCGATTACTTCGAATTTAAGACAGTCTAGTGTTTGATAGCCCGAGTAATTAATTAAAAATGTTGCAAAAATGGGAAAAATATGACATATATGACGAAGCTTCCCGGAACGGCTAGTTTACTTATATTAATTTGTAGTCAAAATGTAGTAAAAAAAAGTCAAACCAAATACACTTACTTATTAAAACTATATATACTAACTACTTACGCGTACTAACTCAGGCGTTTTATACCTTAATTTATTGTTACAATTGTACCGTATGTCCATTATTATATACCTACTCGTGTGCTTTTACACGTGGGTATATAGACGAGACTGCGTAGGTGTCAGTTGTGAAAGTTTTACCCGGTTGACGGGTAATGTCGAAATGGCCACTTTGTTTAGGTTTTCGCTTTGTGAATATGCGAATTTTGATTTAGATATTTTGATCTGGCGACTTGAATAATTCTATATCCATATTCACTATGACCAGTCACATTTGCAATTCCGTAATTTTTATAATTTCTTAAAGAAGTAAAGTATTATTTGGAGTAATCTTTCTTTTAGACGCATTTGTTGATGCTGTAATCGATAAACAAATACGTGTTTTAATGTACAGTATTTATGTACTTACTACATCTAATATTAGTCGATATGATTAATAATTGTGAAATAATGATGAAATTTACCTCTTTTAGCATCAACCTCACCTGTAAAATCAATGACTATTTAATCTGACTCATTAATATACACTCCAAATTTAGATAGATTTTCATCCTCCGCACATATGTATGTATTGCTCAGAATTTGTTATGACCTTATAATTGAAATGTTATGAAGTGTTAAAAACACCTGGCCATTAAATGATAATTACGAACAATGTCATTAAGACGTATGAATGTATTTATAATTTATACTCGTTTAAAGCTGATGGGAAGATTTAATATCTTCATAGTTTAGATACATTTATATTTTTTAAATTACAATATTTCATTCAATATCAATTTGTATTTGTGGTCCTATAAACTATATAAGTATGTAATAACTATATAAGAGTTAAGAGAGTGTTAAAAATGATATCACTACATGTATCTCTTGCTGTGTCCACAATCAAAATTTTAACTTTGACCAACAGTATAGGATCTATATGATCACGACATGGTAGACTAGATCTGGTTATACATCTTTTGGGTCTATTATCGCATCTTTATCTATTTCGTCACTCTTACATACGGCATTTCCTACAAACAAATTTTTTCTTTCCCTATCTATAAGTACTAACATATCCTAATCTACTTTACTACTAATTCTACCTCGAATACATCGTTTGTATTTCCGCTATTTTATTTGTATATACTTACATAAATGTATTTGTCAGCATTTGCTACCATTACTTACCATTGAATCGCTACCATTCTGTTACAGAGATATAAATAAGGATTTGCTACGAGTACTTTTACTCGTGAGTGGAATGCGTAATGTAACGGTTACATGTTATTAGTCACAGAAGTATTATATAACATCAAAGTTTGTTCCATGTGATCCGAGGTCTCGCGGTATGTAGGTGCAATATTTCGTTTATGAATCATTATATTCTATAGTCACTTTTGCCACGCTTATGTCACCTACAGATAACTTGGACATGTACCTGGAATTAAATTAAATTTATTGTATTATTTTTATCTGATAAATATAATTTCCTTTCGGAAGTCGGTATTTTGTAATTTTATAGAAACAATAAGATTATAAACTACTTATGGAAGATGTTATCTAACCGGACGTATGGTTAAATATTGGTTTACTATTTTGTTTATAGGTTTAATAAATTCTAGGAATGGATAAAAATTGATGGATAGAAATTGATAAAAAAATGAGTAATACTGGAAATTTTCAAATATGTGTCGTATTTAAAAATAATAATAATATCTATCAAATTGATATAAAATTCACAAACAATTGTGTAGATTCTATTGACAAGAGAGAAAGGTTGGTAATCTGTGAGATTAAGTTAACATTTGTCTCCGAATATATATGCAATTTTGCATTTATTGTGTATTAAAATAAATAATTATTTGAAAGCTTAAAAATGGTTGTTGATGGTATATTTTGTACTTTTTTATAAGAGTTCGAGTACATTATACTAGTATAAACTTACGAAGTACGTGTCAGATATCTTATTATTGTAACGGATACGATATCTTATTTATAACCTATATTTCTTGCAGCAGTATCACATTTTATATTACCTTCGCCAGTATCACATAAAGGGAACAGTATTTCTTTTTTCATGATACTATGCAGTTATTATTGCGTCTATTTAGTCTTGAAGCGTAATTTTTACATTAATTAATAGATAAAAGTATTTGAAATAATACAAAGTCCAAGGATTAAAATACATAAATAAGATATAAAATCTATTAACACATTTGTGCCTACATTTGCGACCATGATTTCAGAAATACTCTTTTAAATAGTCTGTTTTATTATCCATTATCTGTTATTTACTGTTCTACAGTATTTACTTTTTTATTCATTGTAATGAAATTTGCAGTTACTCCTTTATTTGGTATGCAAAGAAGAGATCAGTCATTGCTTAAATATGGAAGTTGGCCTTACTATGACTTAGGAGATGACAGTTGTAGCCACCTACTTACTGTAACATATGATTCAGGATTTCAGCGGCTAAAAATGGAATGGTTACGACGCTATTACTTTGAGAGATTGATGAAGTCACACAAGATGCGTCATATGACAGCGGAACTAGTATTTGGTTAAGAATTTGGTTGAGACAGCTGCCCTACTACGATGCCCGGATATTAACAACGTATTATACGTTGTTACTACGTTTTACTATATTTTTAGTACTATATTTGATTTATAATGCCAGGAAATAGATTATACTTATATGTAATAATATATTTGTTATTATTATTATTTTTAAAGCAATTGTGCGTCGTATTACACTATCTCTCATGTTGATGAGAGATAGTGTAATACGACGCACAATTTGTATTGGAAAGGAACATTGATAAGAAGAATAAGAAGAATTGAACTTGTCGTAGCTTTTACGACATTTAAATACTGCATGTACAATGATATAATTATTATTTACATAACAATATTTCTACTAATAGTAGAAATTAAATAATAAATTCCAATCTGCCTGGAAACTGTTAAACATTAAAAAAAAAGGTAAATACTAGTATTTTAATACAGTAGTTAAACTTTTAATAATAAAGTTTTGATATCGTTCTACATTTCTCAAATTATGATAATGTAATATAATAGCATTAAGTACATGTGATATTCAGCCTATTACCAGGTCGTAAGATTTATGAGGAGTTAACTCACGTAAACAAAGGCGACGTTTATGTTCGTCGAGCTCGTGGCAATTCGAAATGTGTGGGGTATGTTTCCACTAGTCTTTAGACGCGAGTTTCTTCCAAATAAAAAGACAGAGTTCGATTTTTCTTTCTTCAGAAAAACAATCAAAATAGATAAACAATAAATATAATAATAGCATTTATATCAAAAGATATATTTAAAAGTGCGAGTAATTGTTTATTAGGTATCATATCGTAATCATAATTACTAATTAATTTTTTACTATTTGTAAGCTACGAAATGTATTTCAAGCGATAAAAATATAAACAAATGCGAAGCTAATTATAGATTGTATAATTTAGATAAATTTGAAAAGAGATGTAATATATAGAAACTACTTTATCTTTAATTTTCTTAAAATTTTATTATTTTTCTTCTCACTCGAGATGAAGAATCTTTAATCGTGATTTCATATGTGACATTATTTACTAAGGAAAATAGGTATCCGTTGTAAATATCTCTTAAAATTATAGATTAAATTAATTATATTCAGGGAATTCACCTTTAAAATAAACTTCCACGTAAATTGTCCGAGTGTTATTTAATTACGATTGAACATATTATGACATTTTATGCGTCTTTTAATTTTATGCATTCATTGGGATTTTTTTAACTCTTTCTAGTTATACTTATTATTCGGTTCTCCCCCACTTATGCTGTCTACACAGAATTTCGAAAGAGCTTGGATGTGAAACTCTATACTCAATAACTGCTCTTAATTGAATCGAGTCTTCTTTATAAATTAAACTTATTTTAGATTGTTTAGAGCGCATAAAAGAAAACGATAATATTTTTTTATGTAATTGAAATGCCAAATAAATAAATGGTAACAGTTATCTATATACATGAACAGTACCTACCACAAATATCGCGGTATTATGTGACGCTCGTGATATCGCGCATACGTTGCCATTCCGAATAGCTTTCTCATCAAGGCATAGGAATTATGGGATATGAAGGTCTGCCTGCGTATTCCGTATATCGTTAACCTAAATATAGCGGTAGCTGAAGTAGATAATGTCAGCTTTAATTATTTCAGCTGCCTACCTCAGCAGTACCTCAGGGTACTCACGCAGGCGATATTTTACATAAAAATCACGGTGGTCGGATTTACGACAAGGTCCTCAACATGATCTGCTGTTGTTGAGATATTTGCTCATCTTTCGGAACTTATGCGGATGATGCGGCCCATCGGATCCCAAATAAGCCTGACCGTTTAATCAATTAAAATAAATAAACGCACGGTTCCCGTGATCGGTTATATCAGTTACTGGTTTTGTCTCATTGGATTATGTTTCATTCGATTAGCAATTGACATGTGAGTTCCTTTATTTCTTATAGGGATACCTTTATAATTATTCTAATGTATTTTGTTTGAAAACCAGCTAAAGCTATATAGATACAATATTATAAATTCTAAGGCTAAACGTCGGAAATAAAGTAATGAATTTTTATATCGAGATCACGAGGACAAATAAGTTATTTCTTTGTTTAAAGCAGACGAAGTCCCTTATAACTGTTAGTATAAATATAAATCTGAATATATTTTTCTCAACATTACGATGGATGTAAGTAGGCTGTGAGTTTTGAGATAATTTAATCATAAATAAAGATACTACCTTCGTCACTTTCAATAGAGTGTTTTACTTTTACTTATCTTTATTTGCATTACGTTGTTTGTAACGATTACTCATCAGCTGACATCATCTTTTATACTTCAACGTCAATTTTAATCGTTTGTAATCAGCGAGCGAGCTACGATTGAAATTCAATCATTTGTCAACCAATTCAAGGCAATATTCTTTCGATTGGGACATCTATCGCTTTCAATCGTCATATATTAATAATGTTATTACGTATAGTGTGGGATGTTTATTAATATTATACTCATTTCGACTTACGTATTCGAAATTTATTGTATATAATGAAATTTAGATGTATATAATATTGCCTCAGCAATAAATGAAAACCAATTTTCGTATGTAAATCTTACACTCTTCACATTAAAACAGCAGCACATATGAAAGACTATGTTAGAAAAAAATAAAAAATATGTATTCAAGTTTTAATCTCCAAATTAAAAAAAAAATGTTGACAGAATGTGCCTATTGTATGCCATATTAATTCTTTATGTGAAAGATTCGGTCAAATTTTCTTCAATAGCATACCAACCCAGCGAAGCTATACAATATTGTTAAAATATTACACAAAGTATAGGAACAGGTTATGCACGAAGTTCCATAACTCATTTCGGCAAAGATGTGAGACTTGTCATCACTGTTCGTATTCATGTAAAATGAATCGCAGTATTATTTTGATTAATTTCTATATTGATATAATATAAATGTATATATATATAAGGTAATTCGGTCTATCGTATGTATTTGAATAAATAAAACCAACAAAACTGACAACGTAATTTACGACGTTAACTGTACAATAAATGTAAGGTACGATTTCAAGCAGGACGTAGAATCCTATTTATTTTCATTGCTGTCCCCACAATAAGTGCGATTGTATGCAATGAAGGCAACAAAGTGAATACCTCGCACTTCTCCTGCTTATTGAATGAAAGAAGCTAGCGTGCTTTTGATTTGTATGCGCGAATGAATGGACTATAACTTATGGAGGGTAACTATACAAGTGGTTTACACTGTGTTGTTTTGAAAAGAAGTGTGTCATCATTTTTATAATAAATAGCATAGAAATGTAGTGTTATATTTTATATAACATTAATATATTTGTACTGCAAATAACTTTTATCTACATCAACAATGGTTGACTCGTATAAAATACCGGAAGGTGATAAGAATTAAAAATATTTTTACTTAACTTCAAGTAAAATTGTGTTACGATAATACATTTAATAGAATCATAGAAATAATAGAATTATAATTGTAGATAGACAACTCTGAATATATCTACATGCGCGTCAGCCAACGACGACAATTACTCAACGGCTGATGTATTTGCGGCGCTACCACGACCCACAGCACCACGCCCACTCGTGCTGTTGCATTTGCTATGCAATATAGAAGTTGAAACACTTTGTCAATATGTACTGCAGTTAACTGCACTTATAAAAAAAAATCACATATTTGAAATATTATGACCATAGTAATATCTATATATATATATTTACTTTACCGCGCTAAATAGTATTTGATAATACTATGTTAAGTTGCATGTGTGAACATTATATATAAATTACACTTAATATTTGAGTTGAGTATTATACAATGTATTAAATTTATGACTTTTTGTATTTTTATTTCAGTAAGAAATGTTAATTTGAATTAATCCTATAGACCTATCTTTTCCGTTTCGATACAAACACGAAAAAGTGCACAGGCACAGTGCAGATCTAGAATTATAGTTTGAAATAAAAGGATAAACAAATCCTGTATCTCGAATTTATATATTAACACGCTGGTCAAAAGGTTCAGTTCAGGATAATAATTCGAGTTGCGTAATGTGCTATTCTTTCCATAGCAAATGGATCCCCAGGATGTGGAATGCCACACACTGGGGATAAAGGACACACTTCCGGTCATGTGTACTCCAACTTATCTATAGATTTTATGGTAATATTTTATCGATTTAATTATTATTTTGTAGATGTCCATTTCATTACTTAAGGTATTAGTATTATTTTGTTTAATGATAGCGGAATTAAATAAAAAATTACAAATAAATTAAATAATTTATCACAATTATGTTACGTTTACCAGTAATCATTTGACTTTGGATAAGCTGTAATTTCCTTCCGTTCGTCCTCAATTAGTAAGTATGCGATTTAGTCATTGGTGCACTTCACTTAAATGTTTAATTAAATACGATTCTATATTTTGAATTAACATTATTTCTTACCAAAAACTAACAATACTATAGATATGAGAAGCTCTATAATTCGGTATTTGGGATTTATTATTAATACGTACTTTAGTGACATACTGGTACTACATTCTTGTACGCATTTTGTGACTTTAAAAAATAGACAATGATTAAGTCAGTAATGCTTTTTCTTATACTTATATATTAGTTGAGTGATTTTTATGAGAACTAAATATTTTTAACCAACATCAAGAAAGGATATTGTCTTTTAAGTACAATTCTAGAGTGTATTTTATTTAAGACAATTTCGATTTGATACTGGAATGATAAACATGCATGGTAGTAGTAGTTCATGTACGGGATTGTCACTTAATGTTAGACATAGTTACTTACATAAGTACACAATGTAAAACTGACTTGAGATTCAGATAAGTTTCTTGCCAGATCTTCTCAATTGAATCTGTATACTGAACTATACGGGAGGGAAAAAATATTAATACCAAAAATTTTGACGTTTATAAGCGGCTACAATATTCTACATGAATCAATAATTTTTGATTTCATTGATTGATGTGATGATTACCTATTTTTCTAATAAGAAAATAATGACATGGTTAAATGATAATATGAATATGTTATGTAGTTGATACTATAATGTTATATTTACACAAACGTTATCGGTGCTATGTGGATTAGACTGACTGAAAGTGTAAAATATAAAATATACATACTTACATATTGCCGCGGCAAGTTAGCACTTCTAAGCGTAATCTGGATGTAGATGGACTTCCCCGAGAGTAAACCTTGTAAAATTCCGTCACTTTGTAAATAAATGATATGCTTAGTTCCGGATATAATAGTTAATCATTAGTTTTGTAAAGGTACCTACACCAATAATTTTATAGATACCAGTGATCCATTGCTGACAAGATGCAATCATCATCATCATCATCATCATCGCAACCCAGAAGACGTCCACTGCTGGACATAGGCATCCCCCAAAGATCTCCATACCTTCCTGCGATCTTGACCAGATCGTCGGTCCACCTTGCTGGAGGCCCATAGTTAGCGACCACGTCTCTGTGTCGTAAGTTATCACTGGCAACACACATTGGTCGTAAACCTTTGTCTTGACACACTGCGGAAATTTGGACGAAAATATATATCGGAGCTTCCCGAACGCTGCCCATTCGAGTTGGATTCGACGATTGACCTCTTTCTCGAAATTAGATCTACCTAGTTGGATAGTTTGCTCTAAGTATACGTAGTAATCGACAATTTCGTGAGTAGAATGTCCGATGTTTACGGGAGCAGGTACGACATGAGCGTTTTTCATGATTTTCGTCTTGTCCATGTTCATCTTAAGACCTACTCCTTGTAAGACTCTACTGAGGTCTTGGAGCATTTTGCTAAGGTCTTCCAGGGTCTCAGCTATGACCACGATATCGTGGGCAAATTAAAGGTGATTGAGGTACTCGCCGTTAATGTTGATGCCCAGCCCGCTCCAGTCCAGAAGCTTGAAGACATCTTCCAACGCGGCAGTAAACAGCTTTGGCGATATGACATCGCCTTGCCTGGCACCTCACTGCCGGTGGATAGGCTTTGAATTCTGGTTGTGTAGGCGGACTGACATAGTGGCGTTTTCATACAAACATTTCAACGCTTCGATATATCAATAGTCAATTTGGCACCGCTGTAGAGACTGTAGCACCGCCCACGTCTCGATCGAATCAAAGGCTTTTTCATAGTCCACAAATGCCAAGCAAAGTGGCAGGTTGTATTCTTCGGTCTTCTGAATTACCTGCCGCAGCGTATTAATGTGGTGTATGGTACTGAAGCTTTTTCGGAACCCGAGAGAGACGATTCGTGATGACTCTCGAAAACTTATATACATGGCTCAGCAGTGTTACGGGTCTAAAATCTTTTGTCTCCTGAAAAAGCGATTTGTCTCCCTTCTTGAAGAACAGAACCACCACACCCCTTTGCCATGCTTGAGGCGTTGTGCACTCTAGGATGACTAAGTTGAATAGCTTCTGGAGGATTCGTAAAACAGGTCTTCCTACATCTTTCTCCGTCTTCATCCAATAACTCCGTCATCGCCCGGCGCCTTGTTGTTTTTAAGTGCCATACCAATCTCGTACAGGCCCCACCGTTTTTAAGACCGCTACCATGGTAAAGACTAGCGGGGTTGCCGGGGACTGGGGGCCGGGGCCTTGGGTGTATATCCATTTGGGGCGATATTGCCATAATTGCCACTCTTGACGTGCGGGTTGGCGATCGCAGTGTGATGGTAATTACTTAGTAGAACGCTGCGGCCCGTCCACTAGTCGATGAATCCCTTAGTCACCTTTTATGACACCCAGGAAGAGAGGGGGTAGTGCAATTCTTACGGCGACACCACACTCATGAACCTTTAGTTACATTGTGCTTTTTTTTGTTGGTATTTGATTTTTTTATATATTATATAATGTATACGCATACTAAAACGCGGCATACCGCAATAGTCGTGTCCGCGTGTATACATTCATAGATCTATTCTAGAACAACAAAGATCTAATATTTCATTAATGATTTAATAAATAAGTTTGCAGGCACAACAGAAGAAAAGTTTTACCTCGTTTGGAGGGTATTTTTTTACCTTTGTTTAGACTGTATGTTAACCCATATTTCACAACAAATTCTGTGAAAATTTTGATTGTAGTTCCTATACTCAGTTTACATAAAACGTATACTTGTCCACGTAATAAATACGTAAAGTTTATTACATTTTAGAAAGGTGGATTAGATCAAGGCACATGTATGCACAATTACTTAAAAGTAAAAATTCCATCGTTGCCTTTTTCGAGGTATCGATTTAGGTAAGATAATCTGTGAATCCAGGTAACTGTAAGCACAGAAAGAGGCCTGTTTAGGTGAGATATCACTGCTCAGGATGCTTATATCTGTTACAAACCGTTCAAAACTAATGTCCCAACACCTGTCCTGTACAATGGAATATCTGACCACAGCTCTAAGTTCTGGTGCCATTTAGGTTACCATTGACACGAAAGAATAAGAAGGTAAGATATTTGCATGTTTAAATTAACTTATATAAATAAATACTAGCTTTAAAATCGAATAATAATGTAAGATTGTGACTGCAAAGGACATGACGACGACGTTTCTATCATCCCACATCTGATGCTAATCTTCATTGCTGCCACCAGGCACCATATTGCGCAAGTACAGTTCAAACACGTGTGTCAGTCGACTTTGGTTACTAGTGACGCGATTTATACGAACTCTCTATCTATATAGCATAAGTTGCGGGGTTGTCACTAATTTTATGTTGAGTTTCTTAAAGCGACTTTATGGTAAATTGCACTTTATTAAAAGTGAAAGACTTTTGAAATGCTTTATTAAAATTGTTTAAATCAACATTTTTGTTTATACCCATAGATTTTTTGACATACCTAATGGGTACCACATTTGAAATTATAAATACTTTTTGAAAAGATTGAACGTCAGTTAGGTCAACAATTTTTCATGTTTTATGCACAATTTGTGGACTTAAAAGTAAAAATTCCATCGTTGCCTTTTTCGAATTACACATTTTTAGGTAATAAATCTGAAAGATTTGTTTGCACTATTTGTACTAAGAGTTACACATACGAATTATTATAATATGATTCCGTTGCATAGTTCAAAAGATCTAAGCGTACAGACAGCGACGTCGAATTTGAGATTATGTTTATGTATAGTGCCGATAATTAAACTATACATTCTTTTTTTCCAAGTGTGGTCCACGATATTAATATATAGACGTTTCATGCGTTAGTAGTGCAATGTTGTGGTATGTATTACCCTAATAGGAGATAAGTATTGCAGAGAGATTTATGAATTACATATTATGAACAACCATTTACATATTACTGTTCTGCTTCAGTAATGAATATACTCAATGTTATGTATAACACATATACAGGTAATATCCTGCAACATGCTTGCCCGTGCCTTTTCATAATCCATAACTTGTATTAGTTTTTGGTAACAAACATAAATCAATTGTCGTTCATAGGTGGTCACGCAATTGGGATCGAATTGCATTTAAAATTTAGAAACAAATTTAATCTTTGGTTTCATATTGCATTGTCAATTTTACTGCCTTCAAATGTCATTTATGCGCGAGCATGATTATAAAATTTTCAGATATTGGTTTTCGTTTATTTAGTTAGTTAAATATTAGGTTATTTATTCACAGTTTACATAGTTTGGAGATATAATAAATTACCGGTGATTTAGTTAGTTAGTTAATATTTTTCTTAGTTTTTTGGCACAAAACATTAATCACCTGTGCTTGGAATATAATTATTTTCAATGTTATACCCATTGAAAATAATTATACATCTATTGTACTTATTTATTGTTGAAAATAATAATAATAGTTTTCAGTGCTTTGTAGAAATAATTTCTTCTTCTGAAAGAAGGATTTATATACTAAAAAATTATGTGGAACTAAGACAATAATTTACATTTTTATTTCTTTATATTATTTAGATATGACGTTAAGATTTGTAAAATAAATACTATGATATATTTTGTGTTGTAAAGATATTGGTAATTTAAATACCAATAATTGTGAATATTTGTAAATTTGTTCAGAATTCTATAATTCAAAAATGATTTATTTTTGGAGTAAACTTTTTTCTATATCTTTTCCTTACTATTAATTTTAAAAGTATGCTTGCAAAAATGTACAGTCTATTTTTATTGTAGATCCATTAGTTTCGTTCAAACTGTATTTTCCTCTTCTACAAAGTAAATAAAATGCAGCTTTTAGATTTCAACGACGATTAGGAAAACTGTAACCAGGTTAACAGACGTTAAGCTTTCCTAGAAATAGACTGTAAAACTTAACAGTAAAGTGATTGATGTTCAGACCTCTGTATACGTCAGACTTGAACCCTTGACGTAATATACATTTATATTTAGCTTCAACAAATGTAACACGGGTGTCATGAATTGTATGTTTTACAAACAGACGTAAGAGAATACACAGAAATCAATATATAAATATTAGTGTAAGCCAATTTTCGGTTAAAATATCGTTACTTATTATATGCATTTGGAGTAATAAAAAAAATTATGTTATTTACAGTGAAGATATGTATAAAATAATAATGTATTACTGGAATACCTTTTTAAATATATATAGAATGATATTTTCAATATTTATTACACACAATACATGTGTATTTACGCCTGATATAATTAACAACCGAAAAGTTAGGATTATGTGTTGGATTCAAAAGAACTAGCAGTTAATGATCAACAAATGTCCATTCATTGTTTCAATCAAACTTTCGCCTTTATAATTATCAGATTTAGTCTCATTTCGAATTAGGACACCTCGTCAAGAATTTATGATTTTATTATATATTAAATTAAGTTTTTTTTAATTAACACAGTTTTTTTATTACATAAAGGGATTTGCGACCAGTTATGACATATGATTGATCCACCTTGATTAGGTAGATAAGTTAGTTCGATATAAATCTCGAGCGCGCCCACGTGTGGTTGTTGACGTTATGGGTTTGTCCTTTGACTTGCCAGTAACAGGTCCGCCTTCCAAAAAAATGAGATTAGAATAATCTATAAGATTATCTTATTGTGGTCATTGATTGCTTGTAAACAGTAGAAGGAAGTTGTCTGTTTATGCATAAGCGGAAAAGCCTATAATCTTGCTGATATAATGGTGATGAAAACTGTGGTTACGTTTTGGATTTTTTACTGAACCATTTATATCTTTTCCTCGGGTGATTTACGTATTGTAAAAATTTGTCAAAACCGTGTCAACTATTAATATAATATTTAATTTAAGATGGAAACATCGATAAGAAACCAAATTAATAGGAGACCCTGCGATCGGCCCATCACCTGCCATCTGCTCATCACGTTGGATTCAAATATACCCAAATGTGGGGGTGTCATGTGCTGTGTCTACCATAACGTTTATGTTTTCACAATGTCTCTGGCTACCCAAATGCGACAACAGACTTAAAAGTTTATTATTACATAATGTATTGTTCATTATAAAACCGATTGACTTAGGTATAAAATTCGATAAATAATAAATAATTAAAGTCGGTTTGCAATTTGAATTGGAATACCTGGTTACACGAGTAATAGTAAAAAGTGAGTTCTAAATGAACTCTTTTAAATAAATTGACATGCCCATATTTCACTAAGTACATTTGAATACAACGTCATTGTTGGCGTATCCCAGGTCCTGTCTCGTAAAGTATAATATAACTATATTAATCATCAAAATAGAATGTTTGGAATTGTTGGTAAATGGTTAATTTCACTAGATATTTAGTATTAGCGAAACTGGATCAAACGTCAATGCCCTTTATCAGAATGCTCAGATAAGGTACAGTCCCTTGGATTATTTTTTGTTTATCAAAATAAAACAAGAAATATTCAAGGTATTACGTGATATCACCGTATCGAATATGTCTACGTAAACAAAGTACAAGTTTTATTTTATGTAATTAGAATGACGAACAAATTGACGGCCTACCAGGTAAGCGGTAACCGTTGCCTATGTATATGCATGCATGTCTATGCATACCACTTCCTTTTCCTTACACAGAATTAAGATGTCGAGCCTCTTATACTATAATTTTACTGACAAATCGCACCCAACAACGGAAAGTTAGCTTAAAGTAAGTTTGATTTGAAATATGGGTATATATGTACATATATTCGGTATATAGACTAAAAAAGGGTATAATTTTATGAATGTTTACAATACACTTTCTATTATATTAATAAGTAATTATTAGAAGACATAATATAAATACTATAATTACAGTTCGTATTTCTTTATTATTATATCATCGATAGTTGGTAATCTAAAAATTATAAACGAACGAAGTAGGGACCACTAGTATTTATTTAAAAAAAAGTACCATATCAATGTATCACGATGATTGATGCTTTGTACAGGTTTTTACATATTAATATTTGCATTTGCAGTATAGATTAACTAAGTAATCAGAGAAACACTTTCTTGTTATCATTTTGTGTTTACATTATTTGTATGTTATTTCCAATTTTTCCATTGGTAATTCCCATATTTCTAAATTATATATAGTAATTTCTCATACATTATCTTTAAAATGTATATAGGTGAATAATATGTATAATATAAATAGTAAGACTTTGTAAAAAATCTTAAGTGCGAGCACCCCCGTCTGCACTAATTCAGCCGTTAATCAATTTCTTTTGTAGCAGACAATATCAATGAAATGAAATGAAATGTTATTATAAATTACTCAGCATTATTAATATCTGTAACAGGTAATGTTATGGAAATAAGTTAAAAAAAAATGAGCAACCATTCTAATACAAGACAAGTAGAGCAAAGTAAAGTTTTTAAATGTCTATTAAAGCAGCAATTCAAAGTACTTCCCTATAAATGGAGATAAGATAACTGGCTGGCTCAAACGATGCCGAAATCTTCCTGAAATTATTAATTCAACTGGCATTAACTTTAATAAGTTTTATTAATATATTTTATATATAATTAATATAAAACTAGCCGTTACTCTCCACCCTTTATTTACTTTTTTGAGTTATTGAAAGATGTCCTATATCCGGCCACGTAATATCATCTTTCTTGATATCAATTTCATTTAATATCCGTTCTACCATATAGACCTGAAAAGGTTACAGAAGTATATAGAGAGACAGTTAAGCTCGCATGATTTATGTAATATTAGTAACTACTTTGGATGCTTATCTTAGTTTAATAGACGTTAAGTAAGTTGTTACATTTGGTTATTAGTCCCCATTTCCAATGTTGTAATTACAACTTAAAGCTTTAGTAATTAAAGCTTGTATTGGAGTTAAATACATTTTTTTGCATAAATTATATTATAGCGTACGAAACAGAAATTACAATTATATCAGTCAGCTTTATAAATGTATTAAATAGATACAAATAGATTATATATACGTTAAAAGGTGCGACTTACTTTACCTACTATTTATGAATGATGGATCATTGTACCCAAGTAAATATTATCTATTTACTGACGTCATTAGTATAGCACAAATAGTGATTGCTGACGTAAGTGGCAGCGAATGTAGTACATATAGACAGTTTAGACCCCCCGACTATTTGATTTGTATCTTATCTAAAATTTATGAGAAGCAGACAATTACACGTGTCTTAAATTTGAGCGTCAGCGAGACTATATAAAGTTCGCATAGTTACCGTTATCTTAATCTTCCAGAGGTGTAGTGTTACCTTGTACAAATTACAAAGTTCTGCATGGGTTTCACAATAACTTCTATATGTTTAATTCGTTTCAGCCAGCCGCACACAAATTTCTTAATTAATTATATGAAAAATAGGCTACTTATTTAATCGAAAAAAGGGTTGTAAGGGGTTGAAAATGGTAATGCAAGGTTATCTTTATGCGGTTGAATACACACTTATTATAATTTTATAAAAAATAATAATAATAATTGTGTTATAACCAAAATTTTTTAATTTCTGAATTACACCAGTATTGTACTAGATATGCATTATTAACGCTCATATGTCATAAATAAACATATATATCATTTGTATAAGTTGCGCGCGCAACTGATTATTGTCAATCCGTTGTCTCCTTATGAATTTAAATGAATAAACGTTTGCTCTGCAATTTTATTTTATAAATACATAAATATAATCCTGGTATAGCCTATAACTGATGACCCTGCTCTTGGACAAGAGCGTAAGAACATATTATTAATATTTTTGAAGAATAAAACAACATATAATATTAAAAATGTTGTCAATACATATGAACAACATTTCCTTGGAAGAAACACTACCGTTCCATCCGACATTCAGGTCAATACGCGTTTCTCCATTCGAGTAGAGTCAGAGATATGGTTCGCGCAAGTAGAGGGATAGTTTGCAATTTAGAATATCACATCTATTATTTTGATTTAACAAAATTTTATTATGTTATTAGCCAACTGGACCACCAAAAGAATTTAAAGAAATGTTTAAACTGTTTATTAAATATAAATAAATATGACATTTAAATTTGTAAATATCACATTGTCACCATTCAAGGGAAATAAAATAGCAGATAAAAGTTTTTATGGAAATTCGTCATATTTGAAGCTAGAACGATGAAGCTTTTTTTTCTTACGCTTTTTTGAGTCAGTTTATTTAATAAATACCACTAATATTATGAAAGTTTATGTCTGTCTGTCTTAAAAGTACAAACTTCTGAACTGATTTAAATGAAATTTAATTAGATCTTGAGGAAGACATAGGTTACTTTTTCGCTAAAAAGGGTTATAAGAGACTGAAACAGTTTTTTTAAAAGTTTAATCTTCAATCTTATTTTTTTGGTTAAATATAATTAACGAAAATGGGTTGTATTTAAAATGTTATTATGTTCACCTGTCATTTTTTATAAAACTTGAAATCCATTTTTTATTTGAGAAAATATCTAAATTACCTACATCCTCTTGAAGACACTAATATAAGTAGTTTTAAGGGGTTGAAAGGGGAGATGTAATGTATGGGATAAAAAGATAGTAGTTTGAAACTTAGTTTTTGGCTGTTGATTGAATTGTATGGAATCATCTTGGAAATATCTTTACGATCTTTTTTATTCATTAATTATTAATATATATTTTTTACCGTATCAGCATCTTTTAGTAATTAAAAGTTTAATTCAAATAGACACACCCATAAAATTTTATTAAAAATACCTCATATTTATATCTTTGAGGATTATAAGCGGCATTTTATAATAATAATACAAATGAAATAGCTCGATTGTTTTGATGTAACGGCAAATGACTTCAGTTCGGAAACATGTTATCTAATCTATGTACAATAAATAATGTAATGATTTAAAATATTTATCAGATTATGAACATCGTAGACATATACTATGCACTTAAGTCATTAGTATGTTTATTTATGTAATTGTTTGCAATTTATTCACGTCTTTGTAGTACAATTATATTTATATTAGATATATTTATATAATTGTGTTCATAATAACATAATTGTGGTTTTAGATATTGTTGTTTATTAAAAGAAAACAATGAATATATTTAAAATAAAGAAATAGAAAATATTCTTGACATGAGTGGGTATTGGCTATACTCCTAATGTAATGATTTAAAATATTTATTAGATTATGAACATCGTAGACATATACTATGCACTTAAGTCATTAGTATGTTTATTTATGTAATTGTTTGCAATTTATTCACGTCTTTGTAGTACAATTATATTTATATTAGATATATTTATATAATTGTGTTCATAATAACATAATTGTGGTTTTAGATATTGTTGTTTATTAGGCAATGAATATATTTAAAATAAAGAAATAGAAAATATTCTACATTTGATTTGATAATAATTTTATCTACATTTGATTTGATAATAATTCCAATTATAACCAAATTGAAATATAATTATTTATATATTAATTAATTTAGGACGTTTAGGCCTTTCATACACGTGATAATTTTTATCACTATCCGTACCATGCTGTTCGGCTCGCTATTTTTCTTTACATTTCTTTTATATTATGACTAGCTGTCCCGGAAAACGTTGTTTTGCCTTAAAATAAAAAAAAAATTTAGAGGTGGACTACCCTTAACATTTAGGGGGATAAAAAATAGATGTTGGCCGATTCTCAGACCTACTCAATACGCTCACAAAATTTCATGAGTATCGGTCAAGCCGTTTTGGAGGAGTATGGGAACGAAAACTGTGACACGAGAATTTTATATATAAGATTAGTTTATAAAATGCCTTTTAACTTTATCTAAATGAAATTTGGGGATTGTAAGTTTATATTTGTATTAAGATTTTATATATTATTATACCTAAGATTGTCTAGCATGAAACTTAAAAATATTGTAAAATGCAGTAATATGGTGATCGAAATAAAAATAAGTTATTATTATTTTTAAATTCGATATAATCAATCAATACTAATATTTATACAATTAATCATAAATTGCCAGTTATTTGCACAATCTGAACAAATTAATTTTTATCAGTCATGTCTCTATCACCTACAGGCCCGTGCCTCTGATAATAAATAATAACTTAAATGACCTACGGATAATGACCGATAGACACATATAAGAACATATAATAATATATATAAGAATAATCTCGGGACAATTCACAAAGCGCCATCTAACTGAAGCTTGTGTCATGGGTACGAGATAACTGATACAAATATATATATATGTTTTTCGTAAATACATATTATCCATACAAACGGTCATACTCATGAATACAAAAGTTTGTGTGTTGCTAGGAATTGAATCCGCGACTATCGGAAGTAAGGCGATGTGTTAAACCGCTAGGCCACCGAGGCCGTCAAGTATGTTATACACGTACATGTATACTAATATATCACGACGTATAACATAGTTACGAAATATTTCATAGGCATTATTAGATTTTTTTTATAAATTGTTTATTCCACAAAATAGTTCTTAAGCAATTAGATATGGCCATATTTCGTATGAAATAATTATCGTAATTTAGTGTAGGTATCAGAAGACTATTATGAATTAATGTTATACAACCACGGCTATTCTCGTACATCTTTAATACATATGAATATGTATTAAATACACTAAAATACATTGTGAGTAAGCTGTTTATTTATCTGGATGTGTAATAAGTAACTAAACGATGACTGTATAAGAACGATATATGAGATATGCATTACATACTAAGGTAATACAACCTAAAACAATGATTGTTAAAATTTTTGTCTGTGCATTTGTACGGGCTAATCTCAAAAATAGATTAACCGATTTTGATGCGGTTTTCACTAATGGTCTGTGGTAAGCTTTACATAAAGTGTTTTTTTTTATTCTAATCCAGCTGGTGATAATAAATTAAAAAAAAGTAGTTTTTTAGTAGAGTAGTTTTTTTTTTGCTGTTGGGAAGTTAATTTGTCTCTCTTAAATTTATCTCTTATAATAAGAGCCCAAATTGGGCTTATTTTTAATCTACGATGACAAGTTGAGCAATACCGAATTTTATTATAGCGGTAGTTTCGTATTAACTTCGATCGATTTTCTCTATCGATTAGTTTTCTTACAAAATCTTTATACTACGTATTTTTGGAAATGGAATCTTCTCATTTCTTGAAGTCTGTTCAAATAGTTTTAAATCGCGTTCTTTTTTCCAGGTCCCAACGACCTATTTCTTTTCGGTATACTATGTGACAGTAACTTTCGATATAACTCGGGGATTTCCAGTTTTTGGCCGCCTATCTAGCGTCTGTTATCATTGATAAGCGTCACCTAATCAACTACCGCTGTCTGCACTAAAAGTATATTTAAATAAAAAAATTTACTCAGATTAAATGTGTGTTTTAAATGATTATGGTCTATAAATTTAGACCTCCGTAGCCAACTCCTTGTATATTTATGATATTTGCATACTTTAATATATTATGTATTACTTTAAAAATTATATTTTTAATGCACTAGTATTATACTCTTTATTCTATTGCAGCTGTATTAACCTCATATTTTAATATTCCTTTATTTACGAAATTAAACACTTATGACATTAAATTAATTGACTTTGCTTCAGCCTATTTAATTTAATATCATTCTACTCCAAATCTATATATAATTTTCAGTGTGATATTTACTTAATTAAGGTAAATATAAACTTCAAATAAGGATTTCAATCGCAATAAAATTTGTGTTGGCCAAGTGCAAGCTATGCTTTATGGATTGTAAATACAGTTATCAAAATTAGGTCAGAATTCACAATCGTCAATATACCAACGACGACGAAATTTGTGTTAAGAACCTTATTATTTTTTAAATCTTTTGATGTTAAAACAGTTATAATAACAGTATGGGACCAACACAGAGTCTCTGATGCAGATATTAACATGTCTAATGTTTTTAGTGTATTTAATTGAGATAATAAGTAAGCAGAGGGCTTACCTGAAGGTAAGTGGAAACCTATCGTTTAAATACATGAACAGCATTACCACGGTCGTCACATCTTATCACAATGGTGACAGTGGTATATGCTACGCGTTTACACTCAACAATGACATGCCACTTGACTACCTTATTTGACCCTTTATTCGAAATACGTTTAGCAAAGCAAGCTTGGCGACTGAAACAGACAAATTACTCACGCAGAGGACTTTATATAAAGTCTATTTCAGCAATGAAAATCTATTGTGAAAATACACATAAAAATAGATTCCGATTTAGGGAAGATGTCACATACCAATCATAGTTTTAAAGACGGTTCGAGATATTAAATTACATAAAATTGAATGCGAACAATGAAAGTCTAATAATGTAAGTCAGTATTAAATTTAAATGTCATGTAACGGTAATAAAGAAATCACGCACGAAACTCTATGATCACACTGATCAGTTAATAACTGAGCATCCGTTAATTATAACGTTTTACAATCCAATTAGGATATGTTAATGTGAACGAAAACATTGTGGGCCGCGCCATCGACACGACAGAAAAAATAGCGTCTATAAAAAATGGTCATTTAGCACGTGCAAAACAACTTGTCACTTTTTTATGTTCAAGCATTTTGATGAACAAAAAGTAAAATGCAAAAGATTTTGATAACGGAGCGTTCTGAATACAATCAGTTCTTTATAGGGCTGTCACGGGCACTGTTAATTTATTACTTCGTGTAACATCCGACGGCCAACCTTGATAATTTCCGTTACCCTGTTTTTGACTTTTATTTAAATGTGACAAAAAATATAATAATCTTATTAATAGTATAAAAGCGAAATTTTGTGAGTATGGATATGGATGTTTGTTACTTTTTCACGCAAAACCTACTAAACGAATTTTGATGAAACTTTACAGTAATATAGCAGAATATACATAAACATATAGGCTAAAAATTTCATGTGGGTGAAACCGCGGGCATAACTAGTATTTAAAAAATTTTGGAAAAGTAAGCAGATACCATTAGTTTTCTTTTTAAACATAGTAGATGCATAGTCTCTGATATATATACTTTAGAATTAGGTATTCGTACTGATTTCCAAACAACAGACAGATTCTTTCTTTCTCTTATACAAGTAGAATATATTATCACACACGTCCAATTATCGATGTCCTGCAAAAGTAATTAATCAAAATTTAACGACAGCCCTGCTTATGAACAGTATATTCATGTTTGATTGTGAATTGAAAGATTCAATTGCGAAGAAAGCTTAATCATATTGACCTCGTTTTTGTTAGTCATTGTTTGTATGAAGCCATAAATTAGTTATACTCGAATTTATTTTTAACCACAATGACATTAATAAAATAAGGTCTCGCGATTACATTTGAGTGTTGACTTGAGTGCGGAAAAATTAAGACAAATATTAGTTTAAGATAGTTTAAGACAAATATTAGTTTGTTTCCCACAAACTAATATTTGTCTTAAATTGTAAGGTAAATATATATATCCTTATGAAATAACGAATAGACGGGTAATTTTCAAACAACTGGTGTTGGTATTGATTATTTGAGAAGGACATGTTGGAAAATCGTCTGCGTGGGCATGTCAGTGTTAGCTTTTTCAGTTGCTAAGTAGCTTGCTTTGTAAACTGTAGTTCGGTTTTAGAAAAGACAGTGAAATTACTGAATAATGAGCATGCCATCTTAGTCCTCCGGGATTCCAACATAATAACGTGATATCCGAGGTCCTCTGGTGATGGTTACCAATCGGTGGACCATCAGCTTGCTTGCCACTAACATAAGAAAATGACATTCCATGGTGTAACATAAAAAAATACAGTACATGTAACAGTAACGTGGTATCCGTCTACCACTATGATTCAGATATACGAATATAATTACTTTATCCGTAAATGGCAAATGCCATCAACCTATGCAATTATTTATATACCCACTTTTGTGTAATTGATAATGTTATTGTTTTAATCAGTACAGTAACCTGTACAGGATAGTGGAAGTACTTTATGGCGTCGAGTTACATCTATGTATTATTAGTTGTCTTTCGAAATAGCTTTAGCATAATAAAGAGTTGGACTTGTGACGATAAATTCATGAGGTATTGTTCGTAATTGTAATATATACATAATATTCTCTTATCTGTGGTTATACTAATATTATATCCTTTTTTTATAATTACGAAGTTTTGAACTAAATGTGGCTGTGTGTTTGGTCTAAGGCTTAGATATAATGTTTGTGGTGGTTACACACTGACCGATTATATTACAAACTTATTGGAATGAAAATGTAATAGGTCATAATTCTTGAAGCGACTTCAATAGCTAGACTTCACTAGTCGTTACTTAATTTATTTAATTTAATCATATATCGGTCTGACTTTGAACGTAAGTTAATAGTAAGTAATACTTCGTAAATGCTGCATAAATGATTTGAATTGAGACAAAATACCAAATTAAAAACACTATTCGATAGAGGTACATTAGGTACATTAGGTAACAACTATTCTAGCAATGTTTACTATACACAGAATATTATGTTCTCTACAGAAATCCAGTAAGTAATTTGTAGAATCTGTTAACATGCTGTGTGGCAATGGTTAAAAGCTGTAATTTGTTACCGCTACCACTACCCATTATATTTCCTAAGCTACCAACAGAAAATGGAAACCTGAATATAATATTTACAGACTAACTTTCAACATTGAGGTCAAATACAAATCTGTTCTTTTTTATATATATAAAAGAGTGGCAAATAATCTTCACGTAATGGCAAGTTCAATTAGGCGCCTATAAAGGTACACCAATGTGCCATTCATAGAAATCTCATCATCATACAGGCTGTGGTAACTTCATTTGTTGCCATTTTAAAGGACTAAGATAACGCCTCCGTACTTTGTAGTGTCTAACATGTTATTCACCATCACTAATTTTTCTCCCTTTAACCAAACCACATATATACCTATATGTGTACCACACGCAGACAACAGTCTTTGTGGGTAAAATTTTTACTTTACTTACTAAATAATTGGTACAAAGTTAATTAAACTATTACATATTGTATCCTGCAATATTACTTTTCATTTAGCTCACGTACAAACTGTTTAGCTGTAGGTAGGTTCTGCAAAAATATAACTTTTGTTTATAATGCAGTGAATGAAGGCCTATGCCCGTTTGTAGTATCATGTAACATAAGTTGTATCGTAAAACAACATATCCGCGAGGAGAATAAAATTAAAGTAAATTCGTGTCGTAGTAGAAGAGAGACTGCATGTTATGTTGTCTTTTTCATTTTTATAATATTATAAAAATAAAATATAGGAACAAAGCAAATTACAACGGCAAAAGAAGGAACACTTGCGATCCTAAATCTACCGTATACGGTATATAATTATCGATATATAATTTATCTACCGTATTACGGAAGAATTCCATTTTTGAAACGGTTAGCCGCTATGTAATGTGGGGCATTTTGAGATTCTACAGACGGAAATATTATACATTAGCAGATTGGTATTAAGTACCTTTAAGTAAGTGGGTAAGTACCGCATATAAAAGTCATGTTGATATAATTAAAACTATAAATTATATAAAAGGTAGGTATAAGGAATCAGAGCACACTCATAACGCCACATGCTGCGCAGACTTGGTAGGTATTTCACATCTACTCTCTAAATTGTTTAGTTAAAAAAGAATTTCAGACGTTTTATTACGTGAAATATATTTTCTTCTGTGACATTTTTTATTCATTTTATTTACAAAGTTCAACTTAACGGAAAAAAATATTAAAGTTTTTTTATTAAGTCTTATTATATAACTGTTAATAATGTAACTGAGTAATCCTATCGTTTATTTTACATAGTCCATCGGTTCAAATGAACTGTTTTAAAAATAAATGACCGCAAAAGTACTACTAATTGATACAAATTCAAACGACAAGTCTAACTTGAGTCATGGAGCATTTCCTTCCGCTGATGTTTTTAATATTATTTAAATATCAAAGCATGTCTATTTAAATTTGTTCCAAAACCGCAATATTAAAAATACATTCCCTTAATTGGTATTGTATATATATTCGACATGCCACCAAATGTTGGTTTTGCTCCAATAACAGAGTTAACAGATGACTCATCAACCCGCTTAAGGCTTATGTTTATGGATTGATCATTCTCTAAAGCGTTTTATTATACTTGCCTTACAACTATTTCGATTTCGCGGGTCAAAAGCCGCTACTAAGTATACTATGCGTCTATAAATAGACATGATTAAAGTAGCTCATAAACAAAGAACTTTTTCGTATTTTGTTACGTTATGCTATTATAGGAGCGCATTATTTCTTTCCATTCCTTTTGCCAGTTCACTAAAATATCTTTTTTGTTGAAAATGACTAATCATTTGTATAATTATAATTTTGTATTTCAGCTTATAGTTTAGTAGTATCATTTATGTTTATTTTTACTTCGCGTCGTGACAATGCTTCAAATAAATCTCCGTTCTCCAAGTACTTTCTTACATTATTATTAATTACTATATGAATATAAAAAAATAGAATAATTTTTAATTTCAGCTTTAATCTAGGACATATTTGATTACGACGATGCAAGACTGGCAAATCACGGAGAAAAATAATTTTCGGGTAGGCATACTTAAATAAAAAAAACCCTATAGTAAGGGGTTTTTTTTGTTAATTAATTGTTAAATTTTGTTTTTGTGTTACTAAAAGAGGGAAAGAATTAATATATTTACGATAAGGCATATATTCCTTATTTATGCCTATGTTTTTTTATATGTGATTGCAAGCAATGTGACCGCTAATTAAGTGACAATCATCGCCTATACATACTTATGTAAATAAATAATACCACGGACATGCTGTTATTAAATGACGATCATGATACCGAGCATGCATTGCCTTACCAGAGGACTAAGATATTATGCCTTATACTGTAATTTCAGTGCCAAATCCCATCCTACAACCGAAACATCTTATAAACCAAGCTGCGTTGTGGCTGACATATGCGGACCGAGTTTTAAACTGTTTACAGTCGTGTATACGAGATTATTTATCATTATAATATTATTAAAGAGCCCCCAAAATTTAAACGTTGTTACAAACGTCCTTTTTACGGGTCGACTACTTCTGCCACCAAGTAAGCTTTGCATCTGTATTGGTCTGAAAAGCGAGATATAGAAATAATAGAGGAGGCTATGACACATTAGTCCAGAGAAATGGGTCAAGTACCCATTTCTAATGATTCTCTTTATTATTATTACTATTCAGAGATGTTAGGAGTTCATATCAGATAATGGAAAGTACAAAATATTCCGCACTTAAATCTATAAATAACATTATATAACAAGATGACCTTAAAGCCGGACATCCTTTTACTAGATTCACAAAAACACTACTAGTAAATAAATACACAAATGAATTAGATTAATCCGTTACAAATGTACAAATTGAGGGGAAACCCGTGGATGACTTGGGCTTATTTAGCAACTAGATTTTTTTGTTGTGGGTGATTCAATTCACCGCACCAAATCGTGCTATTGAAAATTGAAAATAGTAAAGAAGATAACTTTGTAATGTTAAACACTTTATTTGTTTCTTTTAGTAAACAAGAAAAGAACAACGCATGTTGTTTCCTTTTCTTGTTTTCCTTTCTCATCATCCTTTCCATCATTCCTTTTCTGATCATATTCGGTAAAATACCACCTTACTCCGTCTAATACATATTTACCACCTTTATATAGGCTGTTTTGCTTCATTCTTTCTTTGTTCTTCAATATACTGGCAGATGATTATATTATATGTGTGAGAAAAGTAAAAACAATAGTGTATGTTTAACATATGAAAAATAAAAACGGGTAAATGTCCTATAGGCAATAAGATTAGTACTAAAATTTATCTAAATCGAATGGTACACGGATGGAAGGAGCAACAGACATAAAATGGCAGCATAATATCTGTTCCATCTTTTTAGTCCCTAACTCAAAATTGCACACTGAAAAATATGTATCTATAAAATTTTGCCAATTTTTCTATAATAATCGATAACACTTTTAACTGTCTTACTTTTGCATAATAACCATTCCAACGCATACATCATTACTCCCGGATTAAGGAACTGGAGGATATAAGCATTAATGATTGATTGGTCTCGGCGGACGTCTACACAACAATGATAAAATAGTCATGGTGTCTCAGTCATGGTGTCAATAGAACGGAACTGTTTGGTTGTATTAACATGGTTGGTATGAAGAGAAAATAATAAAGAAATTATGTATTAGTTTAATTTTTGCGTAATCATATACATTCAATTTATTGGTACTCCATTCATTCATAATTTAAGGGACACGCTCTTGTCAATGGTGCTCTTGCCACTTTCCACGATCTTCCATCATACTCTATAAATGTCTATACGACACGAGTATAATTTTATATTTTGATACTTAAAGTATTTTTAAAACAGTTGTTTTAGAAATGCAACATTTAAAAAAAACAAAACAAAACTTATGCCTCTTAATTTTTTATTAAAACATTTATTAGCACTGATATTTGGAATATAACAGGGTACATCTATGATTATTTTTAAAAAAGTATCAGAGTTACAGAATTAGTTATGATATAGCGTCCCACTTTTAAATGAATCAGGAAGAACGGAAGTTCAGGAACAATAGACGGAAGCTGATGGATAGGAAACTGAGACATCATTCATGATGAAAGGTATTCGGAATGGCTTATACTCGTATCTATTTATATTGTAGTAATTCACAACAGAATTTATGATGCTTTTCAAAAACTAAGTGAAGGTTGACCTGAGGGAGTATTAGTAAAAACCGGAACAATAAATTTCGTTTACAAATTTTCATCAGCTAAACTAATCTACATATTAATATAATATGTGAACAAACCTTTATACTCCTTTTTACGAAAGAATATAAATTTTCGCATACTTATTGTTTATATAGATAGTTTATATTTTTTAAAATATGCAAAAAAAGTACATTAAATCAATGAAAAAATTATTGCACACATTATCCTGTATTAGACATATACTCCGTAAGTCCTTCCGCAGGTTTGGAGTGCCATCTGCACTCGCTCCCTATCGTTCGGTCAATATAACTGTAACGTAACCTATTGGAAATTGGTCGGATTTTTTAAAATTGAATTCTGGCTATTATATCACAATTCCTAAAATAAAATAATAACATATCTGTCTTTTTCTTGGTTTAATAGGCCAAGGTCAAGCTTCCGGTCGAGCGATCGCGATCGGTTTGACATCCGGTCTAACAGTAAATAAGCATTATATTTACGAGAAATGTATATCTAATCATTTAAACTACTAAAAATAATTGAAACTATTAAAAATATGTAATTTCTAATTTTAATATGTAATTAAAAATCCGCTATACTCGTGAATGATTGCTACTTGTAGGATCTAGCTGCTCTAATAACTACCACTGATTTAATCTTATTGTTTATTGAATATTTTGAATCTAATAAATTAGTGCTAGTTGATAGTTTGTATGTGAATACAAACTATCAACTTGAAAATGTAAAGTTATAACAATAATTTAAAAGAGTAAATAACACGAAATATTCTTGTACGTTCTTCTTGTGATGGGACAGCCTTCCGAAAGAGCGGTAGATTTAAAATATAACTATGACTACTGTAAAGGTGCAAAAGAGAAGTAATGGATATTTATAATTAGAAAAACATAATTCTATTCTATTTATTACCTTGCATGCATTTGGAATATCAAAAATTAAATAAAATGTATTTTAAATCATAATTTTCATTTTTATTCTATAATAAGCTTATAAATATTATTGTAATTGAAATAAAATTATGAAAAAAATAATTAATATTTCATAACACATTATTTGAATAGTAGAAACATTATGCCGAGAATTATTCGCTAAAGTACAATTTATTCGTGTATGTATCTATACTGTGTTTACTAAAATATACTTAATAATTGTATGTGCTGGAAATACCCAAACTATTGCAAATCTCCGTGAGTCAACACGAATACAGTAATAGTGAATCTAATTAGACTATTATAGATCATTTTTATTTATAATTAGTATTATTATACATATTTACGTTTATTTTTATTTGTGAGTTTAGTCATAATGGATTACAGTGTTAAGATTCATCTTTATATGCACACGTTACATCATTATGGATTTTGTTATACCAAAAAAAAAAAATTGCATGCGCACATTAGGTTTTTGTATGAATATAATAAACAATCTCAAATGAATTGTCATAATATTTAGTTTGATTATACTACGGGGCTTTTTCTATTTGTAAAAACCAAAAAATATTAAGTGTTAAATTATCTAAAACACTATGTATAGAAAATGTTTCTGTATTGAAAAATATGTTTAATTGTTGTAAAGCATAAAAATACTGTCAATATAGATTTTTCTTAATTTTTTTTTTAATTGTGCAGTGTATTATTAATATAACCACATACTTTTGAAAGCAATTGTGAGTAATCAATAACTACTGGCATTTTATAAAAGAAAAAGTAAAAACTTTCACTCAATTTCGAAAATTCGCAGGAAAATAATCCGAATATCTGAGAAACGGGTAGCTCGTCATTACGCAGTTCAGCTCATTAGCTCAATATCAACACGTCTTATGACTTTAATAGTTAAATAATCATGGATATTATTTAAATTGCTTGACAAATTACATATCGGTACGCACTTGGAGCCGCTCAGTTGTCGGTTACGTTTCGTGTGGCATTTCTTGTTGACTCGCCTGTACTGTTTGTATTCACTATGAAATGATATTACCACCTTTATACTGTTGCGTGCTTATTATATTTAGTATAAGCATAAAGAAAACGTATAAATACGTATATATAAACAATAACGATGTAAATAAAAAACTATTACACTGTAATAAAATATGTTAATATATTGCTTTTCTGAAAAATATGTGCGTAAAAAATCAACAACAGTAATTTATAATTGAGACGTTGTATGCAACAGTAATTTATGTTACATACAACATCCCAATTATAAACTGCTGTTGTTATAAATTATAAAATTAAAAGGTTAATTTATATTTCGTCATCAATATTTGATTCTTTATCTATACTGATATTGTAAAAAAAGAGAGGCAGCGGATTTTGTTATAATGAAAGTTAAAGAAAAGAAAAAACCTGGACCTGTATTCCAGAGTGATTATAATGGCCTTTTCATCTGTTATAGACGATATGGCGTGATGGTCTGTGAACAGCTCTTTTCGAGGCTATATAAACTTATATTAGAGCCACATAGCGTACCACAGGCTCGACAAGAGAAAATATTGGCAGTAGTCGGAACTGAACCGCCTAGATGGCGCTTCCGTCTCTTGTCAGCAAGTTTTTGAAGCCAGGCATCATCGGAATGTTTTCAACCCTCCATTACACGACTGCGCCAATCTGTTATATTTGTTGCGAGGTTTTCCCAGAGTGATATAAGCTACATAACTCATAATGTTTGAAAACTCGGGCGCAACCGGAGTGGACTACTAGTAATTGACACTATGTTTATTGTAGAAATAAATATTATATGTATAGTAGTTTTTTTAAATGAATTTTAGTTTGTATAATCCGGAAATACTGAATACATTTATACAATTCTATGAATGTAAGGAGAAGTAAATAAATTACATTATAATATTATTATTGATTATTTAATATACGAAAGTGCAAATGTTTACAATAAAGTAATTAATTGTAAATAGTATTATCATAAACTTAGAAAACTAATATTATAATATTTACTATCACAATATGGTATTATTGATGGGAAAATAATTAAAAAATATATTTCAGCTCTATAGAGTTCCTCGGTAAATTCTTAGCTTGAGACACGAGTCGCCAATTAGTACTGGGTAGGTACTAAGGGAAAATGTGGCCATCGGGTAAAATTACGAGAGTGCACAGGTACACACATACATACTTTCAGGAGTACCTATACACTATATATACAGATAAGTATTGAGATACATTACAGTAAAGGGTATATTACAGTATCAAACTTAAATCATAATCGAGATCAAAGTTTTAATTTAATAATAATTTCTTGATGCAGTTGACGAACCTAATAAAAAATTATTAACTCGACTCGTAGAAATGTGTCAAACTTGTGTGTTTAAATTTGAGCACTGAATTGAAAATTTCGCAGTATCAGTATATGTGAATAATTATAACCTAACAATATTGATATATTTATATAAAATTAATTAATAATATTAAAAATTCTGAAATATTCAATACTTTATCGCATTTCTAAAACTTACTCTTTCTGAAACTTAGTATAAAGGTTCCACTCGTTTTGGCTAGTCTTCCCAAATACTATTCTACTTAACACCACCAAAGTCAGTAGCTCGTGACCCAATTTCAATAATGATATCAATCTAATTCAATTTTTGATACATTTTATTAAAACCAATCAAGAGCAAAACGAATAAATCTATTATAATATCTCTTAGTTTAAAGCATATACCTAATTCAGGAATACGAAAAAGTACATTAGAAAAATGTACTTGTAAATGTAGAGTTTGTCATTAGAGAAATTGGGATGGTGATATTTTTTACTAGCAACTCTTTAGATACTCCTCAACAGCCAGTCTCATTACTTTTACATGATGCTGATATTGAGAGTAATTAGTTTAAGTAGTAAGTTTAAGTTAAAGTTAATAACAACTATTCTATGTATTTTTACAAATATTTTTTAATACTACATTTATAAAACTTACCTTGTCGCACTAACTATACAAATTTAAGTATTTGTACTTTGTTGATTCAAAAATAAATCTATTCAAAATGATGACTTAATTAAACGGCGAGGATCAAGTTTCTAACTTGTGTCAATAGAAATACAAAATTATGGAGGCAGTTGACAGTGAAATCTGCTACTACTGGATTCATTTCTATCTGAACCTATAGGATATATTGTTTATGTCTACAATTATGTGTATTATACATGTATCGACTTTACAGGGTTGCCAGAGGGTTGCTTGTATTATTTATTTTACCAATTAATATAATAACTCTAAACTGAGACTTATTAATGTTACAAAATGTAAACGTGAATTTGTTTGACACCTTTAGACGTTTAACGTTATGACGGAGAAACTCCTCCATACTTATTGACAGCTTGCCCATAATTATATTCTTCTAATAAATCTTATTTTGATACTTTTTTATATGTAAGTCATTATTATCTATTGTAATATGACCTCTTCGAGATGAATATAGTCGTAATATTATTATTATTTTTTTAATATAATTCCAGAGAGATTTTGCTTTTGTATCAATACTGTTTGTACAGTTAATGAATATCATTATTACATAGTATAAAATAAAGTCACTGGCGCTGTCTGTCTGTCCCTGTGTATGCTTAAATCTTTAAAACTACGCAACTAATTTTTTAAATAGATAGAGTGATTCTAGAGGAAGGTTTATATATATAATACAAGTACACCCGGGCGAAGCCGAGGCAAGCTAGTGAAATATAAATGAATAACTCAATCTCACTTAGTTTAAAATATACCAAAGGCATATGTATTTTAATTTATTAAATTTTACATTAATCAATATACAAAGAAAAAGAGGTGAATTGATTGCATAAATTTTAATTCTCTGTCTCAAAACCTTGAAAATATATTAGTGAAAACCCTAAGCTCTCTATACACTAAGCTCGAGTTACATTCAACATACATTTAGCAAGCGACATTTGCCCTTTGACAGTAATCATCATTGCCCATAAATAATTCTAAAGTATTTAAGTTAATTGGACGAGCATTATTATTTGTCTCTAACACACCTTTCGATATTACCAGTCACTTATACAAGCATAAGTTTTATACACTAACAATTTTACAATTAAATAAACTTTACGACTGTAATCCAGGTGGGGTAGTTAGAGTTACTGTTGAATAATTCGGTTTGTTATTGGCGTTTCATTCATCAGAGTCAGAAAGTTAGTAAAGTGACACATACATTTATTGGTCCAGCCAGATACGGAACTGTTCACTGGGGTTTATAAATTGTGAAAGTAAATTTCTATCCTATGATATAATGCAGATCGGTCTTTTATATCTTTATGTTTATAAGCGTCGAAACATTTTTTGTTTTTTTACATCAGATAATTCTTCATAGATGCCCACAGACTTATTGGCCACAGACAGGCCGATGGGCAATGACGGCTATTCTTTCTTGAACACTGAAACTGAACATGTTGCCGTATCCATGAGATAGTTTTCGCATTCTCCGAGAGTACCAGTAGTAATGTATTGTATAATTAAAAAGTTGCTTTTATACAAGGTACAATATCTTTTTGGTACTTTGTTAAAGTGACTGTCTATTTATATTAGCATAGGTATTATAACTCTAGGTACAAAAATATTAAAATTTATTTATGTTTATGTAAATTGAATCCTAAATACACTGATATCCCATTTGATGCCTACTAGAAAGTGATAATCGTTGCCTATATACATGAACACGAATATTGCAATATAGAGTTCTGACGCACGTAAGGCAGATAAGAAAGCTCTGTACACGTAATTTTACAGACATTCGAAACACAGTTTACAAACCATGCTGCTTGGTGACTGAAATAGTAGAGACAGAGGCACTAATACATACGATTTTGTATGTTAAAAGTCCACTTCGATAAATTAGTACTCTTCAATATATCTATAACAATATCCTTTCTTCTTCAGCACTACAAAGTAGTCTTCACCAACCTTTACAAAAGCATAATTTATACTTTTTAACGTTGTTATATGATGATATGTGTTCTAACAATGAGACTTCTATTTTAAAAACCCGTTGGCTATTTTAAAAGGGACTTCTTCATATGTAGACACATCATGCCGCCTATTGTTCCTCGTAAACTAGGTAACCTCTAGCCTTCTTTGTTTTTTGTATTATATTCAAAGTTAATGGACAGCTAATTGATTCCTCATTGATATAATTTTACCGTTTAGCAGTCATACCCAACCGTAGGCGACCAGCCATTGTCTATACAGTAAAGTCACTGGAGTATGACATGAATCATTGTCAATATCTATTACCATTACAATTACCAATAACACTATTTTGGCGACCAATAATCCAATTCATTAATCTTGACAGGCGAGATTAATTTTTACTGGGTAATGTCTGCATAAAAAACGTTTGGTTTCAAAAGTCAAGAGTAAAGAATGAAGATGTATTAGATTTGTATCAGATAAGAAGTATGTAGTTATAATTCTAAGTTCAGTATCATTTATTTCAATTCCTCTAATTTAATTTCTACGATGACAGTAATGTTATTTATCGATTTAAGTAACTTTATATCAATCATTATTGTAATTGAAATCAACTTCAATTAAATTAAAATAATATTTACTCATTATTTATCAATACAGATAATAAGTAAATATTTTCGGTTATTACAATTACTCTTAGCTTTGAATGTAGTTATATAAAACAGAAATATTATATGGTACACCTTGAAATATTTTGTATTACACACGTGGACATGAGGATTTACCAAAAATTGATAAGAATATTTAAACTCTGAACTATGTAATGTTTATCAAGATTTCATAAAGGTTTAAATTCGTTAAAGACTACATATAGTTTTGAAACGTCTATATTTTAATGAAAATGAACTTTTATGTTTTCAAACTTTAAAGTTCAATTTTGTATGTTCTATAGGAAAAAACAAGAATGTAAATGAGATTATCAGATTGGCACCTGTGAGTCTGGCGAATGAATGACGTCACGTTGTAGTAATGTAATTGTAAAACTGGTAGTACGATTATATATGTAGGTATGTAGGGTTACGAGCAATAAGTAAACGCAATTGTACTTTTTCATAATCATTATTTATTGTTAATATGAAAAATACTTGCCATTAAAATAACGATACAGTGACGAAGTATCTATTAAAGCTTACCTTAAGTGTGCGTGCAATTATGAACATAGTGTTTGTAAGCTGTAGTAAACTTCTTGTGATTTATCGTCATCATGTCAGTCTGTATTTATTGACTGTTAGATTTTAACAAAAATTTTATTCATTAGTAAGTAAAAATTACAAAATAAATCATATCTATCGTTCCTCTACTTCAATTACATTTAATGTATTATTAACTGAATAGTTTAATTAGTTACTACTGAGTAATCGTTTTAATAATAGGAATACATTACATGTGAAGTACATATACCGGAAATAACCATCCGTTATCCTGGTATCCATTGACAATTCTATTTGATTGATTATTCTATTTATAGTTTTTGTGATTAGAATATTCTGTATAATAGATATATGCAGAATACATATATAATAAATCAATTAATTAAGAATTAACACAGTGCTATTGAGTTTCACGGTAACCAGAACTTTTATTATGTGTACTAGACTGACTGATAAATGTCTGTATTTCTTTGAAAAGCACCAGAGTAAATAAATCACTAAAATAAACTATTCAATAAAAAAAAACATCAAACAAGAAGAGATTATATCAAAACGGTCGAATAAGGAAAAACTTGAAACCAAAACAGTGGTTCAGGTGTAATATTTGCAATATTGCCAAAACATACATATATTTCATCATTGCCAATTTGTGACGTAGATGTATAAAATCAAATACCATCTGTGTATACAAATATATTGTTACGTATCAAACAACACCGGTACATGCCTTATAAGGAATGGGCTTAAACGATAATACCTACAGATAAATATTGTGTCTTATAAACAAACATAAATTGGTAGTTAGTAAAGTTACTTCGAAGTATACTACTACTGTACTATTAGAAGCTTATTTAGTAATGAAATTTGTTACAATGTTTATAAACATAACAGTGAATAAAATGAAAAAAAAAAGAAAAATAATAATAATAACAAAGGTGAATATAATTGAATTTGGCCCCATGTCTTTTTTTTAATTCCTAACACCTAAGTAGATAAATATTTTTATACCATTTCAAATCAAATCAAAAATCATTTATTCATGTAGGACTTTTTAGCCGCATATGAACGTCTTTGATACAATGACAATTATTTCCAATTTTATTTTTTCTATATGTTAATAGGGCAATTTAGATTATTATAATAATAGGGTAGTAAATACAGTACGTTCTAGAGTATAGAACAAGCTTCTATACTGCTGGTAATTTTTTGTTTATAAAAATATTACAATATATTTATTAGTTATTTTTTTAAGTTATTTTTTTAACTTTAATTAATTTAATTTTCGTCCTTAAATACGAGTATACTCTTATTCTCTATTACATGAATATTCTATTATTTCTGCAAGAACAAGGCAGCAATATGTCACAACAAACTCGTGGTTCAAATATGAAGGTACAATATTTAAGTATTCTATACCGGTATATACTTAATGCACTGAACTGGTCTTGATACTTGTTCATTACATTAATTATAATTCTACGCAAGTTACAGCTCTAAATTACATATTGACTGATTACGCATGTAAGAGAATACTTATATATGTACTTATATATATTTATGAAGAAAATATTAGTGGTTGCTACATAATCTTGTATGCATATGGTATTATTATATTTACATCTGAGTCTTCATTATACAGGTTGTAAAAAGTGATATTACTATACATTATTGTTAAAGTTATACGAGACACAATAATCCTTACAATACACAATAATATAGAAAATACTTCGAAATTAACTGCTCTAATTGTAATCCAGTGATATTGTCTTGACACCTTATTTATAATATAATGTATTATAAATATATTCATGTTCATTTTTGTGATATTATAACTAGATTATTATATATTTTATTATCAAATTAAAATTCCTTTTGCTGCAAATTGTAATTTTAAATTATTTAAAATCAAAATTTGCATTTGAGTAACAATAATAAATATTTGGAGAAGATTTTCGAGTAGATTTATTTATAATCTTTAAAAACGGGTATAAAAACTAATTCAGATTATATAGTCATAGACATAAGTATCATGATTACTAGATCGATATACACGTCTGGCAGTCGTTGCAGAAACTGCCTACACGAAGGACAGGGCGCATGCACACACAATGCCGTAGGAATGCGAGACTATTGGTTACAGAATAAATGTTTACTCCGCCGTTGGGAAACAGGCATATTTGTCTTCAAGTCGTCGTTGCTATCTGATTGATCTGTAGAAAGAGGTTACGTGATAAGAGTGGTCTATAGATTTTCTAGTTTACGCGGCTTCGTAGCTTCACAGGAAACTTAGAATTTCATTAATTTTGTATATATCCCATGTTTATGTAATTATGGACTTTTTAAACAGTAATATATGTTAGCTAAATCGATTTAGTGCTTTCAGAGTTTACTTTCCTAATAGCGATATTCACTTCCATTTCTTTATAATAGTATTAGTATAGATTTCAACGATTTCTCTACTATGTTGTAAACTGAAAATATCTGATTTCTTGGGTTAAGAAGTTGAAAACAATTCTTATGCGAAGTTGGTTAGAATCTAGAAACAACATGGTTTTAGATTTTGTCCATCTATTTCAGATTTGCAGTTAGGTTCTACAGTTTGCAATTGTAACTGTAAAATCATCATCATTGCCTTGCCTTTATCCCATTATTTGGGGTCGGCGTAGTATGTCATTCTCTTCAACTGCTCTCTATAGGTCGTCATATCTGAACATACTCTTCTTTTATTCATATCATCTTTCACAGAATCCATCCATCTTTTCTTGGGGCCTGGGGCATCCCCTCCCTTTACATCCATCCACATTCATATTATACACTGTGAAATGGAATGGAAATTTAAATGGAAATTGTATATATATATATATATATATATATATATATATGTAATTTTGCATTAAATGCACAATATATAAAAAAGCACATGTATAACATAAATACGTACAGACTAAAAACAAATAGAAATCAACAATGAATAGTCCAGTGAATGCGGGAGATAATTATGACAATTTGCAATAAATTAATGTTTTTTTATTTTAATTACAAAACTCATAGAAATGATTTTTCGTAATTTGGATTTAACGCTAAATTTGGTATGTATGTATTTACAAAAAAAAAGAATGTATATCAGTTGTCTAGTATCCACAACATAAGCTCTGCTTAGCTTGTGTCTAAATTGTCCGGGGTTTTTATTATAATTCTATATTTTTACTTCAACATGTGTAATTAAAAAATATATATTTTAAATATAACTGTCAACCCTATATATTGCATGGAATACATAATATACTGAATGATGTAACCAATTCTAAATCAAACTGTAACTATATCGTGTACACTTTACATAAACATGAACTGACGGTGATCTATGTGAATCACATTACATCATTGGTGACGTCATAACTATAGTATTCGAATAGTTGTCTCACTATATAGAAATTTATTCGCCCTTCGAATACCTACTTAACACCTGTAGGGCTTGTCTTTTTAATGTTTTAGAGACAGTACAATTTCGTTAATTCACTAAACAATGGCTTTATTACGAATGTTATAATGAAATAGTCTTTTATATATAAATTAAATAACAATAAATTAACATTCTAATAAATCCTAATGATTTAAAATGAAACTATAAATTATTTCATCACGTATAGGTACATCACTTTCTTCTAAATACTTATTTATGCTATTTTAAATTAAATGAAATCAAAATATTTATTCTTTACTTTATAATATAAATATTCTTATATATATATATATTATTATAATAATATATATTATAATTAATAATAATAACATTATAAATAATAATATATTTTTCAGTTTTTGGAATATAGTAACTAACTTAATATACTAACTTTTTTAACCTATTTTCTTTACGTAATTACAATAATAGAGATTCATACTATAATTAAAGAAACTGTTAGTATTTCATGTTAAAGTGTTGCCACTAAATATATATACATATTTTCATGAGACATGACCTAAACAATAATAGATAAACATAGATTTACACTCTGTTTTACGTATTGCCTATTTGAGTATATGAACATAGAATACATAAATAAAATTTGTTAATTTAAATCGTGACATAACACATATTTATAAACATGGTCTATAATATATTAAATATACAAATAGCAAAAATATACATTTATTTAGCTGTAATTTTACATGACTACAATTTTATAAAGACTTTCCAAAAATTGACTTTTAATATTAAGCATGTACACAAAGATTACAAATAAATTTCTGTTTTTACTGAAATTTAGTTTAATTAACTAGAAAACAAAAGAATACTTTTTAACGTACGTTATATACAAAGGACTTATCCTAAATTATTTGAAGACTTCGAATTAAAAATACAAATATTAAAAGGTTAAACCTACTTTAATAGAGAACGAGGCACTATTATTAAAAGTAGGTTCAGTTTACAAGTCTGATAAATCACTGTGCATAGTTACTTGACACGGTTCATACATAGTTAATGAAATCAAAATTGGACACCCGATTACTTGCAGATTAATTATGCATTAAATTGATAGTGCAATTCACCTATGAATACATTGTTACAGATTGATGATCTTTAAAACGTAGTAAATAGAGCAGTGTAAAAAGTTCTTAGTTTACACAGTTTTTGTATGGATAAATATATTGAGGTGGATTCACCTGTACTAATGGTATACTTATACTTCTCATCATTCGCCAGTGGGAGAATGATGAGAAGAGCATAAGGAGTGGATCAGTAGAGAATGAGAGACAGTTGGTACATTCGTACAAAATACAAAGTAATATTTTAACATTTATATGCGAGATAATGTAATTGTATCCGACTAATTGCATTATCCCATTATTTTATAATGTTGTCAGTTAAAGTTTATTAAGTTTATAATACCTATAAATGTTATTACATCCTTATATTTTATGCAAATATAATTTTGCACACTCGATCACATTGTGTTTGAACTAACAATTAAGTTTATGCACGACATTAGATTATTAATTGTGTCGAAATGATTTATACTTACCAGTATTTAATTGATAACGTTAAACTATTTATGATAGACGTCAGCTTTGTATAGAAGAATATTTATGAAGAACGAGTGTGACTGGACTCTATCTATTGTACTATCTGGACTAAGATCGATTGTAACTCGTTTAGTTTTGTGCAAATACCGTAAATTTTTTATATTATAAAGTTAACGGGTAATGAGCAAACCAAGTTATATATTCAGTTTTAATGTACAATAATATGGAAAATGATTTCATGTAAACGAATATATTTTGTATTATTTTGATTAATAAAATATCTTAAACCGTATTTTTTCTGACCTAAAAAACGTGTAACACAAAACAAGATGTCAAAACACATAACCTGAAATTTAATTAAATATAGTAATTTTTATGCACCTCATTGAAATGACAAACAAGGTGACGACCCACTAATGGTAAGTGTTATCATAAACAGTAGCAAAAACATCATTTGACGTCCGTGATAACCACTCATGTGTTGTAAATTCAGAGGACTAAAATAACATCTTTCTTATCCTGTAATTTTGTGTAATGCCTATTTCTACTGTGAAGCAACAATCACAAGCTTGCTCATTAGCTTGTTCCACACACTCATTATCATTATTTTATTTTAAACTTCACTATTTAAGGTCGGCGTAGTATTTCGTAGATTTCTACTGTTCCCTATTGGCCGTTATCTAAGCGTACTCTTCTTTATATATATAATATCTTTGATACACTCTTCTGTTTCTTTTTCGTCCAAACTTTAGAAATCAACAACACTTTAGAAATTAAAAAAAAGTATTGATGATATAAAGTTAGTTGCATTATGAAGAACTTAAGTTTTTAAACACATTTTGCTGGTATACGAGTATCTATACATATAATAAAGCTGTTGAATTTCTGTACAAAGAAAAAAACCGAGTCAAGTTAGAATCAATCAATGTTAGAAGTGAAATAGACTAATGTACTAGCTAGTACTAAATTCCTAGCTCTAATTTAATACCAAGTATACCAATGTTTCGGATAAACGCAGAACCTTTAAACTTAATTAGACTATAAGTCTACTAAATTATTAAATCAATTGACATACGTATATTTATATTATGTTTTGCTAGTAAGATAACGACACCAAAATGCATGTATTACGTCTATACATTAATATATAACATACAATTAACATATCATAAAGCGTATTGCATGCAAGTTTCTGACTCTGAAATTATTGTATAAAGCCCTATTGGAGAGTTCCGTAACTTTAGACGAAACCTTGGCAGTTAATTGAGCTTAACTTATAGGTATTCATATGAAAATTAAATATATTCTTGTTACAATAGTCAAACAAACCGACAAACCATTAAATTGAAATAATAGTAAGGACTGTAAAATTTATTACAATAACAGTACTTAATATAGTGTAATTATTGTTTATGTCGTGATCATTAAATGCAATGTAAATTATCCTTGAAACTTCGTTTTATTTATGCTATAAATACCAGATTATCAACTCTCGAGTGGACTGTATGGATTATGCTTCAATAACGTTAATTAAATCTTTATAAGTTTGATGCCAAATGATTAAGATATGTTTGTTTTGATGCGGTACAAAATTAATATGTTATAGTTTTATCTTGCTAAAAAGTCTTTATTCTAAGAAAAACATTTATTTATTTACATATACAAATTTAGTTGTATTTTATTTGGTGAGAGGTAAGATTGTTGTCAAACGCGCTTAAATTTAGAAATTTAAAAAAGAAACTCTTTTTAATTTCATAAAATTAAGTTTAATAAAATAAAAAAAATATAGCATATGTATATCTATTTTATTTTACTAGATTAGACTAGATTTCATGATAATTATAGTAAAATTAAGAAGTAACAAAGACGCATGGCTCAGATTCATATTTGTTATATTAAAAAGGATGTAACGGTTGAGTAGTTTAAAAAATACAAAATAATAAATCATCGATGGAACAGAAATGCAGAATTCAGGGACTCTCGTTTTTTAATGTATCCAGAAATATTACGTAATTAGTTGGATTAATCGAGTATAATATACAGAACCTCCTTTTAAGGCAATCACTACTCTGTAGAGATGGTCAATTGCACCATTAGAGTATTAAAATTTATAAGATGAAAATAATAGCTATAAATCTAAGTAATATTGTTGCCGACATTTGTAATACTTTGTACATAAGTGCAGCTAATAGCTAATATTTCTTAAGCGATACGTTCACAGGCCGAAATTATAAGCCGCACTTGAAATTGTGGAATAACTTGGGAACATCTCTTGACTGGAGTGTGTGTAGGATGCTCCATAGAACTAATTGCTATTGGATACGTTAACTGTTTACTTATATTGTAATATAAACAACAAAATATTTCTTTATACAATGTTTTTGCATACAAATTTGAAGACTAAAACGTATAATAGTATATTTTCTGTACAGGTCTCGTCGTTTTTTTTTTTTTTGCTGTTTTTCTACTCTCCTTTTATTACTTATTGGTATAAATAAGCACATAGGTATTCATATATATTGCACTATGCGACTTGTAATTCTCCAATGCCTTCCAATGTATGCAATATTCCGCTTTTGCAGTTAAAATTTGCTAGTATGCCGGGTATTGGATGTTCCATATTTATAATTCCATTTTCCACAATCCTCAGATAAACGACTGTAAAGACGTAAACGAAGAAAGACCTTCAAAAAACCATAATCGACACCCGTTGTAGGTTGCAAACGTTGCTAGGCTACGCATCCGAAGAAAATAAAGACGATTAAAAAAAATTAGGGGGCATCGTTAATCTTCAAAATCTTTTATATCAATCAAAGGTAAATTGTCATTATTTTTTTGGAAGGTTAATTTTTATCACTCGTTTCAATAAACGTGCACATATTAAATTATTTTTTAAGCCGCATCCGGATACTGTAACTTATTCAATGTAGATGTTCTCGTAAGACTTTTGTTTTAGGTTTACATAAGTAAACAAATTACAATGCAAGTTGTGTATAGAATATACTGGTCGCCTACTTACGTGATCGCTGTAACGGGACGCATAAAGTGTTGAGAAGCTTGAATAAGATCTGAAAGGTATGTACAACCTTTATTGTGGTTTATTGCCATCATTTGAGGTTTATTAGTGATTAACATGTTATTATTTGATATATTAATAGCTATTAAGGGTTATAACAAGTTTTTTTTTTTTTTTGATACCTCTTTTTTATGCAAAAGAAATGGCAAACAAGCCGATTACCCCTTACCATCAAATGTACTATCGTACATTTGATGGTAAGGGGTGATCGGCCAATATACATAAACAACAGTAACATAATACTATCATACACATGTGTATAACAGCCATGGTACCAATTATGACTATATGAATGCCATTCAGAGGACTACGATGTCAAACTTCTATATCCTATAATTTATCTGCTTGGTGGCTGAATGTAAGTGACTCATCTAATAGTAAATGGTTATTGTCACTCATGAACATCGATAACAGATAAATTCGTAAAGTATATTCTATAGGTATTTTAGGTTGGAATATAATGAATACTTCTAGAAAAGAGTCTTTAAATTTTTACAACTACTTATCTATTACCAATTCGAAAAAGTTTATTGTGAATTTAATCCACAATAGTGTAGAAAAAAGTTTCTAGAAAAACGTCTGTGTAAAATAGAAAATTTAAATAAATAAGCATTATTGCTGCTAACGACTGTGATTTAGCGATTTAATACACTACTTTAGTATCCATACTCGCGAGTTAGATTCCTCGCGAGAGACGATTATATGTCTTCATGAGTATTATTATTTTTATTGGTATTTGTTGCTTTCTAAGTATGCATTTATAAAAAATATTTTTAATTATTACTTTGTGATAGGATTTCCTAACTAATAAAAGACAAAACTTTCACAATTGTCAAATATTTTGTCACTTCACTCCATTAAAAAAGACAATCACTACATCTTACCATTACACAGTAGTTTTGTCTGTAACATGATATGCTTTACAAATGATATGAACCAATATACACACTATAAAGACCACCCGTATTTTCTTATATCAAGACGAACTACTGCTCTCAGATATAGTCGCATCGTTTATTTGAAGAAATAAACTAACAATTTCATTACAAAACAAAACTATGGACTTCCTATGAATGAAACCGCGTGGGCGGTTATCCTACATCGATTGTAATTTTAAATGTTCAATACAAACTTGACTTTAAATCTCACTATGTAAGGTTTAAATTAACATGTGATATTTGTTTAACGTTACGATTACGGGAAATTCAACTTAAGATTCTAATATACATATGAGTGAAATTAGAATGAAAATATGAAATTTGTAAGAAAATTATTAACAATATCAGAGTGAGAACAGGTGGTTGCGCTTTAGTGTACTTACCATGTAATTGCTCACTACTGAGGACCAAGGAACTATCACGACAGCAGAGTCGTCTTAGATAAATTATAGCGCCTATTCTATTTGAGTTAGTATCAACTATTATTTGAATCGCCCAATATAAATAAAATACATCTTCACGACTTAAATTATAAAGTTTTTTGTTTAATGTAATATTTTTATAGGTTTCAAGGATTGAACTCTATGTCATGATTTCCAAAAAAAATGGAAGTCTGAAAAATCAAATCTAAAATTATACTTTCTAAATCTATATATTTTGATAGAAGTTTTATCCAAAATAGCCAACTGTATTTTACTTCTATATTTTATTTACAGAGAAAATGTGAATAAAAAAGACACAAATACCATAACTTCGTTGGAAGTCTCAGATTTTATTGGGAAACTAAAATTCAACTTTCTTATTTAGAATATTAGCAAGTAATAAGATCTAACATAATAATGAATGATTATTATTTATACTCTATTTTATATTACTAGTACTACTACAAAGGTATTAAATCTAAAAAAAATATTTATGTAACAATAAATAAAAATGTTTCATTATATACATTTATATAATCTAGTAATAAGACAACTTCTGATATTATAAAACAGTAAAAAAATACTTATTTAAACAAAAAAATATTTGCATGAGCTTGCAAGATATATGATTTCAACGCGCTTTGATAGTTTTAGTACTTTGGTATGCTGCATAGTTTAATTATTTAAATTATAATATTTTTAATTTCCATTAATATTAAAGGACATTATCGTGCACTATATATTTCTGGTACAGACGTAGTTTATACCAATGTTTCTATTAATTTATTATTTGGAAATACTACCTTTATAACAATACATATATGTAGTTAAGATACATATATGTCACAATTTATGTCTAACAATATCATTACTGTTATAGTAAAGAAGTTATGACAACAGGTATTTTAGGTTAAATGTTATATTATAATAGAAAATAAATTGTTATAGTCATTATATAAAATACAAATACGAAATAGAAAGTTCAACAAAAACAACATTCTAATAATTACATAGATAATGAGAAATTAATATTTTATTACAATGATCAGAAAGTAAATCATTACGATTCTGTTTGCTTTCGTGTTATACCGCAGTTTATCAGTGATTTTAAGGGTGATTAAAACATCTATTAACTAAATATATGTTGGTTGGAAAACTCTATTACTTTTAGGGTCAAATTAAAATTAAATTTAGTCTATTAATAATGTTTCATAGAGCTGCTTTAATTTATAGAACTTGAGGATTTATTTTCAATTTTATACCATATACCATATCATACTGTCTGCATATACTATTGGTTGTTATTGAGACAAATGTGATACTATACAAAATGTTTCTTTCTCGGTAAACGTCTTTGATATGATATTATCAGATAAATCTACAAAAATGGCAATAATAGGATAAATATTTAATTTATTAAGTTAGCTGCCAATTTTACAGTTATGAAAGGAATGAAAGTCTCTTTATTGTTCCTCCCGCAGAAAATAAACTTTTACATAAAGTAATATGTATCCAAATATGAAAAATAAACATAATTAATAATACATAATTATAATAAACATGAAGCCGTAGTAACAATGGGCGGCGTTAGGATGGAAAAGAGTGACGAGACGTTGTGTCTGGTTTAATAGCATAATAATAAAATTAAATGAACACCTTCTAATCCCAAACTAAGCAAAGTTTATACTATATATACTAGATCAGATACATTCAATTTAAACATTTTATAACATAAAATACACACATATCTAATATATATAGAAAACACATGCCAATGAAATAAATATAAATAATTATGTGGGCAATAAGCCTGCAATCATCACAATTGTGATGCAGTTCATTATGTCTAGTGGATACCTCTACTAAGGTTGTCAAGTAATAATATTAGTGAAGATTTATTTACCTCTACAGTTACATATATGAATAAATGCAAGTTAATTGTAAATCTCAAACAAAGGGCTCTACAGGTCTACATATCTGAAGACGGCTCTTGACTCTATCACCTCACGTGGATCAAACACACGCTGCGAACACACAGAGCTTGTGCTTTGTCCCTTACGTATTATTAAAATATATATTTGAGACAAAAATAACCGAGAAAATCCTCTACACACGTCTCTGGGTGAGTCCACGATATCGGTGGGGATATCAGAGCTGTGATAGGTAGCGCCCTAGATCGCTTAATGTCTAGGTGAATCGTGAACCAACTATTTTGGAAGGAAATAACATCTGTAACACAGATGTTACGGCCTATAAATTACTGACATTGTGTAAAAAATGAGTAAATATATTATTATTATTAAAAAAACAATCTGCTGTCACAGCATATGCTGATTTTTTTACTGAGCAATTTACTGGTTAACATTAAATTTATTGTTCGTATGTGTGTGATAGTATATTTAAACATTTTTGTATCTTATTATACCTTCTAATTTTTTTTTCTAATATATAAAAATTGTAATAATATATATAAAATCATTAATACTATTTTACCCATACATAATATAATTTAGATATAAAGCTAGGTAATACCATTGAATTTATTGTCCCGTGTGTAGATCTTTAATGATAAATACTTCTTTCTTTTATAAATGCAAAAGCAAATGTATTTTACCGTACTGAAAAAACTAAAATGATAATATTATTGTGGAAGGCAGGCTATAAACTTGGTTCGATTACTCACGAGTTTGCTACAATATATTGTATTTTATTGCGATGCGTATTAAAATAGCGACCACCTAGTATTGGCAACAAAGAACTTAAGGAGATGCGATTTAGACCGTTTACACGTTGGGGATAAATTGCATCCACCACAGCGACCCGACGAGTAATGTTATGGAAATAATAATATAATATATAGTAACCATATACTACCACATTATTATTGTATAGAAATATTAATATTACTACTTAAATTTAAAATACATTTATTAATAATGTACATAATATATGAAATGAATTGAGTTTTAAACAAACTAAATAATTTAGATAGGCACCAGTAGATTAATCTATTGAAAACTATCTGTAACAGATTAGTGTAGGTATAAATATAAATTATTAATATATTGACATATATTAATAATAATAATATTTATACCTACACTAATCTGTTTGTTTGATACCTATTGTTAATAAAAAGTATAGATACATATACTTAATAGTATAATTACTATACTTATATAAGGTACTTATAAATTGTCATATGAACCGACAAAAGTACCTAGACTTTCTCCGTTGCAAGAAGGGTCTAATAACGTTGGCAAACCTAAATATAATTACATAATATTCAAAGAATTGAATATTTGAACTGCTAAATACTGAAACCATTGCATTGCGTTGAGAATATGTAAACAGCCTTAACGTACCAAATAATAAAAGTTCATAAAGAAATAAAGGTTTACAACCAGTAACAAAATCTGTTGGGCATCACAAGAAAGCCCACAGTCAAGCGATAGTCAAATGTAACATTATACGATATAAAATTTATATTGAAATAGTTTTGCGTGGATAATGTAAGGCATTGATAGTTACTGCCGCAATTATTTATGTTTTCACGGCGTCTTTTATTAAAGGAAGTCTACACACATAATAATTGTCTTAATAAACAAAATGTAAAGGATTAATGAATATTCTGTATGCTGAGGATATACTATAGAATCGCTGCAACATTCAATTGTCATAAGAATAGTCAATTTTATTATTATATGTGATAAAAAATATGTCAAAGGAATTTCAAGTGGTAGAATTTACAACACGGGAAACAGACATCAATTTCGTGGTTAAATTACCATCTCGCTTTCGTTTTCCAATACATTATATCCAATAATAGTTAATACATAAGTGAATATATAGCTTTATATGCATTTTTAAAAATATATTATATATTTTAGCAGTACGTACCAATGTGTTATTGCATTTGGATGGCGTAGGAAAATATTAAGCGCCCGTCGGGAAAGAAGTCAATGAATAGAGCATAGAAAGCTTGGGCTTCATAAACGTTACCTAATATATAAAAACATTAGTTAGGTATAATTTTATATTGGAAGGAACTCAGGTATCAGCTGTAATAAAATTTCGAATTGAAAAATATTTTTGTAATAAATAAGAAAGCAGTTTGGACTAAAACATGCGATATGTTTTAGTCCAAACTGCTTTCTCACAAAATTTAAACATTTTGGGTAATCGACAGTCGTTTTAATTGATTTTAAATTATAATCAAGATCTAATTATTTAAAATTTTTCAGTTAATGAAGTTTATTACTAAGCGTGTAATATCTTAGTTTCAAATTGAATTAATTTATTTTTTAAACTCCACAGCGGTTAAAAAATTAATATCAATTCTTTATTCTTAATAAGAATGCGTATATTTTGTTTTTAAGGTAATGTCTAAATCATATATATTGGTGACTCTTCGCTTATCTAGGTAGTGAACAATACATTGTAGCAACTCAGCGGTAAGTCTAGACTTAGTCTTTATGAATGGAAGGTCTGAATGAAACCAGTATCCAGATATAATTCACTGTGAACGTATCAGTGAAACGTGGCCATAACTCAAGATGGCGAAACCGTTTGAGAAATAGTTACCAGTTGACATTTTAGTTGATAAGTAGCATCTGGCAGATTTGCTATTTGTCTTAATGGTGAATATGTGTCATTTATATTCATTACATACATATTAAACATAATTATATACATTTAAAGATGATAGTGGTAAGAAAAATGATTGGATTTGCAACATATATATATATGTATAATTATCTTTAGTAATATTATGTTTTTTATATTCATCAGTTAGTCCGATCAGTATTTTTACGTCAAATAGGTATTTTACAATAAGTTCATTGAGAGTGTATCCACCATCCGCCAATTTATTCATTTAAAAAATACATTAATTAAATGAACAAATTTATTAACAATCATATAATACTTACCTATTTTAAAGTTATTGGAAAGTGAGAAAAAACTTTGGTTAGTTGAATAGTAAATAAATTAACAATAACCCAAATAGTATCAACAAGTTTTATGAATAGTATTAAAAATATTAACTGAAGCTTAACACTTTTTATTTAGGAATTACGGACAATATTGTTCCTTAATGGAGTTTTGAATTGAAAATGAAGATTACAATTATCATTTTTAATGTGAAATACAAAAAGTTATTTCGATAGATACTTGTAAACAACAAACAACTAAATGCAATCTTCTTGCAAACAACTTTATTGAATATTCAAATTTTTCTTAATTCGATTATGTATAAACTAGGCAATATTGACTAGTATATAATTTTGTACTAACTATTTTAAACTAACTATTAACTATTTTTACTAAACGTTTAATAACTTAGTTTGCTAATACACTCACTAGCATTTCTACAACGGTAAACGTCATATACAACTACTGATACTTTATTAATGTGAAATGCTTTAGTAATTTCCGTATCCAATAAAATTATTTCCTTATATGCATCGTTTATTAAAATAGCTGATTTTGGACTTTAATGCCTTTATATTACGGATACAGCACGTTTGATACCTACTTATATGAATAACAAATACGAAACGACAATGAGCAGAAAGGGACCAGCATCTGTACTGTTCAGAAGGTGTCGGCTTTAGGGTGTAGATAACAATATTTTAATTAAGTAAAATTTACTAGTGACTAACTACTATTTATACTAAATATATTTTTTTCTTTCTTTCTTTCTTTCTTTCTATTCAGATAGAAGAAAGAATTTAATAAGTACCAGAAGAGGTAATTTTAATTGATAATATTTTTTCTACATTATAATATAAAAACTTAGAAGACCATTGCTCTGTACAAATTTTAATAAATGAATTATATTTATATGAATTATTCTGCATGATGATATATGATATTACATAATGTCATACCTTATCCTCGATTTTAGTGGTCTGTATGGATCCCTTTGAATTATTTCTATTATTATTTTAATAACTATTTATTTCAACTTCACTTCCGTGGAGTTCATTGCCTATCGGTACAGCAGGAGTTTCTGGGTATCTATCCCAACGCTTGCGTAAGTAGTAATATATTGAATAATTTCCTAATCTGATAGAGGATGAAAGGTATTTCATATTAAATTACATCCTGTACCCGTTTTACACGCATACTTTAAAAAAAGAAATAATTAATAATAAAATATTTGATAGAAGTACTATGTAATATTATGTTATCTGTGGAAATACAATAGGTCTTAAGCGGATCTAAGTCCTTACCCTCATATGCCCTGAATCCGTTCCTGGAGCTACTAAAATTGAATATATGTTTATTGAGCTGTAACATTGGTTTACGAGGTAAGTTTGCGTGGTGACCACTTTCTTCGCCTTACTCGACAGTTATATTTATTTATAACACCCTTATTATTCTATTCACGTTCGCAAGGAACTCACAATAGCTTTATACGAACTCAAGAATGGGTTTCTATTGTGAATTCTGTGTGAAGCGACAATATATTCGAGTAGATATATATCACTATCATGGCGATAGGATTGTTCACTGTTTAATAGATTAGTATACTAAACATATTTTTTTATGGGGGAGGTATTTATTAACAGTGGACGTCTGCTGAGCTAAAATAATGATGATGATACTAAACAGATTAATTGTACAAGACCTTTAGTTTTAAGACCCTAAGAGACCGTAAGAGTATTTAATACCTTATCAATTTGTCTAATAATTTAGTCTTATACATATCATCTCTAAATATGTAGGTATATCAATATTATGTTGATTTATATAATGTTTGTTTTTAAGGTAGAAATGGTAGTTAAATAGATACACTATCACGTGTTCAGATCAGCAATCCATATTTGACTAGTTGGTGATTAAAATTAGATAACAAGAGTAATATTGACTTGACTGTGACGATGTTGCCATTAACACCGTGAACATTAAAAATGTTTACATCTTTTTCTGTTACCAATATAATTAAGTGCCACATTTTTAAAGATATTTTAATTGTGAAATTTATATCCTTAATGCTTATATGGAAGTTGACAAAATCATTAACTTGCCTAAGCTAGTGAGAGACAATATTAAAAAACATTGCTATCTTCATCTTTATTTTCGAATCAGCATAATAATTAGTAAGAAAACATTTAGGCTACAGGCGCGTATTTGCTTTAATTTAGCGGTCGGCTATAAAACAGTGAGTTACCGCCATTGTTTTGTATATTTGGCGCACGAGATCATCCCAAGATACGCAGCCAGTGTGTCAGCGAATAAAAAATAAAATTTCAAAAAAGGAACCCGTGGAAAACGGCGCGCAGTCCGCGGTTATGACGTCATAATAAGGGCCCATCACACGATGAAATTCGAGCGGCCATCATGAGTCAGTGCACATCGTGAGAAAACTGAGCGCAGTAAAAAAGTAAAAGTACTTTCTTTGTACAGAGGCATGCGAAATTGAGGCTTGATTATCGGTGCCTTATTTCGGCACATGATTCATTTTTTCGAGAGGCTTGAAATTTAAGATAACATGTTTGTGAATTTTCGATTAGCGAGAATGATGTTCACGTAACGGGACGTTGAGTTAATGAACTTCAGACTTATTTGGGAAATAGCTACCTCTCGCGGTTTTTCTCGAGCTAAATCATTGAACTTTTTAGCAACAGTAGATTAAGACTACTATATGAGGGACAATACATATGTGTCCTACCTTTTGATGATGAACACGACTCTTATGTTCATGAATACATTTGTCAGTAACTTGACAATTCTATGAAATATGTATTTTTTTCAGTTGTTTAGTACTCATAGTACAAGCAATTTAGAACTTGATGGGACTGTGACATATGCCCAGTGTTATTTATTATTATTATATTATTTTTATTACCTCTAGAGTCCTAAGGTCTTGATTAACTTTACTTAAGGTATATTTTTATACAAGGTATCGTCTAGCAAAAATGGACAAGATATCGTCTAGCATTAAGTTTTTTTGAACACGTTTTACTTAATCCTTTAGAATAATTAATCCTTTTTCTTTTAGTTTACGTTGTAAACTATCATATAAATTAATAGCAAGAAGTATGTCGCTGTCTTCTTCACATTTAATTGCACTTAACAAAGTTAATAAGCCTGAATTACGTTAATAAAATATTTTTTTATTACTTTAAACAAACTATTAGAAATATAATGATAATAAATAATGTCCGGACAATTCACATAACGGTATCTCAGCCCAAGTTAAGTTAACTAAAGCTTGTGTGTTATGACTACTAGCAAACTGATACAAATACGTGGTACTTTTTTCGCAAATACATGCATCCAGACCGATACAAACAATCATAAAAACAAGTGTTTGTGTCGTGCGAGGAATTGAAACCATGACCATCAGAAGTAAGCCACCGGCTTACTCCGTGCTAAACCGCTACACCACGGAGGCCGAAAATATATAATATTTATTTACATTGCCTATATTATCCAATTTAAGCAAAATTTAAATAAAACGGTTATCGCTAATATTATAACTAAGTTAAAAAAAGTTAACAATAAATACAACATTACAAGATAAATTACAAACAAAAGAAGACAATCAAAATATATCGTTGTTCAAGATAATAATATGACATAATATAAAGAGACCTTATGTTAGTACCTCCTCATAGAATGGGAACAGAATGTATCAAATGAATATATATTTATCGTCTCTTTATCTACTGATCTACATGAGTATATGTATCTAGGATACGACGCAATTTATGACTGTATGGATATTTATTACTAATAAATTCGATACTCTTTCATTTCTACAGCTTTGGTAAATAAATAGAAACTAATAAGGATAATTTTGCGATTCACAAACAAAATTGAATTGTTTACAAGAATACAAGTAATGTAATGAGACCTCTATAGTAATACTGTAAAAACGAAAGTATAGATTATTTGTTTAATTGTAATTGATAAACTTAGAAACTCTAGACCGAATAAAAAAATGTTTAAAAGATTCATTATTGTAGAGGCATATAATATATATATATCTAATATAGGCAATATATTATGTTAATATACAACCTATACGACAATATCACAAAGTTATTAATACCCGGGTCATATCGTTCATTACTAACACGAGAGGCGTATGCCGGTATCGAACGGATGCATGAATTAAAAATCTATAATTTTTTTTAGATTAAAAAATATTTTTCTAATTTTACTATCGATTACGAAATTTTAGAGATTTTAATAATTGCGAACTAAATATCGAGTGTATTCTGTTTGTAAGGTTAAGTTATCTATTCTAGAATAAATGAATACAGACATTTATTTAAGTTTATGAGATGAACTATTTTATGTATGTCATACTTAACACCTTATATACATCTTTTTATGATACACTTACCCTCTTCTTACAAGTACATATTATAATATAGAATGTGCTAATTGTGACTTTCTTGTACAGTGCCAGTGGCAATAAACAACAGAATAATTGCATATATACTCTTGATTCGATATATCGAGGTGGATTTCGTACAAAATTGTCTGCGCTGGATCCTCTATATAACCTATTTCAGGTAACAGGCAGCTTACTTCGTAAGATGTATTTCATTTAAAGGATGAGACAAAATTGATTGATTGGATATTACGAGGCAGTGAGGCATGACATCCCAGTCTTTTCGAATGGTATCACGTCACGGTATCAATGGTATTAACGCATGAGTGATATCACGGGAACATAATGATAATAGTCTGCTGTGCTCATGTATTAATGTATATGCTCTTTATTGCACTTGTAGCTTAAAATAATACATGAATATTAAAAATAATATGAGCAAGGGTGGATGGATGTATACGCATATTGACGGCCTTGGTAACCGTCTTACTTCTGACGGTTGCGGGTTCGATTCCTCGCATATTACAAACATTTATGTTCATGAGTATGATTGTTTGTATCGATCTACGTGTAATCTATGTATATATACAACATGTTTTAAAAAAAATGTATCTATGTGTATATATCAGTAGTCTAGTACCCATAACACAAGCTCTACTTAGCTTAGAACTAGACGGTTCGTTTGTATTTTAGTTACATGAAAAAATATCGATACATTTAAGAGTCAAAGTGTAAATGATGAGTCATATTGCAATTGTCTCGTTATATGGGCTCACCGTTATCGTAACACAAATAACATTATAATTAACGGTAACATTAACGGGTCGGAGGGCGAATGGGACGTAAGAAAGTCCATTGAATGGTAAAACCATATTAGTTTTTGATTCGGTAGTAATATAAATTTGTTTCATTTTTATTATAGCAATAAATTATGAATGACTTAATATAGACTGTTATTTGATTAGGTGTGAAATAAATTAATAATCAATGTTTCTAGTTTTCTCATAATTTAGCGTAAATTAAATACGGTAGGTACATGAAATGATATAAAAAAATCTATATATAAAAATATAATAAATGTATATTTAAAAATAAGTATAATAAATGTGTATTTACTTTAGGCTGTTTTTTGTGCTATATCTAACAGCTCGACCAACGAAATTAAGAATACAAGAAGTATTTCGGAAGAACATGCACTATTTCTATGCATGTATCCTCCGATATACTTCTTGTATGAGTTTTGGGAAAATATATATATATTAGGAAGGTCATCGGAATAATGATAATATGACCTTACATGACACAGTAATTTCAAAATTAGAACTAGACTTGTAATGTGTTATCAAAATAAAAACTGACGATAAGGTACTCAAATATTATGAAGCTTAGTAAAATGTACTCTATGAATATATTTAAACATCCTGATTTTATCAGAATTCTTAACAGAATTTTCGCATCATGGCCACGGCCACGGCACACGCAATCTATCGTTCAGACACATCATTTTTATAATATCGAAACGTTGTTTCCTGTGATGATAATGTAAAAAAAACTATTTTGGATTGCTTCCGAATCTACCATGGATGGCTTATCTGTATTTTTGTCCCGCCCTATCGTATCAGAGCGGGGCTTGGTGAATGTTTCAATACGGAACCCTAGTATTTAAACAACCAATGCGGTGAACGGCGTGCGTGGGCGTGGTCTACGCATGCAATTCAGAACGGATATCAACCAACATACGATGCTTATAGTATTGTACAGTCACTCAAAATAACAGTATAACAAAATACCCTTTTTCAATTTTCCCTTAAAAATTGCCTGAGTAACGAATATTAAAATTTAACAGGGTTTTTAGGAATATACATAATTATTATAATATCTACGGAATTCGATCAATTCTCCGAGTGTCAGTATATATACAGATGTCTACATATATTTGTATATGTACATTACCTCGGAAATGGTTTTGTGTAGGTACGACAATGTGGATGAAAATTTGTATTTTGATATCGTTCTGATTTTCAAGTTTATCTATATAGGTATCATTCCTGGAAAAACGCAATTGAATACAAAGACACAGAAAATAAATACAAAATTAAGGCTAAAAAGGAAGGTCATGTATTTTTATCTATCCTTAATAATTATGCAAATATATCATGCGTGCCATTGAACAAATTTCTGATAAGTATACAAATTTTATTTAAATTTATTAGATAACAGACATATTTAACTGTAAAAACTAATAAATACCTATTTTAGTAGCCTTTGTATGATGGTTGAAGGGTATATAGGTTTATATTATGGCAGATAATACAGAATACGAAGGTAAGCCTTCATAGTCCTCCCTAATAGCAACGAACGAGTTTCACGGGAGCTGAATTTTAACGTGATGTCTTTATTGCTATTCATGTACATACATATATAACTTGGTGACAGTGGGGGAAAGGGTAATGTAAACTAATTACTCGATCGCTAACAATGTAGGTGCTAAGTCAGGTTGAACTCCATGCGGTTCCGCCTGGGAATTATGGTGGTAAATTCCTGGTAAACTTGTCACGAGCGGCCTACTGTCCAGACCTCACATTATTCTCATCATCCTCCACAGGGAGCACCATTGAATGATGAGAATAATAATAATAATAATAAACCGTTAGGGCAGGAAGGTGCACCATAATCATTCATTAAAAAATAACTACATGATAGTTATACCATCCGGTGGGACGCCTGCCTGATTGCCATTCGAAATACATAAAAAATATATATCTTTAGAAATGGTTTTCAGGAGTTTGGAAGGGAGTTTTCCTGCATGAAATTTCTTAAAACTTTGATTGAGATTATTTTATAATAATAATTTATATAGTCGATAGCTGTGCCTGCAAATTAGTTCATGAGTACTCAAAAAATTTTTAAAATTCGGTAGAAATGAAAATTGCATTTCAAATGGAAATTCCTCACGCAAACAAAATCTAAGTAAAGGTAAGCATGATAATGTTTAGTGCTTAAAATATAATAACAACGATATTTTTTCTATTTCTTATATTGAGTAACGTATTAAATAGATATTTGATCAAATTGGTATTCTATACTGAAACGTTAAAAAGCGATCAAATAAATATTGGGGACTCACTATCATCTTATTATTTGAGTAAACAACGATTACGGACGGAAGTGGGTCAGAGAAGTTTCAATACCAAAATCCGTTTATAACATAATAACTGTAACGAAAATAGATTCACTATTCGTCTGTACTCATCGTATATATCATGTATATTATGTATGTATTTACAAAAAAATATATATATCTAAGTATTTATGTTAGTTATCTATTACCCATAACACAAGCTCTGCTTACCGTGGGATTAGATATCGCTGTTTTAATTGTCCCGGGTTATTTATTATTTATATAAAAATATGTTACGCGATATCTGTGTCAATTTGTTGAATTGTAACAATTATGTCTGTTTGTTGTATGACAAAAGTATCAATAATATACTATAATAAAATTCCGTTTTTTACATTATTGCTATTGTTCCATAACTACTAAAGTTACATTACATACTATTAGGCGAATATAATATGATATAATATATAAAAAACGTTTAAAAAATGCCTGTTTTTTAAATCTTTATAATAGAGCAAAAAACGTGGACGCTAATTTTAAAAGTATATACCCTAGTTTAATATCAAAGCGGCTTATATAAAAATCACTTGTTATATAAGCCACTTGATAAAGCCGGTGGATATTTTTCAATATAATATTATTCTGATACTAAATTTAATAAAATTATGGTATTTTATTAAATTTGATATCAGAAGTTCAATACATCTCATATACATCTCTTTTTTTTTGTTTAAACAAGTTTTTAAGTATAGTAAGTATATGTTATGTTTATCTATAAGTATGCAAGTACAATATTAATACTATTGATGATATATTGCTACATTGTTAATTATGTTTGAGAAGTATTAAAAAAAAATAAGAAAATAAATATACTATAATAATTATGTTAAATCAGAAAAAAAATTATAGTAGCATAAAAGTTCAACTTTCTGAAGGTACACAAAACAGGTCTTTTAAACAAACATTTCTATTATCTATGAATATTAGCAAACAATGTGATTGTAGTGGTGTAGTACACTTATCAAAACTTACACCATTTTTTTTCACAAGGTTAGATTCAAGTTAATTTGAAACTATTGAGTACTACCTTCGCCATAACAGGTTTTTAAGATAGTTTGATTATTTTTAATTACTAAAATACTTGAAGTACTGTACTCGTATATTTATGTAGGTGACTGTCCAATCAACTGTTACTTTGTTTCCTGATTCATGTTTGGTCCTGTATAATATATAATTTGCGTATACCTAATTATATTTGTAATTGAAAGTACAGAGTGAAGTCACCGATTTCGTTACTTCCGTGAATTTGTATGATTGTTCCCTGAAATATATCATTACTTTACTTATATAGATGTTATTAATTTTTTAAACTTTAATTAATAACCGTAATGTTCTTTTTTATATCCTCATATATTCAAACTTTTGTGTCTGTTTGCCGATTTGTTACCTTTATCGATTAAAAAGCTGAAAGTATAAATGAAATTAGATATCAAAATATCTGCAGATATATATACTCTATTTAGGTCAGGTTAAAAAGCAGTTCAATTACATAATTACCGAGAATTAAAAATCTATTAGAAATCAATATAGATGGTAATATGTCGCAACTATGTATATGGTATTTACTCACTCACACATGAGCCTAGATGTATATATTTATTTTTATGTATATACATGTTTATACAGTAGGAAGGTATCCGCAGAATACCAGGGTCCAGGCACCTCGACACGGCATATTCTGAGCTACTATTCGATACCACACATGTTCCAATTGTATTTCATAATCTTTTTTTTTCTTCTTGCTTATGTGTATAGAAACAAAGAGAAATACAAATGTTAAAGATGTAGGACGAAGAGTTTTGGTTTGAAATGGAAATGGGCTGGATGTACACAGAAAACCAGAAATGGCAGTTGGGCCAAAATAATTACAAATTGGTATTAACTTCTATGGGGATAGAAAGGAAAACGTAGACCAGACAAACAGATGAAAGACAAACAGACAAACCACATAAAAGATAAAGCGACTACATTGCACAAACAGCAAAAAAAGAATAGAGTAGATATATTAGCAACATACAGAGCGGTTCTTGTTTTTAAAATATATCTCTTACATAAAAGGAAGAAGAATAATACAATTTTAAACATTTACAATTAAATATGTACATATTTTTTTATTTGTAAATAAACAAGAATAAGTCTGTAATAATAATAAACACTTGTAGAACTGTCCGCAAATTTTTGTCTTCCGTTTAAAAATCTCCATCCTCATTACTTCCTTTATACAGTCATTGTTTGGTGATTTTTACTCGCAATGATAAGTCTATTACCCCATCAAAGGGATATATAACATATATTTATATATATATGATATAATAATATATTATTATTATTATATTTTATTTATTTCTATTATCAGATCAGATTAAATTTCTCTCCGAATTTTTTACTCTGTGAAATGATGAAATGATTTTGAGCTTTTTTTAGTATCTGATATCTGCATATTTCAATAACACACATAAAATACTATAGTCGTACTGAACATCCTACTTTTTAATATCGGTTGACAATAATTATAATCAAGTATGACACTACCGATATAATATCAAACATTTAATGATGCTGTCTAGTTCTAATCTACTATTAGAGGATTAAGATAGTCCCCGATCGCAATATTAGCATCATTAAATAGTCTAATTAACTTTCACTTCACTAGTAGCCCGGTTCGATAGCCACTGATGTCATGCCGCTATATTAGAGAACTTAGCATAGACTAACTTATGATTTGTGTAGGTTAAATACAAACCATGAATAATTAATACAGAGTTTTATAGCTGTAATAAAAACGTGTATTAAGCTTTAAGCAGAGATAAGAGTGGTTGCAAAAAGTGCTTTTATCGTATAAGGAAGCTTGTGAAATTAGTAGATTAGACGAAATGGGCATATTGAAACTGTGTTTTATATAACGACACAAAATTATTGTTCATTAAAATATCTAAGCATGTAGTACCTGTATACTGATTGTTGATAACGATTTTAAAAAGGTCTATTAGTTTTAAATTATAACAACTACTGTACTGTTGTAGTGACCTGTTATAATTATCAGCCTTTGTAAGAATTTTCGAATTTTACAAAATAGAATAAATAAAAATATTAAATAATGTTCTGGGTTTTCTGAGTTTCATTTTTGACTGATTTCTTCTTCTTTGAGATGGATTGAGATTTGAGATGGATTCAATTTCATAACCATTATTGGTAAAAAAAAAAATAGAAAATACTTGTATTCTTCTATTATACTTATGTATTATCCTTGTAATTCATTCTTCCCTTTGACATTTTCTTCCAATTTTATTTAATTTTGCTAAAGAGGTAAAATTGCTTGTAAAGAGAACAAAAGGAGGTAAGTATCTAAATAGGTTGCTAACCAGATTAACAGCAATTTTTTTTGAAGTAATCAATATAAAATATTGTAAAATACAGCAGAGAACTATTTATTAAATAATAATCATGAACTAACACAAACTACTAAGATATCATAGTTAGTGGTATATATACGTTTATACTATATCATAATATAATGTACAAAGTACAGTGAATTATGGTACTCAACCTTATTTGGTTATTTATTGATGTAAAAGCCATGAAAAAGTCGTCTCGACCATTGTAAGTCGCACATTAAAATCTTTAAAAGACAACTAATAATCCTTAAAGATCGTTATAAAGATTTATAAGGTAAACCTAAGAAAGTCCATTTCTCAGGCCTCATTTACAGTTTCAATTTGCTAATAATTTGCTTTTAAAAGTATCGTAGCGTCTTATAAAAAATAATATATGCTAAAAGGTAGCGGCCGTGTCGTCCATACCGCAATAAACGGCCTTTAAATGAGGCAGCGACACCACCAATTTTAATAATATACACAAATTTTAACATTAATATGTTTAACACTTATCCCTCCATACAAAAAGAGTACATTTATCGCTATAATCTGTAGCTTATTATTTTCTCATTATACGCTTAACGGACACAGTGGGTCATTCACAAAGAACTTATTTCAAACGAGAGACATCCAAAGCTAAATCAGCTTTGGACAATATAAATTATGCATTGACACACATCGGTTCGGCCATAAATATAATCTCTTTTTGTTTCCAATAAGCATTTTTATGTGGACATCTTCAAAAATACTTCCCAAATAACTCTGGATGCGTATAAATAAAGCGGTGTGGTAGTAAATGTCAATAATATGCAAAATAATGGATGTTAATCTTCAGAAGGGTATGTGATTTGCGAGCGAGCTTCTCTCAAAGATTAGCCGACACTTGATACTTGTGTATAGTCGAATATACTCCTAATACTACTATGGCCTCGCGGTGTCACACGCAATGTTGGTTTTTTACCTACTTTGTTTATTTATTTAAAAATAACTACAGATACTATTTATTCAGTTTATATTAAAATATTGAATCATGTTCTATTTTAACATACAAAAGTATTTTTAGAAACATTTAAAAGTTTTCAGTTACTTATATATTTTATAGAAGTGTTACGAATGAGTACAAAAGATTTTTTAACTTTTTTGATTATTCAGATGCAACTTATATCTGCTCTGACCATTAAGCCTGATTTATTTTATTACTCAGCTTTAGTTGTATGTTTAATATTTTGATAGTTATGTTGTATTTGTGGTTACAAATACATAATACATATAACTTATAATTGTAATCGCATATCGTCTATCTATAATATTTATTTGCAAATAAATCATCCAAATGATGCTCTATTTAATATCATTTGTAGTTTAACTAATGTGAATTATTTTCTATTTTCTAACATGTTGTTACAATCACACAAATATAATGTATCCTAAATAATTTACACATTTCTTTAATAAATATTATTTTCATTCAGCGATCTAAAACAACGGGACATGAAACTCGAGTTTCATTTCTCAGAAACAACAGAATTTCTCTTTTTTTATATCATAAAAAGACTAAGAAGAGACTGTAGTAGAGGATAATTAACTAGGATCCATAAATACTTTTTGATTTCTAAATAATTAGATATATATAATAAACATGGATATCTTATAAAAGATATTCTCTACTCCTAATTAGTAGAATTATATGATAACTACGAGTATAATATTTTAGCAACAACAAACAACTAAACACACCGTCTTAACAATATGATTGGAGATAACAATCGCGAATGATCTCACACGAATTTAATAACATCGGCAGTATATTTTCACTGATTTATTACTTTATACGTACGATTTATGACGTAAATTCGTATTATGCATGGTTTTATTCTAAATGATAAGTCGATATCATAAACTATGTGTTTATAATATACAACATCATATGTATTTAACTTTCATTTACATCAAATCTGTCGCGCGTGCTTTATAAATTAAAACGGGCTTCTTATTTTACTTTAACGAAAAACAAGAAACAGACATATCCACACTTTATTTATAATTTAATAAATTACTTGGTAATTTAGATATTCAAAAATAAATAAATTATATCTCTAAAATTGAAAGAAAGCCATCTAATAAGAACTATTTTTATTTCATGCAGGTCACAGTATAAACAAATGATTGTTAGTAACTATGGGTCATACACAAAACGAAGGCACTACATACGTATGTAGGCGATACCCACACACGACCTGTTGACATTGTTTATTTATTATTTTACTTATACTCGCAGCTAGTTGCGGACCGTGTAAATAGTAATTAATTCCTACACACTTTCACATACGTTCATTATGCGATTGCTACAAATTCGGTCGGTGACCCGTCTACCTACATTGAGAAGGACGACGTGATGGACATATTCAGTGCATCATTAATGGATGACACTTGAATGCTCGTTTGAGATGGGAGAATGTTTTTGTATGCAATGGAACGTTATCTAGACTTGACATTTAAAGGACCTAGAGCTTTATATTAAACTGCAGAGCATACATTCACAAATAAGATTCTTAATATCTAACTGAAGGCATTCATATTATACTACAACTTTATACAAATATACGCCTAAAAATCTAGCCTCTTCTTAAAATCATCAAGAAACTATAATACATACATTCTATATTACATGCATTTAGTGCATTATTATAGTAACATTATAGAAATAAAATTCTACTAGTTCGAAGGATAATTGAACTACGACTGCATTTAGTTCTATTAATATAATATATAATGGATTGGTTGCTTTTCTTCAATTTTGTGATTTGTTTTATTTCATACGAGCTACACACGGTACTTTACAATTTTTCATCTATATATGTATCTAAATGCATATAACATACCTATAATATAGATTAGAAATTGTATGTATTATTTTGATAATCTCAGTCCCAAAACATTTCGAAAATCAAAATACAGTACATGTCGTAAATTTTTGCGCATTTCGATAAAATCCGTAAGTTTGCGATAGCACAAAATTATATTTTATATCGCCATAGTAAGGGCCCGTAAGGCGTCGCCCACACGTATCCTGCCGACAGGATGTTCGGTTCTCGCCTGTAATCGTCCTAATTACAGCGTTCTTACTAATTTGACTCACGCCTGACTTTCATAAGTGGATGTACGAGTAGGTGTATGCGTCTTCTTTAGGAGATTATCTTTTGGTATTGTCTCATTGATGCTCTATTTAATATCCTTTGTAATGTCCATATAATGGAGGGTGAGGCATTTGTATTGCATTGCATTCTTTTTTAAGTTATTGGATCTACTATAGATGGGATGTCAAGCCATCTGATGGAAAGTGGTAAACCGTCTCCTATGTACATTAACTAGACCATAGACATCACGTTATCAGTAACTATAAACTGCCGACGATCTCTATGTAAAGTGTAAATACATACTATACTTAATTTCCTTTACATTAGCTAGTTTTTGAAAGCATTTATTCAAAATTATATTTTATATATTCTTAAATCAATCAATCACTCTATTTATTTGTTGAATATATGTAGATATTTGTAAGTTTATTTCACAGTGTTTTCCTCTATATTTTGCACGTGCAAATTTAAGTATTAAACAGTATATTATATGTCATTTAATTAAATTTAACTATTAATATTATAATAATTTTATTCTTAAACTAATTTATTATTATAAATTAAATTAAAATATTTTTTTGCGTCTACCTTTATTGATGATATGTCGAAGTCTTGTCTTAGTTTAGTTAAAGTAGGTATATCATAATTTGCATTAAAAAAATGTGCGATCGGCCCTAAAATACAAAGAGCCAGATATTATTCCAAACAATAACACTGAATCAATTGTTCAAACCCTATATTATTGCATACATTGCAGTTCCTACTCATTTCATCACATAAAACGTTATTACGTACGCCAATGCATTACGCGATATATCCGACATTGAATACAGAATAAGTTTGTAAAATCGAACCAAGTAGGGAAAAAATCATAATATAAAAAATTGACGTTCATAAGCAGCTAAAATGTTCTCCTGAATTTGATGTTTAAATGGACATTTATGTAATGATAATAATATTATCTTATAGCACACTTTTAATTTCATAGTTTTTAAATATAACAATGAATTCGGTAGACATTTTAGCTTGACAAATTTACCTAATAAAAAAAAATTAAGGTCTACCTCCATATTTGCGTAACCTCATAAATCCAGATATTAAGACTTAGGTTATAGGGCACAGATGATAAGTTGCTGTCTCGTTAATTATCTATTTGCAATATCATATTGAAAGAGGATATTGGATTTTGAGTTGAGAAAAGTAAACTATGAAACTAAAATTCATTCATGGCATACCTACAAAAGTCTTTAAGTTAAGGCAAAGCCCGGTAGGGGCCTAATATTGCATAAAGAGACACATAGATAATAAATTAATTATGGTATATACCTACCTAATAATATTACCTACATTATCTCTGTCTACCTGATAATGAATCTTCTGGTGTGAAGATAAATAATATTATCTTAAACAAAATGAGGGAGCGAGATTACGTTGGTTACGTAAATAGTCCAGCAACAAAATTATTGAAACTTCAAATTAAAGTCAAAGTAATATTTTATCTATATACATAAACATCTCCACAATTTATATAAAATATAATTAATTAGATTATTATCAAATGATTTATATTACTCATTATCATTATGCAAATAAGAACAAATTCTTGAGATATGAACTAATAAACGTTAACGCATACTCTCTCGTGAAGTCCATTGGTTATTCAGGTATCTCGTATTATTATTAATGACATACAAAAAGCGATCATACAAAATTACCAACATGGGGGACGGCAAATACACCGTAAATGAGAAAATAATTGATTCTAATAACGAACAGATGGGTCACTTTCAAAATGCTGCGATTTTCCTACAACTTACTTTAGGTCTTTACCTTCAATATTTCTTATCATAATCTTCAAATTTGATAATAATTATTCATATGGAATGTAAGATTTTTGTGTAAATAGTTTTTTACACTAAATTATTTTTATGTAATAAGTAAATAATTTTCATATGTGAATCATTGTGAAAGAGGTCGCTTTAATATTCTTTCTGTAAGCGTACTTAAAGGTCAAATAAAAAATAATTAATTATTATAAACAATTAAATTTTAATCAGTTTCTTATTCAGGTTATATTACATTGGTGAGATCTACTATTAGAAATGACAAAGTGTAAATATCGCTTATTTCCTAAAATACCATGGACATCATAAATCTATAAGCTATAATATAGTAGGAATTTTTGAGGATTAAGGCTACCATTTTAACAATCGTACTTAAACATTTTAAATGCGTAATCTTACATTGAACTATTAATTATAGCCTTATAGGTATTATTCAACAGTTCAATAGCAAGTAATATAATAATTATTAAGAAAATAAAATAAAATAATGTTTCTGAATTACTAATATTACAATATTAAATACTAACACATTAAAAAAATAAAGTTAAACTCACAACTAGCCAGGCATATCACTTCAATTACCTTAACATTACACTCATTAAAAAAAATGTTCATTCATTTATCACTAACACAAAACAACAAAGATGTTTAATATTTATACTTTTAACGTATTCTATAAACTGTTCATAAAAGTAAAAAAATATAGGTAAATTCTCACGTAAAACTTTAAAAACATAAAGTCGATATCTCTGATCTAAGGTCCATTCATACCGCGCGATGCGGACCGCAGATAAACTATCAACGTTGAAACGCGCTGCCATAATATTATGCTATTTCAAAACGTAACGATATCTAGTTGAGCTGCCATCGTACTGTCTACAGCTTCGGTCAGTACGCTATCTGTGGTATACCTAATCCTATTTCGTCAGCCACATTATTTTCTAACTAATGATAAATATCAATATTTTCCAGAATTGCTCACAACTGTTAAACACTGCAAGGCCATTGGGAATTCAAAGAATGTTTCAATACAAATATTATCGCACAGCGTATATTTCACGAATTTGTAGACATTATAGTTAGCGCAAATAGACCGCCTTTTATAATTACCAAGAAAATAAAGTACTAAGAAATCTTAATAATATGTGGAACTGACTTTTCATTTAAATGAAGCATTAATTTACTTAGTTATAGACACTAAATAGAATATTTTATACAGGTAGTTACAAAAGACTCATAAAACTATATATTCATTTTACTAGTTTTCTTCACACCTAGTCCCTTGGGGAGTAGGCAGCGTGAATTTAGTATAGGCCTCACTATCTCAATATACGAGTCTTTGTATGTTACCCTAAAAAGGATTTACCTATTAATTATATAATAGATATAAATATTCGCAAACAGAATGACATCGCTATGTATTTTGATAAAAAAAAGAAGTATTTATCATTTATCACCACTGCATTTGGTTCTCTACATTCATAGGCGTACTGTACTTAGGGTTGTTAATTCTACGAATAAATAGTAAATATTCAAAGTTTAATGCTGATGTTTAAAAATTATTATTATTGTATAATATGTAATGTAATACGGTATTGTAAATGTGAAAGTGTGTGCTCATTTCGTATCTTCTTTACGATTAACGGATATTACTAATACTAATAAAGGACGGTGGGATGGTAAAAGACTACTTTTTATTTTAAAAAATCACACAAAATATTTTGCCTAACTCACAATCTACGCACAGCCAAAACTACTAAGTGTCGTAAAGTCAAATTTTGAATATAGTTCTATTTTATACCAAAAGCATTCTATATAAATACTTTTTAATGGATACTCTTTCTTTTCTTAATTAAAACTTAACTACAGAACGCATGCAATATTTAAGTAACAATTTTATATTTGTATAAATATTTTTTATCAACCCTAACTGTGCTATCGTATGATCTGTCGAAACAACGATTTCGTGTAATCCTTTGACGATGCGGCTCCGTGAAACGAAGGCGGGGTTCCACAGGCGCCTCACGCACGAACTAATTGAACGAGCTTTGCTTTTATGTTTGAACGTTCATTCAAGATTTTTTTAGATAACTTGTCTTGGTTTTGCGGTGAGAAAATGAGTTCATGATTATTCACCGGTTAGTCACTCTTATTATGTTCGTTAATTTAAAGTATACTTATATCTATACCTAATGTAACTATCATAAGCAATCTAGATATAATACACCACAACAATTTTTTTATCAGTTTCTAAAGACATTCATGGTTACATAAAATTTCAAATTTTTCTGAAACGTTGGGTTTATAAATATAGCTTTAAATGCATGTCTTATGCATAGAAGAATTCTTAGAAGAAAAATAATAAGTAATGATCAACAGTAATTTCTTAATAACTTGTTGTATTTATTATGTAACTTGACACGATATACCTACTGGCACGAGATTATTAATTCAATTGTTACATACAGTAGTTCTTCCATTCTCTAATTTACATGTCTCCCATAGAAAAGAGTCTTAAAAAATATTTTAGCAATACATTTTCAAATAAACAATTGACTAATTAATTTATTCTATGTAAACATTAATAGTGTAGCAATTTCAACAATTTCCTACAATGTTGTTAAATGGCTCATTTATTTAGCATATAAATAATAAAACAAATGAATCCAATAACAAAAAGTAGCCTGAACAATTTCAACATACGTTAGGTGCGTCGAGTCGACGCGTATAAATTAGACAAGCTCACCAGGGTTGCCAACTTAGAACACTCTGGTACGAAGAATTAAAAAATGTCGTATAATAGTCTAATTTGTATCTTTATCATGGTACATCATAGTATTTTGACCGATTTTCATAGATCAAAATGTGGTACAAACTTGTACGAAGACGAAATTTTCTATGTACCTACTGAAGTTCAAAATGATCGTATGTGTACGGGGAACCTCATCCGGTTGACACCCCTGGTGCTAACCGCTCCGAACGCGGCGCGACGCAACAAGACTACACACCCGCGAATATCGCAACGAACATCTTAAAGTCATTTACATATTACGATTAGTGTACATTGTTGTCTCTAAATTAATTAAAAGGCCATCGTGCACTAGTAGTTTAGTGTCCGTTCTTAGACAGAGAAATAGTAAGTTCTCTGGCAAACATCAAAAATATTTGTTTATCAATTTATATTTTTAACTTATTATCCGGTAATCGAAGCAAAATAAATCGAGACGGCGCGGCAGTAGGCTCGCGCCCTGTATTTACTCTCTATTCTACATTTGATTTAAGTATAATTAGATAAATGTAGACGTATTATAATGCTGACAGTCGATTAATGCCATTAATTACCTCATCTGAGGTAACACATGATAGTAAAATTTACTTATTATTAGACTTTAATTAGTATTATTAGTCCTTAATATTAGTTCTTGGGTCTTGATGTCCTGAAATTATTATTAATATTATAAATAATTCAATACAGTGTATATGCAAATGACTACTGAACTGTATTGTAACATCTTTTATGGAATTTGAAAGTGAATAAGCTGCGCATCTGTATATCGCAAGTTTAGTAATACGTTAGTTTTATGAAAGAATTAAGTGTGATTTTTCTTAAACTGATACCTATTAATAAAATTGGTCAATTGAAAATCATAATAGAATGCGGAAATCATAAAACATCTATGGTAGTGGGATGTTAATGAGTCCTTAAGGTAGTATAGTGTGACCATATTATTATAATTATTGTCATTATTCTTTATAGAATAACTTTTGAGACACACCTGCTTTGCATGTAATAAGAATTGTTCATGCGGTAAAATAAAGCCTATATTTTAAATTATACTATTATTTTAGCAAGGTCTGTACCTTCTCCTGTGAGAAAACTGTATTTAATTCCAATGCGTGTACGAACAAACGGATATAGAGACAGAAATAATTAAAACTGTTGAATTGGTTTCTATTGCTCTAATTATAAAAAAGAACCCATTATATACCTAAATATTTTCTATAATATGTAGAGACATCGGCCTCTTACAGTATATATCCATATTCATATTAGGTATTCATGAAAATTATCTGTATGCCTATTACCTTTAACTTTTAAGGTACCGTATGAAAATCGACAAGTCAACATAGACTGTAGATCGTATTAACAGGAGGAAAATGGGACTTGCCTTTTGACTTTTAATTAAGAAAATAAGCAGTCATATCGGCATAGTTTGTGCAGTCGAAGTCGCGGGTAACAGCTAGTTTTATTAGAAAGATCCATAATAGATTCAAGGCGATCGTATGGTGTAAAACAGTACACATTCACAGACGCCGCCGTAGCACCCGCTAGGCGCCGCTCGGTAACCAAAATGTAGTCTTTTTGCCTTCTCATTGTCCTTTTTCAGTCTTTTGGGGGTCTACATACGTTCTTTTTTTTAATGAATCGGTGTTAACCTTCACATGGAACGAGTAACAGGGTGCCGATTGGAGATAAACACGCTTTCGATTTATTTATTTTTAAACGGTAAAATAGAAATGACAGGATCGGAAAGCGCTTTTGCCCCGACTGTTAAGATAGCCATCTTTTGGTTGGCTGTTTGTCTTAAATTTTGGATGGTAGAATATAAATTATAGCACTAATTAGGAGGTACTGATGTGTAAGTTGCAAGGATACCTTGTTAATAAGTTTTCCTTTTAACTGGTGTTTGAAGAAGAATAGATTATACATGATTCAGACTAATTTAGTTTATGAACGTCGAAATTTGATGGTTAATGACTATCAAATTTCGACAGACAGTTTTCTCGAAAAATATTGGTTAACAATAATTTATTTGTATTAACAAATAATCATAAATTATTGTATTTGGGTTTCTGCTTTCACATTTAAGTTTTGATGTTATGTTGTATATACTAAAGTTTATTGAAAAAATAAAGATTTATTATTTAATTACCTGTCTAATGGTAAGTATAGATAATTATTCAAGTATTCATATTTACTTGCCACTATTGTGGTATAAAAAAATTGAATTTCTATATCACTATCTCATGCAGAGACCTATAACGCCACCTATCGACTTATTGGTGTATTAGTAATATAGTAAAAACAGAGTTATTTCCTTTAGATAAGAATAAAATCGGAAATGATAAACTTGGATAAAGATAAGTACGTAGAATTATTTGTCAATATTTGTCATGAATAACAAATCGATTTTATTATTTAAGTTTCGCTACTCGTCGCTAGATGGCGCTAGTAGTCACAACAGGCACCTACAGGCAATATAGTTTTATTTAAGTTTTACTAAGTAATAAATACATCGAAAATTTATTTTTATTAACATATTTGATAACTGTGGTTCGTTGAATGTCCAAATTGTACCTGTACCTGTTACAATACTCAACAAAAAAGTTTGAAGTATTGCAACAATTCTAACTACATGCTTTACATTAACTCTACGAACTATTGTAATTCTTAAAATTTATGTATCTATATTTTCTTTACTTTATAAGAAAAAATATTTTAATCAAGGCTATGAAGGAGGTAGCTTTTATTTTCATTATAATTTTCTTCATATTGAACTTGTAAGTAGAACTTTCATTGATCTAATAATTTAGTCAACATTTGCTGCAAAGATTTTCTTAGAATTATGTTAAATTTATAGCTACCACTTAATTTAATCCCTTATTATAGTTAGAGTAAACCGACAAAGAAAGATTTCATTTCGGCACTCTTACGTTAATACCAGCAAAAGAACAATGCCTGTATTAAAAGATAACAAAGTATTTACTTGAATATACCCTCATATTTTTCGTTTATTGGTGTATCATAAAAAAATATAAGTGTAACTACTTAATATTCAACAATTCATTTTTTAATAAAAAAAGCTAAGCCCTCCCAGAGTTTCATTCATAAAAATATTTGCCTGCAAATTAACGGTTACCCACCAAACGAGGTTTAGAATTTAGATTTATGACTAATCTTTGTGGCGACGACTTGAAACCTTCGGCCTTCTTTCATCTTTAACCACGAAATTATAAACTATAGTATCGTTCATAATTGTTATAAATTCTTTGTTCGAAGCGCCACCTGATTATATGAAATTTTTCCCACAAATCCAAAACCAGGTAGGTATTTTATATATACCTTTTTTAATGTCCAAATGGAAATATATTAATATAAGATAGTCTAAAGAAACTGAGTCATAACAGTTTTACATAGGTAGGTAGTTAATTTTTACATATGTTTAATAGTTTCATCACGTTACTATTGAAGTTGTATAATTAAAACTAGGATAAGCTGTCGCTTCGCTTGTTAAACAGTGGTAATGGTAAACATGAACAAGATCAGACCATTACCAGTAGGTATCAGACAGAGATATCGCTGCTTCACCACCATTATTTACAAGTTTGCGCGTTTACCGCTAAAAAGAATCCATTTATCGTATCTCCTCAGTTTCAAGACACTCTCCTTGATGTGAAGCCAAATCTCGAGGTCCTTGGCGTTGATATATCCAGTGACGTTCAGTTTTGCGGTCATTTGGAGGACAAGGCTAAAATAGCCTCAAAAAAGCTTGGTGTGCTCAGTAGAGTGAGACGGTATTTCACGGCGGCCCATCGCTTGCAATTATACAAGGCGCAGATCCGGCCGCACATGGAATACTGTTCTCACCTCTGGGCGGGAGCACCACAATACCAGCTACTTCCATTTGACCGCATTCAGAACCGAGCAGCCAGAATCATTGGTAATCAACGTCTATGTGACAGACTCGACCCATTGGCTTTGCGGCGTGATATTGCATCTCTGTGCATTTTCTACCGCATATATCACGGGGAGTGTTCTGAGGAATTGTTCGGATTAATACCAGCTGCTGAGTTTCACCACCGTACCACCCGCCAGAAACTGAAATACCATCCTGATCATCTGGATAAATGGCGGTCTTCCACAGTGCGGTTTTCTAGAAACTTTTTGCCTCGCACAACCACATTATGGAATCACCTTCCAGCAATGGTATTTCCGAACCGATACGATATTGAAACCTTCAAGAAAAGAGCTTATTCCTTTTTAAAAGGCCGACAACGTACTTGCAGTTCCCTGGTGTTGCGGGTGCTCATGGGCGGCGGTAATCACTTACCATCAGGTGAGCCGCATGCACGTTTATCCCCTGTTATAAAAAAAAATATTTACCATTTTCTGGCAGTGGAAAAGAAGGTTATTTATTTTTGGACTATGTAGGAGGCAAACATGCATACGGCCATTTTATGGTAAACGGTTACTGTAGCATATGGACTCCTGGAACACCAGCGGTATACCGCCTGTCAGGGGTATACCGACTGGAACACTGTGCATTGTCAACCTTTAAAAACTTTAATATAATAAATACCCTTGGGACTCTCTGTCTTATGTTGTGTGTTATTATTATATTATAATCCATCACATTTATCATAGTAGATTAAATAAACCGTTACAAATTGCATAAATTGTTTGCCACCATAGTTGGATAAAAAAAAAGTAGTATATATATGAATTTTATTTTATGACGATTGTGCTAATTATTAGTAGAAAGTAAAATAAGTGCATTTAAATCTCATAAAATACGTTCTAGTAAAATAGTCTGGCAATAATGTATACTTAAGTATAGATGCACATACAAAAGGACACTTTATTTCTGAACCTCGTTTGATTAATCCTGAAACTTAAAAACATCCTTTCATGGCTAGTTAAACCGTTTCCGTTCACAAATACCATTTTCATATCCTCCATTCAACAGCCTTCTATCTATTCAAACCACGAATAGAAAGGATTTAGCAATATTTAACGCGTCAAAGCTTCCGATACAGACCAAACGGAGCCTGAAATCTTACTTACGAGATAATCAATTGTTAAAATAGGTGTCACATATTTCGGCGCGTCAAAGTACAAGATTTGGGCGATAAAGTAAACCCAAGCGAACCAAAACTTAACACATTGTTTTAAAGATAACATCTGCATGTTACCACTCAATGAATAACTGTACCTGCCTATCTATTGAATAAACAGTTTGAATTTTGTGAGATTACAATGACCGTAATCCGTTAAAGTAGCCGACATAATCATTTTCACAATAACCAAACAAATGTTGGGTTTTCTTTTATTTGAGATAACAAAGGGTTTTGCTGAATGCTAGTGGTAAGGATATGATAACAAGGGGTTTGTTACGCGTTCACGCTCCTACTTTTAGGGTATAATGTGTGCAATGATGCAAACATATATCCTTGTAATTTGTAGCTGTCCATCATTGGATTATATTTAAAAATAATATATATCGATATCTACTTTTTGGATAATTGAAGGATGAATTAGATATATATACATATATTATGAAGCCGATACAATAAATAGTATATATAGAATATCAAATAGTTTGTAACTTACCTAATCTATTTATAATACTTACAGTGGGTGTATAATATTATTTTGTATTAGTATTTTGAAAAAAAAATCTACACGTTAGATTCCAACTTCGTAAAGTATCTACGTCAGCACATTATCGGTTCCTATATATTTGCAAGAATTATAATCTAAATTCAAATTCTGTACCTAGTGAATTGCGTTCATCAGGCTGAACAGATCTACTGCGTCTTTATCGTACCTACTAGCATGGTTCTGCAATACCACACATATTTTTTTCTATTATAACTAATTGGTGGTTGAAAAGATGTTAAAGATTTATCACAGTATTTCTCAATCGCATCGACAAAATCGCGAATACTTTATTTACAGCAAGCAATTTCCTAAATTGAGGATGTAATAACAATATGCAATATCAAGAGGCAGATATTACTTAATACACCAACACTCAACAATATATAGGCGGCATTCTGTCCGCAAAGTAACACCATACCCTTGAGAACGTGACAGTTTCTCATCGACATATTTCAAAATTCGATCACTATCGCAGCGACTACGGCAGTTATTGAAGGAGACGTGAAAAATGATGGCCTGCGAGCAAAGGCTCCGCCGCTGGTCTCTTTTTTTTAATGAAAAATGGGAGCAAGAGACGCAAAAGAAATTTCAATGACTCACTGTATAGATTTGTCTACAGGTATGTATAATTGTCACATGCAACATATGATATTGCACATCCAAACTAGTAGAAAGTAATTTTGATTGTCTGGTATCATGGCTGTACTGATTACATTATTGGTACTCATGACTTAAATGGAGTGACTCATGAGGAGTGTACCGGGAGATACCCATGCTAGAATTACTTTATTAGTATCGTTGTAATAAATGTCTTGAGAAAAAAAAACATTTATTGGTAGGTAAAAAACATTTATTGCGTTGCTTCGATTTGATTAATAAGCATACATTTTAAAAATCATAGCTGTATGAGCGAACCTACCACAATCCTTCGAATTAATTCGGTTTGGTAATTTTTTGATATAATTACTTTATAATTGTATAATTGCTCTATGATATTAAAACAAATCTCATTGAAACTCATCAGTGTTATCTGACATTAGTCTATCATATCATAATCAGGTTTAAATACGAAAGCATGCGAAGGTAAGAAACAAGAAGTTAAATTATTTTATTAAATGGTATTAAAAATAAAATAATAACTAAGGACAATCTAAATAAAAGTGGGCTTGATGACAGAGATTTCTTTAAGTCAACCGAACACAGCGTGGCATAGGAAGTAGTAAGTGGGTAACAGTAATGCACACAATAATAATATTAGAAGAAATTCCTTAGGATAAAATTGCTCCGACTGTTAAAATGGTAACAAGCTTCATAAATAGAATACGTCGTCATCTTGAGCAAAAGCGGCACAATGTGACAGAAATGTTCAATATAGTTATACCTTCGCTCGACGGTGGTCTGCGCCAGCGGGGGGCCTCGACTTGAAGCCTCGGTCGCCTTACCTCGCCCACCGCGCGAACTTCTCACAGCTTTGTTGTCACATAATTAATTTATTGCACTTACTGCAATCATTCTAGAGCACCTGGCTCAGTAGGTTCTTTTAAGGGCGGTATGTTTTCCAATCGACGTAGGTCCGTTCTCGAAATTGAGACATTAGCGGCGTCTTTGACTTTGCGTGTATTAATGCGGTACCTTTATGTGTCACGGTCAGAGAATTTGTTGCCAAACACGAAGCTTTTTATATTTAGGGCGTATCCACAAGCACCAATTATAGCTGTGATTTATCCCTGCGTTATTATCCTAAAATGATCAGTGTTTTATTTGTATTACCTATAGAAACAGAGAGTTAGACATGATAATGTTATTTAAGGCAAATATTGACTTATGGCTAAGGTAGATAATATGTGTAAATACACAAAAATACTTATTACTTACTGAAATCAAATATTCGCGCATATTATTCAAAATGAATACTGAAGTGACAAGGAAAGACAGTTGAAAATCCGTATCCGTAAGACGCGTGTAATTAACGAGCAAATTTAAAAAGTTTCTAAAGTCACTAAATAGTACAAAATATACAATAGCTTGAAATAACTATTTTTAAATAAAAGTTGATGGCTCAATTGCTACTTTTAGTTAGTCATAAACATAATTACTTAATTGTTTAGTTTTAGAACTACCTTATATATACAATATACTTTGTTATTTTTCAAATGTAATTAAATATTTTTTAAAGTTACTGTTTCAATACACGATACAAATTTGAACAAGTCGCATCCTTATCACGTTAATTGACAGATGTACAGAAATAACTACAAAAATATGCATGTTATCATTACATAAAGTGCATTAGGATTAGGAGTTGTCGGTAGCGTATTACAAACGCAAAGCAAAGGTCACGGTTTGGAGTGGACACGGTGGGATTGTTGGTAATCAGCCGACTGGGAGCCATCAACTGAGGACATTGTCACAAACCAGTCCGAGCCGAAATCATGCCTCGAGTTTAGGTAACGTTCACTTCAACAGCGCTAATTTACTTTATTTAGCTTATTATTCTTATAATAAATTGTTATTACATGTAAGATACATTTAATATGATTGTAAATTAAATTAGGTCCGTATTAATTGGTCTGGAAGTAATAATAATTAAATAAGAACAATAATAATTAACTTATTCACTTATATCAGAAAATTTCAATTAATAGTATATTTTAAATAGATTTTATGTGTTTAGAATACAATAATTTCAATTTGATCATTTATTTATCAAAATATATTATATCTAGCTCTAACGATGTATCATACGCAGTTTGATTTGAAAATAAAGGCAGTCTACTTGTGAGTTCGTATTCTAAATCTTTTTATGGGGTTTTCTTAGTAAGTAGTAAACTATACCTACCAAAATAGCAGTTAACTATTATTTGGTCATACATTTTTCAACTATGTATGCTGATGAGAAAAATCGCAATATTTTAAAAAATATAAGAGATCCTCCAATCCACATGTTAGGGTTATACAAAGTGGAGAAAACCATAAACCGAAATGAACCGTCAAAATAATGTTTATCTCATAAAATATTGCCTCTACAAGCTTATGCGGTGACTGTCTTCGTAGCATTTTGTATCATATATGGGTAATCCATCTAAATTTTAAAACACATTAAGATTACTTTACCTTGGATTTGTAAGTATAAAATTTGTCTCAACTGTATTTTGTTACTTATCTTAATAATATTAAAGTTACTAGCTAATATACTAACAGATTTTTTTAACAGTAGATATGCGGCGAATATAAAACCTCAAAACGTCCGCTTACTAAGGTTATATCCCTACTGATATGAAACATCGATGTGAAAGGTTTACTAACACGCAATTTCGTGCTTTACTGCCAATAAAAACGGGTGCGGTTGAAGTGGGACATACGTATCGTAAATAAGGGTTTATATGACGAAAGAAGGAATAATTGGTGAGTTAAATGGAGCGTTCCCCGTGTGAAAAGGCCTGGATATTGAAGGCTGGCGCGGCGGCGTCGGGTCGGCTTCCGAACTATTATTGGTGGACACACAAGCTTACATCGTAGCTGATTTGTTAACAGACTTGTACGAAACACACGACGTGGTTTTGTTAAGTTTTATAGAGAAACTAAAAAGATACTTTTACATTGCTTCTATTTTTCACTGTGTTTCAATTAATTTTTTGTAATTAAAATCTTTTTGAATCACCATAAAATTAGTATTAAATTATCCTTTAATTAACTTTATAACAAATTAAGACTGTGTAAACCATATTCAGGATATATTAAATGATGTGTGCAATGCCATGCCATTTATTATGCCATTTACTACTATATATTGCTTCATTACGAATGGCTACAAAATTAGTGTATATATAAATTATACATATTATATATATAAACAAGCTAAAAATATACTTTTATACAGTTTTTTGCACTGTATTATTATTTTTTTATTTAATTAAAAATCTATTTCAATCGCTATAAAACTTCAGTGAAATCTTTTTCTACAGAAGGTTTTACTAATAATAAATAAATAATATTTGGTTATTTATACTATTTAAAATTTATTATTTTACATTTATACTGTATTGATTTATTAGGAATGGCTATAAAATTAAATTGAACAATATTCTCTTTAATGCATTGACATATTATAAACTACCATACTGAATATTTTATTTAATTTTACCTACTCATCAGTAAGTACATACAGGACAGTAAAGATACACATCAACAGAATATAACTAACATAAATTAATTCCAAACTAAACAACATAATTAAACAGATAAATTTGACGAAATTAGGTGAATAAACCCCAAAAGAATTCGCCCCGTGTGCGAGTCGCCGCAGCCACCGATTATTATCTGCCTTGATAAATGAACCATGTCAAAATTTATTGTGGGCTCGAACTCACAACTATTGTCTCAATGAATGCTTTTTTTATTGTCATAATATTATAAAGACTAGCATTTGACAAGTGGCGTTTAGGATTATGATGCATTCCTACAAAACGGCCTGTGTTATGACTGGCGAGTCATATCTCAACGGATCATAAATTGATTTTGATGTCTTTTTTTATTGGGAAACTAAATCGATTTTTGATTTTTATTGGCGACGCTTATTCATATGTTAATGTATTAGATTATGTCTTTGATGGCGAGTATTTGCCGAGGGCGCAGGAATTTCTATCTAAGTTTTTTAAGTGTGTGCGATCCGAGATGCGATTGGGCTTCGGGAGTCGGCGCAAGGTTGTTGCCACGGTTTTTATGGCGCTCTTATGGCGAGTGAGACACGACAAACAAATTATATCTAACGCGATATTTTTAATTTATTAAAGGCAGTGTTTATAACGTGTTCATACGTGACGTGTGCGCTAAGCGGCCAACTTTAATGACAAAAGAAGTTAAAATGACGAACATAATCTTTTTATAACTGGTATTGGGTTTGAATACAAATTCGTTGCACCGATTATGCTATATATTATTTTTAAAATCGCTTTTATGATACTAAATATTTGGACAGGGTTTTATTGGCATGGTAACTTGATATTTTTATGAAGATATGCTTTTGTTTCGGGGTTTTATGATTATTAGGTTATGCGGAAAGATTTCATAAGTTAATTTTAAATTTTCTCTTCCTAGAGAGTGTATTTCATTCATTAATATACTCGAATATTATTAATTAGTAGTATATTTTTAATAACTTTTTTGGTACTTAGGTACTAGTATACTACTTTATATTTCAATAATTAATAAACATAAGTAACAAGTAGTCATACAACTAATTACAGTAATTTTTACCATTATTATTTAATAATTTTATAGACAATCAATAAATAATTATTCGTATAAGGCACAGTAATACTTATAATGTAAAAATATGTCATTTAATTACGCTAAAAATTAAATAAGTTAAAAGATTTTTTGTGCACACATAAGTGTCACTAATAATGTATAAATAGGATTTAAATGATATCAGATGTATACATAATCGAAGCAGAAGACGATAGAAGACGCTCTATTCAAATAAAATTATTAAAATTACTATGAGATTCATAGTATACATCTATTTTATTTTTTTAACAAATTCACAAATTATCACATTTAGGTATGAACCACATGGCCAATACAGTGGTTAGATTCAATGGCAGACGTTTCGTAGCACACCTGTCTATACGCATGCACAGCAGCTGCTCAACCATTTGCAATTGTCCATTTGTGTGTCACCGGCACGGGCTCAGATAGGAGGTATTAATGAGATTAAATCTGTTCCTTGGAGACAAGTCCATAGAAATATGTGGAGGTTTAATAAAATCTATGGATAAGTTTTATTATCTGTTTTATTTTTATGATCCAAAATTTTATTAATACACTATAAAGTATATAATAACGCAATATTATAATATATAGACATAAATATAAATAATTCAAAATCAAAATAGTTCAAATGACAAATTTAAAAGAGTACGCGTTGATGTCTTTTACATATTCTTATACTTATATTACTGAAAGATGAATTTTGTATTTGTAGCATCTATAACATGTACTTACAATTGTATATAAATAAAGTAATACTTTGTAACTACAAAGTACAAAACAGTAGGTAGGTACAACAATGTTATAAAAATAATAAAAAATGTATAGTAATAAAAAATATTATAAAATAAAGAAAAGCAGTTGAACCATGGAGGAACTACAGGGAATCCATTATAGCCTGATAACTTCATATCAAGAAACTATGTCTGGAAATTTTTGTTTTGGGTCTAAATATTTCTTTATAACAACTTTCCTAATTATAATACATTTTATTATTAATAAAAAGTACAGAATTATGATCACTCGCATGTAAGTATAGTGTACTAACATACCGATAAAACTTTTCAGTTAATGTTTTTTAATTCCTAAACCTATAACCTATAAATACTAACAATAAGTTGTATCTTGTCGTAGTTTAGAGAATTGCCACTGAAGTGGTTAGTAATTATATTTAGTATTTCTAGGAAGATACTTATTATCTGAAAGTGGTTTAAAGGTATCGCTTTTAAACTCTTAGGTTTAGAATCTTTAAATGTTACTAATATGTATCAAATGAAGTCCGTTATTTTAGCGATACTCGATCATTATAAAATAATACAATGGAAAGAAATATGTACACAATGTTTGAAATAAATTTTATATATTCGAAACAAAACTATAATATGATATGAATATAAAAAGAGATTTGGATTACGCATTACTCTTTTTTACCAGTTTATTTTCAGTGATTTAGTTTTAGTGCCCGCAATATCGCTACTTATTACTGTCATTTAAAATTATTGTCAGCACACACAAAGTACTCGACGGAATGTAAAAAAAATGTTTAGTTCCAACGGAAATGCCACCAGCGCGCCTTCACACGTCACCATCAAAGTGGCCGCGGAATCGACGGCACAATGCACAAGTATGCCAAAGTCATAAATAACCATACTTCGATCACCCAAAAAACTATACATTGACGTCTAAATTATTGCAAGGAGGCAATCTCAGCAAACCGCCTTCTACACACCTAGGAGCATGCGAAACTTAACAATAGAAATAGCAAATAATATATAAGTATAAAAGAATTTTCAAAACAAACTCAAAATACTAAAGCGTTTGACACGAGCATCCGCTGAACAAAAAATACATATCTATCTAACATCTAAGCTCGACCTTATTACAACAGTGCAAAGAGCTATTTTAATTTGACGCCGCGTCCCTTTGATCCCTCTATAGATCTCAATAGCGGGTGATTAAAGGGCGCCTGTGATTTTGGTTGAATGCTTTTTTTTTCATGGTCCATACAAAATACTACTGTAAAAGAATATACAATTATTGGGCTTTGAATGGTTACAGCGGGGGTGAAGTGATCATAAATTGTTTTTTTTTTCGAATGTTAGACATCTCAAACTGAGGTTTTGAAGTGTCAAGAAGGCGTTCTGTCCTAGCATGTTTATTGAAATGACTATTTGCTAATTATACGCATCCTATATTATCGCATGAAGGGATTTTACGGTATTAATAAGTGTGAAATGAGTTGATATGTGTGTAATTTTGCTTTTGTGAATTTGTTTTGGATACCCATCAAGTCGATAAAAGCGGAATAGACGAATACAAAAGTGTTACATTTATGTGGGTAGTTATTACTACCCACATTGTTATTACAAACAAATGGGTTTGATCTGAACAACTATAACTTTAAACATTTTCAAATTTAATATTGCATGTTTTATTAAATTAATAAGTCCAATAAAAGATATACGAGTTCTTTTTAATAGGAGCATAGTTATTTATATCTCGCTTCACAGTAGATATTAATACAACCACAGATAACATTAATATTACATAATACAACCAATATATTAAACGTTATACTGTATACCTGCGTGATAGCATTTATAGGTACCATATTTCACTAACCCTTGGCTGTACTTACTCCATATTTTTTTAAGTTTTCTGCTATTTTTACGACTTTCGGTACATCTTCATTGACTGTTCCAAGGTGTTAATAGTAGTGCTGACGCTCATTATGTGAGTGCGAGGTGGGCCGTAAATTTGGCCCTTCAAGGCCGAACAACAAAAGGACCAAGTGTCGTTCAATCTCAAAGTCGATTTTACAAGAGGATGCCTGGGACGCGCGTGTGGGCTTTGAATCCGAATACATTATATGGACATGCCTATTTAAAATAATAATTAAATATATATTACAATATAAAAAACATTCTTTTTCGGATTCATTTCAAATAGAAATTTTAATGTTGCGTAAAATGTTGAATACAGGATATTTAAATATTTGATACTTGTAGTTTTTTATTCCAATGCATTAATCAATAAATATAAATATTTAAATAACCATTAAAATATATAGTTTTTTAATATGTTTTATATACAACATCCGTTGTAAAAATGTTCAGTACATAAATTTAGCAATAATATTATTATATTGATTAAAATTATTGTAACATTAACACAATTAATTACTAAAATATATTTAATATTCTACGTTTAAATATATATAGTAAAAAAATAAACACCTCATCTATATTTTGATATTCGCTTCCAATATCAATAGGTCACAACAATCCTTATGAATGGGTGGTATCGGAGGCTCTTTACAACGCGCGTTTTGTATGGAATGTTGTAACAAAAAAACTATAGATACACACCATGATAAACTTACATTTACTGCTTATAAGTTCAATCGTCAATCGATTGTATACCTTACTGCTTTATATTTAAGGGTGATAAATATATTATGAGGTGAATAAGTATTTCGGTTACAGCAAATAAAATAATCTAACGCACAACATCACGGCGGATGCTGGGTGGAGTTTGTTTTATATGCTTTATTAATAATGTCCAATTAATTTTGAGACGCTTCGCCTGACGCCATATCGCCATTTGCGATACGGTAGGTTATCTGTGGTTTTGTTATGAGATAATAAGTTTATTATTCTTAAACGGAGTGTGAGATATTCGGTTAATAGTGGTAATACAGTTTTCAAATTATTTTATTTATGTAGATAAGCATCTTTGTTTAAATATTATATGTTTTTAGACTGGATTAAAGAAAAAGAAATATACACATATTAAAAATAATATATATATAGTAATGTTTTTATATATGTTTAATATATTTATGCAGATTTTGTTATTTTTGTAAATCTTTAAAGCAGTTTCAGACGAGAACTAGTAGATAACTGCTACCTACTTCTAGTAGATTAGCTACTATCTGACTTTACTTGAACGTAAATGACATATTATTACTATATATGTAACATGTTGAAATAATGAACTGAACTAAACATGAAAAAAATGAAATGAACCAAGAATTTAATGAAGTTTTAATAAAATTCAATTAAACAAATAAATTTATTTAGAAAACATGATTTTTTTTTATTTGAAATTAAACTATTATAAATTAAAACTAACAATACAGAAATTGATATTTATATATTTATTAAGCATAAAAAACAAGTAGGTACCTGGTACTGGTGAACTAAGTAATATACATAAATATTTGACCTCAAAGGTCATTAGTATAACATCGCAATATTTCGTCTTACTGCTAAAAAATATATTAAGAAATTAATTGTCTAAAAAAGACATACGGAAAAAAACAGTCTTCTTTTTGGATGTCGATTAAATATAGATATAGTTTAGTTCGTTTATTACTGTAATATGTGACGTCGCTCGTCACAATCAGCGGACGTCCGCTTACGTAGGTATACTAATGAATAATCGTAACTTTATTGATATTCACTGATTGATTTTCAACCGATTTCTAAAAGGTATAACCTAACTAACTAAATTTACTATATTTTTATTGATCTGAATATGTCAACTGATGTCTTTATTAAATTACGGTATATAATTTAAGTTCAATGATTTAGGGAGTAAATAATGAGAAGACTGCGAACAGGGAATTAATTGAATGGAAGAGAAAATCATATTACGCCGACCCCAAGAAAATGGTATAAGGATGCAGCAGATAATGATGTTTTCATTTTCAGTTGGTTTTATAAATCATGATTTTTAAATTTTATTACTACTTATTGAGTTGATATAAAGATATTGTATATAACAAAGTACTTGAATCGATATATAATCAGTATCGATTTAGTACAGAATACATGAATATCGATTTAAAAAAGTGTCCTAATCTATGTAGTGTATACAAAAATATAACAGTTTTTATGTGAAAAATTGAAAACGTTTGTACTAAATAGTAGTAATACAGTTGTAATGTATTATTTACTTTACCCCTTTACATACAAAAGTCACAGAGTAATCTTTATAGACGACAAGCATTGCAACCGCAAAACAGAGACTTCTGTTGGAACGCTTTAGGTAAAATAAAAAAGATCGCTCCTAATAATAATGTAATCAGATGCGCCGGCGCCATCGATCCACCCAATGTTGTTGGGACTTACCACAACTATTTCCTGCTACTTCGCCTGTTTTTTTTAAGATAGTCTATGTTGGTCCTAATAATACAATCTATCTTTCTGTCAAAATTTCATTATAATCTGATCAGCCGTTTATTTCAAAAGGATAAAAATAGACACACTTTTGAATTTACAGTACTTGTATGCAGTTAAATTTTTATATTAAATAATTCCATGGCGAATGTTTGTCAAAGACGAAATTTTGTCTGTATGCTAGGATAATGTAAGTATGTATTATATCTTATTAGGTTATATTTATCTATTAGCCTGCTAGTGACTTAACTAAATAAATAAATTACTATTATATTCTACCAAAGATTCCCTCGGCTTTGCACGTTATAGTAATTTACATATTTACAGTTTATCCTTCCGTATTTTTGTACATAAAGTATACAACCTTCCTCAGAAATGACTCTACTGATGAAAGAAAACTACATGAAAATCCATTGAATACTATTTGAGATTATCGTGAATATACCGACAGATGTAGCAGGAATCTTTAAATTATAATATGTGTAGATAATAACTAATAGCAAATAAAATTTGAAAAACAAGTATTTTAGCATCATTACCTTCACAAAAGTTTACCGACAGCAGCATTTGTAATCGGATAACGATAACTAAATAAATATAGATCATTAAATTGTCGGTGTGTATTTAGATTAACAATGAGTGGGCATCGTTATAATATTATGTTACCTTTCGGGGCGCACTTGCAAAATTTCCTATGGCAGTTTTTACACAATATCAACATAACCAGTCTCTGGAGATTTAATAATACTTTAGACGTGCATTTAATAATACGTGGACAATTCGAACACCGTCATCTAGTCCGGAGCTAATCAGAGCTTAATCTCATTTTTTTTTTTAAATGGACAAACGGCAAAAAAATTGTTCTATAATAATAATTGTTTCTGATTTTGACTTTAAAATCTGACATTGAATTTTGCTTATTATTTGTAAAAAATGCTTTCTTTGCCTATGTAAGAGAGTAAAATTATTATTTATGTATTATAAATATATAGTATGACTTTGAAAACCAAACACTCTGTGTATATATAGAGAGTCTGTACTGTCTGAAGTTAGCTGATAAAGAATGCAAACAATAATAAGCCTGCGTTTCATATAAAATAAAAGCCTCAAGAATTATATTATCTCTTATGTAATCTTTATCTTAACATACAGTAAAATAGTGACGAAAATTGTCTATTTGTCTGTTTCTTATGATTTCTCGTAAAAATGACTGGAGGAATTAGGATTATATTATATAAATGGTACGCACATGTGGCTGAACATATAGGTCAAAACACAGACAATATAATATTATATAGTTAAAGGAATCATAAAATCAAATTTGGCGAATAGGCAATTTAGTATTTTTGTCGTTTAATAGTCATATGATATATTTATAGACAAATGTACATGCGTATAAAATCTCGGGCTCCACTAGTTACTTATAATAATGGTGAGAGTATCCCTCAAACTATTAAATAATAGTATAAAATTTTAGGCAAAATTATAATTATGTTAAATAACTACTGCACATTGAATTGTATTATTTTATATTTAGAGCCATATACTTTTAGATACTTTTAGAAGTATATGGACAATATAAAACTAATAATATTATTAAAATTCTCATACTACTTTAAACAAAAGGAATGGAATTAGAAATCAAAATGCCACGGTGGTCAAAAGTGCCAAACGCTCGCAAACAAAGGCGCAACGACAAGAAATAGCACCCGGCAGCCTAAGAAAACAGTGGATCCGTGTCCTATAGATAAATATTACTAAAGAAACAAGAAAGACATTCACACGATAACATATTATGAGTCAATTAACACTGCCAGAATAAACTTACTAGTATGGGAACGAAATTTTTCTATCCTTTAATTTTTTGTATCCCTTTCTAGTTGAAGTTACCTCTATTAACAATAACTGAATTATCATTGTTTATTAATGATGTGATGATAGTAAAATAATTACTTTTAAGTAAATGTTATATATAATACCGACAGTGAATTTTTATTTCAGTAGTATGTTTATACATGGTTATGTAGCATAGATCAATATACGAGTATATAGTAAATGTACTTGGGAATGCCGAGACCGTTGTATGCTATGATATTTCGTTGGTTAGTCTAGTGATAGTTGCACATAATGCTGATATCTACCGTCAGCGCAATACTTTAGTCAGCCCACCTATACATATATTATATACAAGTCCAGTTACAGATGGTAGATAAGCAGGCAGTATCGACAATATTATATTAATCTTTTTTTAATATACTTTCATTACATGGTATATACATAGGTAAAATAACTCTAGACTGCCTTACATTACTTACTGTCCAATGAAAATTAGGTATTGATTGTACACTTATAAGAACTATAATTTACAAAATGAGTAATAAAAAGTATTCATATGTCTACGCACAAGATGTCGATAGTCAATGAGTAGACTCTGTTAAACTATCCCTATCCATAGAACACTTTTTATTTAGGTTTGGATTTCTCTTTGTTAGTATAACGGTTGTTAGGATTTCGCAGTACAGTCTGATTGGAACTTTAATAGTTTTAAACTGACCCTCACAAAAAGTAGAAATGCTCCGTCCTTTGTTTATTTATACCTACGTAATACTATAGTATTATGTAGGTATTATAACTTGAAGTTAGCAATAGCCTTGTTCAGATTATAAAGCCCACAAATAGGTATTAATAATTTATAAGTATATTATTTTACGTTTAATTAAATTATAAAATAATGATGCATTAAGCGTAAAGTTGAATTACGGTAGGGATTACGTTAAAATTCGAGAAATGAAGAATAATTAATTACTTTTAAAAATTTGATAGAATCCTAAATTTAATATAGTATGTTAGCTAACATGTACATAGAACTATTTTTTTATTTGATTCCGAATTTTTTAATAGATTAATATTACAAGTATTATTAAATCCTCAAATAGAAAAACATTCTGAAATTTTACTATTTTTGTTTCGATTAAACTGTCTTATAACATAAATTTCAGTTAGCTATTTTAGTTTTCAATCCTAACTGTAATAATGACAATGGCATAGACGACTTGTTACAAAGTCTACCTCGGTTATTTATGAAACCTCCATTTTTCTTCTAAAAAATCAAGACCAACCACCCTTAGTAGAATACGGGTGGAATATATGGAATCCTTTTCCTCTTAAAACCACACGATATACTCGACACGCCTCTTTACCGGCGTCATGGCTTAGCTTTCAACCACAATGCCGGTGTCCAGGCGGGCCTATATTTCATATTACTTTATTCACAAATGTAACAAATCTCGTTACACAACAGCATGTCAATAGTAATTACATTTTTAAGATAATTATGTCACAATTACAATTTTAAGTATTCAAAATAATAAATTAAATAATATATAACATAGTAATAAAAGTCACTTAATGGAAAATGTCATAATTTTACATTGGAATTCAGATATTCCAATGTACAATTATGACATTATAGATACTAATATACTGACTCCTATGTCTTATCTCTTACTTTCAAAGTGTACTGTAGTGTGCTGCTTGATAGCAGAAGCAAACTATGTATCCTAACAATTTGTATAAATGCCATATTTAGGGAATAAAATATAATAAAAATAAACACAAATATCATAAATAAAAAAAAACAACTACAAATGGCTCTAGTTCTTAATTTACATTACGTTGTAAATATTGTGGTCATACCTGCCTTCCAGAGCCTTCAATTTAGTCCTCTGGTATTAACGCCAGGGCAAAAGAGTTCTCTCTGAAGCCGTAGCCTGCATCTTCTAGGAGCGCTCGAAAGACCTGTATCTCTCTGGTAGCAGATTATAAACGTAGATGGCGTTATACATAATCTTCATCTGGTAAACATTACAAGATTTGATATGAGTTAGAATTTACTCTATATCATATATTTTTCTTATCTAAACCACAACAATCTAATTACATTATTTAGAAAAAACTGGTTACTCAAGCGCAATCATAATTTACAGACCGTCATATTTTACAGCTCGCATGATTTGCATGTTAGTCATATTATATTGTCTACAGTAAATACTAAGATTACACGATAAATTCAGTAAGTTTTATGTAACGTAACTACCTTATTCTTGTACAAAATACTTACTATATTTTCTTTTGATAATGTATTCGCAAAATGGTCTTTCTTCAGCGTGTTTCTTTTCTAATCAACTTTGATAACCCTTTCTAAATGAGGATACAAGAAAAAATTAACTAACACTGTAATAATAAAAATAATCTTGTTATGTTAGCATTATTCATTATGCTGTTACAATGTTAACCATTATATAAAACAATAAATATTAAAATTTATTGTAGACATTCAATAGCCACTCTCACTGTTTTTCTATAATTAAGCGTAGTTCTTGTACAAACTTTGTACAATAACTACGCTTTATTACTATTTATTTACTTAATCTACTACACCTGATTTCATCTAGGTATTTATAATTACAGCTTACTTCAGTTATGTCAATTTAATCGGTAAGTTTTGGCAGTAAAAATGCAGGGTACGCAGGCATGACATTTTAGTTTCAGGAATAGCGTGGACGTGTAAAATAGTCATCATTTGATAACTTATATGTATAAGATGTTCATGTGTATAGGTAGTGGTTACAATTTTAGTAGGTACTAAAAGAAAAAACCCATTAAAATTATTATCCTATTTATATCTACGTAAGTACATTTAACTTTTATTCCAAAATAGACACCAGCGGTCCATATCACAAAACAAAATCAACGGTTATTGTCGTCCGACATTCCAGCTCATCACGAGTGTTCCCATGAGCCGGGCTTGGAAACAATTTCATATCTTTACTCAAGATATTCACGCGGCGCTTATTTGCGTTGGTGACTCGCCCCGACAAATTAGAGCGATGTAAGTATAAAAAACAAGGCCGTTAAGGAAGACCTAACTTGTGTCATTTTCTTAAATAGGTAAGGTTCAAAATTGAACAGAGGTCTGCAAGTGAAATTAGGCGACATAGGGTTATCGTATTAAAAGCGTTATAATATTAAAAAATATGAGATAATTTGATTGTATCTCTTCTAATAACTTAGTTTAAATGCTTAAGAATTGCGTGAAATATTGCGAAATTTATATCTTCCAATAAAATAATGATAGTTCATATTTATAAATTAAATAAATTACCAAAAATCTTTAAGATAATACAAATTTTCGAAAATCAGTACAATTTATAGGTACTGATAACCAACTCAACTATAATGCAATTAAATAATATATTCCAGATATATATATATATATATATATCAGACCTTTTAATTCTCTTCGTATACACATAGTAAGTAATCTTTTGGTATATATAATTGTTTATCACCTTGGTGGCAGGAAAAAGTAGTCCACTTTTTCCTGACAAATATCACATATTTTCGGTTTCATATTATATTTTATACTCATTTTATAAATTCTATATAACTAAAATAATACTTATATATTTCAATTATAGATGGACATGAGACATCTTTAGAATTTTATCTTATTATTTAGGAAAAAAATACCTAGGAGATTTTTAAAAATATATATCATATTTTCATTATTAGTATCTTAAATATATAAACGAAGATTATATAAAATAGACAGTGCACTATAAAAAACAAATTAGAGCCACTTCATTTAAAATATTATAACCATGTTCTTGTATTTTGGACAACCCTACGCATAATCCTATCCAGCTACTGATCACAGGGAGAAATGTCAAACGTGAACCGCTGTTTGTTTAATATGTTAGATGTGACCACAAGTCGTAATGTCACCGGCCGTTCTAGGTGTTAGTTTTCGTTTGTGAACTAGTCGGGAAAATCAAAAAGTGCAAGAAGTTTGGCCCTCCTACTCGGATTAGTTTTTATTGTGTTGAAAATGTGTTTATTCGTTGGTTATCAAAGATGTAACTATCATACTTCATTACTAATAAAAAGAGGAGATTGGTGAGAATAGGAAATTGTTTCTCCATTGCTATCATTCTACATTTCAGGTTCCACGTAGTTACCACCGGAAAACCATCGTGGATAATACTCTTAGTAAATTTATCCTAGTGTCTTCTACACTATTTTACATTATATAAAGCGGGTCTTTTCGAGTGTAGTACTGAGGCGTTGTTAGAATCATGATGCCAGCAAACTGCGATTATTATCAAATTTTTTTAATTAAGTTTAATCCTAATTCTCGCATTATGTAGCCCGTAATAGAACTAAAAAGGAAATTATTTCTAAACGTATAAATTATAATAGTAAAATAAGAAAATTTGTAAAATTATTTTCATGTCTTCGGAATGTTCGTTTCTTGGGAAAAGTATTGTAAATTTTAATTGAAATTGCTACAGTAATATACTTACTGTTACAGCCTGTATTACAATTTTATTATACTATAGTACTAATTTTAAACGTTAATCCTACAAACGTGTATGTTTTTCCTCGCGACTAGATCGGTTGAGACGGTCGTCACGACCATGTAAATATGAAACACAATATTTACACATTAACAACCAAAGCTCATTGAGTGTGACCTACCACATTGTGTATCGAGTTGGGACATTTTTTTTCATTAAAAAGTATGGTGAGAATGTTATATGTCTTATAGGTTTTTGGTTCCGTACATTGTATTTTGAACCTACTTTTCTATCTGATGAATTCTCGCCACCATCAGGGAATTAATCCTCTCATCTTAGAATGCAAGTGGACAGTGTGGTTTTTCTTACACGCACCCTTTAATTGTAGAAAGAATTATGTAATGAAGGTTTAAACTACTATAGTATGAAGTTTTCAAGAAGATTTCTTAAGGGATCGATTCCGCATCATGACTCATGACACCCCTGATTTTTCTATCTTCTATAGTCGGCTGTAACCGTTTACAATCATATAGGCCGTATGCCTGTTTCACAGTGGAAACTTCACAGAAAATACAGTAGCACAATCAATATCTCCAGAATTCTTTAAAAAAATAAAAGTTGGACAGTATTTTACTTCATCTAACATCTGTGTTATTTATACCTATATAACTTTTGAAATATATTGTTATTAAAACTTTCCTCTAATTTAACTGACTTAATGATTTAAACAAATATGAACAACCAAATCAATGTAATATTAAAAAAATATTTCTTCGAATATCTTGATATCTCAAGATTTCTTCTAGATTCATTTCAAGATGTTCTGTATATACCTACTAAAGCAAAGGAACCCCAAAATCACCTATAACCCTCTACTTGCCGACCCCTAAAAGGGCACAAAATATTTTCACATTCATTTAACGACCCGCCGGCAGGTCACAATGGCGTTTAGGTCGCACTGAACGCGCTGCCCCTTTATCTCGCTCACGTTCCCTTGTTTTATTTATTAGAAAGATTTATTATTTACCACGGGGCTCGCACACGATGTGTCACGAATTTGAGACGAAAAAACCAGGTTATGTTAATGCGCGACCCGTTCGCACGTGACAATACTTTTTTTTATCTGCCGTACGTACCGCACTCGAAGCGTCTTAAGCGAAATTATCACTTCCTTGTGTTTTTGGATTATCTCGTTACTTAATGTTATATAACTTTGAACTAACGAATTTTTATTCAATACTTTAAATAAATAAAATGTCTCAAGATGCATGAAAATATATTATGAGATTTCCACTTACTGACAAGTTAATAAATATTCTTTATTTGTGCATTAATTCAAAATTTAAGAGACCAATTCTTGGAGCCATTTCCATAAATCTGTTTAATTGTTGACAAATGATATTACTCCAACTTTTTCCTTGATCTGATTACTGCGTATTGATTGATATTAACTGCGTCTTGGTCCATTCCCCCCTTCTTCTATTCTTCTGTTTGTATATTATACAATTTTAATTTTATAATGTATATGTATCTAAGATAAATTTATACGCACTCCAATTATGTTTCTAACTACTACAATGAAGCAACTAAGCAAGCAATAAGAAAAAAACTTAGTGAAAACCCATACATATCATGTATGCGGAAAACAACTATCCCCATAAGTGAAGTTTTCCCGAGCACAGCAAAAGTATGTAAAATGTTAATTTCAGACACAATCAACATTCTCTTTCTGTCATTATGATTTCTTATTACTTTGAGTTTTTGGCATATAGTTTTCTATATGCCAAATCAAAGTCAAAGTAATATGAAAATAACTGTTCAATTGTCTGATGAGGACTGATTAGAGAAGAAAGGATGTGGATTGGTAGTGAATAAAGGAATTGATGTGACAAAATAAGTAGATAAGTGGAAGGATTAGGAAAGTAGAGATCCTCTTTTTCCTCATTAATCCTTCAATTGTGCAGTTGTGAATGGTATTGGTATTAATTGCAGTTAACTTATTAGAATAGGAAGCTTCAGACATATTTTCAACAAAATATATAATGTCAGAAAAAGAAATAGATTATGTTCATGATTATAATTAAATTGTCTACATAGGGACATAATTAGTGATAAAAAAAACAACGCGAATTATGTAAATCGCACTTGACCCGCACAAACCACACGTCTGCCCTGACCGAGTAGGCAAACAAACAGTACAAGAGAAAAGACAAAGATGGCCAACATGTCGTGTTTGCCATCATATTATTATGTGTACTTGCGAGCTTAACAAACATGGTTGACAGGCGAGTGGTGTTATGTAAAAATATAGTCTAGCCATGAACAATAAATGCACAGTTTTCGCATTCTTTTCATTTAAAGTCAGAAATGTTAATCAAACTTCAAACATTGCATATTTTTTTATTATATCTTGCATGACTTCCTACATGATTACTAAAAGGTAAGTAGAGTTTAGCGAGTGTCATTAAAGCTAATCAAATCATCTTTGAATAATCAAATGGATCTTTTACATTGATTGAGGTTTAAGAGACTTCGATCATATAGCATACAATATGATCAGGTTATACCACTGACGTCACTTCATTTATAAAAATAAATAAGGTAGTTTATCTCATATAATAATACTGAGCACAAATTTCTATTTAGAGATTCAATGAATACGCTGAGTATGAATTAAACAATACGTAAAAACAAATATATATAGAACTTCTCTATCTCTTGTTAAGAAACTATTTTAATAAAATGCGAGTGAGATAGCTCACTCTATTTCTTATTATCATCATTATTATCATTTCCTCATTATCCTAGCCTGTTTACGGTTAGGAATTTTGACTTTTATTTTGATATTGTGGAGTTTTTGAAATGGACAATAAGTCAGATTAGTAAAGAAGATTTTTTAAATTATTTTGAATTATTTAAATATAGGATTGATCTATTCTAGTAGAGAATAGTATGTTATGGTCAAAGTTATGGTCCTCAGAGTGATATACCTATTAGATCTCATATACTTATTTTTGAATTAGCATCTATGTATCCATGTTTCCTTACTATAGCAGAGTACCTAACTATATACTAGAACCTTTAGTTAAGCATTTTCTATTTTCTAAATTCAGATAGTTTTCATATGTAATATTACGAGTATCTTATCTGCATGTGTTTGTTTTAATACGTAATTATTTTTCTAAATTCCAAAGGTTGCCATCTTTTGTATCCATTTTTTTTAATAAGTTAACAAAATTAGTTCCTAGTGTGTAAAGACTTTACTACTTTATTATTATTACGTATACATATGTAATAATAATAAAGTTGAGTCAAAACCAGGAAGTCGAATAAAACATTTTATTGTTTCGATATTCATAGAGGTAGACTTTGTAAATAATAAAGTTGAGTCAAAACCTCGAAGTCGAATGAAACATTTTATTGTTTCGATATTCACAGAGGTAGACTTTGTAAATAATAAAGTTGAGTCAAAACCTCGAAGTCGAATGAAACATTTTATTGTTTCGATATTCACAGAGGTAGACTTTGTAAATAATAAAGTTGAGTCAAAACCTCGAAGTCGAATGAAACATTTTATTGAGAACACTTATACCAAAACCCAGCTTACAAAGCAAGTAGCTTTGCGGCCAAAATATAATATCTCTGTCTTTCGAAATGGCAATGCATGAGTGGTATCACAGGCGTAACACGGTAACGTGATGTCGTAGTATATAGGCCATGGTTACCACTTACCATTAGATGGTGTACAGAACTCCTTTCATCCGGGCCACTGGCTGGTATAACAATTCCTTATTTATAAATATTTATATTTTATACTGGTTGCTATGGTTTTGTTATTGTTCATTCCTGTTATTGCTCTTGCTTTCATACATAGTTTGTTATGACATAATAATATATTTTTATAATATACTGTTACCTTTACATATTGCGCCTTTAATTACCACCATCGTTGGCTGCACCGACCCCAGCGCCCTATACGCAATCCCACACAGATGGGTCATTATGTTTGTCATTCTAATCATATAAAACCTCCTAGTTATTTACTTCCTAAAATATTTTCAATACAAACACTGAGTTTGTCTGTGGTTACTTAACAACTTTATATTATCTTCATTTATTTTACATTCTGTAAAGTAGCATTCCTTGAAACTTATTAACTGTTTAAATATTACTACCTACATAAAATATACATTTAAATTAGATAAGTAAAAATATATTTGCATATAAGCGACAGTTATTAATATTAGCTCAATCTAAATTCTTTACGTAAACGATTACTTGAATGACTAGCGTGCATGGCAATAGTTGTTCATGCACGGGATTTTCATTTTATATTAAACATAGACACCTATATAAATATACATTGTAAATAAACTGTCTTTAAAAAAAAGTCATTCAATTGAGTTTCTTTCCAGTTCTTCTCAAGTGGATCTATATACTGAACTGGAGGTTAGGGCAAAAATTGTAATATAAAAATTTGACGTTCATAAGCGGCTAAACTGAATAAATTATTTTTGAATTTGTATTCCAATTCCAATTTGAAATCTTATGTGGATATTTCTTTTTTATATAATAGCAGAACCGCCTTCATCTTCAATTACCTTAAACGATACGTACCAATGCAGTAATAAGAGTAGGGAAAAGAAAATTGGCAGTGATGTAATACATCAGATTGACCTCCACGTGGTTTCCCCTTGAAACCATGATGTTAAATTCCTGGTGAATTTGACGAACAACAACGAACTGGCTTGACCTCATACTCATCTTATCATCATTCACTGGTGGTCACACTATCAACATTCACCCGCCAACATATACCATTAGTGCACGTGGGTGCACTATTCTATTATCATCCATTATAAAAAAATACGTACTAATAAATTATTTAGATTATTTTTATGACTCCGAATATTCAACATTCTGAAAATCAATGTAAAAGATGACGTGTAATTCCAAAAACACAAATTGAATCCATTGGGACATCAAAATTTAGACTGAAACTTAATATCATCAGATAGTCCAATTTAAATTAGTCTCAGACGGGATTTAGTAACCAGTGATTGTAAGCAATTATCTTTACGTTAAAGGTCACACACGTTCCGTTCGCACCAGACTTGACCTCGCGTCTAGTAAACATAAAAGGACGTAAGTGCCATTGCTTCGCATATAGACTTAAGCCCACTTATCTCAAGCATATCGACGGCGGTCACGAAATTGTGACAGGAAGTGCCCGCATGCCTTTCTTCAGGTGTCACCAAACTACGGTATGTTTTTCACAGTGGATTTTTCACGGTTATTGTTAATATTTTCATTGGAACAGATAATCACGCTTATAATTTGTGCAAAAAAATACATATTAAACTAAATCTAGTGAGTATTGTGTAAGGTTGAAATTGCCAACGATTTAACATCAACAACAACAATTTAAATCAAGTTTCAATACTTAAGTGACAATTTACATATACTGTATGAATAGAAATTTAATAAAAAAATAATTGGATATATAAAAAAATATAGGAGTGTAGATGTTTCTTTTTTTTTGGAATTACATTTTATTCAGATTATATAAGACAATAGAATATATAAATAAAAACATAATGTTATTATAAAATAACAAAACATTAAATGACAACCTCTGACAAAGTAGGATTAGGTACTTATGATCGGTAAATTGGCGTAACAGACTCAATTCACTCGACATATACGAACAAACGACTAAATGAATTAAATAGTATTGCCTACTTTCTGAATTATTAACATGGCAAATCATCAAAAATACTAATGACCACTTGCTCATGATAGGAATAACTAAATTGATTAGAGATAAAGGGCAGCCCATGTCTGCTCTATCCCAAATAATATTTTCTCTTAGACCAGGAGTCTGACTAGTAAATCATGTATTCGAACTGAAATATTGTCTAATTTTCCATATATAATTTCTCGCCAATGCTACTCTGAATCGAAACTCGAATTCTGTTCAAAACCATAGATCTGAAAACAAATATTTACTTCTCTGTGTTGAATATTGAGGAATTTATTGTGGAAGAAGAATGATTGAAAATTTCTATTAAGTTTACTGTATGCCTATGCCTAAATTAAACCTATCGTACATTATAATAGTTGCAGCTCGATTATATGTATAGCTCCAATATTTTCATCGTTAGGGTTATCTATACATCTATACATATGTATATCTAAATAAAATTGGAGTGTCTGTTTGTAATATTGAAATAACCATTTTTTGTTACATGCATTTGAATATAAGTACATTAACCAAAATATCATTTTTTCATATCTGTCTGTGTGTATGTTTGTTCCGGCTAATCTCTAAAGCGGCTGGACTGATTTTCACTGCAGATAGCTGATGTAATAAGGAGTAACTTAGGCTACCTTTATTTTAGAAAAAAACTTTTATTTTAGGAAAATAAAGCTTAATTCCACGCGAACGAAGTCGCGTGTACAGCTAGTTAATAATAAAAATGTAAAGAGTTTACCAAATGTATACTGTAAAAAAACAACCGGGTATCCTCACCTCAGTCTCAATTCTCTTTCAGTCACCAAGCAAATAGATATATAACATCTTGCTAAGACTGACAAGACCATTAATGAAAAAGGTTTCCAAATAGCGGAATATTTATTGCTGGCCAAGTTTCTCGGGTCAGTTGTAATATAAAATTTAAATCAAAATTGTTACATAGAAAATTATTAGATTAGAAACCCAAAGAATAAAGATATAATTATACATATATTCAACTTAAAACGGCCATTCCCAAAAAAATTGTGTCAGTTTTGATTTTAAATATTAAAAAATATTAATATATTTTAACATAATATGTTTATATATTATGTAATATATATATATAATAAACATAACACATATATTATATACATAATATATATTATATTATGTTTTTATATACAGATATGAAAAGGGAAAAATTACGGAGCGCAGCATCAGCTGTTATATGAAACTTTGAAGCTTATTTATTACCTAGAAATTTAAATGAAAGAAATTATAGACTGAATATTGTTCTTAATATAAACGAAGCCTCCACTGTTATATAAATATAGAACGTGATTCAGTGGACTACTATATATAAAAGCAAGGCGGATTAATACTAATATTGTGTAGCATTATCTACACGTAACTAGGTGAAATGAAATCACCTGTCAAAACTATAACTGTTTGAATATGCCGTGACCATTTAGTGTGCAATTTGTGTCAAGTTTGCTCCGGAAGGAGAGGAAATTCCCGAACGACGGATGTTGAGCTTGCTATTCTCACGGCGACGAATCGTAATGAGCTGTGAGTCATAAACACTCTCTACAACATATCTTCCTGACATGTACGCAATTGTACACCTCGATCAGGAATACGGTAAGATATAATGGCTGCGATTATTTTAAATCGAGAAATTAATATAATTAATATCTAAATTAATAAAATAAAAAAAATGACCAGAAGTTTTTTGAGTGTAATGGATAAATAGTTAAACGATTTTAATAAATCTTTTGTTTAAAACTAGTAAAAAGAAAAAATATATTATTATTATTATTATAACTCTTTATATATTTATTTTGGTAACCACTCTGGCTACCTGTTCATAGAAAATAATGAATATCGACTAATACTAGGTTTTTTTTTAATTCTTAGGTGTAGCAAATTGTAGCTATGGCATCTTAATATAAAATTGTAAGACACCGCTTATTTTGTAAATTGTGTTTTGTTTGAAAGGTGAGAGGCAGTGAAATTACATGAAAAGCAACATATCTTAGTCCTCCAGAATGACAACGAATGAGTAGTATCATAAGCTATGTGATCATGATAGCGTGATGTTCATAGTGGGCTTATCATCAGGTAGGCCATCTAGTTGTTTGCTACGCCAATCACATAAAAATTAGCAATATACATTAATTAATGGAATAAAGGCAATGCAATGATAATCCTTCAGTTCCTATTTTATCAATTCAAATGTTTTTTGTAGTATGGTCGTCGGTGGTGTAGCGGTTTAGCACACCACTTTACCTCCAATGGTCGCGGGTTCGATTCCTCGTACTGCACAAACATTTATATTCATGAGTATAGTTGTCAGTCTGGGTGTTTTCTATGTATAATATTTATATATTTATGAAAAAAAAAATGTATTATATCAGTATCGTAGCAGTTATCTAGTACCCATAACATAAGCTTTAGCTAGCTTAACTTGGATCTAGATGGCGATGTGTGAATTGTCCTAAAATATTTATTGTAGTTTTTATTCTAAGATTTTTGCTGGTATAATAAATTAGTTTTTAGTTATTATTGTAGATTGGTACTAAAATTATAATAAAAATCTATTAATGACTGAACACACTATTACATACTTACTTAGAGCAGAATTCTATGTTATTTATTGTTCCTAAATGGTAGTGATCAGCTATAGAAGTGATATACTAATATAATAATATTAGTGAACAACTTTAAAAGGGGTCTCTAATTGCACAGTATAAGTATTTTGTACATACAAGAAATGTTTATTACAAATTTGAATACCTACTATTTATTTATGCAATATAAATATTTTCAAGTAATGCATATGAATCCAATTTTCTTTTCTTTATAGGGAAATTGATTTTTATAAACTTAAATTTATCAATACTTGTTGTTTCCAAAACAGACTGAAAACAGAGTGCTTAACTTTACAACCTATTTAGTTCTTATTTCTGGATATACCTACTTATTATTTTAATTTCTCTGCCTAGCTATTTTGAGATGAAACTCATTACTGCTGACATATTGACTATGTTGGCACGTTGGAAGAACATTTCATCCTGGTAAGTAGACCTTAGAAACTAACTAAACTTAAATTTGAGGAAAAGTTTCATCAAATGAATAATTATGATAACAATAAAAACAACAACAAAATGTAATAATAATTTAATTTCACAAACATTGAAATCATGTTTGTCAAGTTATAAATAAGTATTATTTGAACTATACAAATAATGATTAAGGAATAAATACACTGGCTCTGTATTTTACAATAATTAACAGCTCTATTAAAGCTATTCTATTTCATTGGATTTAACAGTAATATAAATAGTTAACAAAATGTCAAGTAATACTAATTAAGTTAGGAATAAAATGTACAATTAAGCGTTCGCCGAAACGTATCGAGCGTACGGGATACTCACATGAGTGATCTATCATACAAAATTACAACCATCATGATTCATACACTGACGCATACACGAAAACTCAACAATTTACTAACAACGACAATCTCAATCATTATCTGGTGGAATGGTCTCTAATACCAAAATCTAAATTAAATAATATCAATAATAAAGAAATTCAAACTAGGTGAATTAAGCGAGAAATAAATAAGTTACGACCTTGACTAGGATAATCGGGAAATTTAGAATGTTAATAGAATGACAATAAATTAATACCGTTTTTAAATTCGTCACTATTTACATAAAATAAAAGGAACTATTCCGTTCTAGACCAAAATGGCAATGTAATGGCAATGACGTTTTTGTATAACGTTAATTAAACAGCCAAATGCTATAACAGCTTGTTACAACAAGCTGACAATGAATGAGGAACAACAGAATGCCATCAGATTTGTTTTGATTCTTATTGTCGTATTACTTGTTACATCATATTATTGTAATTACAGAGTAATATTTAATAAATCAACGAGAATAATAAGTTAATTGAACAATTGGCTCAATATGGCAACACATAAAATATTATCTAATACAATTTAGGCACCAGTGTTATAGAAAACACAGATCATAAATCATTCAGAAAAACATAATTAACATTCAATGAAGTAATTAAGTGCGTGTTTACTCTACAAATTTATGTATTCACTTTTGTATGTAGCATTATTGTTTAAAAACATTCGTTCCTCAAATATTTGCGGTCTTAACAAAAGTAACACAACCAAAGTTTTGTTTTCTTTAAGCTGATTGGGTCAGGTCAGTCTTGGACATCTTTTGGAAAACCAGGATCAGGTACTCCAGATAGTTGAGGGTGTCCCGATAAATGGGGTACGCCTTTTTCAACAGATTGGAATCATTGATTGGCGGGATTTCACTGTCAAGTAGCGGCAGCATTTTAAGGTCCCGTGATGCGATTACATCCTGAAATGAAAGAAAACATTTTATTAATTATTTTGCTATTTATATTGATATTAATGTTATACCCATATATATAATATAAAGCAGTATTATAAAAAAAGTTGTTATAACACAACTGTAAAATTAAGATTCAGAGAGAAATGTATCATATCACATGATACTTTCACTATTTAGTATTGAGACAATAAGTTGATAAACCCCTTTATTCGTTAAACCATTTAACCCTTACTGGAGGACCCTTTATTGTTTTGTTCAAAACTATCACTACTGAAGACAGTCTTTTATTGGAAATCGTTAATTATATCCTGAGTAATTTTTATTTTATTTCACGAATGGCCGCGATATTTGGATAACAGCAGGATAACGATACATAAGAGAAGAGGTATAAATATTATATTTTGATTTTTTACAGATTAAAAATATAATTAGATACTTACAAAAAAGAGACATAGCACTTTGCTCAGCTTGGGTATAGTGTCCTTGATGTTTTTAGCGAGATTTGCGTCCGGAACGATATTGTCATTAATGAGGTTCTCTGCGAACATTTGAAACGAGGCGACAATCATCTTCAGACTTTTGTACATATACGGCAGCACATCGTCTATGTGTTTCTGTAAACAATGAAAGAAAGAACTTATAAAATACAGCTTATATATAATACAGAAAAATATAAAATTCATTTAATTAAAAAAATACAGTAAAAATATAAGTATACTTCTACTTAGTTTCTAACGTTAATGTTTGTAATGATGAACACGCTGTTGCCCCAGCTAATGAAATCTGTAACCTATCCCTATAGATATAGTATCAATAATACTATGTTATTCAAATCTACTCTTTTTAATGTCTATATTATATATAAGTTATATAAAAGAACAGGATTAAAACGAAATTACATTGTGTAATTACAATATTTGTCTATAAAATATGCATATCCTTTACGTATCATAGTTATTTATGATTTATATGTTTTTTATTTATTTCTATTAATATTTCAAACAAGTTTGTGAATTATATATATAATTTGACATGTTTTTATGCGATTTCGGTTTCAGTCTCATTTGAAAATGTCAAAAAATAGAAACTGTAACAGCAAGCAATTTGATTGCCTTCCTACTAATAACTATTGCCTATAAATTAATATTATTGTGGCCATCACGAAATATTGGTGGTACTAATTAGTGGTATTTAATGTCATTCTGGACACCATTAAATTAGAGTTCACAATTAAATTATAATTTCACCAATTTGATTTTTCTTATCCGATATTAGCCGATTACATGTCAGATTAAAAATCATACATTGCAAAACAATTGTGTTCTCACGTAAGCGATAGTCGGCTACAACAATGAAAACCACCGACGGAGTCGATTCCTTGAAATCGATTGAAAAACACATACGGATGCACGTTTTTGACAATCAGCGAATTCGCCGCCCCTCGCTTATTGTTCTCGTTTAGGAAACAACGATCAGTTCGACATTCTCAAGATATAATTAAACAAAGTGGCATCCTTACTAATGTGTATATATTGGGAACTTTCAATATGTTTTTGTTCATGCTTGTTAAATGGTTTTCGTCTTGCCCAGGAATTGGTACTTACTGAACAGATGTATAAATAGATAATTAAAAATCCATTATACTAATTAAAGTGGAAATACCAATATTATTAAAAATTTCCTCTGATAGAGTGGTCAAAAGCTGGTGCTGGTTGGCTTACTACATTTCAATTAATTACATTACGGAGGGCGTCCCATTTTATATATATATACATATATTTAGCGACATTTTCGCAGTTCTTTAATACATATTTATTAATATATAATTCATTCATTTTTTTATATGAATTTGCAAATTATTTGGAAATTTCTTGTGAAGAATAGGAGTAGCAAAGCTCTTGGGAAATATTCTGGGACAACAGATTTGACTTATCATAAATGTCTGTAAATAGACTCACACCTACATAATTAAGATCTGATTTAACATTTAAAAACTTATAATAATGAGAATTGCGTGTTTATTGAATTTGAACTTGAATTCCACACTTTGAAATCTTTCAACTCATTAATATTAATATTTGAAAAAACCTTACCATCAAATCATCCAAATCATCCTCTTCTAGAGACTTGTACAGGATCTTGTTTTTGGGCATAACGTCGTCAAGATGCCAAGGGAACTCCCGAAGCCAGTCATCATTATCGTTATTCCATTGATTATAAAGTAAATCGAAGTTTTCATAACTATACAGCTTGGCCTGTAACAATAAAAAATATTTCTAATTTAATTTACAATTATAAATTTTAATAGCAAGTAAGTAAAATACTATACGTATAGGATATATAGTTAGTTTAAGGAAGAGCTTCATTCCACTTTATCCAATAAAATACAGTAAGTAGTAAATTATAAAGTAAGTTTTAGTTGCAAGAAAGATTGCAACTATCAAAAGTATTATAGTACATAGTAGCAAATAGTCATGAATTATTATCTTTATTTAATATATATCCCTATATTTGTATCAGAAAATTCAAATACAGAGATTTTTTTAATCACTTATATATAATAACTATAATATTACTATTTAATCGTTGTATAAAATCGAATTTAATATAAACGCATCCTGCAGATAATTGGTGTGATTATTCTGAGTAGATAATTATAAACGGATGTGACAAAGTAAAACAAAACCAGACTTAAATTTCGCAGGTTTTTGATAATTAGCGCGTCTCCCAAATACATATTATATATATTTATCTATTTGAAGTGAATGACTTCCTTAGTAATGTAATACCTAAATTATTACATTGCAACGAACAATTGTAATAAAAAAAATTGAATTAATAATAAATAAATAGTTGAGAAAAGATAAGACATAACAATCTAACTGTACAAGCATGATGAATCACACAACCCTTTACCGTTGATTTCTCTGAATGATGAAAATAGAACGTAATCCTGACAACCTAACACTGTGTTGATTGACTTCCATAGAAAACAGTCGACGGAAAATGGACTCTTATAATTTCCTGAATGCACGGACGAGTATATAAAAGGTACAGAACATTATCTCTATGGCAGTGGACACACTGATATTGGCAACAGTTGTCTCTCCTATGTTATCTATCTAATATGGAGTATATAATGTATTAATAATTACTGAAATTCACAACACTGTTTTGGGTTTCCCCACGGCTTTTTCCAAGAGTTGAGGTAAATATGTACTATTCTATTTTATTTTTAAATGATTAAGTTTGATATGCGAAATAATTGACGTAATTTTCCCATGTGATTTGTATACAAAGCTATAGTAATTTCGACTACAGTTAAACTAAATAAATAAATTTTATTTTCACGGTCAATTGCATTCTTTTGAATTATAACAACATTATATCTACAAAGTGAGTTGCAACCATTCTAACTGTATCAGAATATAAGCAAATTGAATTAAAACACGACAGATGCAATCGTTCCGCGAAATGGCATGTTACAAAGGTGGAAGACGCTACCAGCATTTGTGATCTATTAGTACTGAGATATAATAGCACGGTAGAGTTCATCTTATTCTGGATGTTATGAATGCAATCAGTCCATTAAACTTCCACCTCTCAATTAGAAGATCACGTGTATTGACCACATTGTTTTTCATAGCAATTCAAAATATAATAACTAAATTTCCTGTTTACTGAGATAACCTAGATAGTCTAATATGTAATTATTTAATAAAATTATGCTTATAATACACTTATAACTACAGTAAATTCTTATGACTATTCTATAGTGGGTAATTTTTATAATTATAGTAGAGACATAATGCAAAAAAATAAGTCAATAAGTCAATTTTAAAACAAAATCAATACATTTAGCAACACCTGCGCGTGTATTGAACAATTTTGATGGCAAAGCCAAGGTTGTATGAAAGATGAGACCACTGCCATTGGAGTTCAGTTGCCGACTATACGTCACGAAAGCGAATCGTTCTCAATTAAAAATTGACACTACTTAATATAGACTATACAAAAATAATCTTTAACACTAGAACATAAAGTTCAAAAATAATTGATGTCCAAACGAACGTGGCAGATGCAACTCTAAGTTATTGGGTATCCCTTATAAATTGTTATACAACAATACAACTAATTAAAACGTGCTTCCCAAATAGCGATAAAGTACCGAAAATTCGTGTTGTGCAATATTTTTCACAATCGATCTTTGTGTGGTTAACAATATTTCAAGACCGATTAATTAAATCGATTCAGGTTGTGACATCCTTTGTACAAATAATGTGATAAAGGGATGTGTTTATGATTGCCAATATATCGATAAACTGTAGATAGTTATTTTGGTCTATGATGAAACAGTAATAAAACCCCATTTAGTTAAATTGGTAGGATAGATAATAAAATATATTAGATGTATAAAAAAAATTGTACAGTAATAATAAATACTTCCTTATACTGAAATATTCATAGCTTTTCGTTATGTCGTTAGCAAAATACGCATACGAAGCCTCTACTTGAAAAGTAAAGTTTTAATAATTATATATATATATTTATTCCATAAAATAACTGAAAAGGAAATGCTATTACCACCACTCTCTTTAAATAAAATTCCATCTACTACGCTTTTGATAGCCCATTTTAAGCTTACATGAACAATGATTCAAATAATACATATAAATCCTACTCTCTACATTCAAGAGTACATTGTTAGTTATTAATGACGAATTATGTTTTGATGATCATAATAATTATGAGATGGAATGCGCTGTTGTAGCCGTGGCACAGGTGCGCGTCCGGTCCATCGCCATATCCGAAACCTACACCTAATAATAGCGAGTACCTTGTGTAAACAGTCTGATTTCCTAGAATTAGAGCTGTCTATTTTGCTACTAACATATAATTTATATATGTAATATTTGTCTACATTTAAAAAATAGTATTAGATTGATACAATGCCCTGTAGACTAATTGTCCTACTGGTTTACAATATACTATATAATCTATTTTATCTTTGTAAATATATTGATATTTATATAAATAAACTTATTGTGAAATATCTGAGACAAGATTGTGTAACCGTTTTTATTCAATAAAATCAATAATATTCGTACAAACATCATCAATGGCAATAACTAGTAATCGCAAATTCGTAATTATGTAAGTAACTATATAATATAAAATTACCCTTTTTGAAATATTATAAACTATAGGTACATTATATAAATAAATTTTTCTAAAAGTAAAAAATATTCTTTTGCTCTCAAAATCTATGTCTAGCTTTCTATCCTCAATGGAAAATTGTATCATATATGCTGATTATGAAAATTGTATCTATATAGTACAGTGGCATGGATTTGACTCGTCAACTCGAGTATGGGTGGGCTATACGTTAAGGAATTTGATGACATATTATCCAAATGTCTAGCTCGCATCGGAAGCTTATCAAATAAACACGCACACATACATACGCAGCAAATGGTATATTTACGGCACACGTTCGCACCCAACGGCGCAGACAGCCTGTCGCCGTTGAACATCGATATCGTACTAAGTATGTACATATCGCATATACTATGTGTAATTCAACGTTTATAACGTCAGTATAGGAAAGATAAGAGATACGAGTGTGCGAAGTGACGCGTCATACATGCGTAGCGATAAATACGGATGCCTTTGAACAGATTACATTGTGATAGTTATTAGAATGCATTTTAACATTTTTCTAAAGTAAAATAAATATTTCGTGATTATAAATGCGATGGCATACGATACCGGTGTACTAAAAGTACGAGTGTTGAGAGACATTCACACGGTGCCCGGTGGCAAGTCACACATACCGGTAGAGTTCGTTGAATTTATTATTGCGTTCTTAGTAACGCGTCCAGTTATTATACATGAAATGGCCTGACGACATATTATGCGACAACCCAACTAATTCGGATATTGTATTTTTATTTATGTTATGATATGTCCACTGTCTTTTCCTGCTGCGTGTTTATCTTGATCTAACCTGACTATGTAAATCATTTTAGTGAATGCGGTGCAAACTAGATGCAGACACAAGGTAATAATTCAGACAAAGGAGTAACGTCCTTGACTATAATAACAACGGTTCATCGACTCATAGTTCTATCTAAATCGCAATAAATATGATACATTAGGATCGAATGACCGACATTAAGGGGAGAGACAGAAGAAAAAAATCGTCGGGCAGGTGTGTCGCGCAATACTAATGCGCAATCAATATTCGATGCGTACCCACACCGTCCTGTACCTCGTTCCGGCTACTGTAAGTCGATAATGTCGTTTTACGAGGCGATGGTGAGCGGACAGGACGTCGCCGTCGTTACGACCGACGACTATTACAATGCCACCATACCTCATACGCGAACACCATGTTCGATATCTGGACGCATTGAGAATTATTCTCATGCATTGTTCCGTATCCATTGACTACGCGATACCCGATAATTGGTATGCGCTATCAACTGCACACGAAATAGATACGCTACACGTGAATATAAGATGTGACTATCGAGTACGGTGGTAGGGTCTCGTCCATAAATGATTCGAGACGCGACATCGACATAGCATTATTGCTGGTTGATCGGTCCACCTTACTTCCGATTCGGAAATATCATATTCTTAGTATTGGAAACATAGAATCGTCGCATAGATTCCTGTATTAATACGCCATACGATTGTTTCTTATAAATCGTGAATGTTTTACGAATTCTCAAATGTAGGTTGACACGTCGTGTTGCTACCTGACTGTCTGGGTTCATAACTATGTCGGTTTATATATATGAATATCGCACACAAAAATATTAATTTTGTTTTCAATGCACATTTCCAATACAGCTTTGTAAAACTGCATTGCAAAATTATAATTAAAAGGGAGGAAGCGGCTCTTTGGAGCCGGACGTGTGGAGTAGACGCGGCGCCTGCGCTGATACAATCGTACGACCACGCGGTGAGAAAACGACGCTAACGTATGGATGCAGCCGATGGAATCGATAATGACTCTAAATTTGTATATATGAAATATAATTAGATGCCTTTCATTGCAATGTGACAATATACTTGCATACTTAATGCCATGTTCTTGATGTCATCATCATTCAATAATAACTACCTATTTACAAATAGATGCTCCATTTTAATATAAGGATACGCAATATATGAAACAGTCTGTTAATATTTAATCTAAAAGTATGCAAAGATTTTACTCAATTACGCTGTACTAGCTAAACACAAATTTGTTTAGAATTTGGCATACATAAAGATAATATTCTAGATTCGAACATGTATTACTATATTTTAACATAAATTCTTGCAGGCAATAATCGAAGGTAAGCTAATACTGATAGGTAGTAATTATATTTTTTTTTCAGTAACTAAAACTAGCATTTTTAATAAGTACTTACAATAACCAACTAGTGTATTCAGTTTGTGAAATAAAATAAAAAGTATGATATTGTTTAATCGGTACTGCTACCGAACAATATAAATGTTAATAATAATTATTTGTATTCCATATTTTTATTAAATCCATCTAGCTTTAGAAACTTGCAAATAATATTAATAGAATTATAATTAAAGCCATATGTGTACGAGTATGTATAATTTTAGTTATGCGTACTAAGGTATGCGTTAGGTTTACTTTTATTGGTATTGATATCAAGTCTCGTCCGTTCATTTGAGTGACGCGGCGGGCATATCGATGTGCAAATACTATTCGATTGTGACAATGATTGAATCGATCAATGAAAGCGGCAAATTTGTAATTTAATTATGAATAAACTTTAAAAAAAATCGATTAAATGAATGTAAATACTTACAAATTCATCTTTATATTTCGCCGTCTCTTCGAGCACATATTTTGCCTGACGGGCCAAATTCTCTGCGAATTTCGGCTCATAATCTGTTTTTGTCTGAAATAAAGAAAATAAAAGTGTTGGAGATGTTGAAAAATATAATTTATTGTCAATCAGTAATCATGTAAAAAAAATTCAAGTAACTGAATAAAAATTTTAAATATAAAATATTTCGACTTTCAAGCTAACTAATAGGACATCATTTCCTTCTTCTTTATCTCATTCATTTGGGTTCGGTGTAATATGTTTTTCTCTTCCATTCATCCCTTTTCTCGTAATATCATCTTTTACAACAATCCATCCACATTTTTCATTTATCAATATATACTATATATCAGGTACTAACTAAGAACAATATCTGTAACTCCTTTCATGGAGATTTGCAGACCGTTTTTACTTTCTGGGTCTATATTCGTAGCAATATTAAAAATGCGATAATTTATGTAAATATAAATTGTATAATGAAGAAGAAGAAAGACTTATTCATCGTAGAATCTAATGAGAGCACGGTAATAAACCAGTCAGTATTTAAAAATAAGATATGGTCCAGATTAATTGCAGATAATATAACATTATATGTGTACATCAATAAAATCCTCCATCAGAAACTCCTTATGATACATAATATGAAATATGAAATAATATATCCAATACTTACAATGGTTGAACCGTATACGCAAGGGTTCCCCCATAGTGGATTTTCTTCTTCAGATGCACGCTTCTGTCGTTCCATACTGCGACTCTTGAACGGCGCCGCCGACGACCGCGGTGACCAACTCCCCACAAGAAGCAATAAACACGCGACTGCGCAGACGTTGACGTATCCTAAATAAAAAATATTTGTTAATATTCAAGAAGTTTTTAATAGATTTTTATAGGCAGTTCTATATAATTTCTCACGAAAAATTCGTATAGTTCCTCATGCTATTTTACTCTGATATATATATGGAGAAATCTAATGACTCGGCTAGAGTCAGTATGTGAGATACTGACTCTAAGAGATAAATAAGAGCTTCAACAACTTGTATAATAATAATAATCATAATATAACTTGTTCATAATTAAAGAAAAAATGTTTTCTCTACAATGTAGAATTAACAAATCACTTTTCTGAATACTTTAAGCCAAAGTGACTTAATGCATTATTTTTAATGCAATAAACAGTTCATTGGATTCATTGACTCCCTGTGTTACTAACATAAACATAATCTCTACACTTTGGCATTTAGCCAGTTAGACGAATGTTAATAGTCATTTTGATGTGGTGCAGTCATATTTTGTTTACTAACATACTTGCTCATATAACGGTATACATAATGGTTGTAGTTTTGTGCAGTTACCATTTTTTAGGAAAATCGTTTTTTTTTTAATTACCATTGTATTTGACGATGCATCTCATCAATGAAAACGGAGAGCCACTTGTTCCGTATGCGGCACGCGCGATGCTATCGATTATGGTAATCGTTGAACATCCGATGAATAAATACATCGAAGCTCAGAGGTGGACAGCCTTTGCTAATTGTCCAGCGAACCTATGTGAATCACTAATGCAGCATGATTTAACAGTTGGCCGGCAGCAAAACGGACATTCTTCCGATATCAAATACATCGTTACTTCACTACGCGGACCAATGACTTTCGATTAATCGGCACTCGGTATTTCACTATTGTTGTTTTTTCTTGTTTTATTTCAATGTGAAGAATGAACACACGCACGTACATTCCTCGGTATATATCGGTAGACTATTTAGATTCTATTCAATTACAAATTTAATTAGATCGTCTGTAATAGGTGTATGAACAATTACGGCCTTACGCCTGTACTGCGCGAATTACAATCGACCCTTATATGGGCGGAGCCCTAAAATTGTGTCAAGTTCAATTCGCTATTTCGAACTCTATTGCATATTCTTTGTTACTGAAGATATTTATTTTATTAGATTTACTTTGTGTAATAACTATGAATATCCAAATATAATTAATGTGAATATATATTATGAAAATATTAATTTTAATGTCATTTTTATTTTTTGATATTGTAGTCTTCAATTCCCTTGTATATTTTCTTATCTATATATCACATAATAATATTGCATGCCCTAAAATAATTCTAATGATTATTTTTTCATTGGAAGCGGTAGCTTTTTTTATCTTTTATAATAATTTTATTAAGTATGTATGAATTACTATGTAGGCATTATAATGAAAAAAATATTATTTGTTTCACTCATGTTTGTAGCGATGCAAATGCAAGAAGGAGATTCTCAATTAAAAACAATTGTTTTTTATTTACTGTTATGTTGGTATTATTTAATGTTTTAGTATTAGTAGTCTTTTGTTTTATATTTCTTGACATAATCTTATATTATTTTTGGAATCACCAAAAACTGAAAGACAGTAAACATGCCACTACTATTGGCACCTCTTTAGTTGTTTAGTATTACTCACAGTTTGGTTAATATTTTTTACTCAATGTACGTATGATTCATTGTCTCTAACCTGTGCCTACTCATTCATATGACTAACGTGATAATATTTTGAGATATTCATAAGTGTAATCAGTAGAAAAACATGTGTTTTACTTAATTTCAAGTCTTTCTACATTATACAATGGTCGTTTTTATTTTGAAATTTTACATTTGTATTGCCTCTATTAATATAGATACTAGATATTACCATTAATTTCTAATTTATACCCATGAATTAATTGTAAGAGTCTGTAATGTTTTTAAACGAAATAAAAGATAGCCTATGTTTTTATATTAGATATACGCGAAAGATCATATTTAAATTCGGTAAAATCTTTTTTTTAATTTATCAATTACAAACATAAAGATAAATCTTTTTAAAATCTGTTCCTTTAATATTAGTTCTAGAAGGAAATACTATCGTACGTAATTATTTTTATTTTATTAATATTATTAGTATTATCTTACCTTGTTACCTAAGTAACATTTTTGTTTCTAGTAAAATGAAATGAAAAGTAAATTTTAGTCATCGACTGTACCGTGTGGGAACGAAAGATCCCAAAGTCAAATTCATCAATACACTCACACAATTAGTGCAAATGTATGCGTGCACTTTTTTACCCTGCATCTCGTTAGCCAGTTTCGTGGTGATTTCGCTCCTTAGCCCGCGGCTTGCGCGGCGGTCAAACAAAAGAAAATTATAGTTATAGGGCGCTGCGCCGCTTATTATTTAACTAGAGCCTGCGAATTGATCTCGATTGCCACACGCCCCCTGCCTTAGAAAGAGAGCTACATCTTCTATCTCACAGATCGAACAACCATTGAATTCGTTTTGCATAAAACAAATCGTTAAAAATATAACTAGCAGTGATTTAGTTATAGAGTTTATATAGCTCTGTAATTGACACAATAATAATGTTGTATGTTGGATTACAAAAGGCGACCGCAAAGGCAATAACGATCATGTCCAAAGGAAGGCCCGACTCGCGTTAAACACACGATCATAACATTTTATTAGTGCGTCGGTCAAAAGCAACCGCGGGACCGCCATCAAAAGTTCAACGAAAAAAAAATAACAGGTCAGATCGTAAAAGACGTAGAGTCATTCTGAGACAAATATTTCCTTGAGAAACTGGACTCTACAGATACGTTTGGGAACCACACAATTCAGATAAGGGGACATAGATAAGCATTGCAATGAAAATCTATGAAAACACATATTCTATTTTACATAGATAATTTGATTGAATGAAAAATATTCAGTAAGTAAAAGTAACTTTCAGTAAGAATATGGAAAAAAGTTAATCCGATAAAACATTATACTAAAAAATATTTCATAAGCATCATATTTTTTTTATTTCAATAAAAAAGTTTATAGTAACTTATTAAGATCAACAATAAAGTGGCCCGATTGAATTCTATAACCTATTGAAAAACTGACCGCGCTGCCATAAAAAACGTAGATACCTACACGTAGGTAATACACAGGTTACAAGGGTGCATAAAAAAGTAGGGACCGCGTCGGAGGTCGGCTGCCTACCCGAGAAACAAAGCGTTCGTTTATTTTTTAACAGCTCGCTGTTCACAAAAGCATCGCGGCATGAAAAACAACCCAAACGAGATCTTGTTAAGCTTTTTACAAAGAAATCGCGCGTTCGCTAACTAGAATTTCGGTTCGAAAACCGAGAAAAGCCGTGCGCCGTTCGACCGGACATTCGGGTTGGTCGCCAGGCGCCATCGTAATCATTATGTAAATTCTGTTCATCAATGCGTCAAATTTTACCGCTTGCATTATCTTTGTAGTGTATACGTTGGTAAATTACGGACGTCATGTTCTGATTATTTGTAGTATATCCCAAGAAATATGAGTTCAATCACTAATAGGGCAACATCCATGTGTGACATCGCCGTATAGAAAAATCATGTTTGCCCGTAAGTAATAGAGGTTTAATTTGAGTCGGTTCATTTTGTTAGTAGCGGCTATCAACCGATGCGCTCGTAAAATTTGACTGCGCATAATAAGGGCGATTAACGCGGAGACGCGCGTGGCGGCGCGTTTTACGCAAGGTGATACACTGTTTAACTGAAAATCGCTCTAAATGGTAATAGCGTCGCATCGTGCCTTCGAAATTAACGAAACAAGCGCGAATTTTTCTCGAATCAAATTTAATAAGGTAACAACTGATGTTATCTCAATTACCTACTTTGCAGTGAAATTGAATGGAATCTGATGTTATTTAACGCCGTGCAATTTCGAACTGTATGAACTGAATTTGGCGTGTTTTTAATGGTTTCCTTTGAAGGTGATATAAAAAAATAAACTCGGATCGACATCTCTCACTAAATGGGTGACAGCTAAACACTGCAATTATGAGTGAGACGGGCTCACTGAAATAACTGTTTATAATTGACGCGGTAGGTTTACTCCGCGTAAATGAACAACGTTTTATGTGAAAATGTTGCTAATGAGTGAGTGGATCGCGGCCCTAATGACGCGGACATAGTTCATGAAATCGAGCCGAGTGCTTGTACTTTGATATAATGGGACGCCACAACATTGCTTTCCCACAAAGTCTAATATTTTCAACCGATTTTAAAAAAAGGAGGTCGTCTATTTCTGTATTATTTTTTATCTGGAGTAATTATAACATTTTTTTTTCTAAAGCAACATGTGTGTATTACGCAATAGTTTTGTCAATTACAAACAAAAATAAATATAATATTTACTTATTTAATCGAAAGGACTCCCGGAGACCATATTTACCATTTCTATTGAAATAGTCAGTTGGAATTCTTAACTAAAATTTGTATTATTTAAATTTTTATAATAATAAATGTCTTTTGGTATATCTTGTTAGAGATTTAAAAGAAACCAAATAAAAGATTTGGCAAACGTAGTCGTTGATATGTCATTGAATGGAACTATTATATTTCGTGCAAATATAAAAATGTCTACATTATTAAGTTGAACCGAACGTACTTCCGGGAAAATGAGCTGCGAATGACATCAATTAATTATTCCTACGTTACGAGGCTTTGCGGCGCATGCGTATAAACATAATTCATATTTAATTGTTTTGATAGTAATGTGGTCAAATAAAATAGACAATTAATTAATGTCTAATACGAAGGATTAGTAATGTGTATTTTGCATCAAAATAAACTCAGATGATGTTCGCATTGTATTTTAATATAAATAAAATTCTATATTATAATGGATATTGCTGGTAAAGAGAATACTGTGTTTGTAAGTAATTCCTACAGATAATACGAATTCATAAAATACAATAAATATTAGCTACCTCTATTTTAAGTAACCAATTGTATACACTAGCCTTTTGTTTCGCTAAAGTAAATAATTTTTAATTAATTTTCTCTTTATCAAAGATCCGTAAATAAGATCCGTGTTGACAAGATAAGAAAAAGTAGAGTACATGCGCAGTTGAGTATCTAATATAAATAAATAGACATAACGATGTACGTAGGTACTAATTAATGTATTGGTACAGGTTTAAAAAAGATAAAGACAGTTTAAAGATATAGACTGTTATTTGAAAGAAGAATAAGCAGATGTATTACTTACGTAACGTCGTTAATACAAACACTATTTACTTTATTTAATTTTTAAATTAATGACAAATGCATATATTAAGATAAATGAGGCGCATAATGTAATATAGGTATGTACTGACTATATATGAATTTTCATTTCGTAAATTGAAACTAAGTACTATGTTGCTATTCATAGAAGTTTATAAGATTTTAATATACATATATATATATTACTTTATGATACCTTTTAATACTTATATTTATAAAAATTATAACTATATTACTAGCATACAGAGCAAAGCACAATTGCTTCATTTAGAAATTCTTAGTTTTACTTAGAGATTTCTTAAATATTATACCTAGACATTCAGAATTTTCTAACTATTCGCAAGGAATCTTGAAAGATAGATTACAAGTAATAAAAGCTGAGTGTACTTCTAGTAAACATACAATATGTTTGGTATGTGTGTGAAGCCCTCACTAAATGTAGTAATAAAAATATTTCATGAAACGAAGCTATTAAGATAATTCCGAATATATATATGTATTAATACAATTGCTGCTACATTTTCAATATCCCAGATTAGATTCAATATTTCACAGATGACAACCCTATCTGGGACGATATCGCTAATTACGAAATATCACCGCGGACGTGTGTAACTGTATGACTGTTAAAGGCTAGAAACATTTAGTCAGATATGTCATGCCGGTAACAGTACGTTACTTTAATTGCAGTTTAACTCTAGTTAGCTAGCTCTGATCTTCGTGTTTAACATTGTAGAGGCGCGACCGAGCTAGGTTTTTGTGCGTAATGAAAATGTAAGCTCGATTACTGAGTACAGTCGGCTTCATATTTTACACAATGTACATTGTAGGGTGAAAGGTAGTTAAAATTATCTTAAAAGACAAATTTATGTTTTTGTACGTTATCAGACATTTTTAATAATGTTATAGCAGTACATTACGTTTCAATAAGACATTAGAATACTTCTGATTATTACGTGAATGGTTTTTTCGGTGAAAATGTTAATTGTTTGTAACAATTTGGTAACTTCAAACGCTATGATATTAATTTGTTTGCTATTTGTTTAATCATAGCAAGTTGTGTTTCGGTTTATGAAACTATAGGATATAGAATCAAATTATCTTTAGCATGGCTACGCATGACGGATATCACGTTATATAATGTGTGATGTTCGTGGTATATAGGCGACGGTTACTACCTGCTTTCTATTAGGTATCTATCTATCGCAAAGTTTCAAAAGATGTTCCAAAACTACGAAAATTAACATGAAACTAGAGGCATAAAATTAGCAACGATATCGCTTAAAGCGCATATTTCTTTCCTTTTTTATACTTATTTTAAAATAATAATAATGTAGTGTTATATTGAATAGATAATTTATTTATACTGTATAATAACTACATAATATAGCAATTATTATTAGTCTACTAATTTGATACTGTATCTTATATTATAATAATTTATATTTATTATAGTTTATACTTAAATAAACTTTTTAGATCAGATAACAATAACAGGGATGTAATTCCCTATTAATAAAATATTACTATTGTCTAAAACACTACCAGTTAAATATATTCATGTTTTAAACTATCATTAGGTCTGCAATAACAGAAACATAAGTATACAAGGTAACTATATCTTGATATATCTAGTAACGACATCCGTATAGGTACTTTTTAAGTACAATTTTGTAGTACTTATTCCTAACGATAGAGGTCTTAATATTTGGTTCTCTCTGCCTACCTTGTTAGAAACTTGGAATAAAGATATAGTGAGTATTTCTTGTAGATATAGAGTGACTCTTTTCTTTAATATAAACTATATTCAATTAACAGACATCAACTCCTTGCAATATTTTATATCAGACAGTCGACCTCTCACGGGAGGTCGTACTGTACCTACTGCGTTAGCCTGTGTAAGGAAGCTACTTGGGATGTTTTCTATCTCTATTTTATTGACTTCTCATCTTCATCCTTCATAATCATTGAATCCTTTAATACATCCACTATATATTGGGTACTTATTTTTTCTGCAGATATACATAGTTGGTTTAAATTTTATCACGCAGTGAAATTTCTTTCCCCTTCTGTCATTTAGGGCATTCTTATACTGTTGGCAGTATATCATCTAAGCTTAATATATATATATACACACAAACACACACGAGTACAGCCACACGTATGTATTTTATGTCCCACTATTGGGCACGTGTCGCTCCAGATAACACATTAGCTCTCCACATGCACATCTTAATGATGAATTAATACGAATGAATATTAAAATTATCAAAATACACAGGTAGAGATACTCCTTGGTACACATTAATTTAGTATAAAAAAATAAAAAAAGGTACATAAGTATAATGAAATTATGGCAAAATATGTTATTTGTAGTTTAATTGGTAACAAACATTTAGATAGGCAGACAGATAGATATAGTTTGAAATATTAGTAGAGATTCCTGAAATTGACTTAAAGCTTATGCCCATAAGTTCACGTGTAGGAATAAAATGTGTAGTGGCTCCCATTACCTGACTTAGCTAATAGACTTGTTTTATTAACTGTACATAATAAATATATTAAGTACTAGATACTAAAATAAATTATATTTAAATAATAAATAATATTATCTATTAATAAGCGGTATTCAGATAAACTATATTTATATATCAATGGAACTTATAATAAATATTTATTTATTAGTAGTGAGTTTAAAATAAATATAAATATTTATAGATAACATTAAATAAAAATAAAATAGAAAGATGCTTACTACTTTTGGCAGTTCTCGATTTATACGATTGACACTTCCTCACTTTATCACTATCACAGTCACTGTATCTACTATTCAGTCTAGTCCTAGAACAATTCTCACATACTGTCGACTTCAAAACCTTCGGACAGTCCAGCCCTGGACAACTTTCTGACGGCCAACTCTGATCAATCACATCCATTTTGAACCTAACTATCACAGTACTGATCTGCCTATTCAAAGCACACGCTGGGATGTTAATGTAATCCATTATAACTAATGATCGCAAATGGCATCCCCCAAACGACAATGTGACACGCTTGGTGTCAGGTGAGAGACTAAATGCTTTTCTGTGACCGCGCGAAGATAAAGAGTCTATATTGAACACATAGACGGTAGAGGGGCGAATGACGAATCGAGAGTGAGCCCGGCCCTCTGTGGCCAATTATCGACATCGAAGGCGTACCCGGTCCCACCCAGCTTATATACGAGGGTCCCGTTTGGATCACATAAGTTTATTTTTTATTTACTTATATTGAGTGAGGCTGTTGAACCCTGTGGGGGTTGTAATAATAGCGGAAATTATTACTGATATGTAATAAATAGATTTTTTTTAAATTAATTAAAACAACTTTCTGTACATACAGAATACCAATTTTAGATAATATTTAACAAAAACCTATATTTTTTATACTGTAGGTATTTTTTTTACATAAAAATAAAAAAAAAAAATGTTTCTACTTTTTTTCTCTACGTATATTTAATAAATATTTTAGCCCCCAATCTATTTTTATTTAAGAGTACATAGGTATATTTTGAATTCAATTGTAGTGAAAATTATAACTGAGTAGAAAAACCCATGACCAACATCCGTTTTGCTAATTCAATGCGAGCAGTGTATCCAGCATCTGTGATGACTAACATTTTAAGTAACAAGTACATAAACGTTACAAAAGTAACGTCCATCTCTTTAGTAATCAGACTAATTAGCGGAAACAAAAAAATGCAGTGTTAAGGAAAACCCGTGTGTTATCACTAAACATTCGCACGTATTAGATAACGTACCTAAAAGGATATTTTACTGGATCTTAGAGACTAACTTGATCTGTAATAGATTAGCAATTCAGATAATATTTTTTTTAATAAATAGATACTATTATTACACATTCATTTATTCTTATAGACCATTATATGAGACAATAAATCAGGAGGCTGCCTATCAGTATTAGCTTAATATTTCGGATGAATAGCAATAAAAATTCCGCAAGATTTTACTACGGTGTACCACAACCTTTTATAATTTTTATGTATTTGTATACCAGCTTAAATGTCCTAGGATAGATTTTTTTTTATACATATAAACTTACATTTAAGCACTTTTCACATTTGAAAAGCTGTCTTGTCACAAGAAGGATGAGCGAGAAACTAGAGTGTTGATCCTCAAATGAATAAAAACCATAATACGGGGGCAGAGTAAGAAAGAGTAATGTTTAATGACGTATTCATTAATATTATTTTTTCTACTGAGCTATAAAAGAATGCTCTAGACTTGATGATCAACGGTGATAATATATGGAGACTAATAAGTTTAAAACTTGAAAACCCAATCAGAAACTTTACAAACTTGGAAGTTAATGGAAATAGTTTCTTTGGAAAAATTTAACCGGATCACTCATTACATATAATCACGAATTGATTCATTTGTAATTTTCCTTCTCCCCTTACTTATTACATACGTACAGACCTTATTGGAAATAATACGTGTAATTAATTCACCCAAGTGGTATTAAGAATTAATATCCAAGTTTGCGTTAACCGGTTTGTCATACTTCTCCGGTAATTTACAAGGTGCATAATATTAATACTGTCTACTTAATAGTATCGTTATACTGAATTTACTAAATGGTTTGTAAGTTTGAGCTTTGATAAAAAAGAGAAAGATTCATTTAAAAATTTAAAGCGCATTTAGATATCTTTACTAATTCTAAAAGGATTTTAATAGTAGTCGGCAATTTAATCGGTTTTTAAATTTCGATTACAACATGTAAAGTAATATGATCACACAAATAATATAAAACTATTAAATTAGATCCATAATTTTAACAAGTTTTTATGTGAATTTATGGTAACTTTTACTAAAATATTTTGATATTAAAAAACTATTCATTACAAATTAATAATTCTTATTACGCTTAAAATCTCAATATATCTACTAAGAAGTCGAAACAATACTTATGAAATAAATATTACAAACAAAATTGTAAATATTTTTGTATATACCCCACGTATATACAAAAATATGAAGTTTTTGCAAATACGTGGGTTATTTGAAAAAGGTTCGTAGTGCTTTCGTAACTTGCTGTAGCAAAGCAGTATCTTCTTACCTATCTATTGCTACGCCGACTACCGCACGTTTCTGTGAGTTCGCCTAATAATATTGTCATTAATAAAACTCACGCCTGTATTCGATATATAGTTTAGATTAGGTATATTATGATTTTTTTATAACGTATGTGATCGTTGCGGTTTTGTCCCGCCTGATATAAGATGAAAAGTACCTTTATCTCTGGTATATGGTGTAAATATGATTCATATGTACCTGTCTAATACTCGAAAACAGAAATAACATATGTATAATCATCTTTAAATAACAATAATATCGAATGTTTGTGAGAATTCTTACTCTATATTTCCTAATCTTTATCCAAAAACTACAAAACAGATTCGCATTAAATTCGGCACCAATATATTACACATATCTACTGTTACATTATAAAATAACACATAGAATACTTTTAATTTAATTCACGCAGGCGACGCTAAATAATACAACTATTAGGATATATAAGGAAAAGGGAAAAACTTTACTAAATCCAAATTTGTTTTCTAATATGCTTGATCAATTATAGACATGTTAAACGTCACGTAGTACTTAAAACGGCAATAATTCGTTATATTCTGTCTACACAGGAATAAAACTTTCCTGTGCTCTTAAATAGTTTACAACGAATTATTACCGTTTTAAGTATCAAGACAGAAAAAACTAAATAATAAATATTCAAGACCGATTTTTTATAAGAGACAATTGTTATCACCGTATTACCAATATAAAAGAAATATCGGTTTTTAGGTTTTTGTTAAGATAGGTATAGAAGATAACGGGTTCCACGCAACCTCTGAAATAGCTAACCAATTAAATCTAATTATATAAATTTTATCATTAATCCCATACAATACTGACGTTAAAGGAAACTTTAATTTAATAGGAACTTGTGCATTTCCGAGTAAATATATTACCTACCTGTATAATTATTAATTAGCGATTAAATATAAATGGGAAACAATTATATTATTGTCGTTTAGATAATAGAAAGGGTTTTACCCGAAGATAAACTTCGATGTATAGTTGTGGTTAAATGTTAAATTTAATGCCATTAACGCTTAATAAAAAAAATCATATTGTAAAGATATGTAATAAATATTCATTTCTATATAGGGATTTGAATCTCTATGGGTACAGATAATGAAGGTATAATAAAATATAACCTAGTTAGCACTTATAATATTATAATTATGATTCAATATAGCTATATCATATGAATTATTAACCACTGTTCTATTTCTTAATAGCCGTGTTGGCATTTTTAATATTTTGATATAAGTTTTTCAGTTTAATAGATTGGAAATGATAACTAAAGTTTTATATAAATAAAGTAAAAATTATAATATTATACTATATTTCAATACCTTAGTAATATTCGTATGCGTGTATAATCATTTGGATCACACATTAAACAAATGTTACTCACTGAATAATTCGGTTGACTCAGATTATACCTTATACCAATATCGTAAAATACTAAAAGATTTAGTTCGTGATAATCATGAGATAAAGATTGAAAGACGAGAAGATAAGAGTAATCTTGTTGACAGTTTTATAGTTAATAATTGCAATCCATAAGGTCAGTACAAGTCCAAGATGTAGATAGAGAAACGAAGAACAGAACAGCTCTTACAGTGCCATCCAAGTTAAGAAGAGCTTGTATTATGGCACAGATAAGTTAATATTACATAGATACTAAATAAATAACTGTCAGAAATACTTAATTACATTTTTTTTGTAAATACGATCACCAATCAAACTCATTAATACAATGTTTGTACCGCGCGAGGAATAGAACCCACGACTATACGGATATAATGCGAGATGTTAATTCGCTAGATATCCGAGACCATACATAGAAATATTTTTTTTATCATTTTAGTTAGTAATAGTTAGAATCTTACAAAATAACATATTATTTATAAACTTCCTGAAGAAATATTTTATTGATTTACGATTATATAAATATTGTGTGTATGATGCATACTTATATAATGAATAAACCACATATGCGGTTAGCATCATCAATTAGAAAAAAATGCACGCTAATAATTTAATTTGACCACAAAATAACCACAAACCAAATGAATAAAGGGAAATTAAACTTTAACACATAAGCATTAAGATGTTAAAAGCATTTTTAAGTTCATATCAATGTGAAAACGTGAAACCTCGGAAAATCAGTGATCTCACTCTATTGTCTTCCTATAAGAGCGATATGCTGTTTTTTTTAATCCTTTAAAAAAAGTGTAGAATTTTAACGAAACGTCTTTTACCATGTACTTATATGTTAGCAAGGTAGACATTGTACTAAATTGCTTCCGGAAACGCAACGTATGAGAACGTGATACGTAGTGTGATACGGTTGTCTCATATCATCAGTACATATGTAATATAATGTAGTAATAAAATTTAGTGAAGAAGAAGATCCATTAAAAAGGGTATTTCAACCCTTTTTATTTCAAATAGTGCGGCTAAGACAATTTGCTCACTAGTGACGTAATGTAGTAGTAGTTAGTTTTAGGACTGGTATAACTTTGAATTTGTAAAAGATATCCTACATTATAGAAGAAATTAAAAAACGCTTTTTATCTCCAGATTAGCAAGTACTGAAAGGAGGAAAATACACCGATACTATGTGATTGTGGCAAGATGAGAAAAACTCAAAAGAAATCCCTATACCAACAATAGCTGATATCCGGTTCGTATAGGGAGAGACCCGCGTCCTGCAGTGGAATACAATAACTTGTTATGGTATAGTAAGTAAAAGTTATATATATGTACATAATACAAACAATGAAACTGATAATTGTTACACGTAACTATTAGATATCTAACTATTTAAGTTACATGGTTTAGTTAATCTGCAATTATAAAAGTGCTATATAATAGTCTAATAACTTTTTAATGACCGTCACATATCTACTTATGTTAAATGTTTTAAAATATTTTCAAGTATAGTAATCGTATACCAGTATAAATTAACAAAATAGCCCATTAGAACCTTTAAATTTAGAACATGTACTTCTATATATTTGGTGGAAAATAATTTCTCACGGGCACCTGAGGTATATGTTCGTGCGGGCGAAATGGCCTTACGAGAGTTACGGAACAAATATATTGAATATACGTACATAATAAAATCACAGTTTTCTGGGAGTTTTACGGCAAAATATGGAAATAATTCAAAGAGCAATATAGTCTATAAAATGTGCCAACAACTTAAAATAATAATAATTAAAGAGAAACATTAAAATGTATTAAGAAGTTCGCTGCAAGTTAATCAATGATAAAGTAAACAAACTCTACAACCGGATGCAACGTTAGTTCTATGAATGAGTCCAGATCACACCTGCGGCTAAATCAGCTTGTTATTTCCTGCTGATAGCGATTCAGGTAGCACTTTCAAGAATACTACACGACACATTCTGTCGTCAAACTGTCTAGCCAACCCGACAGTTGTGAGTATTAATTATCAGTAAACGGTATGCAGAGGAAATTACACCTTTGGTATTTTGCAATCTAGTGTTTTGATGAATTAGATTCATATGGGAAAGAAGAAACAAAGTCAACACATATTTATTCACCGTACCTACTCATATGTGATATTTTGTATTATAAGATACTTATGTTATTTTTATTTTATTTCTTAATAACTAGTACTAATAATTAGATAACTTTGTACTATGCTCTTAGGCGCTTTTACAGTATAATGGTAAACCTGAAATGAGAAATAAATATTTAGTTCAGTTATGTCAATAAATAATAATGTTATTGATGATTGTATATTATTAATTGTATCATCAATTCATCATAGTTATAACTTAAGAAATATCAACAATGAGGTTTTTTATTTTTTATCCATAATTAATGTTATAATTAAATTCAAAAATTTGCTGCTAATCGGTCTTATTGTTTGTTATTTACCTTCATTATTCATTATTATTAATTCGATCTTCAAAATTATATTGTGTTGTATCATAACAGTAATAGTAGTATAGAGTTGTATGTTATTTGTTACTAGCCATTGAATACTTTCTTTCTACGAATATGACTTAGTTTGAGAAATAATTTATCTTATTTTACAAAAGATATCTAATTATTTGTACTGCTATTTTTAAAGTTTCAGTCACAATTTAGGCTGGGCCGTTATTACATCATTGGTGTTTTGACTACTATATCATTATTCATAGATAAGTCGTCATGAAGGACGTCATTTCACATTCCATAATTGGTGAGATTTTTTTGCGCGTCGTTATGTTCTCAAGTCATATCCGCGCGTTTAATATTATTTGTATTAACTTATAAGGATTTAAGTCGGCGTCTGTTTCTTATAAAGTTGTGTATTGTGTGATAAACCTTCGTATGTATGTTTTATTTTTTTTAAACTTAGTTTGGTGTTTAGGACGTGCCCTATTCACTGGTATCTCTATTGTGCCCCCTACCGTACTCAATAATTAAATTAGTATAACCTAAACAATCACATTATTTAAATTCTAGAATAAAGTTACCATGAAATGTAGGTCATTCTACTTCAACTAATATTAATATTATATGATACCATATTATGTATTTCCTAAACAATGATTACGCAAAATAATGTAATTCATTGTTATCAACATCTTAAGAATAGATTACCTTTTTCTATCGATCTTTCATGTATGCTTTTTTTACACAAATTTCTAATATGTTCCCACTATTAACATCAATCATCTATCAATAATATATTAATTAAATTTTTAAAATTTTAATTTATTTGTGTACTATTTTAATACAATAAGACAATAACAATAACATCTGTACACAAGAACAAACAACACGGTGGTCGTAAAAGAGATATTAAAGAAACTATAGTGTGAATGGTGAACGCTACCTGCTGCTTCGTATTCTTTTTTTGGCTTAAATTTTTTTTTTCAATATTGGAATTGTCTCTTTAATTTTTTTTATGACAAACACGTTAAAACTAGTTTCATTAAATAAGATATATGTAACTTTAAATTCGGTATATTGTTATAAGTGTATAGATAGTACAGCTTTTTTTTCAAAGTTTCATTTCATTTCAAAGTTAATGTGAACTTACTTAAAAAATAGGCTGTTTGTGTAATAACAATAATATAATTATTTATTTATTTACGTGTTATATGACACAGTTTTGGATCTTATTAAATGTATAATAGTACAAGACATGCAGCACGTAGAAGGGATACGCATATATTGAAAATGATATCATAACTAATTAAAAATAATTTAAGTCGTTACATTCTATTCATTGAAATATTAATAATGCTAAATTATAATTAAAATATAATTACATAAAAGTTAACTATAACTACATAATATTAACCCTGATACGGTAAAACATATTTATATAATATGATATTTTCTTTTTCATATAATTGTATCTATACGTAAGCAATTAAATAAGAAAAAAATATGTGAATTAAATTTATTACTCTCTCCCTTTTCTCTCTTAAAAAATAATTTTCAATTGTTTTAATTTTGTAATATATCATTTTCATAAATTTTATAAATCAGCATGCTTCTCACACTGTGTTTAAGTTTAAAGTTTTAATAATTTGATCTATTCGGAAATTACCTAGTCAATGCTTGTTATTTACTGTTTGTTCTTTGAGTAGTTCAAATAGGTATATAATTCATTAAATATCTATATAACATACAAAATTCATACTCTTTACTTTTAATATTAGTATACATATAAGTATTTTTCAAATGAACGATTTTTTTCACTAATACCGTAACACCTATATAACTTTTGATTATTTACTTACGCTAATAACGATAATCATATTAATTATAATAATAAAATACCGCACCCGCGTCACAGGAAGTAATTAAGTTACAAATTAAAACTAATTAAATACACGCACGTTATATTAATACGGGGTATTCCTTATTCTAAGAATCATTGTTGTAATATGGGTATATAATAAACTAGTGTTAGGTACTATGTAATAATTTTAAGGCAAATTTTACACCTATGAGGAAGTCGCATATATACATATATATCTATGAAGAAAACTTCATAATTATATATATCATATAAATATATATTTATCTGAATGGGTTATCTGCCAAACAGCTTACTTGAATCGTTTATGATTGTGAGTTTGTGTGAGTAAAATTAGTATAAAGTTTATTTATATAATTACATTTTTATCTAATTTGGCATCTTCAGCAATTTGTAGGCGTTACATATATAATAATATTACACTATATTTTATTACAATTCATGTACAGTTGATTATGTTAATTAATGAATTTTTAGAGTTAGTAATCGTATCGATAGACAAATGGTACTGCTTTCCATAGGGCCTGCTTGTTTATTATACATAAATTTGCTACTCATAAAATATAAATGTAAAAAATAAACTCATAAAATTTTTGCAAAATACTTTTATTAGGGATAGTAGCTGCCGACTTCTGTATGTTGGATCCTTTGTCCCGTTGCCGATTTGTTTTGTTTACCGTTATAAAATAAACGTTAGTAACAATGCTTCAAGCAACTTTCACTATGTTATATATGATGCAATAAAATGCACTATTGTCGATCCTCAGTCCCTTAGAGCGGCTGTTCTCCACTATTGTCTTTACTTTAACGGTAGTAACTTTGAGGAGGTCTGACAAAAACGGTCGTGAGACTCGAAATTACTATAGCATTGTATTACTGTAGACGGCTTTTAAAAAGGACATACTGTACTCGCAGATACAATAAAATCGGTTCGTATGCAACAATTAAATTTGTTACAATGCTTGCTGTAACATCACGCTTATAAAAGTTTTGAATAGGCGTATTATTGGTTGTTTATTTGATAAATTACACGTCAACAATACGCCCCTCTTTCCGGTTCAAGTGTATGACTTGACGTCATTAAACTATCAATGAAATCGATAGTGATACACATGAATATTAGGTAAATTTTCCGTATGTATAAAAAATACTTGGAAAGTCACAATATCAAATTTATTTTAGGTAAATTATACATTAAGGTAAATTTCGTATAATCTGTATCACACCATGCGTATCAGTATCAAATATGCCATTATCATTGTGTCCTATTTTATATCTATAAAAACGTAACGTTATTATATCCAAAAATAGGCGGATTCTGTAAACGTAACCCTATTTTACATTATATAAGCTACAACTTTATTATGCAAATTAGTATTACGAACAGTGAATATGGACAAGGAGAAAAAACTGGAACGGACCTTGCTTTTACGCAATATACTTCGCTTGCGATATAAGCAACATCGTATATAGGTAGATATGTAAACCCACTGACCCAACGTAGTGACTATAAAAATAAATGAATACTAATTAATGTTCATTAAACGTCTGATTCAAAATATACTATGAGTTTTACGCACTACCATGCAGACATATCATATAGGTTTCAATTGATTTCTTAGACAGTCAGTGAGTCATCAAATGTATCCTCAATGGTCGATTACACAATACAAATACTACATTCATTGGGCAACATACGCAACTACAAATAAACGTTGTACAACGGCGCTTTATTTGTGTATGACATAGAAGAGAATACCGTAAACTGATCAATGTATACAATACATTAGGAAAGTAACACAAGTAAGTACAGAAATGGCCGAATATCCTATAACTCTGACGTCAAACGGAGGCTGCGTTGCTTAATTTAGAGGTCAAGTATATTTAGCGTATCTGAATGGTGTTGTTAGTTATTTACGACACTTTCAATCTTGCCAATATTCAATCATAATAATGTATTTGGTTGTAGCCTTTTGAATAGAGAAGTTTTTCTTTTAACAATTTAGATTTTTATATTCGTGCAATAAAAGATTATACATAAAAAATAAATTTTGTAAATACATACACATAGTGCATGGTGCACATGGTTCTTATTAAAAGTTAGATACCATAGTTTTCTAAATCTAATAATAATATAGTCAGTATTTAGTGATTTTGTATAACTTTTGCTATTATTTACTATATACAAAATATAGGGGTAGGAACAGAATGTTTCAAAATGTTTATAAGAATTTAATTGCAAAATATTTTATATACATGTATACAACCAGTAGATAAAAAAAACAAGATAATACGCACATATAAAGTTACTATACGGGAGAAATCTCACTCGCTAGTACCAATCCAAGTCGGTATATGAAACAAACATAAACGAACCGCTATTAAACAAGATATAACAGCATAATTTCATTTGATTTGACATACCGCAACAATTTAATCATTATCTCTTTCGGAAAATTAGTTGTAATACATCCAATCGAGTTTAATCATAAAAAATATTGAAGTAGAGTTAAATATTGCATGAACACATATAGGGTTATAAGTCTTGTGGGATGAAGGGAGCTATGGCATAGGAATTGTCGGTATTCGCCGACGACTGCGACTGCGATCCGGTACAGTCAACGGACTGGGTGGGCAGGTCACAGCGGCCCCACTCAGCCTCTTTTTTGCTTGAGAATTACAAATTTAAAATACAAAATGGTGCGAAAATATCGCCAGTTCCAACATCAGTCTGGCCGATATATTTCAAGTCATCATGGCGTTATGAATAGCATTTTTATGGAAATTTCAAAACCATATTTATATTTGAATTAAACGTAGAGATTATATAATTATATCCATTTCTAATTGCAAAGAAAATACAAGGAGACCTGTGTACAATTAAAACATTACTTCGTTGTCGTCAAATTATGTCGTAATTAGCAGGACAATTAAAATCGAAGGTCATTATGGTAGTAAAAACTGGAGTGGGAAGTGATCCTCTTTTTGTTGCGAGTAAAGATTTAATAATTTACAGAGGGTTATTTCTAAATTAGGCAATTAGCGTTCTAAGGAATATTGTCAGTATTAGTGTTGTAATTGTATTAGTTGCTTATTATCCATTGATAAATTTAATCTATGCATGTACGCATTGATTAAAATTTATAGCAATGTTTTTCGTATTGCTTAATTAAAAGATATGTACAAATATTATTATAGAGTGAAAGAGAGAAAACGAGCGGATTTTGTTACCAATACAATAACTACAGACCTACTACACCAATTTAATAAATCCTTTCATATCCTATTTGAAAGGTAAAGACTGATACAGAGTAACACAAGCTCCACGTTATATTAATATATACATAAATCATAAAGGCACGGACACCCGGGCGAAGCCAGAGCAGGAAACTAGTAATTTTATATTCCAAAGCAGTAAGTAGTGACTAATTTAAGAGCAGTATATTAAAGAGAATGATGTACAATTTTGTAAATATGTACAATTTTTTTTTTAAATTGTACTATACTGTGTAGATCATTTTAATATCACTATTAACTAACAATGAGGTTACAAAAGAGAATGACTACCGCCAACAAAAAATAATGTAAGCGTTGAATTAAAAAATTACAGATGTAGAGCGAGTGAATCACGAATGATCAATGTTTTAAATATGTTACAAGGCTTTTAGTGACGGAAACACCATATCTGATGGGCAGAGATGGTATTTGATATATATGCTATCAGAAATATGACGAACTGGAATCGTTTGTTTTCACCTAATAATTAACAAGAATAATATTGATTGAAGCATATTCACTATTTCATATGCATAGAAAGCAAAGCAAAAAAATTGAGTTTCCTTACTTTGATTATGCATACCTATTTTAACAATTTACCGTGGTAGCAAATGAATATTTCTTATCCAGTAACCGATTATCTTCAGGGTAGTAAATCACCAAAAATATAGCGGGATTGCGAAAGCAGAAAATTTGATAATAATATTTAAATTTAATTTATAATAACATTTTGATAAAATTTTTTATAATAATATACAAAGATTTTACAATAGTATACAAGAAAAATGTATTGACATATTCCACTTAAACACATTTTTAGTATGCATAGTGGAAGCTCTACTTAGTTGGGAACTAGATGGTGCTGACTTAATTATCCTAGGTTATTATTTTTAAAAAGTACAACTGGAATTAAATAATTATGTGTGTGTGTGTGTGTGTGTGTGTGTGTGTGTGTGTGTGTGTGTGTGTGTGTGTGCAAATCCAGCAATAATATATAGGACACTACAATTAGGTTCAGGAAAAGAATTCAAACAGGAAAAATAGAAGGAAGAGTTACTTTAGTATTTAGTGTTAGAATATAGGCTTTATAAATGTGATTACAATGTTATTGTGACCGGTCTCTTCTTTATAAAATCTGTGACAGAGAGAGGGAGGGCTGTGTGAAAACATCCATCGAGGGCTGGCGCTTGTCGACATGTGTGGGACAATTACTGTAACGGTACTAAATACAGGAAAATACATTAAGCTACGACCTAATGAGGCACTCCTGATGATTTACTTTTTTTATAATGAAACTGGTTGATTACTTGAATATTGATCACGAGACTTTATGTCTTTGTTATCCAACACATTGAATGCCTTTAAATATATATTTTTTTGTAATTGATTTCTATGAGTACTTTTAGATTGTGAGTGAATTGGAAAGATTTGTTAGTAATTAAATTATTGACTGCTTAGACAACATGGGCATTTAATTTGATTTCTTTTAAACATTTATATGCATTATTAATATCATAGTTTTTCGTTATATTTGCAATGTTATAATATTAAAATAATTGATTAAAATTTTACGGTTAAAACATTATAATACATTACAGACAGACTTATTAATAGCAAGTTCAATACCTGAAAACTCCCAGTAAGAACTTCTTCTATCTTTCGATGAGAACATTCGTTCAACATGATGAAAACGCAACGATTTCTTTCACGCACCTAACTAATGCACAAATGTCAAATATTTCCATGAACAATTTACAACACATGATACCAGACCATGGGGTCAAGTAAAATAAACAATTTCTTCAAAAATAGAATCACGAAAAATATTAAAAAATTAATTATAAATTTCACATTTACACCGATTGATGTGAATGCAGTAAAGTCAGCGTTAAAACGTCAAGAGTCGTACCATAGACAATCTAGTTGGTTTATTTAAAAATCATATTCATATAAACTATAGGTTCGATAGGTTTTAAACAATTAATTTTCTTTGACATTTTTATATTTTATTTAACATATTATAATATCGAGGTAGAAATGTAACGAAATCGTTTCTGCGGATTCCTTTGTCTCACTCATTTCTGGCGTTTAAGGAGCGATAAGAGATAAGGCAGTTAAATTTCGATATACAAACAAATAATATCTTAGCCCTTAGGAATATCAATACATTAGGGCTATCAGGGACATATAACAACGTGATATATATGTATAAAGGCGATGGTTGCCACTCTATCAAGTGAACCATTACCACATGTTTGCCAATTTAAATTACATAAAAAATAGAGGGTAATATAAAATAATAATAACGCTAGAAAATTCACACAGCGCATCTAGTCCTAAGCTAAGTAGATCTTATGTCAAGAATACTAGACAACAGATATAAATACGTATACACTTTTTTTTTGTAAATACAAATACATAATGTACACAGAGAACACCCAGCCCTACAAACAATTATACTCATAAATACAAATGCTTGTACAGTGCGCGGAATCGAATCCAAAAATATGGCGGTATGCTAAACCGATAGACCACCAAAGAAGTCAAATAAACAGGTTTAATTATTAGTTATAAATTATAATAATTGGTACCCCAGTAAAAATCTAAATATTATAAATACTAAACATTTTTATGTAAAGATATATTATTAAAAAACTGTATACATTTTATCTAAAGTAATATTGAAAGCCACGATTAGGTACCTAACCTAGTACATAGTGGCGTGGTAAAAGTGAAATGTCTGACGATGTTCTAAAGTTACTGAATCAGCTTCAAGTCATTGATCGGACCGGAAACCTCACCTGGTGTATAGTCACCATCTGGTATTATTATATCTACCTATCGACATATTGCAAATTTGAAATATGTAGGTACTCAACCCACTGACAAGAGTCACGTAGACCATTTGGAATGAGGCCGATAAATTCAGGCAAATAATAACATATCTTACAAAAAGAATACACTAACTTATTAGATCAATATAAAAGTGAAAGGTTTTTAAGTTAAAAGAATCGTCAAAATTAGTTCAACTTTTCTGATGACATCGAAGACATAGAAATTAAGATATTCTTAATTTGTTTACATTGCTCATAGCCGTTGTATAAAATAAGAAAAAAAATACAAACTATTTGTATTTTTTTTTAAACAGCACAGCTATATGAAAAAGAATAACATCAGCAAGAGATCTAGTTACCCTAAAATCAATATCATAATTAATATCATAAAATTAATTACTATAAATTTTTATTTTTATAATAAATGATTATTTTTGTTTTTCATTATTTGTTTATGATTGTCTGTATAGGTCTGGATACTTTCTAGATCTGTAATGTATGTATTTACCAAAATTATGTATGGTACTAGATGATTGTTTGAATTGTACTGAATTTTTATTATTGTTAATAATAAAATAAAACTATCATAAGACTTACCTTAGATTGAATACGATGTGTCCGACGCAACTAACTGTTGTAAATCCTGAAACAGAAAATATCTATATTGAATCGGGTATATGTTTTCATTCACATCACTTCGCTGATTATTTGTAATTTATTCATTCATTTATTTACCAGAATAGAACATTTAGTAGTCTCAAATTATTACATTGTATATTATTACATACATGCTCTACCGTTTTCATTATGTAAATTATAATCATATTCAATAAAATGATAAAGCAAAAAAACATAAATAATTTAATTATTACAACAAACTCACTATTCAATCATTTTTTTTAAGAAAAGCAATATCTGTCAATATTAGTGTTTTATCTAGTGTATTTTTGCTAAGTAAAGTGTTAATTACTGCGATATGACTTTTCTCTTGTGGAACATTCGTATTTTGTAATAATAATGGCTTCTTAGTGGCCGAAATAGGTGAGATTGAGATATCACGTAGATGACTTTTTACAAGTTCTCCTACAGTATAATATTTCTTGCTTAGAAACATCAGTTATCGGTTAAATTGTATGACAGATTAATGACATTTATTAACTCGTGTACATGTTCATAAATTGCAAACTTGCAACAAAAAAACTACAAATATAAAATTGGTATTGTATTTTTTGTACACCAAAACTAATGATCGGTCTGAGTTTGATGGTAATTTGATATTTAGGTTAGGTGTTTAAGCCTGAGGCTGGGAGCAATGGTTTTCGTGACCTAGATCTTTTTGAACACCACACCATTTTAAATGGAACCTTCAATGCAGTGAATAATTTACAGGATTCTTTATTCCAAATAGTTAGAATTATTATCAAATAGAGATGTAAACTCCTTGAGTTTTCTTTTCAGGTAAAGTTCTTGATATGATGGTCAATATTATCAAAATTACAACCTGTCATATCGCAGACAAGATCATGAGGAACACAAGAGAAGGTCATATCAATAATTGTTGTTATAATATATGGAAATTACACAAATATTGTTCAACGCCAATTTGCAAATGTAAAAATTATAATTGTAATTAGTTTTATGGATTGAGTCAGTAGATCGTTAATAAATTTATAGTTTAAACATTCATTACTTAATTGAATCTTTGACATGTTCTGTTCACTGATTTACAAAGGGCAATTACGGTAATATTTAAAATATCTGTGACTAATTAAAGTTATAAAACAATTATCTATGTAGGTACCTCTTTGAATTAATTATATATATGGTACAGAATTGGAAAGAAAATTATTTTTCTTCATGTCATAAAGCTCTAAAAATCAGTATAAAAGGCAGTCTGGAAGAGATTGCTTAGCGATAAGACCGCCTTTTGTATCAGTTTATGTAATCTATCATTTTATGTATTTCCTTTGTCTGGTTCAATAAAGAGATATAAATAAAATGAATATAATACTGTAAATTATTTTGGTAATAATTTATTATATTTGGATGGGTAAAATTATTTTTAAGAAGTATTAATTATATGAAAATATATTTATCGACATAATTATTTTATTCGATATAAAATAACCACCCTCTAACTGCACTATTTTTAATAGTTCTTCTATGTTTAATAAACAGTATTTTAAATTTTAAAAATTTATTCATTCTGTCGAAATTAAAATAGACCGTTAGTTGTACCATAAATCTATTATGAACGACAAAGCTGTATGGTAGAATTATAAAGAGAGCATTGCTTGGATACAATCTGTTTTTCTTGGATGTGGTTCCGAGTAGCTTGTAATATATGTATGCATGACACATAACACGTAGTAGTTAAAGTCTGGATATTTCAAAGTACTTAATAATTGGAAATATATTTAGTCACAAAGTCAATAAATATGGTATACAAATTACACGGACAATGAAATATATCGTCACATACGTCGCAGAACGACATATGGTTACGTTTTGGTTCATGTTTACATTATCCACCTATATGACATTTTGGTAGCAACTTGTTATAATTATATACGTTATATAAACTGGATATTGACCATACTAATATTATTTTAGAGCTGTCGATATTTTGCCGTTATCACAAACGTTTTGGTCAGATATCGATTGGAGATGGCGGTAGATGGATGTAAATACTTATTACGTGAAGACAATTCGGTCTCCCCGTTTCTTAATTTTTTACACAACAAAATACCCTTACTTACTTAAATTCCTCGACTATTTGAAGCATATCCTGCTTTACTGTTCGCGATACGCATATTTTTAAGATATTCTATATAATATACATATATTTATATATAAAAGTCTCTGCAGAATACCAGCATCAGGGAACCTCATCATATGCAGAGCGGAGACATATTTGACACAGGATATTAGAGCCCCTAATTGTCTGTTTAGTGTGTGTGTTATATAATGAACATATTTCATCTTTTATTCACAAAACAATAGTATTTAAGTACCTTTAAGTTCTGTCAGTGATTTAGTACTCATGTTGCAAGTTTTGCTTTGGAATTAGCACTGTCTGAATTGTTATTATTATTGTTATTGTCTGATTTTATCAGATTTTTTTAAATTTATTGTAATTACAGCTAATATAACATTTTTAACGCAAATAAATCCTTATAGTAACCAAATTTGTGAGAACAGTAAGTTTAAAAATAATTATTATTTGAACACCATAAATCGTTTATTTAAACAGAATATATAATTATGTTTACATATGATCTGAATCAATACTGATGCAAGATTAATTAATTCCGTTTAACTGTTGTTTGTATGGATTGATCTAGAAAAAAAAATAGAGCCAGATGTGTTATTGAAATTATGAAAACAATACGTCACTAGTACACGATACCAAAATATGGATGACGATAGTACGTAGTACGCCCCGTTTCGTAATTTTTATAATAATATTAGGTACTTTATTTTATAACAAACAGAAGTGACGATATAGTAATACGTTTTTAAAACTACGTTTGAATTGTATGTGTGTATTAATATGAAATGCATGTACTACCCAAACTTAAAATGAATATATCATAATGATACTCTTTTTTTTATGTAAAGTCGATTGCGTAGTAAAATTACCAATATATAATATATAAATATTTCATTTTTCACTTTTAATGAATATACCTTGCTATAAATAATAACTTTAACTATTTGATTTTGCGATAAACGCATAATGTAACTAAAAGTGCAAAGTAATGAGTACATGAATAATTAACTAAAGTGTGGTTACATCATTAATATCATCGAATCATTGGAAATGCCCAACAGCATGTGCAAGTGTTAAAAATGTACCTAATATGACGGCATGTGACTCATCAAGGAAGAGGACTTGTAAATATCTTTTGAACGAACTGTGAAAATTTGCCATTAAAATTATACGACATTTACATATAATAACTTTCAAACAAATTATATATTTGTTAAGTACAATTAAGCTGAGTTAAAAACTATAAAACGTTACTTAGTTACATGTAATAAAGTTTAAATAAATTATTATGTAAATACAATTTTAAAAGTCTCTTTATTATACTATCTTCCTAAAAGTCTTACAGACCTTAAATGAAAGGAAATATAATATTATTCTCAATTTTATAATCTTAAAGATAGTTCATTTAAAAAAAATTGGTAAATAATGGAATAGGCAAATCATTAATTCCAAAAATAATCAGTACTATTTATAGCGTAGGATAAGATATCGTTACATATGTATATAATTTTTTCTTTAAATTCCATAGGAAAACTGTTAGGATTACAAATCCGAGTTTACTATGGATAATGGAAGAGGAAATGCCACTACAAATTCTATGTGTTGTTATTCACTGAAGCTTAAACGAAATATCCCCTTGGTAAGTACACACTCTATTCAGCAGTGCTACAGGTTCTTTTTAGCTCCAAGTAACTCTTACTGTTTCAAGTTTTCAAGTTTCTTACTGTTGTGAATAACCAAGAACTGAATGTACTCTTTTACATATACATTAGAAGAAAATTGTATTATATCAGTACAAGCTCTATTTGATATGCGCTATATATTTGATCCCAAAATTAGTCACTATTATTTAAAACTGACCCTTATAATCCCGTTAATCTCATTCACTAAGTTCAGCACCAGGATTTCCGTCAATCTCGACGCAACCGGAGCATTTCACGCGTAAAGCCGCTACAATCTATTGTTCATACCTGATTAACAAATTAACAGAATCAAAAGTCCAGTGCAAGAACCTGAATACGGAACTTGTTTGACTGTAGCCAACATGGGCGTCCATTTAGCTGTAGCTGCCTATTCCGGCTATTGTTGTGAGCACAAGTTGTGTGTTTTGTCACATAGAGCTGCATACACATAGACATACATATTTGGAAAAATATAAATTCAGTGCAATGTATATTAGCTGTATCCCTTAACGCTTCCCGCATATGTTACATGCCGGTATTATACCTAATCTATAGATGAGAGAATTTCAAAATCAATAATTGTGCGAGTTTATTACATACAAACAAAAAAAACATTTAAACATTAAAATTTCTCTTTCCAATATTAGTAATCAGTTAATTAAAAGGTAACCACAAGAATTATACCGCAAACCTAGACCTAGTACCATACTAGATTAACTCAAAACTCACAATTTCTGAAAAATTCACTATAAAGTTTTAACATTAAAGTCTAAGTTTAAGTATTTGAAATTATTAAGTTAATCCAGTATTGCACTAGGTATCCATAGTCCTATTAACGTACATATACAGACAAAGACTACTAACGACTTGAAGCTTGAATATGAATGTTTGTATCGTGCGAAGAAACGAATATGCAACCATCGAAAGTAAAGCGGTTTGTTAACCCTCTATAACATCGCGAATAAATAAAGCAATTATTATTTAATTAATTACCAATAGTAGACTTCGTATGTAAAATAAAAAGAAAAAATAAAAGTTGTCTCCTTTTTTTAAAATATCTTTAGCCCATTTATATTTATATTTGACCCATATTCAAGAACAAAATTTCTGAAAATTTCATACTATTATACATACAAACATTAACCTATAATTAGATTACTCCTCGGCGCGATTTTATGATACATACGTAAAGAAAATAAAAGTTAAATGAAGCAAAAACTAAAAAATATTTTTTACTATAAAAAAATTTTTGTAACTTCAAGAAACCCCAGTGAATTGGTAAGTAAACAATTTTGTGGTTTACTGATTACAACGATACGTAAATTTTGACACAAGAGTCATAATTTCTTAAACAAGCTCATGTCATATATACATTGCAATATTTCTACGATGATTATGAATATAATATTAGAAGAACAATTTAATAATGTTTACATTGACATCAGAAGAATATATATATATATGTGTAATCGTGCATAATTTTGTGTTTTACTGTTGATTATTACCCGTTTTATTGATCACAGTATTCCTTAACCAAGTTTCAGTCAAATTAAAAAACAGACTAGTTGTGAAATATTATGAATGATTATTTACTCATCTGGTCTTTATAAATGTTGGTTGTCATTATGTAAATAATGTCGTACGATATATGCTATCATAATATGTTTACCTACGCCTAGTCACAATCTATTTCAGTTGCCTCCAAAGGCTAAGCCTAAAAGGAAGAAGTTATCAGTTCAAATCTTTATGAATGAATAATGAATAAATGATATGAATAATATATTTACGACATCTTTCCAATAAAAACACCAAAATGTAAGAAAATCGATTACAGCTTTTTTTATTGCAGTGTTTTCTCCCGTTTTCTGTACCGGATTAACTTTTTTTCTGTAACTTCAAAGTTTTCAATCATTTCAAAATATATTTACCTTATTTTAATATATGTACCTTTCTAGAAGTAAATATATTATTACTACTGGGTAGATTCAATATGGAAGGTTCAGTAACAGGTAATACGCAAGTACCTACTAAATTTCATTGTCAACTACTTATTTTTCTATCTAATCAATATTTTTTAATGATGTCAATAATGACATCATCAAAAAATGGTGTGTTGTGATGTGATGCATCACATCACAACACACCATGTGACTACAGTAACGTAAAACGTATACCTTACAGCTCTAAGTTGGATAAGCCTCACACTATATGTATTACATATTAACACCGATCAAGCGTGATCAATGATTAATAATTTCACACAAACATGTAACTTTCCATAACGGATAGCACACATTGACGCGTTACGTTCATTGATAGGTGCACAAATACAGACGCAAATCATCAATGGAGTGACGTATACGTAGATATCGCTTAATGAATGGGGACCTTGAGGTTGTTTCTCGAGGCGCTGACATTGGACGCCGTGCAATGAACTTTTATGTAGAAATCATTTACGCTATGACTATTAAACTATTATAGTATACTATAAAATATGTTGTTATGTTGTGTTACATGTCTATTAGTTATGATAATGACGAATTATATACTTCTTATTACAATACGATTCATTTATCGTGCGCGGTATAGTTTGTAGAAAATCATAAATAAATTCCAGTAATATTTAAAATTATGCCACAGCGTATGACCACCTGACAGAGATATCTGTGAGAGATCAGCCCACCTTCGCTCACATATCATATTTTAACACACAGAAGATTTTGTAACCTAAATTCCACGAAAAAGGGCGCGTAGTTTTTACTATATAGTACCTACTCCTATATTCTTCTTTAGGACCACGTCGTCTATATTCCACGTATTTATAGCTACATACTATGTTTGTATTATTTAATTACATGGTAATTATAACTACAAGCACAGTAATATAGATATTTTAAGGATGAATCTTGTAATGGTATACAAATGAATGAATGAATGTAAGTAGTAGATTCAACGGCCACGGTGGTCTATCGGTTTATCACACCCCCTTACTGCCAATCGTCGCGGGATTGTTTGTATCGATCTGGGTATTTTCTATCTATAATATGAATGTATTTACGAAAAAAAAACTATGTATTTGTATTAGTTATCTAGTACTTATAACGCAAGCTTAGCTAAGCTTAACTTGATTCTAGATGGCGCTGTGTGAATTGTCCTGAGATTATTATTATTATTTAAGAGCGTTAACGAACTGTACTGTACTGTATTTAACTTTCACTCCAAACAGTATATTAATGTGCAATATCTTATATGCACCAATAATAATATTTTTTATAAGAATAATAAACAAATTTATAATAATATTTATGAAAAGTTTACCTTGGCAAGGTTAGTAGGCATGTATTGATAAATCATTGGCAAAACAAAACATCATTTCGCGCATAGCACGAGCGTGCCATTCTACCAGCTCATCGGTAATGAATAAGCTTAAAAATATTTGATCTCGTTTAAAATTGAGGCCAGTTTTTAAATAAAGGTATAGATAGACAAAGCGAACAAGTCTTATTTTCTAACTAGATGTACTCGCGTCTTCGTCTGCGTGGAATTTAACAAAAAAATTAGTAGGGAATTTTTCTAAACTAAAAGTAGCCTTAAATTACTCCTTATTACATCGCTACTTACCAAAAAAAGTCCAGTCAAAATCGGTCCAGCCATTTCAGAGATTAGCCGGAACAAACAGACGGACAGACAGGCAAAAATTAAAAAAAAAATTTTTTTATGTATATATTTTGATGTACCGTATTTATATTCATATGCATATAGTAAAAAACGGTTATTTCAATATTACAAACAGACGCTTAAATTTTATTCATATGTATAGATAAGAGAAATATGAAAACGTCTAGCTCGCTATGTGCAAAAGATGTTAATTGTTACTTTTTTCGTTGTACGACTTTTTATGGGTTTATTCTGCATTGTTGATTTCAATTATTAATTTATTAGACATTATTATATGAATTTGATAAATGAAAAGTACTAGATACTGGTGTAATCTATGTGGTAGCAGTATTCAATATTTATCTGTTCCACAAGGACGGACGTTTTTGGGCAATTTCAAAAATTCACAATAACAATTTTTGCCTCTACATATAGAAGTACTTTTTATATACACTTGATGTATTTAGATATTAACAATATAGACTTTAATGCTCAGATCATAAAACATAAAATACCAACAGAACAAAATGTTTTATATTTATATTTGCTGAAGAAATAAAATTAACTAGATACCTACTGTGTTACTTTCTGCTATTCACCTACCTAATGCTGTTGCGTTCGTACTTATTTTGAAATTTGTTTTGTTTTAATTATTTTTACTGATTAGATAATGTTTCCCAAACGGATCTTGCAGCCTTTTGACTGAATAATTGTTACTCCAATTGCGAATTTCATGAGTAAATCGGATATGACGTAAACCGTACAGTTTGTAGTTCCGTGATCCGCGTGGTTTGCCCCGCAATTTCGCTATTTGCGAACACGTAATATAACTAACAGTTCTTTGAGTTCTGACCATATATAGTTTTACAAATATTCACGAGTCTACGTACGTCTGTTTACTGGCTAATTTTAGATAACATGATGTCAAGTGTTTGTCGGAATATGTCTACAACAAATATTATCATGACCACACGTAAGTGAGCTGTTCATTATACTATACTTTTAATGTAATTATAATTTGAACGGCCAACAAGCTGACGACGGATCGCCTGATAGTAAGTGGCAAGCATCACCTACATATGTACACCAACAGCACTACGGATATCACAATATTATGTGACACCTCTGATAGCATTAATGCATAAGTCTAGGATGCCTCATATTCTGTGATTTCACTGGCTTATCTAGTTAAAACCGATACATAGTTCACAAAGCACTTTATTTTGACTTAAATCAATTAAAAACATGGTAATAATTAATTGCTTGTACCAAGCAAGCTGTATGTCGTGAATATTGTAATAGCATCACAATGTACCTGGCCTACATCTTAAGATAAGATTAATGAACTTGTGACCCATTTCGTCTTAACACAGGTGTACAGTATATATGATTGAGATTATCATAACTATATGTATGTACTTGTATAAACCTCATTATACGTGTACATCGGTACTTACATCGGTAAAATGGTATCAATATAAATATGACTATTGTAGAAATGCTTGAAATGGCGTTGAAATAACAGAACTTTATATTACAAACTGTTAATTAATAATAATAATAACCCTGTGCAATTAATACAGTGCCATCTAGTTCCAAAATAAGCAGAGTTTGTGTTATGGGTACTAAACAACTGATATATGTAAATACTTAAATATATATATATATTGTAAATACATACATAATATACATAGAAAACGATCTGACCAATACAAACAATCATACATACGTATACAAATGTTTGTACCGTGAGAGAAAACGAACCCGCGACCATCGGAAGAAAAGCGGTGTCTGCTAAATCACCGAGACCGTTAATTGCACCTAATTATTACGTAAACTTGTATATACCGTGAAAATGGTATTTAATTAAGATTTCCATGCAGTAGTTTTTGCGTAAAAGAGTAACAAACATCCGTCTAGCTACTCGCCCCGGCTTCGCGCGGGTGTACGTGTTTTATATACATATATAAACCTTCCTCTAGAATCACTCTATCTATTAAAAAAATTGCTTCAAATCAATCCGTTGCGTACTTTTAAAGATTTAAGCATACATAGGGACAGACAGCGACAGTGACTTTATTTTATACTATGTAAAGATGATGATAATATAATGAATCTTCCTTTACTCTTAACTTGGCACAGTACCAAGTCAGTCTCACTCGTTTACCAATTTCTAATAATTTAAATCAATATCGTTTATTGATTATATTTGGTTTATATGATAACATACTAGTTACTCACTATGCAATAATGCTCGAAAATATTTCGGAAGTTTTCACAATAATGTGCAAACTTATTTATTTTCATAATATTACATTTCGGTGACTAAATTTTGCGTAACAGATTTGATTCATTTATTTACAACATTCTGAAATCGTTACATTCTAATTCTATAACACTTCGATATTAATCAAATATAATATCTGCGCTACAGAGCTAGAAACTTATATATAATTTTTTTTCTTTTACAATGCTGAGTGCCAAGAAAGGTTTTCCTGTATATTGGCCGCAGCTGGCTTTTACAGCTTCACCGGACGATAGGGGGCGAATGCAGATGGCACTCCAAACCCGCGAAAGGACATATGGAGCGGCTGAAGGCCAACTCCGGCCTGATAGATACGACTTTAATCTGAGGACACCGCTAGTGGTTCGAACCTCAGCTCAGGCCTTAACTTTTCCTTGTTTTAGTTACAAGCCGAGTTATGCGGTTTGCAACTACAGATCTTAAATTATACATGTGTATTCAAAATATATTGAATCAATACTAAAATAATTTTTAAACATTCCTTTCACATGACCTGTATCCGGAATCTCTAATTTTCAGTATCCCATATGAAATGAAGAAAAATATGAAACAGCATCACTGAGTCATACGTAGCGATGTAATGTTTGTTTTCGTCTGTTTGACCGGCGCCGAAGGTCGCTTTCACCGTGATTCATAGCACTCGCCAAACGCGTGCCATGGTTTGTCACTTGCGGATTGCATTTATTTAATTATGTGATAAAAATGTCGTGATGTGAATTAGATTGTATGACTGTCCTATTTTAAAGTACCGACACCTAAGTATACAAGCATATTCGCTACTTTTAGTGCCAGTGTCGGCGATCGGCAAACTAATACCTCGGTACTAAATTAATTTACCGGGTAACTAGTTTGCCGATCACTCTATCACCGGTGAAGGTGGTATTTAGCTTTTAATACGCTAACAATTGTATTTTATAGAGATAGAGTTTATATGAAGTTCTCAAAATTACCTACTTCTGTCTTACCTATTTAAATCGCCATGCAGTTTGCTGTACAAAGCAAATTGCATGTTGGTTGTAGGATGAGAGAAGGCAATAAAATTACAGGGTACGGGAGCAAGAGTTTTTGCATAGAACAACTCAATATAATTAGTAAGATTTTAAAATTTCATCTTAGTACTCCGCAATTGCAACGTATAAATGCTGGCATGAATGTTCCCAGCTTATTTGCCATTCCAATTGCAAAAAAATTATATGCATATTATAGTTAGTAAATTTTCAATTAATTTTAGAGTAGCAACTGCATAAACGCCGACTGAAAATACTGAAAGTAGCTGTGTATATATCTTAAAATAATTAACAGTAAGACATTTTTCTGAATTTTAAGTTTCCTTACTTCAGGATCTGTTTTTCCAGTTTTCTACACAAAGCAGACATATCCTTTCACACATGGATATGTGGTCGATGTTATACCCAAGTTCAGCTACACAAATATTTATCTTAGTGACTAAATGATAAAGAATTGTATTTTTAAAGGTCTGTTGGGAATTCCGAATTTATGACGTCAAAGTGAAGAGCCTTGAATTCTGAGAGTTCGAAAATTGCGGTTAAAATGGACTCTGACCGTCTGGATTGCAAGACTCTGAATCAATGGTTGTCGAAGAAATTTTCTATTTTCACTTATTTTTATTCCTACTACAAAGAATCAGAAAGTATGTTGTCTGATATTCCTAATTAATAAATCACCCACAAATTATGGTCAATGTCTGTTTTAATATCCATATATATATAGTATGTTTAATATCATAAATCAGAATCATTTACTTTGATAAATTGTTATTCAATTTACTATTGTTTCCAACATTTCATTTCATTACCATGAAAATTATTATTACCGTCTGAATATGTACTAACAAAAAAAAACACCCGCTGTTTATATGTACGACCCAATAAAGGTTCGATTGAAAATTTTATTCTATAGTAATACTAGCTGCCCGGCAAACGTTGTTTTGCCATATAAATTAAAAAGGCTATTAAAAAATAGTGGTTGATGCTAAAATGGTGAAAATTTAGAGTTGTATGTATTTTTCAATTCTAAATAATAATAAAATTGAATTAAATATTATGTCGAAAAATAAAAAAAATATATTTAAGGGTGGATATCCTTTCTGAGAGGTATCAAAAATAGATAGTAGCCGATTCTCAGAACTACTGAATAGGCATATAAAATTTCATAAAAATCGATCAAGGTGTTTTGGAGGAGTATGGTAACTAACATTGTAGATTAAATTTATAAATAATTGTAAAGAATTAACGATATATAACATATAATAAGAAACAGCATTAAATTATCGACTCAGTTGAGAATATTATTAGCAAAAATTTTGGAACCAAGTTGGAATAGAAGATGCAGTTGAAATTAATATCTGGATCTTGAGAAATACCTACATTCATAGTTACTGGATGTTGAATGTTTGTTTAGAAATTTTTCTGCCAAATTTCAGCTTCATTATTCAACTTGTTTTTGAGAATTCCTGATTATTTTCCAAAGAATGCCGTAAATCTAGCTGTTATAGGAATACAAATCTTTTGGAATAAACAACACTAAGAGACTCTTATTGGGGTAAAAACTATTCTCTATATTTTAAGGTGGGCCAAATTAAACAGATTTAGCTAAATTCAATAAAAATAGTTAAGTAGTTTCGGATCTTATCTTGGAAAAACATCCTCACGCGAGATTTCTTGTATCAATGAATTACTTTATCTTTGTAGTCCCAAAACAGAATTTAAATATCTGAACATAGCTATATATAGATAGTCAACAGCAAGTTTACAATACTTCAATTGTAGACATGTTATAAATGAATGAATGAGCTGATTAATCACGGGAAAACGCATTTCATTGAATCAGTCAAGAGTATAGTTGTAAGCGAAACGTATCAAATTTTAATTTCATGGACACTATCAATGACGAGATCTATGAATAATGACGTGAATCATTCGGTCACGGATATAGCATACACGCATCTAGTAAAATATTGTTCCATAGTACTCAGTCGGGAAAACCTAGCCGTGCCTTATTCTGCTGAAACTGGGTACCATTCAAATGATTTAAGTACCATCTGTATACATGTGGTAAGTGAATCACTAATTAAAATCATGTGATACAATCGCTCACTGTACTCACTTTTAGAGATATGATATACATATTCAATTTTTTTTAAATTAGCTAATGCGATCACTCGATTTTCTATAGCAAGTCATTAGGTTTATCAAACCTCTTTAAACATAATACAGATAGATCGCCCATTATTACTACTATTTTTGTCTTACGTATTTTAATAATTTATTTTTATATGTAGTAATAAATATACTTTAAAGTATTTTCTGTAAGAGCATCAATAAAGAGATTTTACTTTATAGATACCCATTTCTCCTTCCATAAAGCATCGATTTATTTTTATAATATAGTATATATTTTTATAACATAGAGTTACGTATTATTTATCATTCAATTGAATCAAATTCTAAACAATTCGTTGTCTTTTTTCATACTTTTGTATTTTTAATTATCCTTCAAAAACTTGACATTCATAAGCGGCTTAAGTGTCCTATATGAATAAATGATTTTTTATTTCATTCAATTTGAAATTAATAACCAAGCTGGTAGTCCAATTTTGTGTGACAAAATATTCCAATTCCTCATGAGTCAGATACTTCATGTAGTTTTCCACGCTAATGTGCATGGTAATGTATTTCTCCTAACCTACATGGAGGCTCATTGGAAAAACCTATAGATTTATTGATATAAGTATACTCAGGATGTTACTCATATTAATTTGATAAATGTCATATGTAGTATACTGTTCCTGTATGAATACTAACAGCATGCATTGTTTCGTCTTAATCTTTATACTGAATTGTTTTCCTTATAGTTTATGAGTTCTAATAAATCTTACATAAAACTTCATAAGTAAAGTCATAAACTACAGTATATAAATACTTCAGTACTTTGCAATAGTTACAATATTGATAACTGCAAATATTGTAAAGTATAAAATATCCTTAAAAAAGCTAATTTGATGCTGAAAAAATAATTTTAAATTAACACAAACATTTTTTAAATGAACTTCTGTACTTTTTATATAAATAAACAGATAAATTCTTTATTCGCTTTTCAGAACAGTTGAAAAATAAGTTACACATGCCATTTCTGGGAAGAATAAATTGTGTCATTCTTTTCCATACAGAATATCCCTATTGCAATATTCACCAATTTTCTTATTGACAATAGCCCATAATATTGTGATTATTATGATTTTTGATCAAAAACATTTTACTGCAAATATGCATAGAATCTAGATCCTCATTTTAGTTGAAATATATAACAAATTTGTCTCATTTGACTTAAAACCAATAAAATATAATTATAATATACAAATTATTTTGAGATACCAGATAATGTTCTGAGGATACGAATGCAACTATTCAGTCTCGAGCCTTATTTTTATTTTGGAAATCATTCCAATCAATTATATAGTTTCTATTCTAAATCCTTTTCTGTCCAGGCCGTTAGGTTGTGGAACTCACTCCCCTCTTGCATTCAAAGCATTTAATCACTTGCCAGCTTTAAAGCCTCTCTCAAATCCCATTATCTTTCCCTTTAATTAATTTCTTATTATTCTCAAAACTAATCTTCCTTCATTCTTTCCAAATGTATGTGCACTATTAAGTATATGTATGTGTATGTAGATATGTATTAATGTGTATATATGTTTATATTTATGTATATTTGAGTCATATATATTTATTTTTATTTCTCTATCCACCTAAAGGTAGTCTGGAAGAGATTGCTTAGTGATAAGACCGCCTTTTGTATCAGTGTATATTTTCTATTTTAATTGTTTTTTTGTTTGTTTTTGTTCTGTAGTTGGTGCAATAAAGAGTATAAATAAATAATCTAAAGTCTCATTTCCGCAAACCTCTAAGGCTTATCCGAATCATTGATTTTCAAAAGGTCTTCAAAATAGAAATGCGACAGTATTTTCTAGAAGGATGTGCATGGGCGTTTTTCCTGTTCCGGTACAATCTGCAAATATTTACTCGTAACAGGCACCTATAATAGTTAATTACATCCGTAAACATTTATATTTATTACCCATATCAACATTTGTCGATATATTTCTAATTCAGGCGTGATATTTTTGTAATATCCTTGTTTGTAAACATAGTTACAATTGCGGTTACAATAAGGAAAGCCTTATTGTAACCGCAATTGTAACTATGTTTACTTTCCTTTGAAAGAAAATAAAGTTCATAAAAAGGTAACTACCTAATATGACCACATTATGTTTCACCGCAGAAAGTCGATAGTAGAATTTTAATGATTAAAATGTCACAAGGTTCTTAACTTCTACTATCAAACTGCAATATTTGTTTTCGTGGCGCCAGCGCAATACCTGCCTTATGGACAGAATATTTATTAAGTATCTTTCGATACATAACTAAAGCCTTACTTTTATTCCTTTATTTAGGGTTGGCGTATTGTTATCTTTTCCACCACTGGCCTCCATCAGCCCTCATATTTGAGAGAACTTTTTATTTATGCATATCATCTTTACCACTGTTCATCCATCTTTTCTTTGCTCGTCCCATTTCATTTACTTTCATCTATTGGTATATTTGTGTTCATGTAGCCAGCGTAATATCTACCTCATGGACAGAAGTCCATAGAAACGTCTGAGAGATATATAATATTCTGATATAGATACCTTTCAAAATATCATTAATGCCTTACTTTTATTCCATTATTTAGGGTTGCCGTATTTGTCATATTTACCACCACCTGATATTATTTAATTCAGCGAACTTTTTATTTATGTATCATCTTTTACGCTGTCAATCCATCTTTTCTTCGACCGTTCCAGTTCCTTTACATGCATCCACTGCAATATTTGTGTTCGTGTATCCAGCGCCTTATTGACTCAGAATAAATAATAAATCCCTTTCGATATATCCCAGTTCCTTTGCATGCATCTATTTTCATATTAATACTCTACTTTTTAAATAAGTTTTTTAATGGGTTTTATTCATGGTCCTCGCACTTCCGTACTTATAAGTTATAAGGTACTTTGTATACCTATCGCGCTAATTCAAGAAGCAACATTCTATAAATGTTCTGGTCTCAGATCAACTACAAAATACAAGAAAGAACTCTACCTAATAACAAAATGAATTAACCGATTTGGCACCACCAAATTATATAAAAATGCAAATTAAGTATAAATATAATAATAATAAATAAATAAAAATAATCGGTGATTTACTTCGAACCAGAGATAAATATTATAGTAAATATTTCTATGAAGAAATTGACGCAGTAAAAATATCTTCATATTTAATATTAATCACTATTACATTTATATAGTCATAGGAAATTATTTCAATTATATAAATATATATTTGAAATATTTTCCATGACATAATGCAATGTGTGTATTGACACATTTTCCTTATTTACATAGTTAACAGAACAATGTCCTGTGACAAAGATTTTTCTTTATATAACTGCAATAGCATCGAGGACATATAAATTCGTTGTGTTAGTTTGTAATTTCAGCGTCATATTGACCATATGTTCAATGTGACATGAATATTAAAATAAAACACTAAATACAGGTTATAAAAAGAAGACTACAGTTGATTGCAAAAAGAATAATAAAAATAGCCGAAAACACACAAAAAATACATCCGATATAATCACCTCGGCTTTGTGATGCCGATTGATAAAAAGTACTTTCCTAAAACGAAAGTGATATTCTAAATTTAAACTAACCTACATTTATGATCGAGTCTATAAATAAATCGTGATTATATAACAGTATAATCAGAGTCTATTATGTGTGGATATGTTTCGTTTTCCGAGCGCGTTGACCTTGACGCGGCGTGCGCGGCGCGGGCGTGGCGCGACGTCACCCGCGTACTAGCGTAGACATTACGTCACACGTCCACAGAACCGTACGGATATAGGGTGACTATACTTCACGTTCAATTTTATGACTTCTAAAATTCTATTATTTTTCTAGTATTATTCTTTACACGCATAACGGCCCAGATGAGAGGCTAAATGCGGAGAATTGAGTCCATATTACATTACGTTACAATATAGTATTGATTTGTTAACAACTTAACATTTAGTATATAATAATATATATTTAGTAAACGTACAATTAGTATTGCATTTAAAACATACAAATTTTTATCATTATCTAAAATGAAGTTGTTACATTAGAAATGTTAATAATAACACACAATGTGTTAACTTAATAATATCATAATAACATGCCAAGACATTTTTAAGAAATAATTTAATTTAACATAACGTGTTATGAAGTATAAAATATTGTGTCCGAGTATTAGAATTATAAAAAAATATTCATTTACTGAATTTCAGTACATCATTGTGAATATCTACTAAATAATTTGTACGCATAACAAAAGAAATATTATATAATATTAAATGCAATTATTATAAAAATACTTTAAAAACAATCAGCAAAAAATGGTCACCCTACACATTGGTCACGTCATCGCTTCACGCGAGCGCGACGCAGCGCTGTGGGGATTTTCGATATACCTAATGTTTCCGTCATAGATTACGACGTCATAACTGATACCAGGAACCATCAGGGAACCGCGATACAATGAGCACATCCGTTTTGACTCAATGGTATATACCGCGTCGGATAAATTGGAGAAGATTTCTGATTACCACAGTGACGTAGCTTTAATGATTGTGATAAAAACGGTAATTACGGAAAACCGTCCAGGTTAGGGGGCACTTTATATTTCAGTGGAGGTCAATGATGATTATTAGCGGTTATTTACAAAACAGATTGGTAACTATGATGAGGAAAAGTTCCGTAGTAAATTCCACACTGTCATATAATAACAATGCAAGCCTCATTAAACATCAGTAAAATAATAATTAAGAAATAAATAACCATGGATAATTAAAACAGCGCCATCTAATCCCACGGTAAGCAAAGCCACCGGGTACGGGTACTAGACAACTGATATAAATACTTAGATTTTTTTGTAAATACGTACATACACACAGACTGATGCAAACTGTGATACTCACGTATACAAATGTTTGCAACGCGCGAGGATATGAACCCGCGACCATCGGAAGTAAAGCTGTGTACTAAACCGATAAACCAACGAGGTCATCAGTTAGCAACGTTAATATTAGTAGGTACATCCTTTTTTATGTAATTCCATTGCTATTATAGTAAACAAGCTGACGAACTGGTAGGTACTCTCGGATATCACGTTATCATGTACCGCCCGATACAACTCGTGCATTGCCATTCCTGTAATTGACTGCCTAATCTCATCGTACAATCGAAACAAAGCTTACAAAGCAAGCTACTTGGCGACTTTATAAATAAGTTAGACCTTAAATAGATTAGACCTCAATCTCATCTATTCGCACTCGCGCACCCACAGAGACGACTTCTTACAATATCTAACTCGGTTCAAATATTAATCAATTTTAATGCATTTTGATGTAGATCCCATTTTATTGTATTAAAAATTGTCACTTTTGTAAACTATTTTCTACTACGTGTGTGTGTCGAGATACTGAATTGGTTTGACCGTTGTAATTGAAAAAAAGGGCCCAAAAAGAGATCGATGGACTGTGAGAAAGATGATACGGTAAGAAAGTGAGTAATTAACGTGATAACTGGAAACATAGAAGAATAAAAGAGAAAAAAATATTACGCCGACCCCAAATAAATGGGATAAGGAAGAAGCAGATGATGATGAAGATAAGTCAATCGCAAATAAGCTTGCTTTGTAAGTCATCGTTCAGTGGTAGGACGCAAATAGGCAGTGAACTTAAATGAAAAGAGGCACGACATCTTAGATCTTTGGAATTGTAACGCATGAGTGGTATTATGGCGTGATAACGTGATGGCGACGGTTACGCTGTAACATCAGGTGAGCCGTCAGTTAGTTTATATATTTCTTGCAGCGTACTTAAGGTCGTCGCTCCATCTACTATAATTAATTCGGTTAAAATGACTAGGCTACGACGCACTCTATTAATTACACGCTGTTATCAAAGTTGTTCAATATGATCTGTGCAGACGAACCGCTTTTAACAATAATATCAAAATTGTTCAATCCGACCTGTGCAGACTAGCAACTTTATAACAATATTATTAAAATTGTTCACTATGACTTGTGCAGACGAGGGACTTTATAACAAAAATTAATTTCATGTATTTATCCCGTGTAATCCTAATGTTCCATTTAAAATTGACGGATGTAACTGGCTGTGGATTATTTGTCATTTGCTGAAATAACGTTCGTAGTAAAGTTTGTTGTGTTGCAAAATAGTTGGATTTGTAATTATAAAATTTGGTTCATAACTTGACTAAATTGTTTGTATCTAATAGTTTTATTCTCATAGACACTAAGAAATGTGATTGTAATAAAATACCACAGATGAATTAGATTGACTTCTTCTAATTCTACCTCTTTTTCATAAAGATAAATTTCGAACAGATGGATAAGATAACAATTTTATTTGTATCTTAGTATAGTTTCTATTACAAACAGTATACATTACATAATATTTGGAGCATCATCGCTGTTTATTTTAGAGGAAATCGGATATAGACCAATATAAACAAACTCCTATCAAATTTACTGGCCTGCAAAAAGTCTCTCGTCTGCTCAAGACATGGAGCTAACTAAGCAACACAGTGACTACGATCGTGAGAACAACGGAATAAAATATTTTGTACTAGAAGTTATGAATGGTTACGCGGGTATATCAAATCAACTCATAAGCACTTTCTTTAGGAACTAAGTGGATAATCAAAAATCAATTTCAGTACCTTCATACATACTGTCAATACGTGATCAATCAATTTAAAATAGAAATTCATAATTTACATTCAGATTCCAACTTTGTTTCTTGGGCAATATGGTTCAATTTTATCTGTATTCTACTTGAATTTTGGTTTGGTATACCCTTCGCCACTAAACCTGTGAATCCAATCAAGTATACGTTATTGGTTACAAAGGCCTTGCTTGAAATGACTGTTCAATATATTGAATACAGTAACTATTCATGTAGATTGATTTATAAAATACCAGTACGACAAATTAAGCATTACAAAAGATTGATGACTGATATGGACACATTAACCTGATTTTTTGCAACTTGCTACAGGATTTGTTAGGTTTGGCTACCCTGAGTTACGTCCGGTCCGAACTTACTTTATCTTTTGGAACCGGATTACCTAATGATACCGCCCTTTTTAACGGACATGTGATTCAATCAAGATCATACACCCTCCGAGGAAAGTGAATGGTATATGTGAGATTCTTAAAACCTAAGGCTCGGGAAACTACATGGTGGAACACCATGAAACTGTTGCCTGGTTCATTCTTATTGCTAAATAACAGTCCTTAACACCACATCGTTGATTATAAATAAAAGAATGACATTTTTCAAAATTAGAAGTTAGAATTGCCTCCTTTTATATAAATCAATTAAATTAACCACGCCGTCCTAATCGGTAACTAAATTTTTTAAAATTATATGTAATACTTCTTTATAAATTTAAAAGTTTTGAAGAAAAAAAATTTAATATAAATTTTAAAACTTTAAATGCTTGTCTAGAAGACAAGACAAAAATATATATTTTGAAAACTACCATTTTTCTATTTAATCGACGACATATTGCCTAAATATTATAATATTGTGTACAGTTCTACTGTATATGTACAACTGGTAGCGACATCTAGTTAAAAATATATGTAACAAAACTTGGCCCGCTAATTTTGGCACTAGTGACGCCAGTGACATCTGTTATCAAGTAGGGATATTAATAATACCATTAATAAATAATTACATATATAATATATAAACGTGACATTAATAATACTATTTAATTTAAATAAAACATTATAAACCTATTAAACAATTCAAAGAGCGGCACAGCATAGCTTATTCAATATTTTGTTTTAGCGACATCTATTGTTGAGTGGCGGAAGTGACTAACAATTAGCAGAAATTTAGCAAACGTTACATTTGCTTACTGTATTTATGCTTATGCAACCTAAAGAAGTATTATACGTAGCAAGTGTGTATAAATGCAATAATGCCAGTATATTATTACAATATGTGCATTTAGGGACACAGGGTCGGTAATAGCTTCATTTTAATTAATTATTATTGTATAATACTACAAGCGAAAAACATATTACGCCGACCCCAAATAAATGGGATAAGGAAGAAGCAGATGATAATGATGATGATTATTGTATAATACTATACTGTCTTATTTCTTATAATTTTTTCAGAAGCAAAAATAATTATGACAATATTTTAAAAATGGGAATTACCTACATGACACTAAAAAAGCAAACAATAGTTTAATTAAAAAAAAACATTTGTCATAGGTACCTAACTACTATTTATATTTTGTAACTACTGAACCATTGATAACAATATGAGCGACCGAGAACCTTCAAGTAATTGCAACTCCTTATATTATTTGGAAGAGAACAAACCTACAAGATGAAATAAAGAACACTATCTAGCAAATTTAGCTTCATATAAGGGAATAACAGAACAATTTGGTTCGTGCGTTGACAAATACTACCTGGAATGCTGAGATCCAAATGGGAAGAATGTCTATTCCTCAAGAACAGATCAGTGTTACAATGTGGATGAGAAAAAAAAATACTCTTGTTATAAATAAAGAATATTTGTGTCTTGGAGGCGTAATGCCTGAATGTGGTAGCTGTTTAACTATTGAAACTGATTTGATATTCCAGAGCTTTTTCGTTTTCTTATAAGGATAACATTTTAATTTTATTTGCGTTGTTTGTAACGCCATAAGACTAGCAAATACTGATATAGATTTAAATCTATAAATAATGTATGTTTTTTAATAAAATATAATTGTTAGTAAACTTGATGATTTTAAGCTTGTTTAAGGTTAATATTTAAGATTAATGTTGATTTAAGGTTATAAATTAATATGTTATTTTTAATTTTAAAAAATGTTAGTATAAAATATTTATCTATCTATTAATCCTTATAAACCAGCAAGTATTTATGATATCTACGTCTTTATTTATATCTTTATGTTTTTTTAATTGAATTAAATATGCTAGTAAACTTGATAGTTTTAAGCTGGTATAGATTTATGGTTATAAATGAATATGCTTCTTTTTATTAAAAAAATGTTAGTATAAAAAATACTTGATAATTTTAAGTGTTCAGTGTCCCTGTAGGTATCTATTATTTGTTATAAACCAGCAAGTGTTCATGTCATCATTTTTATTTTATTGTCACAAATATAACTAATTTTCATACTAAGCCAACTACAATAAAAGCAAATACTGTTAATAACGAATACTTGAAAAGAAATTAACTTGAAAATCCCTGTGGAACCGGATCCGAACCAATGATGTAAGTCAAATCAAGAGCCAATGGCGGGTTAAATATTTATAATTTAACGATTTACACGATATGAGTACATTTGACCACAACCACACTTTATAAGGACACGACGTGATTTAATATATTTCATGCGCACTCGGTGTCTATACATTCTTATTTTTATGTCTATGTTTGATGGATAATATGGTAGAGTTTTCTAGATTTGTACGAATCCTCTAAAGGAGACGTTTACACAAAATCACGGATAAACCAAGCTATTAATTTTATTACACACATATTTAATAGCTCACAAAGGGGGAAAGGACTTTGTTAGTAATGTGGATTGATGACCCCATTGCTAGCAACCCCCTTCCTCCCGAAGTTGACAGCTTTGAATGTGACGGAGAATTCTGGTAACCTTTATACATTAACAGCATCACAAACACTACGTCTTCATAATTTCTGATGTCTGAGATGTCATTACTCCGCATCCTTTAATTTTACTTAAGTACTTGATATATATTCTACTGAAACACAGCTTTTAAAGCAAGTTACATTATTATAGAAACTCACCTAGAGTTATAAAACATTATTATCTCGCATAAATTGACTACTGAAAGTGGCAAATAAGAATAAAGATGAATACAGAATATTAATATTACTATATTTCACCATTCATATTTATAAATGACTGGCTGTTCCTGCGACTTCGTCCGCGTGGAATTTAACTTTATATTTCTAAAATAAAAGTAACCTAAGTTTCTCCTTATTAAACCAGCTACCTGCCAAAAAATGTCCCGTCAAATTCGGTCTAGCCATTTCAGAGATTAGCGAGTACAAACAGACGGACATAAATTATAAAAAAAAAATATTTTGGTGTATGTACTGTATTTATATTAACATGCATGTTGTAAAAAACGGTTATTTCAATATTACAAACAGACACTCCAATTTTGTTTATATAATATATAGATTATTACTTGTGTTTATAACCAGGATATCGTAATAGGCGACTAAGACAACAAAGAAGAAAGAATCAAAAAGAATAATATAATCGTAAAACTGCAAAATTTGCCTATTTATGGGAGAACCATGTCTAGAGATAGGATAGTAGATCATGATGATGATGATAATGACTACCCACGGTACCTCCCTAAACTACCAAGATGCAATATCATCTCATATATCCTATCTACCTTCGTTAACTTATTAAACACACAGTCATAGACTAAACAAAAAATGGGCACTATATTATGGCATATAGAATAAATAAAAAACTGTAATGAAATAATCACCAACCGGATTTAAAACCAATTACAGTACACAAAATTGGGGCACAAAAAATTAATATACTTTGAATAGATCAATTTGTAATAAATTGTTGTAAAAACTTTATACGGATGTGTTGCAAACCTTTTTCGAACCACGCAATAGATGTTTGTCTGACTCTTGATTAAATTAAAATTATAAAGTAGACATTTCTAAAACTTAGCAAGAACTAACTAAACTAACTAACTAGGTACTACCTAGTATGAAATACATGAAAAAGTTTTAATGAGTAGAGATGCTAACTGAGGCTACTACAGGCGCTATACAAAATAAGATAATATATAACTAACAATAATATAATAATGATTAATATATAAAGCAACCTACGGTCGTAGAGCAAAGTACGGTCAATATCATAAAAATAACCCTTGTTAATTTACAAAGAGCCATCGAGTCTCAATCTAAACAAGCTTATGTTTTGGACACTAAATAACTGATAGAAATACTTTTTTTGGAATTACATGCAATGTACATTAAAAAGTCACAGATTAACACAAGCTATAGATACTTATAAATACAGAAGTTTTTTTTAATGGCTGATATTATCTATCTAATACATTCTAATAATTTTATGTTATATATAGTAATCCCATCAAAAACATAAATGTGAAATGATAGCCGAGTTTAATATTATGATATATGCCTTGATTGTTGACTACTACGACAAAAGAGATGAGATCTAAATGGGTGCCAAGTTCAATGGTCTGTCCTGAAATGTATTTATAACAGTATAAAATATCATTTCTTATAACTTAGGATTTAAATACCAATTATTACTTTCGATTACTAGTTACTACTAATATTAAAATAGGAACAAAAGTAACATGTTTAGAACTTGCGAAGCTACAAAAAAAAACTTAATATATATTGTCTTTATAAGAAATGATATTTTATTTTGATCAATTTGTTTAATCTCAACTTTTGTCGTGTAAAATCTATATACGTTTTTGATGTATCATTACTTTTTGTACATAAATTATACGAGGTACTTATTTATAACTAAATTAATACCAAATTATTTTTGATAAATTACTGTATTTTTGATATTTACGGGGTATAATTGTCTTTTTTTTGTGTTATTTTCTATATTGTCTTGTAACTTTTAAATGTTCAAGTGCAATGCCAATTCAGTATCAGGAATTTTTGGCCAAATCAGGGCGGTATAACGTCCACAGATGGTTGTAAAACTTGACTTGGATCTAAATTGTTAAGACGTACTCAATCTAAGGTTTTAACTTTGGAGAGTCCAACGTAAACCTGCCCTTTATTAAATATAGAGGAGCTATGTTGAGAAGAGGACTGCCAAAACTAAGGCCTTGTGATTTGTGGATAGTAATAGCATATGTTAAGCAAATACGGAATTCTTCTCTGTCAACATATACATTATTTAATATCTGAAACTTCGTATTGACACATTATAGTTCGTAAAGACGATTATGTAACAAATTGACTGTTATCTATTGAATTCTCAAGAAAACAATTTGTTACCAATGAGTTCTCATTCTCGAGTTAACTATACATTCCTACTTATAACTATACTAAAATTGTTATTAATTTTTGGTTTAAACTATTGTCTATACCATACGTATTTACGTATAATGTAATAATAATATAACCACAAATATATATATATAAGAAAACTATGAATTTCGTAGCATAAATCGCAACCTTATAGGTTAGATATCGAGAAACAAAACATTGAGACATATGAGGGCGGCTGCCATTCGCTCGGACAGGTTCAAACATTTTATCATAAAAATAACCTATGAAATTATTATTTAATAATTATTTATAAAAATAATGATCTTACAAGATGTGCGCTAAATATTGAAACAATAATTAATACCAAATCTCAGTTAATAACATAATAAATACGAAATTCGACTATACTCCTAGTTATAAGTACGAGTATATTTTAGACAGAATCTAAATTATAGCAACTAGTGTTTACCGCTCAATGCAATATTTGAAGTTTGCTAGTTATCGACACTGATGTGAAGGGGTCAACGTAAATTGGTAATGATCGACGTTTTCATACAATATTACTTTCCGTCCAGTACAACTATTACAGTACAGCTATTTTCGCCAGGGATCAATGTCAATTGGTGGCTATCGACGTTTTCATAGAATTTTAGTATTCGTCCAGTATAAGTTGAAATAGAATCAATTAAAGTGAAAAATTGTAGTAAAATGATAACAATTTACCAGTTTCAGATTTTTTCCTTTATATTCACCTAATTACCTATATAAATTTGAACTTCCTAGGTCATCTGGAAGTTTTTTTTGATCTATAGTTGATCAGTGATAAAAATGACGATTTTTGGACATTAATATCTAAATAACCGTTTGAGATATGTTTATGAAATTTGGAACACATATTTATCTCGCAAGTCTATATATATGAACCAAATTTGACATAAAGAGTTTTTGACTCTTTCACACAAACCTCTCAAATTTGAAACTCGGCTTGATACGCTACCGCGTGTCTAGATAATAATAAATAAACCTGAACAATTGACACAGCGCCTTCTAGTCCCACGGCAAGCAGAGCTTGTGTTATGGGTACTCGACAATTGATATAAATACTTAGATGTTTTTTTCTGTAAAGACATACATCATATACATAGAATATATACACCCAGACCGATACAAAAAATAATACTCCTGAATACAAATGTTTGCACTGAGCGAGGAATCGAAACCGCGACCATCGGAAGCAAAGCGGTGTGCTAAACCACTGGACCACCAAGGCCGTCGTCTATATATATCCCGCGTAGACTTTTATTTATTTCTAAAATGAAAAAAGCGGCACAGCTTTACCGGTATATTTACAGAGTGCACCTAAATAGCACAGTATAAAAGCCACGTGCTTCCAATCACGGTGAGTGCCAAACGTGTATAAATATATTTTATGTAGTTTATGTAGGTATTCAATAAAGAAATATTCGGAGTAACTCAAATAAAAGTAGAAATAAAGTAGGTAAATATGTATACTCTAAATATACATATATTTCTAACTTGTTTATTACAGGGAGACTACAAATTCGTCTTTTTGAGTGGGTATGTCTGACTTGAGATTAGTCAGACATAAGTCATCTAGTTCTGCTGAGATGCAGTTTGGATTTCAACCTATAATCTGGTTGAGATATTGACAGTAAGATTAGGGACTTTCGTGCCATTCGCCATAAAAATTCCTTGACTTATAACGCCACAATATACACCATATAACATAAAAACTGCATGTTCATCTAACAAGTATACATAACACCATATTCATCAGACAAAATGACATTATGAATACCATGGATATTACAAAATTATTTATACCAAATTATCACATTGAATTTTGTTATGTATGCAGCTATTGAGAGGGCCTATTTTTTAATTTTGCTATCCCATTCGTTTAAAAAGAAATATTTAAGACAACACGAGACCCAAAACTGATCGGAGTATACTGTCTTTAGTTTATTACTTAATAACTTTATTATTATTTCTATTTTTTTATATTTACATGTGTAATTGGAATAATAAATGGCGGCCTACCTGATGGTAAGTGGTAACCATCGTTACCATATACATGAACAGCACTACATTATAATTCATGCATTGCCAGTCCATGGGGACTAAGATGATATCATGAATCCTCTTACCGTGAAGTTTCGCCGTATCTTATTCTTCACTTCACTGCAATATAGCTTATACATTCAATATTGCTTACAAAACTGCTTGAATGCTTCTAGACTGACATACCCACGTAGACGAATTTTTACAGTATACCTTAGTAGGGAAATTGTAATAAGAAAATACAAAAATATAAAAAAAAAATGTATATTTGTAGAGTTCCGCATTATTAATATAACATGGTCCACGCGAAAAGCGACGCGAGATTTAGCTACTATAAAATAAATGCTAATAATCGTTATTGTTAAATATTATGTATGTAATATGTATTATATTACATAATTAACACGTAAAGTTTTTACTGATATCGTTCTCGACAATCTATGTCGAGTCGATGCCCAGTCTTCCTCACTCTATTTTTTAAATAATTGATTATAGTGTAATGTATGTCTTTGTAGCATATTGTAATAGGTTTGCACGTGTAGAGTTTATGAGTACAACGAATTACGTGAAACGACGTAATTCGCGCAAGTCACGATTACTTCATTTCACTGTGACTTCGTACTGGAGATAAAGGTGATTCATAGTACTGCATAGCTATAATGTAAGCTATATTGTATTGTTTACTTAGAATTATAGGAATGACTTAATTAGATTTATAGACTCCTAGTATCTCTTTATAGATTAACTGTATATTTTTTCCTCTCTCTGTCTCTCTCAAACAGTCACGTATAATCACATCTCACTTTTTATGTGGATAAGATATTGATGGCCCACCTGATGGTAGTTGGTAACCGTCGCCTATAAGTATACTCATTTACGGACATTGTGTCGTAATATGGGTAGTAGGCATGCTTTTTAATTTAGGAGGACTAGGATGTTGTACCCAGTAATGACACTGCCATACGTGAGCCTCCAAGACTTACCTTACTGATTCACAAAGTTGATACATGTGACCTTCTTTATTTATTCAGTTGGTGTAAAGATTATTCCACACCTGTAGTCACAATTTATTCAAAACATGAAAATTACTTTGGTATAACGATGTGTATCAGTTAACAGTTTTCTGATTTAGTGAAGTTCTTTGCAACTAGCTGCTAATTATTTACAATACAAACTGACATACATTTGCTAATGATAACGCTGTAAGGCTAGTAATATGTGCTTTATTATATTTCGACAAATTTAAGTTAAAGATCTAGTCTTGCTGACGAAGCAGCGCTAAATTAACAGATTGTTCAATACTAGCCCACGCTATTTCGCAACATTACAATTACTAGCACCGATCCTATTAGTCATAACCTAGCTATGCAACATTAAAATTATTTTGGAAATCAGATCGGAGTAGTAAATATCAAACTCACAAACTGTATAACTTTATAACTGAATCTATACTAATATAGATTTAGTTTTATTAAATATAGTATAGATCAAGTTTTAGTCAAAGTATGTTTAGAAATCAACAGGTGCCGTTGACACACAGACATGCACAGGCAAATATGTCAAAATAATATGTCGTCTCTCATATTGTATGGTAATTTACAATTAAAACGTAGTATTGCCGTCGCGACGCCAACTGTTTCGTAGGTGTTGTAGCTATTTAAATTGTAAGTAAAGGGTTAATTTCTTTTTTTTTCTAAGTTTTGCAAAATATGATTGGTATATCTATATCATAATGTGATTTAATATATGAGCGATGGGAAAGTATATACATGACACTCATTAGGGGGAGTAAATTGTTAATAATAGGGTCTGGTAGTTCATGTCGACCTCCACGTTTACATTCAGGAAACGATTTATGGAAAATTCACGATAATGGCGAAAGTTAGGCCTTCATGCTTTTTCAATGATCCTACACTGGAGCCATATATTCTTTAAAAAAACAAAACAAATAGTACTCTTGATTATAATAGTACCTATCAAAAATGACTATCAAACATCATAACACTTAATGATAAAAAAAATATCACTACTATACATTATGATCACTACATAGTATAAAACAAAGTCGCTCTCGCTATCTGTCCATCCCTATGTATGCTTATACATCAGCTATAATCTTTAAAACTACGCAACGGATATTGAAGTGGTTTTTTAAATAATATATTCTATTATAGAGTGATTCAAGAGAAAGGTTTATATGTATAATACATGCATAATATTATAGAGAAACACTGATACATTTAGAGGTTTCTAATGTGCTGTCGTAAATAAACTCATTTTTTGCACTTACATTACAAATACTGGCTGAACCCCACGAGATAAATCAAAATAATACTCTATTGTACACCTTAAATGTGTCAACAAAAAGTATATGTTTCTTAAGGATAACCCACAATAATAATTTTTTATCGTTTACATTTTACGGGAAAAAATGTCATATTTACGTATTGATTTTAAGCAATACAGTATTAATTATCCAATTAAGTAGCTTGAATTGTCCATTTAATATAGATCAATATGGCTCTTTACAGCATGTAATTGAAATGAATTTTCCGAAGATTTTACAAATTTAAAATGCAGCGACGTAGCAGTGCAGCGGTACAGGCCGGCCGGCGGCGCTAAACTAAACATGTTTGTAATGACAAAAAAGCTGTAAATTGTTTATAAGGACATTCAAGTAGGTAGGTATATTTAGTATCAGCATTACACCCATACGAAGCCGGGGTGGGTCGTATGTATATACCTATATAAAAATCACATTACATAACACAAACATTATATATATATATATATAGGTTGTCAGTCAGAGATTTCTTATCGATAAGACCGCCTTTTCAATGCACTTATTTATCATACAGTTGATCTGTACTTGTTATAGGTATGGAATAAAGATTGATTGATTTTTATTTTCATTTAAAGTAATGCATTATACAAGCAGACCAGTAGTTTTGTTTATCGATGATATGAAATCATAGAGACAAAAAAAGAGCGGTGAAACGTTGGAGTCACGCACGAATTCCTTTTATTCTTTAATTTAATTTAACATGTGGAAAAATCTTCACAAAGCAGTACCCCGGCTGAGGGATCTGAATGCGTTGAGGAGGGTAATGTGAGGTTCTTACTCACTAAAAAACCACATGGTGTATCTACGTCTCACCGGTGCCGGAGTTATGGGGTCGCATTACGCACGAATGCCTAGCGATAGCAGAATTATATATTTTTTATCATATCAGTAGGAATGAGACAAAAACTGGTGATCATATTCAGCCACGTGTTTGTAATCATGCGGTTTATCAATATTATTGTAAATATATTACAATAGATTTGAGGAATGTATATAATTACATATCTTGTAGACGTTATCGACGTGGCAATAAAGCTTAAATTAGATAACTGAAGTAAAATTACATATTTACCCAATATTTTTATGATGATAATATTATAACTGTTAATAAAAAGAAATAAACTTCAAACCAAATTAAAGAAATATATAATACCTATTTGTAAATAACTCCACCTTCCTTGGTCACACCATAACTTGAAAACAATTCAGTTTTGTTCATTAATATTTTTTTCATTATTTGCTAATAATTTGTTAAAGGTTCTTACGTAATGAAAAATAGATAAGAAATTTTAGCAGAATAATGGAAATTTTGAAAAAACTTAACAACTATTTTAAAAATTGGCGCATTCCTAATATGTTTAATAAAAACAAATCAAGAGTGACTTTATTATATAACTCCTCGAGAGCACATTAAACTAGACACGTGTAAATAATATATTGTTGAAATAAAAAAGAGTAATAAAAACTGCGTAAGCGACTGGCCGTAAAGACATCTGTCAGAACTGTTAAGAAGCTGCTTTCGTATACTGTAGCGTCGCATTTCTCTTTTTTTTCTTATTAACTGTACCTAATTTAATAATAATATAAATCTTTATGCCAACACACTGAAATTTAAATAAAGAACTAGATATATGAGTAATTTAAAGAAATAAATGTGGTAAAGAACTACTTAATAAATCAATTCATTTCATAATTTTAATGATTGTAAAATGTGAATAAAGTTATACCTATTATTTTAGTTTAAATATTCCTTTTAATTAAGAAATCTCTATTTAAATTGTGTCAAATTGGTAAACCTTCTATCAATATCAATATGTAAATACTATACCTATTAGAAAGAACCATCAAATGTGTGATATTGTTCATCCGTTATTATATTCATGTAAAAGTGGAATTGAGGATATCCTGTTTTGGGATTGTGGTACGCTATTACATTGTCTATTAACTTTTATCTTTCACAGATTATTTCACACATTAAAACAAAGGAAAGTGACTCTACAATACACAGACTAAGGATGTTATTGGTCTAACAACATAATTCGTTGTACTGTTTTATATCCAATTAAAAACGTCAAATTTCCAACGCTACTCTCCAATTTCTAACCAAACATTTTAAGTATTACAGAATGATTGAAGAAAATATTACCTAGCTGAAACTGTAAACACTGTGAAGTTTGGTCAGGCCATTGATTGGGTTAATATGGCGTCACGCATGAATTACCTGCCAAGGTCGCTTAATTTAGGGTTCCCTCATATCAAATATTGGGTAGGCTATAAAACATTACACCATAAATTTCTATACTAGGTATACATTATTGTTATTTTTGTATACCTTATATAGATATAAAATATAACAGTATTGTAGACAGGCATACTGTACAAAGATATTTCAGATATATGTATTTCAAAATAATTTCTCATTAAAACAGTTGGAAATTTTCCAAGCAAGAGTCGTACATTCAGGATAGAAACCACCACCAATTCTATTCTCTACCTATTCCATAACAGTTTTAACCTTCAGATATAACAATACTTATATTGATACTTATTTCTCACTATATTCTACAATAGGAGATTAATTTATTTAAATGTTTCAACAAAATTATACAAAACTGAACCCAAGACGCCAAGTTTTGCGTATTGTGACGACGTGTCCAATTTTCAATTTTCACTTTGCAGGTATATTATTGTTTATTTGTTTTGCTTGACTTTGTTGGTATGGAAACATCGTTACGTGTCGTACTAACACCATAATCATTTTATGTGTCACAGTGTAACATATTTTCCATTTTAACAGGTTCGAAAATATGTAAAAGCTTTATAGAAAAGCCGTAGATGAGCAATCTTAATAGGTATAAAACTAAATTATTTTTGACCATTATTTTTAAAAATTTCTTATATAATGCGTTTGGAAAAAAATCTTTGGATTTCAACCAATATATTATATACTATATCAATTCCTTTTCAGACTAGTCTAATGTTGTTGGCTGCAGCTGACCGAACCCCTTGCGGTGCCCTCAGACTAAAGTCGTATCCGTAAAGTGGGAATTGGTATTATGGTAATTGGTGTTATAATTGGCTGTAAAAGCTACACCGGACGATAGGTGGCGAGTGCAAGTGGCTCTCCGAACCCGCGGAAAGACTTATGGAGCGGCTGAAAATCAATTCCCACTTTATGGATACGACTTTAGTCTGAGGGCACTGCTAGGGGTTCGAACCTCGGCTCAGGGCATCAATCAATGAATCATAATTTCGATCCCCGTTTGAATTGGACGGGGGATCGATTTGAAGACATATAATGTTATACGTAACTTCACACGATGTAAGATCTGAAGTGATCTGTGTAACTATTACCTATACCTGTGAAAAGCACTTTCTTATTATACACTATCTTCAGCTCACTATTGGTAAACTTCAATTTGGATAATTATTGAAATGGGATATTTACCATGATAATATTATTTAACAGCTCCCGATATTTAGCTGTTAGCGATAGCTGTTACGAACGTCCTAGTGATGGTTCAACCTCTGTTCGGTTTTGTTTTTAAATTTAGTACGAGATATATTGTATTACAGTCTAAAAAATATTTACCGGTAATTAACATCACAGGTATTAATGATTTAGAATGTCTTTAGACATTTTTCAACTATTTTTAGACATATTTTAAATGTTTGAAATTAAGGTTATAAAGTTTCAAAATTTAATGTAGGTAGGTACACGAAGACTTTTAATAAGTCTAGTAAGATAGTTAGTGTAAATTCCTGGTACACTTAGGATTTTGAAATAAATTCCACTTGTAAACTAATTAGATATGTAAATACCAACTTATCTATAGGTGTGTTTGTAAATATTTAATAACCGATTTCCTTCTACTCCCTCCAATTATCTGTATCGATTACAAAAATTTGCGTGTATTTAATAATGCAGTAACTTCACGTTCAAATATGCATTTGAAAATTCCTACCGCGGGACACGCATTACGCGTTATCACTGATAATAACAAAATGATTACATTGAAAAATATTAATGTATTGTTACTTACACGTAATAATGATTATTTCCCAACGTATAGAATACACTTCACAAAATTAGATTCTGTTATCTAAAATCCCGCTTAAATGAAACACCACTTGTAAACAGTAACACGTCGAGTTCTCAATGTTATCGGCGCGGTACTAATATAATACCGGTTATTTTATGAGCACGTCTATAACTTCATAAATCGAGACAATGGTTACATACCACGAAAATAGTGCTGCGAAACTGCCGGTACCGTATCTTTCTTTTAGTGTACAGATGTTAAAATTGCGTAATACGACCGAAAAGTGTTGGTTGCGACTTTCGCTTCAGTACTACCGCGCGGCGCCTATGTTCCACTCGTTCGATTTTATTTTAGCTCCGTGTTCCTAGTAATTTATAGGCCAAGAGCCGGCCTGCCATTAATCAACGTAAATAGAATTGGTAGTGTGTTGTTATATGAATTTTTATGTTACTATTTTCATGTAATTTTTATGTAATTTGTTTTTTTACTTATTCCAATAATGAGTATAACTAACATATTATAGAAAAATGTGTATATTATTTGAACTTCTGAGTTGTTAGTTAGTTAGCCTCTTTCAGAAAGCCCAAAATTTAAGAATATTAAAATAATTAGATCGTCTGAATATATATTATAGTAATATATAGACATAAAAAATTATTCAATGTTTCAAAGAACACATTTGTACCAAAAATATACCTTTTTCACTTTTTACTATTATGACCTTTCCGTTACACAAAACAATATACATACATATGTATCATAAATAAATAAAAATATATAACCAATACAAACTCAGATTGTAACCAATATTAAAATCATTCTCGAAACTGCTCTATGACGCAATTAATTCGATATGAAAGGGCATACGTCCTCGTATATATCAACTTGTTTCTTGGTACAAGTATGTAATATTATGTTATCTGTGGTAAAAGTCATTGTCATTTTATATTATCGTAGAGCTTCAAGTTTATATATTACAACTGGTAAGCATGCACAAATTTTTAAAATTATTATTAAAGATAAAATATTCTGAAATAGTAATGAGTCAGTTATTTAAAATAAATTAAATGAATTATCCTTCATGTATCATACAGAATTTTAACATTGATGAAAAATTATAATTGAGTACTTTCTTTGTAAACAAACATTTAATTAAAATTTATAATCGTAAAAAGTACAGAAATATTATGAAAAAAAAAGAATAATAAGTATAAACATAATAATATTAACATAGTTTTTTATTTTCTAAACTCGGCGGGCTCTAGGTGTCGTGAGACATTATAGAGCGCGACCAAATAGGTTTGATACTTGTTTTAGAATAGCATTATAAACGTAAAAAAATGGTTTTCTTTAATAACGGTAACACGAAAATATACATTATATAAATAGGAAATATCCCATTACTGTTTATCGATATTCAATATTGCTTGAAATACTCAGTGAAAAATAAGCGTAATTGAATTAATACAGAATATTTTCATTGTCACATTAGTGTAATTATTTTAGAATAAAATTTTATATCATGTCCTCGAGATCATCAAGTTATTTAGCAAAACGAAATATGAATATGCAAATTAAAATAGAATATTAATCTGAGAATGAGTTAGTGAGTAACTCATATTTATAACATAACACAAAATTTTGCTTAAATTTTAAATTAAATATTGTGTTCGATTAACTGTTAACGAATAAAACAAGCCATAGATATAGTAGGTAGATCAGTAAATTAATATTGTTGGAACATCTTAGGTAATTTGTACTTTTGTATATTAGTCACTATGAATACTGGGAACATAGCGTAGTTGTAATTGTGCTAAATACTGACTCGCAAAGTGACTGACAAAAATCTCGAATTTTAGATGATGATGTAATAAATACTTATATGTTTAAAAAGTCATTTATAATTTCTTCAGAAGTAGTAAAGCGTTTATAGACAAATGCATGAAAATTAGATTTTTTAAAATTGTAAATGTTAAAACAGAGACAATTTAACAATATAGTTACTGTGTGTAATTAACATATGTCATTTATAGGAGATTACTGACAATCTGTTACAATTTAAAATAACTAAGTTGTAAAGTCTAAGTTAATAAATACACATCAATATTTATAGTATTATAATATACTAATAAGATAACGCAAAATAACTAGGTGCAGATACATAATGTGACGAAGTTAGAGTTTTAAAGTAATTTATGTTTATTGTTTCTCTTTATTTAAATAATTTATTAATTATGTAGACTATTGATAAAAAATTTGAGTTATTAGCGGTTATCTAAAATGTATAATTATTTACGATACAGAGAAACAAGTTTTAACTGATAAGAATAATTTAATATTAGTACAATATCAATAACAACGTGTGTGTTCTAATGAGTGGGACTTTATTATTATGTTCAATTGATTTTCACCACACTATATACTAGAGAAAACATTAATTTTAACTAGAAAAAACTAATATTATAAAGAGACAAAGTTTGTGAGGTTGTGGTAATTTCCGGATGTACTGAACCGATTTAGAAATTTTTTGTAAAGTTAGAGAGCCCATTTATCGTGAACAATTATAAACTAGCAATACTATATATATAAATCAAATCAAAGCAAAATTAACATCACACTACGACTAATAGAACTGTAAATAGATGTAGTTGCGCGGTTTAATATTCAATAAGAATATTATTTTACTATTTTATAAGTTTATTTGAAGTATTTTGGATTAACTATGTTGGTATCAAATAGTCATAGTCAGCGTAATCATTATAATAAGACAAAGAGGCCTTACAAGGTTAAGCGCAAGGTTGTCAAAGTAGTTGTAAAAAAAACAAATAAAAATGTTAGTACCTACTTCGTTTACTATACACCGTGTGCACCACCGTGTGTACACCTATGCCCTAGTATAGGTAGGCAATGATTATACATAGTTAAAAATTACTTATGATTTAATCATTTCTGGTGGTGTCCTGATAATAAATATGTTCAAGGTTTAAATCCATTGATTCTATTAGATGCAAATTGTGAGAAAATTCCATTAATATTTCTCTTCGCATCTCGAACAAACAATGGAATTACATATGGAAATAATCCATTACCATTGTTTATTGATTTATCAATTTTATGATTTACAATATAAATGTCCAGCAATGAAAGATCAAAATTATTTATGAGAAGTAAGCAATAGGAATATGACGTCATGGATTTCGAGTAATATATTCAGCTATATAAGTAGAGTAATATCGGTGCTTATCAATACTAGGTTCAAACACAGTTGAATATTGATTGCTGTGATGAGTAAGACATTGTAACATTCTCAAGGCCCCTTGACTAATTCTCTCAAGGCAAACGCAAGCTACGTACCTACGTACACCTACGAAATTATCAGATATGATGTAGGTAGACAATCGATAAGTGAACAAGATGTTCAATACTGGATATAGTACAACAATCTTGAAGAAGCAGTACATCTTACATCAATCTTACATAGAAAATATTCGATTCGTCATTCTTGTGTGATTCGGAACTAATCTCTTCAATATTTTTGTGCAATGTTGTGCTCACCAGCATTCCTATAGATACCTTTAACCAAGTATGGTTAAAGGTATCTATAGGACGGCTAGTAAGCCGTCCGAACTTAACAATGGCATGGCTGCTTTGTTACCACATGCCATCAGGTAGATCGTCAGGTTATTTGCTATTTATTTATTTAAACTTTAATGCACATAAATTTAACATACATGTATATTTTTTAAATAGACCGGAATGGCAACAAATATTCTGGAAATAGTCTATTTTTAATATATAAATTTTAACCTATATATTTGCGATTATTACTATTATTATTACTAAATTAACATCTACAAATGAAGATAAAATCTCCTCGTAAGAGGCCATAATTTGTTAAGAAGATCTACATATGAATAGAAATAAAATACGGGTGCGGTAGTCACGCGAACTGGCCATAGGTCATGAATTGGGGTTAACAGCAAATAGGTTAATGTATAGTTTAGTCACAAATGAGGTTTAACCTTCGTTAAAGGCTGTATGAAATCGATGCGAAGAGGCGAGTTCACATATAATCTATTTTTCAACATTATACTGTGCATAGTTTATTTTCTGTAATTTCCTAAAGTCATGAAGTTCGTACCTTTCTTTGTATAACTGAAATGTAATGGAAACAATATATATATTATTAATATAATGTTAATGAAGAATAAAGAACAGTTAAGATAAGGTAAAAAATAGCAAGATTAAGGTATAAGTGTTTTCTTTATTATATGAAACACAAGGACAGCCTTTCAATTAGCGGTACGATGCAATGTAATAGCTTATCTAGATATGGTTTATGTTATTTAGTCTAAAGTATAAACAAAGGCTTTTAAGTGTAATATTAAAAATAAAAAGGACAACATTTTTTAATTATAAAAACGGTAATGGGTAACTTCACACACTTTCAATTTCGCAATTCCCTGATTGCGCCCATTCAAAACCCATTACGTCCAATTAACGAGATGAATACAACAAAAACAGTACAGTCTACTACATATAATACAACAGAATGAAAGTTACCCCGAATGTAGTTTATTTAGAAAAAATTCTAAAATCATTTATTCATGTAGGACATTTTTATTTTAATTTTTCCCTACCGTCCAGTTCGGTATATAGATCCAATTGAGAAGAACTGGCAAGAAAATCAATTGATTTCTTTTGTAATATGAATATATTTTTAATATCTGCCGCTTTTCCCCATAGTAATATTCCATAAGAGAGTAAACTATGAAAATAACTAAAATAAACTAATCTAGCAGTATCAGTATCAGTGTACTGTCTAACCTTACGCACGGCAAAAGCTGCTGAACTTAGTTTCGCTGCAAGGCTTTGAATTTGTGCACCCCATTGTGTTTTATTATCTAGTGTGATTCCTAGAAAGACAGTAGACTATATAAATTCGAGAGATTCGTCATTTAATTTTATGTTACAATTAGTATTAAAACTTTTAGACAGACACAAATTAACACATTTTGTTTTTTTAGCGTTTAACATAAGATTGTTAGTTGTAAACCAGTGCAGGAGACGCCGCAAAGCACTATTTACATCGCCATAATTATTATGACGATGTAAATAGTGCTTTGCGGTGACAGAATCACTTAATCTTTGATAATATTTTAGTTAACTAGCTAATCCTGAAATGTTGGGGATGGACAATCCTTATCATTTAGGGGTATGAAAAATGGATAGTAGCCGATACCCAGACCTACTGAATGAATATAAAAATTCATAAAAATCGCTCCAGTCGTGTGGGAGGAGTATGGTAACTAACATAGTGACACGAGAATTTTATATACCTATTATATATTAGATAAATATTTTCTCATTTTAATTCTTATATTAATACCTAATATACGAATACGTTGGTATACGTATTCACAGTGAACTTAAGGTTGTAAAATGTATATATATAGATTTTTTATAGATATTTGATAGTTTTCCATGATTATTATTTCTCCAATTTAATCACTAGAACTGATCTAATCTTATTTAGTTATTCAACCAGTTCATGATTGTGGTATTCAATATTCTGATTCTAATGAATTAGTGCTAGTTGGTAGTCTTGGTAGTTTGAATTCAAACATTATATATTAAAAATGTAAAGTGACACGTAAGTTTCTTCCTCGTTCTCTTTGTCATGAGTCAGCTTTCCGAAAGGTTGGTAGATTAAAAAAAAATTTACTAATTCAATAATAGTTAAATTTACATTTTATAAATTTGAAAGTAAAGTATTTTAATTCAAAGTATTTTATATTATATTCCAATATTTATTATAAAATTATATTTGTCTAATATTAATATGCTTCTTTTAGTACAAAATTTTTTAATTCGCTGTGTATGTAATTTAAATAATCATTCAAATTTGCTTAAATAATTTTATGTTATAAAATTAAAATCTACTACCAACATTTATGATTGACACCTCTGTTATCTATTTATGCAGCTGACTATACCATGGAGTACACTGACCCAATTAAATACTTGATAACTATTTGAGACAGTTTGCCCAACTATTCCCGGTTCATGTATATTGAGCGATTTCGTTTTTGCCAAGGGTAATTTTTGTTTTCAATGAGATAAAGTTCAGTTCATCTAGGGAAGAATTTATTTACAAAAACACATGAGAGTAAACACATTAAAATTCCTTTTGAACCCTATTAAGTTCCAAATAGAGCGGAAACTCTTGAAATCAACAATACAGTGTGAAATGGACTTAATTAGTGTAAAAAGATGTTTTCATGTCTCAAGTAAAATTCTTGTTGTTGTAACCTTTAGTTGGTAATTATGCGTATACGTAAATTAAACTAGCATATGTTAATTAGAGTTAAAATACTCAGTATTAAATAAAGCATAAACGACTTCTTAAAAACAATAAAATAAGTATATAATAATTTAATACCATTTACTTAAATCAAATTCTTACCCATACATTAGCATCGCCGTCCATTGGTTTTAAGTACTCATCTTCACAAAGTTCATCACGCTTACATGTATTCTACTTGTATTTATTAAATAAAAAAAATTAATAAAACATTTCTCATACCATAGCACTAGTAATCACAGGTATTAATGATAACAATAATGGAGACTACATTAAACTAAATTAAAGCTATAATAAAAAACTATTCCGTCAGCTTCTTAGAAAACCAAATTTCACTTTCGTTCGACGGCGTCAAAGCGTCTAAGAGCTTCATTGTATGCCAACCACGATAGCCCAATGAATGCTTTTAACACGTCAAGTATTTAATAGATCCATTGATTAATTAATTGACAAAATGGTTAGTATGCTTTATCATTAAAGTTTTGTTTATTTTGGATGTAGGCGAATGGTAACACCTGTTCCAGATTTTTTTAATGTACGATCACGTAAAACTACTACGTGCATTTGATTCTTTTCTCTTTTGAGGTGCTTTACTTTTTTTAGCTATGGAAGGTTGTTGCACTGTTAATGACTGTGCACTATGGACAGCCATAAACAGCGACTTCCTGTTAAAAGATATTTAGTTTAGTAATTAGTCCACTGGTATACATTATCATTGAGTATTCTTAATATTTAAATTATAACCTTGTCTCCTACCTACTTCTAATGTAAATTACGCTGCTAATTAAAGTAATCAAGCAATCGGTCTATACGAGTGGATAAAGATTAAAAAACACAATCCTTATCCTTTGAATATATAACTAAGAAGAACAGTGTTACTGTTACATTTTAAGACATTATTAAAATAGAGAATCTGAATTGTACTGTACTCTTGTGTGTATTACTATACTTCTTCTTCATCGTAAATAAATTGTAATATTTTTTTATTAGATACAGAAATTATTATTCACTTATGTACTTAAAGAAAGTTTAAGTTCATGTATACAGAACTTGTTTTATGTATGGTACGGGTATGGTGTAGGTACATACTTTAATATATTCACTAATGCTGTCGTTTAGTATATAATATCATTCTGACATTACACTTTAGGTATAACAGAAATTGAAGGAATAATGTAAGACATACGATTCGCTTACACGGTCTAACTGCAGCAAGATGCACATTACTTTGTAATCAGATACACCAACCACTATCTAACGAGCGGTGACGAGCTGCATTCCATAGTATGCGTGACCTCCACCAATTATTTTCACTTATAATAAGCTACCATAATTTATAAAATGACATCTCGACTGTCGATACGTAGCATTTTGTGGACGAAATTACTAAGCAATTTGCCCCCGGGTCGGAGATAGACTCGAGATGTAGGCACTAATGATGAAACGCTGGGGTTGTCATTTATTTTCATATTTTAAGTGCGTCATACATACTTTTTTTAATAATTAAATATAAAAAATAATAGGCTTGCTTTTTAATTGTAAACAAATAGAAATGTTTTACATATCTTTCTATTTATGATAAATGATAAATAACATTCAATATTATAGAATAAAAATATTTACGATTAGAAATTTAAAAGATCTGATATGAGTAGAACCTGGTCATCCCAGCTGTATTCGCGGTAACTAAAGATGATTCCGGAATATTTAGATATCATGTCATTTATTCTGAAATTTCACAGTCTAATGTCATTAACTGAAACGCAGAGTACACAAAAAAAAAAACTACATCGCGGCTAAACTACCAGACTTGATTAACAATATATATGTGTTTTAAACAACTCTGTAGGTGCTTGTGTTTAAAACAAAAATAAAACTACTTAAATAAAAAATAACAACATGTATCTACACCTTTATCTATGGTATATAGATAAGTGACAGAAAATAAGTATGTACTAACATAACCTATAATTTTTCGTGCAGCCGTCCGCGCCCCAAGCGGCAATTCTGCATGTCATTAAATATTGCATTGCAAACTCACGCGCATTGGTTGGTGATGGAAGGCGGTTCTAGAGGAGAAATGGCGGCGAACACTAATTATAACTATAATAAATATGTTTAAAGGGGTCAATGGTCGGAAACGACATGTAATTAGAAAATTATTAAGATTCCAATTGTGTTATTTTCAACTTACAATCAAGAAAATTTATTCATATCTGATTTTTGACCATACATTCTGGTCAGTTTTTATATCGAACCGTGTCAGTGACAGTCCTCTTTTACTTGTAATGTAAGAGACATTGGGTTAACGTGTTTTGAATATAATTAACGTACTCTACATACATAGCGTTTTTATGTAATAAGTATTAAAAAAACTTATGGCCCACCTGATGGTAAATGGTTACCATTGCATATAAACACCCACGAACAACACGTTAAGAGGTAGGTACGTGACGCCTGTGATATTGGGGGGAATGGGGATTGTTAGTAATGTGGACTGATGATCTTATTGCTAGCAATGTACCATGTCAGGTTGACCTCCACGTGGTTCCCCCTGGAAACCATCGTGATAAATTCTTGGTGAATTTGTCACGATGGGCTAACTGACCTGACCTCATGCTCATCTTATAATCCTCCACTGGTGCCCCGCCAGCGTAAACCGTTAGTGTAGGTGGGTGCACCATTCCATTATCATCCATAAAAAAAAAACACTCATGCGTCACCATTTCGGAGGACTAAATAACATGTCATTTCATTTCAATGCATATCCTTCAACGGAACTACACCTTACAGGCAGGTTTGCGGTTAAAAAAGGTGATACAAAAATAACCATACAGATGATTTTGTACAATATCTACACTTATAAAAAGTAAGTGTTGAAGAATAGATAACTGAAAAGAATTGTAGATTCTTTATGGACGATCTGTTACTTAAGCAACTCTATGCTCCATTAAAAACTTCGGTGGTCAGCTTCACTAAACTTAACGACTGCAGAACCCTACATTGATTAAAATCCGATTTTTTATTACAGTTTAAACTTATTACAATAAATTCAAAAGTTAGTATAAATAAAATGTTAAAATAGTTTATTATGGAATTACCGCCATCTAGTGGTCAGTAGCACTAATAGTTGATGATAAATGAAACTGCAATTTACGCCATCTGTTGTACATAATTTGTACTATTAAACTAGTTCTTTAGAAAAACTTCCGACTCTACTCACAGCGTGTCGCTAAATGTAAATAACTGGTAGAATGAAATCTGTTAGGTAAAAATTTAATTGATACACTACAGGTAGACGACTGTATTGATGAAAAAATATTTTTATTACTAAAATTAGAATTCTGAACTTGTCAATGAGCCCATTGATTTGTACAATTGTTATGTTTTCTTATTCCAGCTAGGGGTAAAGATTGTACATTGAATCTCTACGTTATAACGTCAGTTATTCTACAGTTTTTCTATAAAGGAATATAAGAAGTAGACAATAATATTACTCAAAGTGCAATGCAAAGAATTATTACTTCCAGAGCTTTACAATGCTTTTATTTATACGGCACATATAAATATAGCATTTCCACTAATTTACACTTGGAACACAAGTTTCTATACACGTTCCTAATAATTATTACTTATTTAGATGTACGGGTCGATATTCCGTTCCGACAATTAACTTTGTCGTCTCATTTTAGCTCCTACTGAGTAACAGACTACTTAACAAGTTATTATTATGTAACTACCAGTGCTCTGGAAGTCTGGAAACTCTTTAAATGGTACCTAAATTCACTTTCCTAGTCCCAGCGCAACTCACTACATTAAATTGTAATCCAACACAGACCTAATTTTAGCCTAATATCACAGTTACGCTTCCTTACTTTGATATTTGTCACAAAAATGTTAATGTTAAAGACATTTTTCTTAAACGAAAACATTAATTTGATTTCTTGTTAAAATATAAAAAAAATATTAGGCAAGTGTAAAAATAGAATTCTTATTAATATAATAATAATAGTTAATATTAAAATTATTTTTATAAAGTAAAATGTTACTCAACTGAACAACTGAGACAAGCGTATAAAGTTTCTATACCAAGCTTAAATTGTATGTGATCTTAAAATACTTTTTTTCTTTGAAATACACATAACATTGTTATAATATTATTATCGTATCATATAGTGAAATAAAATGTGGTTATCCACAATAATCATTATAATATCTATATTAAGTTCATAATAAAAATGTATGTATTAAAACTGTGCTCAAAAATGACATATATTAATTAAGTTATTTTGTTCATCATCTGTTATTTTAATTGTGTATAATATTTTAATGTTTAAGAAATATCCATTACTGATCGCCATCATCATCGTCGTCAGGGCTTCTTCACGTTAATTTATTGTATAATTAATTAAAAATACAATCAATTAACGTAAAAAAATCGTCTCATCTCCCCCCTTTGGTTTTTTTACATTAATTTATTGTATTTTTAATTAATTAAACATTCTCCCTTCTCTCCCCTTCTGTCTCTCTACTCTCCTAACTTTAATAGTACATACCCAATTTGGTGAGCTCAAGGATTCAATCTGTGCTCATTGGGTATTCATCGACAGGAAACGCTGACTTAGAGGTTAAATTAAATTTGCATGCGGACACTTTACCTCCTAACTTATTCTCGTATTCTGGTAAAGTGCTTACTGTTCCTAAAGGCATTTGAGACAGTTTTCTTTAAAGTTCTTCGAACGTACCTATGTGTACTTTAAGAAGAAAGTCATAGATAAACGAATTCCATTTTTCCTCATCATGACTTTTTTATTTGTGAAATTATTTATATAATTAATTTCCAATGCAATCGACCTTTAAATTATAAATGACTGAACGGTATAATCGAGTTTCGCACATACTAATTTCGTTAACCGTTTTTCGTTCAGAAACATTGTTAGGTATCTGTGACAATAATAAATGTAAGGAATTTTAATATATATATTATTTACGAATTTTTTATTTATTTTCTGTTATTAGTTTTTGTACAAATATTCCTTTTAGGAAGTAAGTCTCTATCTATATATAACTTTGTATAAATAATTTTCAGTATAAATTTAGACATTACGGAGAGGAAGATGTAGGGTATTTGTGTTTCACCACCTACGGCTGCAAACAAAGTAACTCACTGTATAATTTAATAATAGTAAACATAAATTTTACATCAAAGAATGTCTAGGAATATCTTGATTTCTAAAAATATCGAAGGTATGAAATATTTTACTTCTATTACAATGATTAATATGTTCCTTGCTAAGTTATTAACTTATTTATGGAAAATGTAGTAAGAAACTAATGAAAAACTATTTATCCGTTACTTACAAACTATATTTTGTGTTGCCATTTCTCAATCAGAAACCGTAAAAGATATTAAAATTTATATCCATGTATTCCATAAAATGTACTATAACTTGCTTATACATACTAAAAATGTGCTTACCGTGTAAATATATTCATCATAACAATAGACTTAAAACGGCGAATAATGCTTTCAGCATTTTTATCCAACATTTTCTTATATTAACCCTTTCATTGTTTTTGATGCTCCTCATCCCTGGGTTTTACTAAGTTCATGGTTCGTTTACGTCATACACCGTATTTGCCACATAAGGGGCCCATGAATAATTCAAGTGCCGACTACTGTCGACCTTTTTATGTTAGGACCGGCGATATACTACCGCACTAGTGAAATTCACACGCAAATGCACATAATATTCACATAATAAATGAGATATCATGAAAATATCCCTTTTACGTTTATTTATGGCCTACCTCTGTTACATGACAGCACTGCTAATAAATTTTAGTTTAATTATGTCTAGATATAAATATGTGTATTATATTCAGATAATATATAAGTAATCTCGCCGAATAAAATGTGACAACCATCACCTATGGACTGAATAGTACCATGAACATCACGCTGAAGTGTGTGGTCTCAATACATTACCAGTCCTGCAGAGTAAAGGGATGATACTTTGGTCTCTGTACTTTATAACTTTACCGCCATATCTTACCCTTCAATCTAGAATACATGTAGTATCTAATAAATACATAGGTGATGCCCAACTTCGTCTGTGTCAGGTTTTCCCCATTTTTGCAAAATATTTCATTACTACTAATATTTTATTACACTCGTATTGTGCCTAGCTTGATATTAGCCTCTGACACTCACAAATAACGTGGGTTATTATGGGAAAGAAAAATTCTAAAACGGTTCAGTAGATAGATTGTGGTCTATAAACTCATTACCTCTTTATAATATTAGGATAGTAGGTAATATAAAACATTTCAACTTCATGCTATGATTCCATATACCCTTACAATAATAATTGCAGTAATTAGATTGACGCTGCCTTTATACTAGTAACCTCTACCTTCATGAAGTAATTAATGTTAGGAGCTTATACGCCTTCTAACGGATCAACCCGTTCAGGCTTTGTTAAAACTTACGACGGTAAATCCATTTTAATTGGTATTCGTATAGTATCCTCGACAGAGGTTTTGTGTATTAAGTATATTACTATTAAATAAAAAAAAATCTGTGAAGACTGTATTTTATGACACATTTATTTAAATCGATTTGACAGTATGTAAAAAGTATTGTCAATTAAAAAATATATCATTATTATTATCACACTACGAAATTATAAAACCTTCAAAACAGCTGGGTTAATCATTATTTACCCCAAGGAACAAGACATCTAATCGACAAAACTCGCCTTGTAGGTACAAAACTTGGAGAAGCATTTGAATTTCAGATTTTTATCTCTGACTTTAAATTAAAAATGGAAATACTGTCGCTCAGATTGATTATCTAACTTGATAATCAATCTATCTAAGGTCAATCTTGATAATGGAACTTTACAACTAGCAATCAAGTCTGTGTTACTAAACTTTGAAACTTTATTAATATGATAATATTAGGTATTGATTTACGAGCTACTGAAATAAGATTATGATTGATTTAAGATGAGTCAAGTATTTCAACTTGCGTAATAATTTATAACGACAGGGTTATGCTGAGTAACTAATAACTACGAGTAACTAAGCCTCATATGATGATACGGAAAAATTACTCAACGACTTTTGGGCCTGATGGTTTAGAAGTAATTTGTGTACCAAATGAGATTAATATATATATATATATATTATAAAAGATTATATGCTTTTAATGGTTTAAAAAATAATGTGTCAGCCTGTCTGTTAGTTATCTTTTCTGAACTATATATGGCTGTATGTATCTTAATTTTTGATCTGAGGATAGCTTGTATCGCAGGAACAGACGAACTATATTCATTATTTTTTCATATCCAGATTACTCAGCTGAACTCAGCGATGGAAATTCCTAAAAACTATGTAGTAATCTGCAATATTTGTATCATAAGTTTCAAAATTACAAGGTGTTGCATCTATAAATAAAATTATTCAATTTGAAAATACAACGTCACGCATAGAACATCGAAATTGTTATGTTTCTTTTTATGAATTTCTACACACGTCTTCTCGAATATGTCGCGCAGTCACCAATAAATACTATACAAATATTTATCAAGTGTACAAGAAGATATACTTTTTATTTTATGTTTACATTACTAACACTATAATATTCCTCTACCAACCACACGGTGCTAGGTCAACTGGTAATGGAGATCAACATAAGTTGTCATATGAAAAGACAACGTTATCTTATAAGTAATTCTGTGAATTGTAAAAATATCCTCGTAAATTGAACGAAAGTGCTCAGTGTCATACAAGAGTCTAGATTTAGTCTAGTCTACGAAGTGGCTTTGGAGAGATTCTGGATTGTAAACTTCCACTTTCCGACAGTTTGAACAAACATCTATATTTCGTTGGTAATACGAGTTTCCAGTGCCAACTTTTATTGTCCGAAGTAAGAGTATTAGTAATGATCAAATAAACGATTTATCTATCTATTTCAGTAGGTATCTAATTAAAAAAATATATTTGGTATATCAAGCGTTAGTAATAGGTAATTCATTTGACTATTCCATTTGAGATAGCAGTCCTGAAAGTAATAATACTTTCAGGACTGCTATAGTATCGAAACAAAAAATGTAATATAATTGCAAATAGGTAAAAAAAGTTAAAATATATGTTGCATTTATGTTGCTTTTTTTGTTTCGATATTATTTTCTATATTTCTCTTTCTAAGTCATGAAATTATTAAAAACATCTACTGTTATTATGAAGTATAAAGCTTATCGTTAAATGATAGGCATTAAGTTATATTAAATTATACAACAAAGTTGTTTAAACGAATTTAAATTAAAAACAAAATGAAAACCGTCAGTTTCATAGCATTTATAATTGTGTTGGGATTTAGATGCAAAATGTTTAGTATCTAGGGAGGTTTATTACCTTGGCAGACGGGCTTGATGCGATTTGATTGAGTTGGTATGTTTGTATTTCATTTTATGTGAACTCAATTATCTCGCAGTTTGTTTTCAGTCAAATACGTCTAATATGCGCTTCTCTTTGGGCTACAATTTATATGATGAACGTTATTTAAGTACGACTTAAAATAATTGAAATGATTTTTGAACAGATGTAATAGCAAGTGGTTTATAAGCACTTGTTCTAATTGTTACTCACAATGAAGACTACTTTTTTTATAATATTGTAGTTTCATAATTCCATGGTATTGTTATGATAATTTTAGATATCTGCCCAAACTTGAATTATTTTCATGTACGACGATGTTAAATGTAATAAGTTTCGAACATAAACTCTGTAAAAGCACTACGGTTATAATAACAAAATTTAATATTTATAGAATAAATAAATTATGATACCGATTTAGGAAAACTAAGTTTTATGGAATAAATAATGAGTAGAGAATACAATAATACAATTACATAGTATATTTTCATTAGTATTCTTCGTAGTATATTGTTATAGCCAATAAAAGATTCTAACTTTGAAATAGTTTATATTAATACTCTAAATATGAATTCAGAGTCACGTTGCCGATTTAAAGGTCCTTTCGTTCGTTACACTTAACATGAACTAACATTCAAAGATTTGATCATGCGTTGAAATGTCACGTGTTCCGAAGGAAGGAAGACGAATAAATTGAATAGAATTGTATAAAAGCAAAGAATAAAAACGTTATACGTCCCTAGAGAGATACGTCATTTCGCACAAAAAAATCGTGGACTCTTGTAAAAGTTATCGCGACATATGGCAACCGAATCATATCATACGCCTTTTGTCAACAAGTGTGTTTTTCAACTTTCCTAGGAAACTTTCATCGTTACTTATTCCTTTATTGGCGTTAAGAGAAGGAAATTGTGTAGTCACGTAAGTACCTATTTACATTCATGTTACACATACATACGTATGATTATATGCATATACATACGAAAATGATACGAGTAGTTGCAAAATAGTCTATGGAGCGTATAATGTAGTCTAAGTCATCCTTAGTATTATTAGAATTAATGGTAAATACACTAATTAATCTGTCTTTTAAGGTACTACAACTAAGATATAAACAAAGCTATTAACTAGCTTCACAAAGTTTGGACACATGTTAAAATTTTCCAAAATATTAATCTATAAGAAACAAGGTATACCTAGTTGTACCTAGATCATTTCAACATGATGAATTATGTACAGGAGCACCTTCCAATAGGTGACTTATCAATCACATATTTCTTACTTTTCATTGGGAAACTTTAAATAATTACATAATATAATATATAACTTTGCAGGCATGTTAGTTCATGACATTTATTATGTGGGTATCTTAGATATGGTATAGATGAGAAGATCTAGTAGAGGATTTTAGTGGCGAAGGTAAATGTAGCGAGGTAGTTTTAACCATTCTAATATAAAAAAATCGAAAGTGTATATTTGTTTTTGTTACCATTTTATGTATAAACGGCCGATCGAATCTTAATGTAATTTTATATACTTAGGTAAAGATCACATCGAGAGGATGAACATAGGCTGGCTAACTAGTATCTCAAACAGACGAACAGCCGTGAGTAACAGCTAGTGTCACTATAAGAAAGAAATATAATAATAGCAGTTGTGATTTTATAGAGCTCATAAATAACATACTAAAGAAGATCTATGTTAGAAATCTCTTTTGATTTCGTTTTTTATTTCTTACATCTAATATGTAAACCAAGCAATAACGCAATAAAAACTATTTCTCTTACTGGAGGCAATAATAAATGTATCTGTTATAACAAGGGAGGCGGTTCGATTAAGCCGATCAAGTAATGGATAAGTTCTGTTTGTTCCAGATGCTGCAGAAGTTTATCCGTTTTGGATATTAGTCTGTCCGCACATTATACTACATTTAACAAAACACAATATAAAAATAAATTAATTACCAATTTATTTAGTTCTTAAGTAAATATAAAAATAAAACCAAAAATTACTCCAAGAGGCGGTGGTAGTAGGTACATCAGGGGTGATTGAATTCAGCATTCCAGAGGCCATGTTGAATTGAATCCTCCGTCCATTCAAATTTCCGAAGACTGTGATTTGTACCTTGTTATTTTGTAAATGATTTACTCTGTAATACACTTCAGCTACAATATAGGTAGTTCATAATTAAATAACAATAATAATAATAATAATAACAGGTAACTAAAGATATTTAGTTTACTGTTATTATTAATATCCATTTACATATATTTAATAACTTGATCACGGTCAGCCGTAACTCTAAATTAAGATACCAAAAATTTTTGAGAACATGAAATTAAAAAATAAAAATTATAAGTCTGGACAATCCATACAGGGCCATCTAATCCCAAGTCACGTAGAGCTTGTGTTATGGGTACTAGACAAATGGTTAAATAGATTTTTTGTATATATATATTATACTTAGAAAATACCAAGACCAATACAAGCAATGATATTCATGAATATAAATGTTTGCACGGTGCGAGGAATCGAACCTCATCAACCTCAAGCAATCATGTGAAGTAAGGAGGTGTGGTAAAGTACTGGACCACCTATACTGTCATAAGATAGTTTTTCAGTAGATATTTGTACCTAGTTGTTAACAAATCCTACAATGTGCGAATACTGAAGGATCGCAGTAGGCATCTTTGTATCGGTTTATCTCCGCGCCTAAAATCTTAAGTCTTGGTTTGGAATTGTTGATTAAGTTAATGTTATTATCTGTAATAAATACTAGAGAATTAATTTCAAGTCAAAGTATTAACATTATTGCTTACATTATCTATATTAATTCACTTAACAGATTTAAAACCCGTATTACACCACATTCTTTCATACTTACCGATAAAATTAATCAACTTGGATTATAAGTTTATTAAAATGCTGCAGGAAAGATATGAAAGACTATGTTAAAGAGAAAGTTTCCTAATGAATGATAAAAATGACGTATACTAAATTAATATGCTAATATTCTAATACTTCCGTAATGTAAATACATTTATTATTCGCTTCTTGGGAAGTCATTCGAGTGTTAATGTTGACTGCAAAACTTTGGGACCTAAACAAAATTCAAAGACATAATTCCAAGTTGAATGCGTAACGTTGGAACTTGTGCCGTTTTATTGAAGTATTCCTAACTTCCCTTTATTCTTGTTACGCGTAGGTTACGTCGTGTATTACGAAGTTATGAAACAACAAATATAATGTACACATTTCGTAAAAATTATTGTCATATAACTTTTCAAAGCAAATTAAGTTATAGCTCGATAATTTCAAAGTTCTTTTTTATTCGTCGAGAAATGTATACATAACTTTGAATTGCTGTAATCTGTTTTTATTAGAAGAATATTTTCAGACTTTTTTGAGACACTTAGGTAGATACTTATTTCAAATTTAGATAGTACTATGGGCGGCTACTATGGATGAACAGAACATGCACAGAAAAAGAAAATTATTGCATTAAAGTATTTTCAGGGTTGTTCATGGCTGTTTACATAAACGATATTTTTTCCGTGATAATATTATTTAAGAGTGATACAATGAGTGTTTTTGTCGTGAGTATCAAGTGTTTTCTAGTAGTAGCGGTGACAGTATACATTGAAAGAGATTATGCAAGCGGGTAGGCAGATTTGTCTCCCCATAATAATTTTTTACATCCATCACCATCACCAGTTGTCACAAACGGTGACAGAGTGGAAATATCGGATGCTGTTAAATAACAATATCACATTAAATATCTTGTTTATATAATGCATACAAAAGTATCTACTAATGAATCTTTTCTTGAGTGTTTTTATTCTAAGAATATTGTAGAAACCGACTATCATAAAAACAACACAATTCAATGCAATGTACCTACTCCTACTCTTTATACAAATTAAAATAAATTATTTGGTTATAGTAGGATATTAATAAGATATTATAAATTATTACGCAGCGTCGGAGGGCCTCCAGCAAGGTGGACCGATGATCTGGTCAAGATCGCTGGTAGGAGTTGGATGCGAACAGCGTAGGACGGATCGTTGTGGATATTTTTGGGGGAGAACTTCAGTAGTGGATGTCATCCGGGTTGTTGTTTAATCTTGAATAAAAGACAAATAAATTTAACAATGAGAATTTTATACATTGTGTTATTTCCGTTTTGTAGCGTCACTTAATTTGTTGAAATCAGTTTATAAAATATACAATGTTTAGTTTACATGATGAATGAAAGAAGTTTAATTAAATAGAATGAAACCATTCTGGTTACGTAAACTAAAGCATAACTAAATTTGTTTAAATATTTATAAATTAAAGCATACTGAAGATCAAATGTTCGTCAATTTGACATCGTGGCTGTAGTTTCATTTACTATAATGATAATCTTGGATATTTCACACAGCGTCATCTAGTACCAAGCTAAGCAAAGCTGCTGTTATGGGTACTAGATATCAGATTTATTTTTATAAATTCATACATAATCTATATACAAAATACCCAAACCAATCAACTATGAATAAAAATGTTCGCATTGTGCAAGGAATCGAACCATCAATATCAGCAATAATAATGTATTGTACTTAACAGATACCTATGAAATAAAATAAAATCTTTAGATATATACCCTTTGTATAATATTCTATATGTAAGTACATTATTTTCTATAGTAGCTTTGAGGAACGTTGCTGAAAAAATTTTTTGTTCGCTATCTAAACATACTCTGTATTTTTATCTAAGTGTAGCAGCTATAACTTCATTATCGTATAAGTACAAATATATAATCTTCAATTGAATCTTTCGCTTTAAAATTATGAGAATATCTGAATATCTGCTATCGAATCAAACTTTTCTTGTTTGACTTAGATACTTTGTTGTGTAGATCTAAGACCAGATTATTCAGCGTTTAATAAGTAGAGACTTTAGCAATTTGAATATTGCGGATGGCTGTGAATAAATCTTGCGGATCACAAATCACTTCCAAACTTTATTTCCATTCTTGATTCTCAAGTTGTCAAAGGCATTTTTTTAATGTTGGTACCGAAACCTCGGTAAGACAATAGCTCATAAAATGATCTTTTAAATTTAAAGTGAGTAACATTGGAAGATTAAATAAACGAATATATTTTGTGAAATTGACAAAATTTTGTATTGTTTATAATTTGACGAATGATGGCTGACTACATTCTAAATTGCCATAAATTCTCAATCAAATGAGAACATTAAATAAATAATAATACACTACCATATATTACTTTATTAATAAATATTAAACTACACTAAACTACTAAATAATAATTCATAAAACTGCCATAAAATTAATTATTTCATATCTTGGTTATGTTTTTCTCAGCTTTCTTTAACCTATATGTTGACATATTTAATTAAATATACTGTTGAAATTTTCGTTTTAATTCCCACAGATGACAAACGTAAATACGCATTTATATGAATAGACAATTTTCACTGTGTCATTATATTGCTATTTTGTTATATGTAAAAATTTTATATTATAAAAATCTAACACAAAATTATAAATATTGAGATTTATTGACAACTAATATTTGGTACACACTTACGACTTGTCCGAATCCCTGTTCATTGGCGTTCATCTTGTTTCCCACTACGAAGAGATTAAAACTTATTTCTTTTTATTATTGCTTTTATTTATACAGGCTTGTCTGACATGTAAAGATTTACTTTTAAATGCTATTGTTTTTTCATCTACCCTCTTTTTATTTTTTTTATGCTGTATTACACCAAATCATGTGTGGAGAAAATACGTGACTGAAACTAACAAAATGCTCCTGTTCAGAAAGGGGAATAAAGCGTAGATAAAACTGTATCAGAGGGTCTGACTAGGACAAATGTATACCGTCAGTACGATCTGCGTCGTTGCGCTTTCAGAAAATACCGCTATTACTCGTATTCTTATACAACATTGTTGTTATACTCGTGAATTTACAACTCGCCTTTTTCATCTTCACAAGCATTCATCTACAAGGATAAAATGACACAAATAATTATAATTATTGAAATTTGAGTAATTTCCGATTTATTGTTAATACCATCTTGAGGTAACGATCATACCGAGATAGTCTTGGTATAAAGTCGTTTATGTAAGCACCTCTATCTCACCTATTTCTGCTATCGAGCAGATTACTATGTTAAAGGGATATGGCAGTATAAGTATAGTCTTACTGCTCAGGAATGGCAACGTGTGAAGAGTATCACTGTTATTAAATGACAAGACGTGGTAATCATGATGCTATTCTTGATTATAGGTGATGATTGCTTCTTATCACAATGTGAGGAGATAGATTGTTTCATAAAGGAATAAATATTTAGAGACCCGATCATAGATTTTCCGCTATTTTATGTAGATGCATAGAATTGTAACTTGTATAATGTAGATCTGGTTTTGTTATTGGACCCTAAAATTTAATTGTAAAAGTTTTTAATTACTTAAATTACACAATAATCTTTGTACTCCTAATGCATTAATCTGTAACATAATGTTACAATGTATTTTGGAATATCCATTTTGCAGTGTTTTTTATATATAACTATTACCACTGAAATGATTTATAATTTAAATACTTTGTAAATTATTTATTTCAATTACAAAATACAATTAGTAACTCCAGGTGCGTACTATTTTTGCCTACTTCCACCATAAAATATAAAAAATTTCAGCGGACTGAAATAGAAACCTATGTCGATTATAAGAACGTAATTTCCTTTCTACTTCGGAACTCCACATCACACAGATATCGACATACTCGATTTAAATATCATTTTGTTGGTGATTCTACCAATTATATCTATTGCTGACGTACTGGCCACATACTATATATTATAGTTCATGTAATTATCAAAATTATAAAATTCTTAATAATAAAAAATATTTTTTTAATTATTAAGAATTTTATAATGTTATTGTATACTATTTTACTATTCTAGTCTAATAAAGAACTTTGACAGACAACGACAATATCTTTTCTTAAATATGTTTTCATAAGTAACATTTTGTTACTTTATATTACACTAGCGACCATAATAGCTTAGTACGCATGCAATAATTATAGAAATGTCAAATAAAACATATTGTATGTTATTTGCTGATAATGTAACTTTGACTTTATTTATTACGACATTAAAATGTACGTAAACTATAAACAACTGTAATTTGTTTTAAACGATGAGTTAATAGGCTTCTATGGTATAATAATAGCGCCCAAATGAGTGTTAATATTCATTATGTGAATGTGTTAGTCTACCCAATGGGCATGGGCAGGAACAATGGAATGCCAAATGTTCCGTTACAAATGTACCTCATACGCTTTTTGCACACACAGAATGACAAACATGATACAAGTATATACACAAATTACGGAGGCCACATAAAAATGATAAAAATAATGCAGTTACTTTTACTATAATTTATTTAAAATTACAAATGATATGAGTATAGTTAATTAAAGTCCAAAAGAAATTCATAAGATATATATATCAAAGGGAGTATGGCTACAAAGTGTCATATCCTAATGTATATCCTAATTTGTTTTTATTGGGGATGATGGGCTATGATACACTTGAAGTAAGACGTAAGACTGTATTGACGGAGTACGTAGTTAAAGTGTTAAGAGGGGAAAAATGCAACCAAACGGTATTAGCATCAATATTCATACGAGCGCCCAATAATTATGTACAAGCACGTCGAAGGCACTTATTTGATGTTCCTTGGAGAAAAACAGAGCTGGCCATGCAGGCTCCCATTACTCTTGGACTGAGTCTACTCAACGGTGTCGTTAATCGATTTCGTGACCTGGACATATTTACATGTGACTTGTTGAATTTTAGCAGAATGGCAATGGATTTCCTAATTGTCGGTTGTTATTATTTTTAATACATATATTTTTTGTAATTATTCATATTTTGTACATTTTTTCCTAAGTGAGCATATTGGGAAGCTGTAAGGCTCACTTAGTTTGATGTCAATAAATAATACACAGAACAATTGTCATCTCTAATTTATTTATTTTATTAAATAAATTATAGAGATGACAATTGTTCTGTGTCATTAAAATGTAAAGAAATTAGGTAAGGTATCACGGCATATGAGGTCCGAGTCACTGCGTCAGCGCTGCGGTCTTAGCAACTTTACTTAGAATATTATATAATCGCAGGACGCTAATCAGGGGTAATATGAGTGAAGCCACATAATTGGCTTGTAGCTAGCAAATATTTTTTTATATTATGAGTCTATGGATAGGCATAAGCGCCAGAGAGTGGCGGCATTGTTGTATTATGTCTCTGGTCCTGTCCACGATTCGCATACCATATGTGACGCTCATGATAAAAGCCGAAATATAATAAATAAAATTTTACATCTGCTCTATTTACTTTAGTAATAATAATATCAATTTGTGTATAAAACATACTAAATACAGGTGTCGAGCCACCGAATTAGTTTTATGTAAAATTAAATTAAATTAAATTGTTGCACAGAATAGTAAAAATATCTGCATTGATTTATTGGGTCTATCTACTCCTAATAAATCAATTAAGCTAGGAGAAATTGGATACAAATGGATATAATTACCTGCTTGCCTAGACATAGTTAATTTACATAGTTTAACTTGGGTTTTATTATAGTATAACTCCCAAACCTGAATGTATGTATAGCCCCAACAAATAGGTATGTCGTGAGTGAAACATTTTGGAGCAATTAGTCGGTTAGCGTTAATGTCACAGTGAAATTGGATCCAGTTGTAATCTTACTTTGGATTAACAACTTGTTGCTTCTGTTTTCTTGTTTCGAGTTCGTATTATTCTACACAACATTTTAGGCGGAATTAAATTATGAACCGTATAGAATGGTTATAATTTTTTTACGTACCTATAATTTTTCGATATTTTATTGTCTGAAAACTATAAAACTGAATTCGATAGCGTTGGCAGTAAGATTAGTATATACGTATATAATTTTTATAAAATAAACTTAAATGAATTTCTGTGATCTCATTATTATTGAATTAGAAATCCGTAGTAAAAACAAATAACAGTCTATTTGTTGTTGTTGTGTTGTTACAAAAAACAGATAACTTTAAAGATCGAAGGAGAGATACGATTTCGCTAGTCAAAATCGTATCCTCCTAAGAACCTCTTCCACATTCCGAACATCTTAGAGCACAAAAATGCAAGATCAGCCTCTCATCTTTGCTCAGGAATATTTCCTACGTAGTTCACAATTTAATGGTAATAAATAATATTGTACATTTATTATTAACAATTATATTGATTAATTTCGAATACTGAATTTTCGATTTTAAAATAATGAAATCTGAGCGTCCTTCTTGTAACAATTCTATTTTCAATGATGGTATTACATATCAGTTGCACTTACACCATATAAATACTTTAATGGATATATCTTGGTTAATTACAAAAGTGTTACAGAAAAAAATCACAATACTACTTTTACATATATCTTCTAACATTTTGTTATTCTTACAGAAAAAAATCATTCACAACATGTTTACAAATTATACGTAAAAATGTTAAACTTTCATGCAAAATTAAACTTTACGGCGTCCGCAGAATTTTGCGGACCTAAACAGCCTATACTTTATTTAAACCGCTTAATTAAAATTTACCTGATGACATCGTGTGTTTTAATAATGCCTCTGATCCTTTCATCCTGGCCTAACGATTATGTAAATAAGTCGAATAACATATTAACTACCTTCATTAATTTATTGTGACGAGGCGTGAAAATGGATATTTACTACCTTTAACATTGAGGAAGGGATTTTGAGTAACGGCACTGGTGAAACCACCAACGATATCGGGTTGATCTTCAAACGACCTTCTCTGGAAACTATCATGGTTTATTCCCGGTGAATTAAGTCATGATAGCTGACATCCTGTTAGTAATAACTGTTAGCGCTAACAGGGGGAAGTGCCATCTCACTATCACTTATTAAAAAACTGCCTGTAAAACTATTTACAATATATAGACAATAATGTTTTTAAGTAATATTAATTTTCTAGTATTTAACAACAAAATATCCTGCTACGGAAAACGGGCTAACGAATATTTAAGAGTAGTACAATTTAGAAAATCCTGACCCAAGTCAAATGAGGTAATTTAAAAAAGTTCATTTCATAAATTGGCTCAACCGAAAATCAAATTTGGGGAAGACATTTAGGTATGCAAAACAACATGCTTGCTTATCTAGTAAGATCGTCGCAATTTTTTTGTGAAATTGTATTTTCTTTCTTTAATAACGTAACGTAATGTCACATTTATTTGTAAGAAGGCTTATAAATAACACAAAATTGGAGAATATAGCACACGTATGTATATTTATAAGTCAGTAAGGTAAGATCTTTCCTTCCTTCCCTTATCTTTCCTTTTTTTGTAATTTGGCATAACTAATTTGGAACAACAATCAAGCTGATAGTTCATGTGATACTGTATCCGTCGATGTACTCTACTACGGATTACGGACCTCATCATATGAGGACATGTTGCGTCTTATGCTTTGCCATTCCGAAAACGATGGCACCGTATTCTATAAGTTTATTACCATATAAAACTGAAAAACGGCTCACAAATCAAATGAGACGGAGATATTTTACGAATAGGTTCTTAGTCCAATACCAGTATTGCAATGGATAAAAATTTAACGGCCAACCGAAAAGATTCTAATAACATCTAACACTTTTTTTAAATATTCAACATTTAATAAATTAGATTACGTTTTTACAATAGTTCATTTATAGAGCCAGGAAGAGTATATTCAGCTATGTATCTGATACATCCTGTAGAAAACTCCAGTACTACACATCTGACACTTCCATGACATATTTGTTTCATAACCTGGTTATTCATGGTCTGGTGTTTGCCGATACGTTCATTATGAAAATTTAATGTTTAGGTTCGAACACGAAGAAGCTAACATCTCACTTAGAGAGTCGTTAAGTGTTTTAGAAAGTCGCCATTAGTGTGAAATATGAATTAATGGCTGTCAAGCGACGCAGCGGCGTCATCGGTATACGGCTTCGCGGAAGGTGTCTAAGAACAGTTACAACCATGGAGTCTGTCTATATGTCCTCTATATATTCTCAGATTCTTACTATGTTGTTTCATGCTTGACACTATATATTATTCTTAATAGTGGGCAACATACAATAAGTATATTAATATTTGAAAAAAACATTATAACGTCTTGTTAAGTAGCCTCATAAGTATCTTCTCTTATTATTTTGTATTTGACTATTATAAGTTGCAGTTATTTTTATAATAATTTCAAATTCACTATTATTTAGGCTATTTAAAGGCTTAGCATTACTTAAAAAAATTGTAATGAACAGCAAACAAAAAATATTTTATATGACAACTCTATAGTAATTCAATGACAAACGCGCATAACCAAGTAAGTCGAGAAGGGTGGGTTATGATTGATTATGTTGTATTTTGTATACAAGCTTTCAGGGCATATTCGGTTCCACAGAAGGGGATAGAACTCAACCACGCAATACACCGAAATTGGACAGATAATGAACAGAAACAATCCGAAATTTCGGATGTACAATCCGAATCAGAATGAGGAGATGAGGGGAAGAGATATGTTTGGAAAAAACGGAAATGATAATAAAGGTAACTGAATTGAAATAACCCGAAGGAAAATAATATCTACATAATAAGAAAATTACTGTATTTCATATTAATATCATATACAGCAGTTTATTTTCCGATCTGGTGTCTCTCTGTATCTACATATTATTAATATGTATAATAAACGAGAAAGTTTAGATGAAATAAATACTAATTGGATTGATATGAAAGGTACCTACTCAAATAGGTCGTACCATATAGGATGTACCCATATACCATGTAGGACTTTCTTTTACAATCATGTGGATTAGACCTCACAATACAGATAATCTATAAAAAAGGCTTTGAATATGAATACGAGTTATTATTATTCAATCTTTAATTATAACTATAATTTCTTTCTATATTATTACCGTTGTTTGTTATATTTTCAGAAATAATAAAAGAACTGTATATTTAAAATACTATTTACTATATTTATACTGTGGTCGAATCGTAAGAAGGAGTTTTATAGGCAAGAAGTAATAAAGTTTAGAATTATGCGACCAAAATTCATTGCCCTTATGGGACAAGATTACGGGCGAATTCGTCTTATCTTTTGTCTCAAAATATTATTTGCATTTTAAATTATACAAGTCGTATAAAGTTTTATAAGATTTAATCAGGTCTTTGGCTTAATTTTGTGTTCTTCGTTATTTGTGTAAACAGAAAAAGTAGCTACTTTTTTTAATCTATGTAGGTCATAATTTATGTTATAACAGTGGCCTGTCTCGACCTTGCCTTGTTTGAAAAATATGCGTAATAAGCTTACCTCGTTTTAAATATTAGTGATAAGATATTTTTTATAATAATTTTGGAAATTATCCTCCACATAGCATGCACACGGACTTAAGAATTTCACATTCTCTTTCTTTTCTCATTCTCTATGAAGATATCTTGCCAGTAAGCACACATAAATTGTGATCTGGTTTAGACATTACTTCAGTGATTTTACTGAATATTCATAGGGCATAGTCATCTATACTGACAATATGAATATATAGAGCGGCTTTTATTAGGAGGAAAGTAAACTCCGGGATCATTGCACCGATTTGACAATATTTTTCTGTCTGGAAGTCATATTATTCTAGTGCGAGAAAGGCTTTAAATTATATACAAAACATAGAGTTATAGGTAGGTAAATCAGACGCGAGCCAATAGTGAAACCGTTTTATAGAACTGTTGAGTGAACATGTGTTCGCTGTGGTGGAACACTGGGCCGCTTGTCTATTATTGAAGTCGATTATGCAAAATCTATGCTTAATGTATCTTTTCAGATTACGAAATAGCTGATTTGTATGGACCGAAAGTAACTGATGAAGACGGTGAACTTTTGGATGAACATGATAGCTTTTATATAACAACAAAGAGTTTACTCGTTCTGTTTCAAATTATGGGTATTATGCCAATAATGAGAGTGCCAAAAGGTTAGTTTTAATTTAGCCAAATAACGGTAAATAATTTATTAATTAAATAGTCTAAGTGATGTTAACTCAATTCAATTAAACTAATTCAGCTGCAATTGACGTAAATACTACCTAAAACCAAGTATGTAATGCGTAGCCATCAAATTATATTTGATAATGATATACATACATAAATTTCATAAATGTATAGAGATCTACAGGATAAAACGATTTTTTAAAATGAATTTATTACGCACGAAATTTTGGAATACAATGGTTGTCATAAGTTCACATAATAATATATAATTATTATTGTCGAAATAAATAAACATCTCAAGAATATTAAGTACTTTTAAAAAGCATTAAAACTTTGAAAATTAAACATTAAGGGCCACGCACAAAAGAAATACGAAAAAAAAACTGAATTGTGTCCTTGAATTAAATGTAGCTCCCGTTTTAACTTTTCGCGTTTCAACAAAGAAAAAATTTTCAAGATTCAATAACTTTTAAAACCCAAGATTGTTCGAGACAAAGTTTCATACTTCTCTCGTGTTGGTCGTGAAATCCGATGACATTATAGCACAGTGTGTCTGGGATCAAACTTCGTCTATAAAATTTAATGGCAACATACGTTATCAACAACCGCATTATGGATACGAAAAATTACTTTATGACACGTTCTCGGTAACTTTAGATTTCGCAATCAATAGGTGCCTAGCGTACAATGAATTTGCATTATAGATTTTACAATATCGTACATGATTCTCTTTTGTATGTATGATTTCGATACGAGAAGCAGTTTTCGTATTTACTTAGAAGTCAAGCAGCTTTCTTTTTAAACTGTTGTGTGGTTTAAAGGATCATATACCAAATATGATAAATTATTTATTCATTCACAAGAACAGTTTATGCTAGTATGAGGAGTCAAATAAACAATACACAATGAACTGATATACGTGGTACTGATAATGTAGTGACGGTATTTTTAAGCAGTCGTCAGTCCAGTTATTTGCTGTTTCAATTACATAATATAAGGTATTCTACAAAAATTATTAATATAGAATAATTATTAATTTTACAGGAGCAAAAACAGCAAGAAGGACAACATATAATTGGATTTCCAAAGCCACGTTATGGGCTTATCTTGTATGGGGCTTGGAATGTATAATAGTAGTTAAAGGTGAGAAATCTAATCATCTCGATTGCGTCTATTTTTGAACAAAAAATAACTAATATAACCGATCTAACCTTTTAGGAGTTACGATCCCACAGACAGAGATACAGAGAGTCACATAGAAATTTCTAACACTTATTTATTTGTTACGGTTTCTGAATAGTTTTTATTTCGTTTACGTTTATCAGAGCATCTATGATATTGCGTATTATTATATATTTTTGTTACAGTGGGAAGGGAACGCCTAACAAATTTCCAGCAGAGTTCCTACAAGCGATTCGACGAAATTATCTATAACATCATCTTTTTGAGCATCCTCATACCTCATTTCCTTCTTCCGATAGCGTCGTGGCGACACGGGCCACAAGTTGCTATATTCAAAAATATGTGGACCCATTATCAGGTGATATTTTTAGTTATAAATTCCTATAAAATTGAATTTAATAGATTAATAGAATTACTATTTTAATAGAATTACTTTTTTTATTAAAATTATTGAACGAAAGGTACATACACATATCATATCCAAGACACATAATGCATAGGCCACAAATAGTAAAACAATATGTGACATTAATTTAGTATACAGTGGATTAAGCGCAAGCTTTAGTAAATTTATTACGTGTTTAATTTTTATACTATTGAAATAACACACATAATAAATTATTGAAATAAACACATAATAATAAGTAAAACTAATGGCGCATCTGTATAGTAACCATCTATAAAGTTATGAACGAATCTTTCAGTTATGAAGTATTTTTAGTTCGACAAATAAATTGTATTCAATCCTCAAAATTTCTATGGGATCAACTCAAGACTTATACACTATTATTATTTTTACATTAAAAATAATCATCAAAGTCGATTTCTTATTTTTTCAAATATATTATTGACAAAATAGATTCACACAAATTCAAAACCTATTTTAAGTTTAATAAAATATTTACCAATTTAATATTTACAATTTTGTTTATTGCAGTTGAAATACCTCAAAATAACGGGCACCCCAATTATATTCCCGAACCTTTATTATCTAACATGGGGCCTATGTGTTTTCTCATGGGGTCTCAGCTTCACCGTTGTTCTATCTCAACATTACCTGCAAGATGACTTCGAATTATGGCACTCGTTTGCATACTATCACATTATTGCGATGCTGGACGGCTTTTGTTCTCTATGGTATATATTTTTGTATTAATATAAATTTTAGTGAGAAAGACTTTCTTTCCACTTTCTTCAGTTGCTAAGTAGCTTGCTTTGTATACGGTTTTTTAGCTGAAGGATAGTTTAAGACTGTGAAATTATAATAAGAGGCAAGATATGTTAGTCCTCCAGAATGGCAGCGCATGAGTCATGAGATGATATCCCGACAATGACATGATTACAAAATGTCCGTAGTGCTGTCCATATACAGCTCACGGTCATTGGCGTCATGGTTACCACTCACAATTACATAAAAAATGCCTAATATATATCATTAGAGCAGCTGGTCGCTGAAAATAAAAACCTATTCGTTACATTTGTTAGAAGGTGTCGGTGTACCAGACCAATTCGCACTTTACCAGTTTTATTATTATGTTACACTATAATTAAGTTGCGGATGTATCCGCAATTTCGGCCATGTCACTGGGAATTAACCAGGAAAAGAAGTAACTTATTTTCTTTCATATGCTGCGAGTGTGCCAATTTAATAATGATGAGTTGCACTGTTCAGAGCCAAATATATTGGTTCTGAACTAATCTACCAACTAAAATTTTGTACCATTGTATTAGGCTAAGACCTGTAAAAATAGATGTAAGTGTGGAAAAAAAAAATTAGGTACATTATATTAAGGTTTATACCATCTATCTTTATTGCAAATTTAATCAAATTTGAATTTGGTTTTAGTCATTTTTGAATACATAAAAACTATTAGGTACTCTTTGTAATGCAAATTCTAGAAATATATAAAATTATTAATTCTTTAATGGAAAGTTAAATATTGTATCTGAATAGCTTTTCTTTTAATTTCTATGTTAGTTAGGCTGAGGCACGATACTTTTTAATTAAAAATAGAAGTAATTTTTGACTCTTGCTCAAGGGTTTTTGTTAATTTTCGATAACCTGATTATCGTCGCTCATTGATTGTTCTATTTAACGTAATTAACTTTTTAATTAAAAACTTTATATTCAGTACTTATTTATATCAAAGACTTATAATAATGTAATATTACACAACCTTTTCTTACTTTGAACTGATAGTATGAAACATTTAACAGTGCCTCCCTGGTGTCGATTATTAAAACATATTGAATATATAAACATATTGAATAATTAAAGTATATAATTTATAATCATACTATTGTCCGATCTCGGCATTGCACGGGTATACGTACAAAATATGTGACGAAGGTCGTATGATTATATTTCAGCTTCAGCTATATGCTGAAATATAATCATTCAAATCAATATAAACCCTTCTTTCTTTTAAAGAAATTCTCGAAATGATATTCATAACCTTACCAAAATTCGTTGCATACTTTTTATACATTATGACGGCCTTATCTTCCGATGGTTGCACGTTCAATTACAGCACGATACAAACTTTTGTATAAATGAGTATGTATATTTGGGTATATGTTATGTAGGATATATATTACATATGTATTTACAAAAAAATATTTCTATCAGTTGTTTACCAGGTACAGAGCAATATCTGCTTAATTTGGATCTATGTAGATGGTACTATATGTGAATTATTCTTATTTATGATATCTGTAGGTACATCAACTGTAACGCATTCAGTACTGCATCTCACGGTCTGGCAATGAATCTCCATAAAGCTCTAGAAGCGGAACATCCAGCTCTAAAACTCGCCCAGTACCGCCATTTATGGGTAGACCTGTCACATATGATGCAACAGTTGGGTAAGTCTAAGGAAATATTACAGTCTCAAATATGACTACTATTTGCATCTTGAAGTTATAAATATAGGATAAAAACAAAATATGCTGTTACTAGATACGTACATTTATTTCTGAGTCATGCAAGATATTGTAAAATTTTATAGTGATAACAAATATATCTATATCAATTTTGGAGAACTTATTTTACGTAATTGTAATCACATAACATGCTGACGGGATACCAGATGGTAAGTAGTAACTTTTACCTATGTGTAGGTATATGTAAAGGTAGCTCAGGTAAGTCATTTTACTTGAACAACGCTACTGACATCACTTTATCATATGAAACCCATGATACTAATCTTGCGTTGCATTGAGGTGGACCAAACTACTCGTATCGTGTCTCAAATCCTGTAATTTCCCAAACTTATTTCGCCCGTAACATGTACCAAAAAGTAAGATGCTTAGCGATTGTTCAAGTGTGAGACCGAGTTATTCACGTTTATTTTACAGTATATTTTGTAAAAATAAATATAATATATCACGCTAATGATCTCTTAAAGTTATATATGTTCATAATGGATTTATAGTGAAAACGATTTCTTTTTCAATTATTTTTTTTATTTATGAGATCTCTAAAAGTAATATGAGAGCTCTAAAAGTTTTAAATAATTTATACATTTCATAACGTTTCATAATGTATATAACATGTATACATATTAGAATCAATTTTAAAAATAAAATAACTTCAAATCCATCGTATCTCTAAAGTTAGGAATTTTAGAGTATTACACTATAGCCTCAATACTTCAAAAGGCATGTTAGAAATACTAACCTACATCAACAGTTTAAATATACTGTAAATTGGGTTGTCAACTGTATTTCATTTAAATGGAAATGTATGTTATTTTGCAGGTCGTGCATACTCTAATATGTACGGAATTTACTGCATGGTTATATTCTTCACAACCACTATATCGCTTTACGGTGCGTTAACAGAGATATTGGAACACGGCCTCAGCTATAAAGAGATGGGTCTCTTCGTCATAGTCGGCTATTGCATGACCTTACTGTTTATTATATGTAATGAGGCGTATCATGCTTCGAGAAAGGTCAGTTCGTACAATAATAGTTTAAGTAACTATTATAATCAAAATGTTATAATATTTTCCCTATTATTATCAAATATTAAAAAGGAAGCAAGATTTACACAATATCACCTATTTGGTTTTTTTTATTCATTAGCAGCTTGCAGTGATATTACAGAGAACAAAACCAAATATAATATAATGTAGTAAATACGATGAATTAATTTGTAAATTTCTATTACACTGAAAATGTAACTTTCAGGTAGGTTTAGAATTTCAAGTTCGCCTTCTAAACGTAAACTTGGGAGCTATAGATCGTAGCACTCAGCGTGAAGTTGAGATGTTCCTTGTTGCGATTGCTAAGAATCCACCCATTATGAATCTGGATGGTTTTACCAATATAAATCGGGAACTTTTTACAGCTGTAAGTATCCACATAAAATTTATTTATGAAAGTAATGAGTTTTCCATTTTTAGCCATTTCTGTTTCGACATTTCTGGTAAAAATATAAAAAGCATAAAAAATGCTATATTTTATAAAGTTCATTGCTGAAAATTGTGACTATTTTAATAAAATGTATATTTTTATATAAATTATATTTGCAGTATTGAAACATTCAATTCAATTTCAACTTTTGTAGAAATATAATTCATTTTATTAAATGTAATTTTGAAATACTTGTTTCAATTAGATTTTTTGTTAAATCTTGAAAAATATTAATAAAATAATATTAAAAACAGAGACTAGTTAAAAAGAACAAATTCAATTTCTTTCAGAACATATCATTTATGTCAACTTATCTGATTGTACTGATGCAATTCAAACTTACACTTTTGCGTCAGAGTGCCAGAAAAGCTTTGAAAACTATCGTCAATACTGTCCTCGGTACTAATACTACGATGGCTGATGATGACGAAGACGACGATGAAGAATAAATTTATTCTTCATCAATTATATAGAATAGTTGCCAATCCAAGTCATTCAAATATCAATGGAATTTATTAAGGATATGGATGGATGTGCACTGCTGAATAAAAAATGGTACTAACTACCATTTTTATGCGGACTAGATGGATTGATAGTCAAGTTTTCAATTATTTTATGATGGATGGAGGAATGGTAATGAAATTGTCCACCCAACGCTCATAATTTGTAACCAACTCTTGTATACATTCACAACTCAGAATATATTCCGGAGGGTGTGATACCTGTCATTGTTCATTCATGAAATGTTGTTTTTGTGATTTAAATGTTTTATTTCACCTTTTAAAGAGGAACCCAAGTAGCACAAGAGATTGATGACAACAGAAGTACGTGAGACGATGACCAAACTCTTGCAATACATAATCTACAATACACAAATATATACACATTTTTAGTAAAATATCAGACTGATATTATTTTCTTCGCAAAAGGGCAGGTTCAAGAATCCTTAATCAGTACTTGCCGAACTGCGAAGCAGTTTCTTGACAAGATAAAGCTCATATTCATTTATTACAAGCAGTGTTTTTCCTCTGTCATAACTTGACTCATTCTATTTATTATACTTACCTACGAAAGCGTGCAGAATGTAGAGGTCTTTATTAAATGGACGGGGGTGATGAAAGTATAAGTAGGTAGGTAGTTAGATAAGATTACTTGGGGTCTAGGAGGTATACACAGATGGAAATCTAAATAGGTATCGAAAGTGACCTTGTCAATTTTTGCCTATAATTTAGGCTAATTGACACTAATTGACCCTTGCAGAAATTCTATTCAAAGTTTCTGGATAATATTTTCGATGTAAAATATTTAGACGGTTTACAGATGGTATTTTAATGCCATACATACTTATTCATAGTCTTTGTTACATATTTAGTAGTAGCACAGATGAGATAATTATGGTAGTGACATGCTTAGTTTGTCAACCGTACTTCCGTCGTTTATTACAATATACTTATATATAGCTGTCCACCTTCATGAAGGAGGACTACTAGCCGAAGGATGTGGTGTATCGGCGCTACCGTGGCAGATTGCCGTCGCCAGAGCCATGACCACACAAACAAGATCAATATATAAGTTTTAAAATATTTCATATGTATGTTAAACTATAAGGTATTTATGGTATGGGCCTAGTTGCCCGAAATAAATAAATAATAATAATAATAGTATTAGGCGACGTAATCATATAGGCTAATAAAATTGTAACTAAAAATAAATTCAATGTTTCGAGCTGAAATAGTTAGCATATTATATAATTTGGTATATTGGCAGTCAATGACGCAAAAGGGTTACAATGTAAGTTTTCATATTGGTTTTCATAGAAGTTTCACTGTACGAAAAGTAACAATCCAGTGATAGTGGTTGGCTCCAAATAAAGTTTTACCGTACAATGTTGCTCGCTGAATAGACGAACCTATCGAAAATATAACTCGGTTATATAACATTGACTCGTTTTTATTTATATACTTTATATGTCCATTTGCTACTCGATTTCAATTTGTAATCGGTAATAGGATGCAATAAATTAAAAAATAAATATTATGTATTATAAACAGCCTTCTATTTACCTACACAAATTTGAGGTAATCAAATATGTTCAATCTGTGTGATTATTTAAAGTCGGCACAATACAAAACTGTGTTTTTCAATATTGATAAATAAATAAATACTAACGTAACGTATGCATCTTTTATTTTTGTTTTTAAAATATTAAATTTTAAATGAATTCATGTTATTGAATGATTTATACTCTGGTAATCCCTTTTACTAGCGTGAGATTAATATAACTGCATACAAAATATTATGAGGTTAGTCTGCGTTAGTCGGTGGGAAAGCGTAAAAATAATTATCAGTATTTGTAGTAAAGGCAAAAAATAAGTATTTGTAATACTCTTATTTTCTTCCCTATAAACGTGTAGCTTTAGATATTTGTAGTAAGGAGTAAAAATTTATCAATAACATTTCTACCTTTACATACTCGGATACAAGAAACCCGCATAGTCATCTAAAGTTAAATTTAGCTTGTCGCCTTGTGGTTACCGATAACTTTAGCTGTGACACCTCAAAGCTAAGATAACTTATTGCAGCCACAAGACAGTAAACTGTCTGCTTTCATTGAAATTGTAAAGTTCAAATTTAAAGTTTATGACAAGTTAACCTTGAGGTTAATTCCTATTTGAATCTATCCCAACTAGGCTTTACTGGCTTAACTGCTATTACTTGATAAAAGAAGATTTAGAAGAGTGTCTCAAAAATATTGTCTCGAGTCTTGAGAACGAAATTTGTCTCTTGTTCACATTTACCAGTTTAGTCATTGCTCAGACGTTTCAGTGACTCTAGGCTCTTCAAATGAGTCTAAGAAGACTAGAGATGATAGAGTACAGCCCTGGACTACAGATAGTCCAGGACTGTACTTTATAAGAACTATATTTGACGACTTCGGTGGTGTAGCGGTATAGCACACCGCCTTACGTCCGATGGTCGCGGGTTCGATACCTCGCACGGCACAAACATTTGTATTCATGAGTATGATTGTTTGTATTGGAAATATCTATCTATCTGTATCAGTTATCTAGTACCCATAACACAAGCTTTAGCTAGCTTAACTTGGGTCTAGATGGCGCTGTGTGAATTGTCCTGAGATTATTATTATTATATAATATTCAATGGTATGCATAGCTGAACCATGGATAATATTAAATATAATGTGATGCCCCTGATAAGTCAAACATCCAGTAGCTTATATGGAATATATAGTACGTATATAGTATATACCAAAAAACCGACCATACATTGAAGTGACGTCTAGGTCGATAGAAACTATTCTATCTTTTAACTAGGATGAAATTACAGATATGAGATAATTTAAAAAAAATTGGTTATATATTTTGTTTGAATAAAGATATGGCGTGATAATAGGTAATATATATAATCTACGTATATCTGCACCTTTCTATATATATATAATTGAATATTCTCATTGTAAAATGTATATAAAGCATACCATATTTTATTTTTGAAGCTATCAAATCCAACTAAAATCCAACCCTTCAATTTTCACATCGTTCTATATTATGATGGAGTTCGTTATCCGAAGCCCGCGGGTGTATTTGGAGCAATTGTGATTGGGTTGGCATCGAGATCTGGCAAGCTTATGTGGAAAAGTACTTTTCATAGAACTTGCAGGGTATTTTGCAGGGACTAAGAAATATATCCCATTAATATATTATAAATTCTAAAGTTTGAAGATGAATTAACGTAAGTTTCAGTTCATGTTACTAATTCATGCAAAGATACTATTTACTGATGACTAGTTAAATGATACATAGGTACCCATTTCGTACATATCCCAAATTAAAATATTGAATGTATTCATTGAATTTATGCGTGTAGCGTCGTGAGATATAAAAATTGACAAAAGATATATACATTACATAAAGATATATACTTTATAAGATTGACAAAATCATTCCCAATAGTGTTTAAACTAAATGACGATATAGAAAAAATAAATAAATTATATATAAAGTCTGAGACATGACAAAAACATATATTTTGACAAGTAGAAATGTATCTTTCAAATAGTTATATTAATTCTGCTTTATAAACATAATATAAAGTTGATTACAATATATGTGACATAATTATATAGAAAATTTAAAAAGTAAGATAAATTCAATTTTTTAAATTCTAAATTCACAATAAAGAAATATTCTAAAATATTGTAATTTTCGATGACTTATCTTTCAACTAAAAGTTGTAAAATCTTTATGCGACAGCGAGAGTAAATTCATTAGTAAAATTAGATTCGGCACTCAATATTTCAAACTCGGGTTGAATAAAAAATTCAACTGTCGATGAAATATTAAAGGACTCAGATTAATTTACATTTATTATTTTAATATTCTTTGATCAGTTCAATTTGTTCTAAGAATTTTTAAGTTGAATAAAAAATGACCTGTCAGTTCCACTTATAATACCCTGGTTTTTTTAAAGACAAAAAAAATATGTTATATTGCCTATTATCTGCTGAATGATGGAACAAATTGCTGGATTGAATTGCATGCACCTAAAATCCTCAGTACTGATTGTCACTACTACGAATGGTACGACAGGTAATAGAAATTAAAAAATATATTGATGTCAAAAGTAAAAAAAAATTTGGAGATCCGTTCAGGGATTAAGGGTATAATAATATTCGCAATTCTGCATGGTAATTACAACGTGTATGGGATATTCAAAATTCAAAATGTAATGATAGATATTATGTTTATGTAAATAAAATACCGAATTTTGGTAATCACAAATAATTATGCAAAACATAAAAATACTATTTATTTTTCCTCATATTTCTATCTCATAGCTCTCATAAGGAGAGCCTTAATCACTATTATCAACAGAATTAAAAAGAAAGTATACATATTTTGGCATAACTCATACATCATAATAAAAATTAAAGGATATATGTACCGGGAATGCCTATCTATTATATATCTATACCTACCATGATCACATAGATCGTATGCATTCTTACGTAGAAGTCAAGAGTTTCTAAAATAGGCCTACATATGTATATGCAAGACATATGAAAAGTGGTATCAAAAAGAGTATAAGTAATATAAAATAAGGAAAGATAGTAATAACGGACATGGTAAGCAAATAAGTAAAATAGGTAACAGAAATAAATATAAAATAACCAAAGATGTGATTAGATTATCTCTTATTAACTGTCATAGTAGTAAATTTTATAACTTGACACAAAATTGCAAGTTAAAATCATTTTAAAGAGAATATTAAATTTAGTTGTGAATTATGATACAATCTATATCGAAATCTTATCATGCAATTTTATCTTTATAGTAGATACATTGTAATAGAAAATAATATTACATTTCATAACAAAATTCACTTTGTTTCAAGTATCCGTCTTTTCAGTGGATGTATGTAGGGATATGGGATAAGTATTGACATGTAATCGAGACCATAATATATCGAAAATATGAAATAAGGAAAGACTATCAAGTAACCTCTCATATTAAATGATCTAGGCCATAACTCAACTTAAGGCGGCGTGTGAAGGAACCTTCGGTAGTAGGGGCCACCTGTTGCTATGGTTGCGATATTGCCAACTTAACTGTGTGCTTGAATTGAACTTTAATGCTTAATAATGAGGTCTATATTTGATTAGTTGTAACTGTAAAACTGCCGCGTAAACACGTTACTAAGACACTCCTTACTATTTTATTCTGAAGTGAAGTTAAAAGTTTTGTCTCCGATTTAAAAGTTACATCAAAATAAAGTTCTAAACGAGTACAAACTAGTATCAAATTCTGTTTTTAAATAAATTTAATAGTTTATCGACAATATTAATCAAAGTGCAATAACAACGAAGAAATTCAAACTACAACTGTGAGTCATCACGAATCACGCACTTAACATCGAGCAAATTCGTCACCATATATGTGTTGCAACTTTTTATATTGCAACACTAAAATAGAATTTATATTTTATGTAATATGGCAACATTTTTTCCTTCTTCTCGCCGCTACATCGGAGACAATACAGTGCTGTGAACATATTTTGGATTTTATTTAAAATATCACCGTCTCATCACGTCAGCTTCCTTCAAAACACCCAAAACAATCCGCTGCTGCTCATGGTCCTTCGAGATATATAGAAACAAGAAGATTGGTGAATGGTGCAAATTCATAAGTGCTGCAAAACATTCTCCGCAAGTAAATTGGTAGCCATTTTTATTCAAATTGGGTGGCAGTACGCGTACGCAAGAAATAAGAATATTCGTCACGCGCTGCAATACTACCATACAGAAGAAGAGAGAAGATATCTTTTAACACAAGAAAAAACGAAACGCAACATCAACACTTCAGTCAAACGTCACTCAAGTGTCAAGCGTAATAAAGAAGTGCGATAGACTTATTCAACGATACGTAAGTGTGAACGGGACAACAACAAGTTACGTCGTACTATTCGACACCAAGCTTACTACTTCGGCAAGATTCGTCTGGTTGTAGATGAGAACCCCGTAAGAAAAAGGCCACGCTTCCGGCTACATTTTATTCGTGACAGCAAGTTCCAAGTTACGAACGCCATTTTTTTTCTGTTTCGAAACTTTGTTTTGTGAAAGTTTTAAAGTGTTTAAAATAGTTTATTTAAGCATAGTAATAACCTTGTTAAGTAGTATCTCAATCGTAATTGTAATTGTAACTGGTGGATTGGTCGGTACGCGATGGAGGAAGAATTAAAGAAAAAAATTGCCGGTCGCGGTTACGTGAAAGGCAATATCACGCGTCTTTTGAAATTAACCGAATTAGATCTCACTCCGTATTCTGTCGAATATCTAAAAGGTAAACGTGAACGCTTAATTACTTCTTTTCAAGAATACGAAACTTACTGCAAGGATATTCTAACTTTTGACGAAAAAGATTCAGAGGTAGAAAATGTAGAATTGATAGAGGAAAATTACTTTCGTATCTTGACTCGATTGGACGAAGAGATAAAACGTAAAACCTTCACGCAACCTTCCCATCCACCGGCCACAAGAATGTCACTACCAGCTATTTCAATCAAAAGCTTCGATGGTAAGTTTTCAGAATATGTACCCTTTATAAATTTATTTACATCTCTGATACATAATGATCGGAGCATAGATTTAATACAAAAACTGTATTACTTAAGATCATTTCTGAAAGATGAGCCTCTTGATTTAATAAAAAATTTGCCTATCTCTAGTGACAGCTATAACGATGCATTAAAAATTTTAAAAGACCGCTATGACAATAAATATAAAATAATTAGTGGCCATATTTATACATTGTTAGATCTCAAAAATATAAGCAAGTCAACGGCCACCAATCTTAGGGAGTTTGTGTCATGTGTTAGACAACAATTAGCTGCTATTAAAAATCATGAGCCTGATGTCCTTAAGTGGGACCCAATTTTGATATGTATATTGTGTCGTAAATTAGATCCGTTCACGGCACGTGCATACCAAATGGAGCGTGATCATAACACCAAGCCTATGCTCGGAGAATTCCTCGGCTTTATAGAAAAAAGAGCCTTGGCGCTGGAGAATGCCGAGCAGGGTCACAATACTTTGCAACATCAATCATCAGGGAAAGTGACAGCACATGCTACAACAATGTCGTCATGCAACTACTGTAAGTCGAACCATAAATTATTTTTATGTAAAAAATTTCAATCAATTCCAGTAAATGATCGAATTCAATTTATTAAAGAAAATAACAGGTGTACCATATGCTTGGGCAAACACATGGGCCGATGTAAATTTCACTTTCGGTGTTCAGAGTGCAAGGGCTCTCACAACACTCTGTTACACTGCAATACTGTAACACCGGCACCACCAGTCACATTGACTAGCAATTGTACTAATAATAATGTACTTCTTCCCACAGCAAAGATAAGGGTGAACGGAAGAGATGGTACTGAATTTCATTTACGAGCGCTACTAGATAGCGGCTCCCAAATATCCTTTATTACAACAAAAATTGTAAATATTTTAAATTTAACACCAAATGAGAGCAAAATAAGTATTATTGGCATAGCTAATAAAAGTAGTATGGTCAATTATTGCATTCCAATACAAATTCATTCCTTAACATCAGCATTTGAAACTACAGTTAATTGTCATGTGGTAGATCAAATCACCTGCAACCTACCTCAAAACAAAATTGACTTACAAAATATATATATACCTATTGATGCAATGCTTGCTGATGACAAGTTTCATGCACCAGGTGAGATAGACATGTTGATCGGTTCTGATGTATTCTTCCAGGTGTTGAATGGGAGCCAGCGACCCACACAACTATCCGTGATGCCGCAGTTGATCAGCTCACAACAGCCATCATCGGTAGAATGTGTGGGCAACAGCTTCATGCAGCAGCCTAGAGTATACCTTATAAGCACTCACCTGGGTGACGTAATCGGCCGGGGCAAGAATGTCGCCCCGGGTCCGGATGGTATCCACGGCCGCGTCCTGGCCTTGGCCCTAAACACCCTAGGGGACCGACTCCGGCGCTTGTTCAACGCGTGTCTGGAGTCGGGACGGTTTCCCAATCAGTGGAAAGCGGGTAGAGTGGTCCTGCTCCGCAAAGCGGAGCACCCTGCAGGTTCGGTGGTTCCCTCGGCGTTCCGCCCCATAGTGCTGTTGGACGAGATCGGCAAGCTCTTCGAGAGAATCTTGGCGGGCCGACTCGTCCAACACCTGTCCCGGGTAGGTCCCGATCTCAGCCCGAAGCAGTTCGGGTTCCGAGAGGGGCGCTCGACGATCGACGCGATCTCGCGTGTGCGCTCCCTCTCGGAAGAGGCGACGTCCCAGGGTGGGGTGTTGTTGGCGGTCTCGTTGGACATAAAGAACGCCTTCAACACCCTGCCCTTTGCGACTATTAGGGAGGCGCTGAAATACCATCGCGCGCCTCCCTACATTCGGGACGTGATCGGGGCCTACCTCGAGGACAGGTCTGTGCTATGCACGGGGCGGAACGGCGTTGTAGTGTCGAGGGAAATGCAACGCGGTGTTCCACAGGGGTCGGTTCTGGGCCCGATCCTGTGGAACATCGGGTATGATTGGAACCTGCGGGGCGCCCTTTTAACGGGCACTGACCTTGTGTGTTACGCGGATGACACCTTGGTCACTGCCCGGGGGCGGGACCTACTGGAGGCTACCCGCTTTGCCACGGCATGCGTGGCGCTGGTCGTCGGTCGTATAAGAAGGCTTGGGCTCCAGGTGGCGCTGGAGAAGACCGAGGTCCTGTGTTTTCATGGGCCTCGGCGTGCGCCACCTCCGGATGCCCAGCTGGTCGTCAGTGGCCAGAGGGTGGGGGTCAAGCCCTGTATTCGATACTTGGGGCTTGACCTGGACAGTCGTTGGAGCTTCCGCGCTCACTTCCGGAACCTGGTCCCTCGCCTCATGGCAGCCGCCGGCGCTCTTAGCTGGCTGCTGCCAAATGTGAGGGGCCCGGGAGAAGGTTCCCGCCGCCTATACCTCGGCGTGGTGCGGTCCATGGCCCTGTACGGGGCCCCCATCTGGGTGGGGGCCCTAGGTAGGGAAAATGTGGCCTGCCTCAACAGGCCACACAGGGTCATGGCCATACGGGCCATAAGAGGCTACCGCACCATATCCGGGGAAGCGGCGGGTCTGCTGGCGGGGTCTCCTCCGTGGGACTTGGTAGCGGAGCTCCACGCGTCAGTGTATCACTGGCGCGCGGAGCGACGTTCCATGGGGGAGGCACCCGCTGGCCATGAGATTGGAGCGCGGAGGTCCGACTTTCGGCGGATCCTCAGGATCAGGTGGAGAGAAAGGCTGGCCAGTCCATCGGCCGGCCTGAGGACCGTCGAGGCTGTCCGTCCCATCCTCAAAAGGTGGATGAATAGGAGATGGCCACTGACGTACCGCATGACACAGATACTGTCCGGGCACGGCTGCTTTGGGCGGTATCTGTGTCATGTGGCGAGGAAGGAGCCGACGACCGGCTGCCACGAATGCGGAGGTGTAGAGGACACGGCGCAACACACGCTGGAAATATGTCCAGCGTTTGAGAGTGAGCGCCGTGTCCTCACACGAATAGTGGGGGACGATCTCTCGCTGCCGAATTTAGTTCGGAGGATGGTCAGTAGCGAGAGATCGTGGCTGGCGGTGAGCTCCTTCTGCGAGGAAGTTATCTCGCGGAAGGAGGCGGCGGAAAGGGAGCGGGAGTCAGCTCGTCCCGCTTCCCTCCGCCGCAGAAGAGCCAGGCCTAGAGGTGGGAGCGTATCCAACTCCGCCCCCCTCTATCCCCCACTGGGGCCGGGGTGACTGCCTTGAGGGAGGCAGTCCCCCCAATCCAAAGGCCCCGGAGGTGTGCGCGTGTACCCACACGCCTCCACAATGGAGTAGGGCGAAATAGGTCGCCCTAACCACTAAACGAGATGGGGCCTGCCCTACAACATCTACAGGGCGGGCCGTCGCCGTCGGAGCTGGGGTAGAATGCACTTGCGAATCCCCTGGCTCCGGCATAGGCGCTCGTAGGTACACCGTGTGGTTTTTTAGTGGGTACAAGTCCCACACACCACCTCGCCATCCCTCCGGCGGGGTGACGGTCTTTTGAAGATTTTTCCACACGATAAAAAAAAAAAAAAAAAAAAAAAAAGGGTGACGTAATCGGAGGTACTCTGCCCCATTATATATATAAACCTAGTTGCAACAAAGTTGTGCTGAAATGTGAATTAGATATCAGGGATATGCTTAATAAGTTTTGGTCTCATGAAAGGGTTCCTGAAGTTTATACTGAGAAGAGTTCAGAACAGGAACTCTGCGAACAGACATTTTTAAATACTGTTAAATTGGAAAATAATCAATTTGAAGTAGCCATACCCTTAAAATTACCCCTCTCAGAAGTTGATGAAACTCTGGGTGAATCATTTAAATTTGCAGTCAAAAGATTTAATAATTTAGAAAAGAAATTGCATTCTAACCCTCAATTATTTATAAAATATCAGCAATTTATCCATGAATATTTATCACTCAAACATGCCCATTATGTGGATATTGAGTGCTATGACTCAAATAGAAGTCCAGTGTACTTTCTTCCCCATCACGCAGTCATTAACATGAATAGTAAAACAACCAAACTGCGAGTTGTTTTTGATGGGTCTATGAAAACAAATAAGAAAATTTCAGTAAATGACTTACAATTAAATGGGCCTGTGGTCCAGCGTGAGTTATTCGATATAATTTTATTATTTAGATTAGGCAAGTTTACATTCACTGCTGACATCAAACGTATGTTCCGGAATGTAAAAGTAAATCCTAAATTTACCTCTCTCCAAAATATACTCTGAGGGACGACCCTAATGAACCCATAAGGTGCATTAGACTAGATACAGTTACATATGGTTTAAAGACATCAAATTATTTAGCCACGCGTTGTTTACACGAGTTAGCGATTAGACATCAGGACACATATCCTCTAGCATCCGCAATAATAATAAACAATATTTATGTTGATGACATCATTTATTCTGACAATGACTTGAAAACTACTCTTGATGCAAAAGACCAATTGTGCAATTTACTCAGTTTAGGAAGTTTCTTTACTCACAAATGGTCTTCAAATGATGATAGAATTTTGTCTAATATTTCATTGAGTGAACAACAGTTTGATAGTCGAGATCTTAGTGAAAATAATTATACTATGAAAACATTAGGATTATGCATCAATATAAAAAAAGATCAGTTTGTAATTTCATCTCCGGAGCCATTTGAATCTACACATGTTACAAAAAAAAGGATACTAAGCTATATAGGTAGGTTCTATGATCCTATGGGCTTTGTAAGCCCCATTGTAGTGACAGCAAAAGCTATCATGCAAAAACTATGGATATCAGATACTAATTGGAATGATAGTCCACCTCCACATATTCTCCAGGAGTGGCTTCAGTTCACTAGTGATCTAGCTATGATGGAACCTCTGTTACTAGATAGAAATATAGACATTTCAGAAGCACATACGGTTGAACTGATCGGCTTTGCAGATGCTTCGAGTACGACTGCCTACGGTTGCTGTGTGTATCTACGATACATATGTTCATCAGGTACTGCTTATACACATTTACTCTGTTCCAAATCAAGAATAAATCCCATTCATAAAAAAGACTCGACAGTTCCCAGATTAGAACTTAATGCTGCGCTTTTACTTTCAAAATTAATAATGAAAACACATGAAGTTTTAAAGCTTAAAACGCATATAAAGAATATTTATCTGTTTAGCGATTCTCAAATCGTTCTTGCATGGCTAAAAACCGAGTCATTGAAGCTTGAAGCTTACGTGGCGAACAGAGTGAATGTTATTCGTCAAAACACAGCTAGGTGGCGCTGGCTATTTGTCAGCTCTACTGAAAACCCAGCCGATATCATCAGCAGAGGAGCAAGACCGAGCGAGCTGAGAGACAATAAGTTTTGGTGGCACGGCCCTGCATTCCTACGAAACAGTGAGTACAATTTTTTGTTGGATGATAATAATAAGGTGCCTGCTGAATTGCCTGCTGAAGTAAAACCCTGCTTGTCATTCTCCAGCAACTTGGTCTATCAAAATGTCAATCCGCTTGCATATATCATTGAACGATTACATAAATACTCAGATATAAATAAAATAATCAGGCTTCTTGCACATATATTGAGATTTTTAAATAACATAAATAAAAGTAATAGTAAAATTAAGTCAAATTTTCTAAGTACTTCTGAATTAAATAATGCGTTAATGACCTTAATTAAATACGAGCAAAATAAATTATTTCAATCTGTTATCGATTCTATAACTAAGGGAAACAATGTGAAAGGCAATTTATCAAATCTTTATCCTTTCATTGACGAGCTAGGACTTTTAAGAGTAGGTGGTAGGCTGCACTATGCTGATATAGCTTTTACTCAGAAACATCCCATTATTTTACCCAAAGGCTCCTATATTACCTACTTGCTTATAAGAAGTGAACATGAAAAATTGCTACATGCAGGACCCAAGCTTGTGCTTGCGAATTTAAATCAAAGATTTTGGATTGTCAATGGCTTGTTTGAAGTTAAGAAAGTTACACACAAATGCATAACCTGTTTTAGGAACAAAGCTACAGTTGCCAAGCAGCTAATGGGCTCTTTGCCTCGAAATCGAGTAACTGTCACTAGTAGACCGTTTGAAAAAATCGGAGTGGATTTTGCTGGTCCGATAGAGGTTAAACTCTCGCGCGTTAGGCGATCCTTAATAGGCAAGGGTTATATCTGCGTATTCGTGTGTTTCACAACAAAGGCTGTTCATTTGGAACTTGCCTCAGATTTAACCACTGAAACCTTCCTAGCATGCTTAAGAAGACTTATTTCTAGACGCGGACTGCCCACTGATATTCACTGCGATAATGCTAGTACATTTAAATGCGCATGGAATCGATTAGTTGAACTTTATACTTTGCAGTCATCACAGAGCCACCAAACAAAGGTGAACCAATTTGCCTCACAAAATGGGATTTCCTTTCACTTTATCCCTAGTTATTCACCTATGTGGGGAGGCCTTTGGGAATCGACTGTAAAGAGTACAAAATTCCACCTGAAAAGAGTGTTACAAAAACATGTATTAACGTATGAACAGCTGAATACCATACTCACCGAGATAGAGGCTGTGCTCAATTCTAGACCTCTTTTGCCATTGACCTCAGATCCCAGTGATTATTGTTATTTAACACCTGGTCACTTTATTATAGGGAATTCATTAACTACATATCCAGAAGCAAATGTAAGTGAAATACCACAAACTAGACTAAAATTTTGGCAATTGTGTACCAATTTAAAACAAAACTTCTGGAAGGTTTGGCATAAATATTACCTAAATATATTACAGAATAGACCTAAATGGCAAAATAAAACACCAAATGTAAGAACTGGCAGTCTTGTAATTTTAAAAGAGGATAAAATCCCATGTATGTCATGGCCAATGGCAAGAGTTATCAATGTACTCCCTGGACATGATGGCAATGTAAGAGCTGTAGAAGTTAAGACTCCAACTAATAAAACTCATATTCGGTCAATTCATAAAATATGTGTCTTACCAATACCTGATAATTATGATTAATTCATTAACTAGTATTATATATATAAGATTAATATAAATATATTTTGAATAAATATAATGTGTACTTGTAATAGTCGCAAAATAAGAAATAAGGTTTTTCTTTTAATTTTAATTATACTTTGTATTTGTTATATAATATAATAGTAATTTGTACTCAATAACTATGTTATCTTAGAATTTAACTTTGATTTCAAGTGAGAAAGGCATTCATTTATAATAAGATAAAACTTATGTTTGTTTTTATGTTGCTACTTTAGATTGTCATTGATAGTAATGTATAAAATTATAATAAGAGAAAACTTATGTTTGTTTTTATGTTTAAAAAAAAACATTAATTGTTACTAACTTAGATTATCATTGATTGTAATGTATAAGATTTATAATAAGTTGAAACTTATGTGAAGAAGTCAAGCATCTTTAATTTACAACTCTGTTATAGTATATTTGCATAATTGTTACGTGGGTATTATTACATTACTAAACTATTTACTTAATAATGTTTGAAATATTAAACTTGCCTTCCTTACATTCATATATGAGGAATACATATTAATAAATAATAATTCCTATACAGTGTGTTCAGAAATGTTTATGTATCTATCAAACTAAAATTGTCAAAATTTCTATATACTTGTAATTTAAGATGCATATGCATTCATTACTTGTGAGGCCGCAGCATGTTGCAACTTTTTATATTGCAACACTAAAATAGAATTTATATTTTATGTAATATGGCAACATTTTTTCCTTCTTCTCGCCGCTACATCGGAGACAATACAGTGCTGTGAACATATTTTGGATTTTATTTAAAATATCACCGTCTCATCACGTCAGCTTCCTTCAAAACACCCAAAACAATCCGCTGCTGCTCAATATGGTAATAAACCAGACCTATCTTCAGTGAGTCATCGTACAAACATTTAACTACACTACAAACGTAACAATAACACCTAACGAAGCTGATTTTCAACACCACGTCTGAAGTACTGGGTGGCGTAGTGGATAGCGCATTGTAATATTTAATTTGGAACGACACTTTCATCCTGGGTTCGCTACAGCCTAAAGTTAAAAAAATTTTTTTTTATTTTTAACAGAATATTATTTTCTTTTACTCTGTGCATAATTCAGTTAATAATAAATATTAAAAATGAGTTTTGAGAATATTACCAAACGCAAGCCGATGCAGAATTTTACATACAACAGTTCCTATTCATCGACTAGTAGTGGAAATGAATTTCACAAAGCATCAAGCCTTCCAGATCTATCAACAGGATTAAATTATGATATGGAGGATTTTATACAGGAACGAGATACTTTAAAAATTCAGTTAGAGAGTGCTAACATCCAAATTGACGAATTATTATTGGAAATATCAACGCTTAAAAAGGAACTTGACCAAAAGCAATCACTAATAAGTAATATGAATGCTATACTGACAGGCTCAACACGCAGTAAGAAGCTAAAGCACAAAATCTTTAGAAAGGAGAACATAAAAAAAACAAAACCTAATTTCGATTGTGAAACTCCAACTTCTAAGATGTTTCACTATGGAAACGTCTCCTATATACATGATAATTTCAACCTGATGCAACCTGATGACAAACAAGTAAATTTATCAAGCAAGACACAATCAGTGACAAAGCAATCAATTGACAATATTCTGAACAACAAAAAGTCAGAGAAACGTATTTTTATAGTTGGTGACCAGCAATGTGTTGGATTGGCTTCGCAACTAATTTCATCCAGAGAAAATACACAATATAATAAGTACACAGTTTCAAGTGTTACCAAACCCAACGCGCTCACCAGAGACATATTACAATCTTGCTATAAACTGCATCCATCAAAAAATGATTACGTTGTGATTGGCGTTGGCGAAAATGATAATAATATCGTAAAGTTGCAAGTCGAAATATCTTCAGTTTTGAAATACTTAAACAAGAGTAATGTAATTATATTGGGAGTAAATAAAAATAACTACTTAAATGAATCGAAATTGAATAGTTGGCTTAAATATATAAGTCATAATTTCATAAATTGTAAATATATTTATAATAATGATAATAATTTTAATCATCATACTTATTTAAAAACACTGTGTCAAAGATTAAACTACTATATAGATACACTTGACTATGAAAACCAATATTTACCAATGTTTAAAAAACAATATGTTAAAAAAAATATTAATAACAGTACTGTTGGACTCTTACGCCATAAATGGTATATAAAATACTCAATCCCTAGTTCCACACCAAAATTGCCTAAAAAAGGAACAATACCCTTCTATTTTAAAAAAATCAGTAATGACCAAATTAACACAAGTAAAAATTCAGAGACAACAAAAAAACGATTGAATAATTCATTTCGAGACCAAAACTATAAATCAAAATAATATATATCATCTTGCTACATCAAAATATACAGGGACTTCTAGGTAAACTGAATAGCGTAGAATTGTGTTTAAGTGAATTCAAAGATAAAAATACTTTTATTGACATCTTATGTCTTTCAGAAACTTTTGTTAAAAAGGGAAGTGAGGCAAACATAAGCCTAAAAGAATACAGTGTCGCATCTTCATTTTGTAGAAATCAAAAAAGGGGAGGGGTTTGCATATTAATAAAAAAGCAAATTCAATTTAAAATATTAAAAATATGTACTGACATGTCAATAGAAAAGACATTTGAATGCTGTGGAATAGAAGTACCAGATTTTAATAGTGTAATAATATGTTTATATAGAATACCAGATTATTATAATTTCGATTCATTTTTTAGCAAACTTGACATTTTATTATACAAATTGACATCAAAAATGAATAAAACAAAATTTATTATAGCAGGTGACCTTAATATAAATATATTAATTGATAGCAATAAATCTAAACAATTGAAAAATCTTCTATCAAATTACAATCTTACATTACATATCAAAGAACCGACGAGGCTTAAGACCTGCATTGACCTTATTATGAGTAACATTCCTGATAGTAAAGGCTCCACTCATCAGGTACATTTATCTGATCACAATACATGCCAAATTCTGGAATATAAAATACCTAAAAAGAAAAGATTCATCGATTACTGGTATACTATGAAAAGGGACTACAATAATAATAATATTAAAAAATTCAAACAATGTATATCTAGCATTTCATGGCATGAAGTATATGATGAAAAGGATCTGAATTCTGCATTTAACATATTTCATGATTTATTGAGCATGTATTATGATCTTTGCTTTCCTGAAATTAGACTCAAAGTTAAAACAAATACGTCTAAACCTAAATGGATTACACCTGGAATTAAAAAATCTACGATTACAAAACGAAAATTAAGATCAGAATTCTATAAAAATAAAACAAACTCGACAAAATACCGGTTAAAAAAGTATGATAAAATTTTAAAATCATGTATATCTGCATCTCAAAGGATATCGAATTTCAAATCCATAGATAAAGCCAAAAACAAATGTAAAGCGGCATGGGATGTAATTAAAGATAAAACAGATAGCGTTAAAATATATAGAGGTATAGACACTATATTACATAACGGAACAATTGAAACTAATCCGAAAGTCATTGCGAATTCTTTTAATAACTACTTTATAAGTCTTTCCAATAAATCACCTATAAAAAAAACTCCACCGAAAATCTGTAATACCGTAAGCAGTAGCCTTTTTCTTTATCCTTGTACTGAAATTGAAATATATAGAATATTGATGAGTCTAAATAATACGAAATCAGTAGGATTCGACAATATATCGACTTACGTATTAAAGTCATGTGCAACAATTCTGACTACAGTACTGACATATTTAACTAATATGTCTTTTACAAGTGGTACATTTCCCACTAAACTAAAGTACTCTATAGTAAAACCTTTATACAAGAAAAACGATAAGCTAGATTTAAATAACTATAGACCTATTACCCTTGTACCTATAATATCAAAAATTTTTGAAAAGGCCTTTAAGTCAAGACTCTTAAGTTTTATAGGAAAGCACAATATAATTTGTAAGGAACAAAACGGATTTCAAAAAAATAAATCTACAACACTTGCTGCATTTTCATTAATTCAAAATATAGTTGAGAATATTGATAATAAGGTGCCAATAGTGGCCGTATTTTTTGATATGACAAAAGCCTTTGATATGGTGAATCATAGTACTTTACTAAATAAATGTGAAAAATACGGTATTAGAGGACAGGCACTTTTATGGCTTGATAGTTATTTGTCAAACAGAATGCAATGTGTGGAAATAAATAAAATTAATGAGAAAAGAGAAATGTTGAATTATAGATCGGCTTGTCGACAAAACAAATCAGGGGTGCCACAGGGCAGTATTTTAGGCCCCATCCTATTTCTTCTATATATCAACGACTTGCCACATATTATAAGTCATAAATCAATATTATTCGCTGATGACTTATCAATTATAATACCATGTAATAGAAATACTTCTATGTTCAATGACACTATTAATACAGCCATTAAAATAGTCCATGACTGGTTACATAGCAATGACTTAAAAGTTAATTTGACTAAAACAACCTACGTTCAGTTCTGTAACTATCAAACTAAACCACTAAAATTAAATATTGACTATAAAAATCAAAATATACAAGAAACGGACCATACAAAATTTTTGGGTATAATATTAGATAGACATTGTAATTGGAAACAACATATTGAGAGTGTTTGTATAAAATTGGAAAAATTTATTTATGTATTAAGACGTCTTAAGAATACAGCAGGGGAAAAAACTGCTCTTACAGCATACCACGGATATGTTGCTTCTGTACTTAGGTATGGTTTAATTGTATGGGGCAATTGTGCTCTGGTCAACAGAGTTTTTATAACTCAGAAGAAATGCATCAGAGCGATAGCCAATTTGAAACAGACAGATTCATGTCGGCCCCTATTTAAAAAATATAAATTGCTGACCCTATCTGGTTTATATATTCATCAGTGTAGTTGTTTTGTGAAAACACATCCTGATATATTTAAACTTAAATCTAATAATCCCTTACTTAGACCAAGAGACCCAACACGATTGTTAAAACCAATATATAGAAGTGCAATCTTTGAAAAAAATAGTTACAACATGATGATTAAAATTTACAATAAATTACCAACTGACATAAAAATGCAAAATTTTAGACTTTTTAAATCTAGACTTTATAATTGGTTATTAGAAAATTGTTTTTATAGTATTAAGGATTTTTTTGACATGTAAAATTGTTTGTTTTGACATATTTTAATATATAAATAATTTAATTTAATTGTTAGAAATACTTTAAAATTAATTCAATTTATAAAAGTAATAACGTGTATAAATTTTGTACGCCTGTTAGCAGGCTGAATACATTGAACGAATATTCATATTGTAAGACCTACTTGTAACATTGTATTCTGCAAATAAATAAATAAATAAATAAATTATCTTAAAACAATAATCTTATTTACTCAGCTGATATGATATGAAATTATGTTGAACATTGTGAACGTTGCTCTCAATGAGAGGTTGGTTTAGCTATGTTTTTTTAAACGTAGAAATACAAAATTCTTCGAGCACCCTCATGCAATATTTTATATTTCACATCATACACAATATTCCAAAATTTTAAATATTTATGTTTTGTAGGTACTATGATTTTATTTATTTATTATTTATTTATTTATTCTTTTGCACACAAAAATGTATACATGGCGGACTTAATGCCTGATGGCATTCTCTACCAGTCAACCGTCGCGTTGATCAGAGATAATAAGGCGGTGCACTTTAATAATTAATTGAAAGAAAAAAAGAAAATAGATATAACAAATAATTATAACAAATAGATACATAAAAATAATACATATATATACAGATGCAAATATATAAAAATACTAATATACCAATATAAAATATATAAGTTTATGGATTACATATAAATAAAATATAAATTTAAACTACATATAATAAATATTCATATAATCTCATGGAGTTTATATAATATCATATCTCAATAGAAGTTTGGTTGAATACTATTAAAGAAATTTGGAATAATGTTCACGCAAGGACCTCTTCAAGGTAAATTTGGTTTGACATCTTCTAAGACCAACAGGAAGTGCATTCCAAAGGTTAATGGCAGAAATAGTGAAAGATTGAAATGAGAAATTAGAGCGATGAGAAGGAGTATAAAGCAGGAGATTAGATGAAGAGCGAAGATCACGAGAATGTGATGAACTTAGAAACTGAAATAGAACAGAAAACAGTTGACAGAGAGTTCTAACACTCCTGCGCTGGCGAATAGGTATTATATTGTATTGTATAATTTTATTGTACGATCAACATAGTTTGGTACGATATCATACTATTAAATTCTTCTTGTGCCTTTAATATATAGTGGTGGCTTGTAATATATAGTGAGCGATAGTGGTCTATCGTTGTCTTCACCGACCGACAAATGTATTGAAAATAAAAGACATTTAAATTTGTACATTATAATTCAATATTGTCTTTTGTGCCTTTTAGTCTCATCTAATTTAAATGTTCCAACAAATAGTAAATCGACAAACAAGAACACTAGAAAATAAATCTTCTACCTATTGTAAAAGAGTTACAAATGCATAATTAAAAAAAACGAAGTCAGAGGCACTATCAATTCTTGACATTATAATGAGCGCAACATTTGATATGCTCACCCTCTCCCTTAAGAATTTTTGAATCCAGCATGGCGACAGGCAGACTAACCGCTATTTAACCTCTATTACGTTTTAAATACTTTCAACGTCATAAACTACATATTTTATTTATTTGTTACTATAGTATATTATTATTATGCATAATATTATTTACAAGAACTTATTTTTACTGTTGCTACTCGTGCCAAGCTGTCCATAATGAACAGCTTGACGTTATTCTGAACTCATTATGAAATTATAAACGTATAATATATACTTTAATTTAATACACATATAACACATAATATATTATATTAGTATTGTATGTATACAACCATTTTTTTATCTACATAAAAAGTTAAAGTTATTGATAGAATCCATTTAATAAACATACTACGATGCTTTCAACGTAAATGGATTTACGGTACCGAGAATCCCATAATATGAATGAACAGTTAACTAGAAAACATGTAGTGTTAAGTTTCCAACATGTAAAAAAAGGAATAATGTGATGAATTTATATTTTACACTAGTTGTACCTGCGACTTCGTCCTCGTGGAATTTAACTTTATTTTTCTAAAAGGAAAGACTCTTTCTAAAATTAAAAAATAGCCTAAGTTACTTCTTATTTCATCAGCTACCTGCTAATAAAAGTTCCGTCAAAATCGGTCCAGCCATTTCAGAGATTAGCCGGAACAAACAGACAGACAGAAACACAGACGAAAATTGTAGAAAATGTTATTTTGGTGTATGTTTTATATTCATATGCATTTAGTACAAAGGGTTATTTCAATATTACAAACAGACACTCCAATATATAAGTGCAATTAATAATATTAGAAACGTTAGGAAATGGAACTTAGCATGGATATGTAAATAGTAAAAGACAAGTCACTGCAACGTTATATTTTCAAATTAAGTACATGGCATGTTACCAAGGAGAAGTTCAATGCAGCATCTAATATCCATCTCTCATTCGCATTAAGCCGCTGCGCTGCAGCGCTGCAGCGAACACGTAATTAGATCAGAGCAAGGTAACAGTTTATCCACTAAAGTAAACATCGTGGCCACCAGACTCATCTCCACAGCTAAGAAATTCAATTAAACCAGCCAACTCCACGTCCCCTGGAACCTTTAGCACCGACGGAACTCATATACTACTGTAATTTGAGCGGTAGTAAATGCGTAGATGAATTGAGTCCTAGCGTGAAACACGTCATTTTCCTGACGTTGTCTTGTATTTGTGTATTTCATTTACTGACATATTATTTAGGTATAACAATAACGTTAAAAATAGTTTTTACGGAAATAAAACATCTTATTGTTATTTCCCTATTTTCTTTCTTTTCCTTCATGAAATGTACAATGATTTAAAAATAAATCACTAGAAAATAAAACATAAAAGCTGTTAGAATCCCTGACTGATTAAGGTTTACGTAACTTATGTATGTGTCAGTCTTCTGAAATTTATTACTATACCAATTATATATACAATAATTTACTTGTTTACTTATAGAGTCTACTCAAAATAAAAATGTTAATTTATTTCTAATAATCTTTACCTTAGCTAAAACTAAACCATAATTATAGTTCGTGTATAAGCTATTAACTATTAAGCTGAAGATACGTTAGTGTAAGAATTATACATTCGGCCAATTTCTACTCTACAGCTCTTAGAAGTTCTAGATTAATAGTCGAATAACTCTTCACTAATATTCAATTAAATACCCACGTAATACATATCTTCAAATGAAATCAATCTAAATCAACTTACGTCTGCGATTATATAACCGTAAAGTTAATTATTATGTATTATCACATATAACGCAATTATTTCCTCACTAGATATCATATCCGAATCTAAAGAATTCGTACTATTCTAATATATTACAGACGAACAGAAAAGGCTAACGGGGACTATACTTGAGAAGGGGCGAGTTTTGTTATATACGGCAAAAGCGTGTTCCAGTTACTCAAATGGAATCCTAGGCGCCAACCCGCTGCGCTGTTCGTGTGACTCCATTATGAACAACAAGTGGAAAGTTTATTGTATCTCGTTACTTATGTAGAACTAACTGAACTAAAACCAAATTTAACCGTTGAAATTTTCTGGTTTAAAATGTTAGGTACAGTTGAACATTTTAAAACTGTAATTAAATTAGACTTAAGAAGCAAAATACCTACACGTTTTGACAACGCATATAGTCAAAGTACCAAATTTTTAAGATAGATTATTCATAGAATGATCAGTCGTGAACCCCAGATCGAAAAATTATGTTATCAATTAACATCATCCAATTATGATTTGAGTAAACTGAAAATAAGCAAGTAATACAAAAAACGTCCTAAATCTGTGTATTTAGCATATTTTCAGTCTTTATTGTCATATGGTATCGAAGTCCGTGATAATGCAAGTCTTATAGAGAGCCCTGAAGCAACAAATAAAGAGCTATTAGAATTACGTGTGAAATCCATAGACACACCTCTGGTCATACGCCTGGCCAACCCCGTATTTCATTGAACATTTCAGTTACATCATTGCTCTTGGTTAGAAATATAAGAAAAGAGAAATACACATAGTAGATAAGAAGTACTATAACCATAAGTACATGATGCGAAATAGACATAAATTAAAATTACCGAGATCGTGATTTACTAAAACAAGGTAATTAAGACCAAAATATAATTTTATTTTGTGCAACATCCTTTTTTCAATGTGACTGAATATCTGACTTCAATGTAAAATATTATGTCATAATATTAATAGTGTTTTTTATTTATTTTATCCATGTATATTTTTAATTTATTATTTTAAATATTTAAAATTGTAATTGTGACACAATTATCTCTTGATATATAATTGTATCACCAGTGACATGCAATTGTGTAATGAGTTTTAAACATTTGCGAATAAAATAATATCGATATGAATAAAAAGAATATATATAATATAATAGGTTTTGTAATATAAAAAAAGATAACTCTAACTTACCTATCAATGCATATTTTAAACTATTTGAAATTAGAAAATGTTTCTCTTATACCTTAGCCGCTTAGGTGTTATAAGAAAAAGCTACATTCCCGCACAAGGGGGAGTCATATAATGTTACTCTTATTTCAACCAAAACAGTATCAGTATTGCATAATAAATTGTCAATCATGCCTAAAATGTCAGAACTGATTATTCGATTTTGCTCTTTATAAAAAAGGCTTCAAGATTGTTTTCTTTGTTAATGAAATTCAAATTCAATACAAAATATCTTTATTCATGTAAGTCTATAACAAACTCTTATGATATGTCAAATCTACCGTCAGTTCGGAATGATTTCGAGATGAGAAGAACTGAATCCATCGATCGAACTATATAACAACATTGGTTAACTTATCAATCACCAAAATTCTACGAATAACAAACGATGATGAAGTATGTAGGTACATTCTACTACATAATGACACTTAATGAATTTGCCCCTAGATCACTTAACCGACAGGGCCGGTAAAGAGTGTAATGTGTGGCGGGAGACAAGATGGATATCGTCTATCGGGTAAGGTGACGCGTTCAAATGAGATTTTGATTGATCACCGAACTTTCAGAGGGGCGATTCCTTCGCCGTCCGTTAATTTCAACGTCTGAAGGAAAAGCGTTCTTTTTTATCATTTTCTTTTATTGAATTAACTAATGTGCGTACAGCAATTAGAGAGCTTCAAAGAAAAACAGTGATGTTCCTCCAATAGAAAAATTGAACCTTATAACTAACTATATATAACTGCTCTATGAAGAAGCAATTACATAGCTAAAATAATATCTTCTGCTATATAAATAGAAGCCAAATCTGACTGTTCGGACTACCTACTAATAGCTATTTCGAAGCATTCCGACTAGGGTTGCTTTGAAATAGCTATTTCTAAATCTACTCTAAAACTGGATTTCAATATGATACTACAGCAAAATATTTTATGATCAGTATACATTGACTGAATATAAATATTATACTTTTGTTAAAGAATATTATTTTTTTATTTTCTGAATAAGTTTAGAGAATGATGCTTTTTGCACATTGGTTTCACGTGTCCACGACAAAAACATCGAATTCATAGACATAGACACTACAGAAAATACTATTTTAAGTCTTTCAGTAAATCGTACAGAAGTATTGATAAACATTAGCTTATCAATACTGTTGTACTTAATTAGGGCAACATCATCTGATTAGAGAATATAAGTTATTCAATGTTAGACAATACAACTTGGATATAAACTACACTAAGTCGCCTAGCTGACGCATTGACGGTATGGTTAATCCTTCACTTACAAGGAGAAATGTATTCCTGGTTGTGCACGTTTATGGATCAATACCATCAGGTTATATTCATAGATTGAGAAAAAAGTAGCCTTGCAGTATGGGATGTTGTCAATAACAGGTCAATATACAAACTTTGTAATATTTGCAAAGACTTACTCTGATACCCAATTAAAACATAGTAAATCAAAGTTTTAACTGAGGTATGTTCTAAACAGATATTACTGACCGACTTATTATGGCGTCGTATTGCGTATCAAAAACCAATCGCTGTGCGTACCTACCCCGGGGAGCTATCGGACAATGGTCAGACGAGACAAGATCGATAGGGAAAGCTTATCTGTCTTTTTTTACGACCAATCTGACCTTTAGTATTAGATGAATGGATATGAAAATTTTTGTATGAAATATTTATGATTTCATTAAGGTACTTCAACTTTGCCTATTATTAAAGATATAAATACCGGAGTTTACTAATTACAAACCATATACTTCACGAATTAATATTTTTTAATAAGAAGCAGATTAATCAAAGCGATTATCCATCTGATAACTTTAGTATTCAGGCATAAAATAATATTTGTATTTTCACTATAACGTTTCGTTCAGTTGTCTCAAGTTGAACAGTATATGTACGAGTACGTCATATATCCACCAGAAAATCTGTAATGGTTTTTCAAATAAGTGCCATGGTTCAATGCCTCCATCTAACTGACTAAATCTCCTCTCGCCCGTTAAATAACATTAATAAACCTGCAAAAAGAATTCCTACGTTGACAAAAGATAACTGATTCGAGCGAGTAAATCATGGTATAAGTTTATCTGTACCTGTTAAAAATATACGAGTACGTGATATTCTTAAAACGTATGTATAATTGCTTCTTAGGTTAATTAGTACATTTATGCGAACCAAATCCAGCAACTTCACTTAATTAAGATTCAAAGTATGTTTTAATTTAGAACATGGTCTGTTTAACATATTAAATATGTTAAACATTAAAAATTATTCAGCTCTTCTAATTATATAGTAAATACCTACTCAAAAACATATATACAAATTTAAACATCCTAACAGTCATTTTTGTAATATTAACAACGTGCCTTCAAATACGTTTTCCCTATAAAATATATCTGCGTAGAAAATTATTCATATTAATGTCAATCAACCTCACAAAAACGGAATAACACAAAATGGTATATCGAAGGCATTTTATCAGGAAATTGCTGAAGCGCTATTACGCAGACAGTAGCGTAGCGCCTATACGTAAACTAGGTTGCGCGCCACTCGTCTAGGGCGGCGGCCGGCCGCCCGATCTACAGGGGGTGACATCGGGTGTCGTATCGTAGCAACGGGCCAGCATCCCTGCCAGTGTGGTGTGTAAAGCCGCTTCGAACGCTCGCTCGTCACGCCGCTGATAATATTATCGCCCGGTGTCGAACGATTCCAAATTTGAATTTAGTGTTGTGACAATCAAAATGTTTATGTTGTTTATTTTACTCACTGTGTACTTGATAACACTCTGCCATGGTTGATCTAATATGATAATGTATCTGTATTAGGTGTGGGATAAGGAAAAGTACTGCGAAGTAACTTCATCTAGAGGAAAGGTACTTTTTCGGTTTCGGTAAGTTTTAATTTCAAGTAACAAACATGTAATAACATGTACAATTACATAGATAACACAAAATCATACCTTTGTGTATTCTTTTAGTGTTTATTTTAGTAATTAACCTACAATGTATTTTGTATATGAAACATGTGTACATCTGCGACCTATTTGTCATAATGTAATTGCTTTCGTCCGTTATTTTCTTTTATTACCCACACTTCAGTTAATTAAGACTGTAAATATGAACTGACTTTGTTTTTAATTAATTAACGTTAGCCTTTCAAAGTAAGTGATATCTACTACGAATGAGTAAGAGTAGGTATCGTTATTCACTTCCGCATGTTGTATTTAAATTGTTTATTAAATTGAAATTTATAAATAAACAGAAACTGCTGTAAATTATTATAATTATTTTGTGTACTATGTACGTCGCTCCTTGCTTAATTATGAAATTCATATCCTGGAAGAGAAAAGAAATATGCTTAGTATTAAAAGGTACTATCGTAATTATCAATGTAAGACATACTTGCATGTCTATCTATATACAAACTCATTAACTACATTGATTGTTCATGAGAAGGTAAATAATAACATTCCACTTGTATTTTTAGGTTCTTGAATAAGTCGGATCGTTTTCTTTTCTTTATTTATTCTTCATCCCTTATTCCACCCCCATGGTGGAATAAGGGATGAAAACATTTTTAGATAGAAGATAGACTAACATAGTCTTTAGATTAAATAAACAAATAGATTATATCATAAGAACATTCTTGTGATATAATCTATTTGTTTATTTAATCTGTATAAAATTTAATTTACAGTAAAATTAATTATGATCCGTTTAGTTATGAAAATGTAAATAGACATACAGACTTTTGCACTTGTAATGGGTATAAATACGGATTGACTGTGTTTTCTCGATTTTTCTAAACAACTAAATGACTTGTGCAACTTATTCTGCGTCATATTTTTACTATCTTAGCGAGATTTTTTATTGTAGCTCCAGTACTATTAGTCGTAGCGTGATGTTGTATAGCCTATGACACTCACAAATAATGCGGCTTTCTATTGCTAAAAGAATTTTCTAAATCAGTTCCGTAGATCCAAAGATTACCCCATACAACCTCAACAATATTACCTCTTTATAATGTTAGTGTAGTATATCTATACTATAGTGTAGTTACACTTTGTAGTAAAGTAGAAACGATAGTTGCAATTTTTAATGTAATAAATAAAATTAAAAATTATATGTTAGAATATTAAACAATATTAATATCAAATGTAAACTATATTGGATACAATTTTTATAAATTATTCACAATATTGCATTGCGCATGATTTCTGGTAAACGATACAAGAACTTTTATTCTTCATGAATAACCTCGTTTTGGCACAGAAGTTTTAAAAAGGGAATTTGTTATTCAGTGATTGATTACATACAGGTAACCATTGTAATATGTATATGTTACGTGATTTGAGTATATTTCGTGTTCAGGACCCAGTTTAAACAAAGAATAAACAAATTTATAAGATTTAAACAATCAATTATTGTACAATTATCAATAAACGTAAGCATTATATTCAATTAAAGTTTCATATCTGTTTCTTTCTCTCAGATATCTAATAATGACTTTTAAGAAAATAACCTATAAATTAATTCTAGACAGACAATAATTTTTTATCCGAAGTCGACTCTGTACAAATTCATCTCTGTAGTCAGTTCAATCTCAACTATATTTTCTTCTAAGCAAGTTTGCTTTATAAGATGTGTATCGGCTTGAAAATAATCAAATTAGAGGTATTGTCTGCCTCAGTATCCTATCCTCTCATTCTTAGTACTTCAGAAAGGCAACGTCTGAGGAGAAATATACATGCCGACATGACAGCCATAATGCTGTTGTGGATGTGGTTGCCATTCTGTTGACCGAGGTTATTTTTTCTTCTTTAAGAACTTCATAGTCACATTTATTAAATACGAAATTTATTAAATTTAAATATCACTTTTATTGTTTAATTTTTTGTGCATGTCATCGTTGCTTCCAATTATACCTATTAACCCCAAATTAAATTATACGGGACTGATATTTTTAACAAGAGGAACACGACCAGAATAATAAAGTCATAAGGTCACAAACGGCAAAGGTCGAATAGGCGTTTTGTACGTAATGGTGGAAAATCCCGTTTGAATCGCCTACGTAATGTTTCTGGTTCACCACCTTAAATGTTGTATCTTATATCTATTTTTATTATGTTAAAGAACACCAAATATTTAAATATTTCAACATCTTAAAGATAAAGAAAGACCTGTTTTTATGTTTATGGAACATCATAAGTGTATATCCTTTTTATATATATATATATGTATAGACAATGCTTGTGTATTTTACATTTTCTGTATAGCACTTTTGTTAAAATGTAAATTTTAATTTTGATGTTATTGAAGTGAGAATGATTTTTGTGATATAAAAATCTTTAATATTTGCCAAATATATGTGTTGTGTCGACTGGTAGAGATCTCTTTTAGAGATAAGTCCATATTTACTTAAATTGTCCATAATTAAGATAGTACTGTATGTGTTGCTGTGTGTCAAAGTGCAATTAACTTTATATTACACACATTTGAAAGTAAAATAATGGGACTTGATGGTTGTAGCCATGATGATAGGTAATCTGATACTTTATTAATTAGTAAGTGAATACGATAAATAAATGTCTGGTTAAATTAGCTACTGATCTACACACACAACAGCTTAAAAGTAATAGAAGTTAAATTAAATCTCTACATAGTATAAAAAAAAGTCACTTCCGCTGTCTGTTCGCTTAGATAGAGTGATTCAAGAGGAAGGTTTATATGTATAATACATGTACACTCGTGCAAAGCCGGGTAGCTAGTATATATACATAAATTAGTACTGACCCACTTACAGCTATACATATATAGCTTTCCAATTTATAGAGATATACATTATATATTATTTATTTATTATTTATTAAAACTTTAATGCACAAATACATAAATAAAGGTACACATGGCGGACTTAACACCTCGAGGCATTTTCTCCCAGTCAACCATTGGGCAAACAGAGATTCATGTTGGCGGTGCATTAACAAATTGAAATTCTAATCAAAAAAAAAATAAAATAATAAGAAGATCACTTTAATATGCTTAAATATAAATACACATGCAAATATACTTATGAACTATAATACATAATATGAATAAATAATTATACATATATAAATATAACTACATACACGTACGTAACACACATACATACAAATACACATACAATTATAAATTTATACAAATCAACAGGGAAATTCAGATACATAGAGGTGGTTGGGTGGAGGAATAATACTACAAGGATAACAGGAGCCTACACTAGTTCTGGGAAAGGTGATTGCGTAATTTGGATTTGAATGTGAATTTTGAAGAGCTGGACCTAATGTCAAGGGGTAACATTGTTTAATGGCCTGTAAAGTGAAAGATTTAGAAATGAAGCTCGTACGATGAGCAGGAACGTGGAGAAGTAAATTCCTAGACGGACGAAGGTTACGATAAGAGATGTCCCCATGAAAATGAAATTTGGTATTAAGATACTCGGGAGAGTTAGGATCGTATAGTAATGAATAAAGAGTACACAAGAGACGAACAATTCTTCGTTGGCGGATTGGAAGCCAATTAAGCTGAGAGCGGTAAAAAGAGATGTGGTCGTATTTACGGAGACCGAAAATAAAACGTATGCAATTATTGAGAAGACGATCCAATTTGTTTAAAAGGTCCTCATTCATGTCCGAGCAGCACACATCTGCATAATCAATAATGGGTAGTACCAGAGACTGAATAAGTAAGATCTTAGTACTGGTAGGAAGGAAATTTTTAAACCGGTATAAATTGCGCAAGGTGTACGTAACTTTACGACTGACCTCATTGACGTGATTATTCCAGCTAAGGGTGGTATCAATCGTGAGGCCAAGGTCTTTGACATGCGTGCAGTAAGAAATAGACATTTTATTAAAAATTATCAGAGGAACAGACGTCAGGTTCGTTTTGCCGAGTTGTCTAGCTTCCCAAAATGATTGCTTGGCATTTGCTAGGATTGACAGTCACCCCGAACCTAACCGCCCAGTCCTCAATGTAGGCAAGAGCATCGTTTAACCGACTTACAGCTTCAGATATTCTTTCTACTTTTTGATAGTACAGCTGTAAATCGTCTGCGTAAAGATGGTAAGAGCACTTGAGATCATTAGTGAGGAAGTTAATAAAAATAGAAAATAATAACGGAGACAATATACATCGCCTTGAGGGACACCAGCGACCAATTCGCACCAGTCAGATAGAGCTTGGTCATAGCGAACAGCCTGCCGGCGACCCTGAATATAAGAACGGAACCAACTAACGGCCGCGGAGGAGACCCCAAGATGAGAGATAATGCAAGAAGGACGTCATGGTCGACTGTATTGATTTGAGAAATCAATTAATATAAGGATGGTAACTTTGGAACTTTCCATGCCCTCTCTCACATCTTCAGTCACTTTGAGAAGTGCTGTAGCACTATGCCCAAGACGGAATCCAGATTGAAAGGGGCTCACAAGTTTGTTTCCAAAAATGAAATTAGAAAGCTGTTTGTGAGCTGCCGCTTCCAAATTTTAGAGAGGTAGGGCAGAATAGAAATGGGCCGAAAATCCTTGAGAAGAGTGGGAGATGATACCTTAGAAGTGGAAGGACGAAAGCATTTAACCAGATAGAAGGGAAGGTACTAGAAAGTATAGAGCAGTTAACAATGTGAGTGATCAAAGGAAGTACATGTTCAAGTATGAGAATAATCATGATTCTACTCACATCATCAACACCAACACAGTTGGATTTGATGGATGATATAATCTTACGGATCTCCTCGACGGTCACAGCAGTAAAAGAGAACATATCCGAGCATAAGCTAGGCCAGGAATGTGGCTTTTTTGATAGAAGCACTTAGCGGTTGTCTATTAAGATCATCTAGTGAAAAGAGTGGGACAGTATCGCTGGTTTGTTTGCACAAACCGAGCGACTTGAGGAACTTTTTTAAGCAAATTCGAATGAATATATTGGCGTTTGGCTGCTCTTACCATGTAATTACACCGATTACGAGCCGTTTTGAATGACGACCAGTTCTCGTCAGTGCGATTCCTCTTAAACTTACAAAACGCCTGATTGCGTCTCTTCATCGCCATGCGAACGCCTCTCGTGATCCAAGGGGCAGGCGGTTTTCTTAGTTTTATACCATGCGATGGAGCATGTTTGATGTAAAGCTGGTGGATGCAAGTGTTGAACATTGACAGTAGGAGCTTCAGTAACACAGTCCCAATTAACCGATTGAATATCTTTTCCTAGTGCCTCCATATCAATCCTAGCTAAATTGCGTATTTCTTTAATTACGGGTTTACGTTTAACTTTATTCACGTTATAAGTAACATATATTATGTCATGGTGAGATATACCTGGTGCCGGAACTTGACCATGATTGAGAACGGAATCGGGAGAGGAAATATAAATGTGGTCAATCCAACTATCAGGATAGTCTATGTTGGTATGAGTGGGCCCAGTCGGTAACAAAGTTAACCCTACTGAGTTAACAATATGACCTAGTTTACGGGAATTTGCTGTATCACGGATGAGGTCAGTATTAAAATCACCCATGATTATATGGTGAGTGTGCTCGGACATAATGGATTCAAGAATTGTTTCCAATTCCTGAAAGTAATCTAGAGATGGGGGACAATAAATAACACCTAGAACGATTTTGGTCCCCTTGACATAAGTACAAATAAATAAAAATTCAGCGTTAGCGGAGATGGGGGAAGAAGCCAGTACTTCGTATTTAAAAGAAGTCCGCAAGTAAATTGCAACACCACCGCCTCGTTTCTCCAAGCGGTCATTACGAATCATAACGAACCCTGGGAGACTGTAATTGGAGGACGGCATAGATGGTTTGAGCCAACTTTCAGAAATTAAAATAACATCAACATTAATGTTGTAAAGCATGTTAAAAAGTTCACCGTGATGTTGAGGAATGCTTTGGGCATTCAGGTGACAAATATTGAGGCTAAAAGGGAAACGCTGAAATTCGTCATTGAGAAGGGAAGAAAGACATTCATTTAAAGAAATATTCGGCGACTGGATTGAGGGATTTGAGTCATCTAATGCAGAAAAAAAGAATCGTCATCAGACATACGAAGTTCTTTCTTTTATAAAAAATAAAAAAAAAAAAAAAAAAAAACTATTTGTTGATTGTATAAATCAATAAATAAATATTAATAATACTAAAGTAATATAAAAATAGAAATAAAAAAAATAATATATAAAAATACAACTAATAATATTATTTAGTCTCTGCTAGAGCCCGCCGGCCGTCTGTTAACAATAAAAAAAAAAACAAAATACATATATCCAATCAACATGTACAACAATTAGATAGAATTACTAATATTGTACAAAAAATAAAAAAATCTAAGTCAACAATCACTACGCGAATAATGTTGAGTGAAATCGCGTATAGAAAAAGAAAATTAATATTTGACAATCAGAATAAAGTAATCGGAGAAAGTGTCATCTGACAGCTGTCACTTGACACATTACACAGATTATATGCAGATGTAAACATAGAAGTCAAATTATTATAACACTAATAATTAAAGTAAACGAGTAAAATCACAAATATGAGGGTGAAACTAAAATAAAATTACGCAGTAGTGATTGCTATATAACATTGAAATTGACCGGATAATACTAAATTCCAACTACTTAACACTAATGCTTGACCCGCATACCACGACGAGTTCTTGAGTATCCAGAAACCTTATGGACTCGCTGAGCTGACTGGGAAGCTGGATCCGGCAATTTAGACGATGTGGGCTCGCTGGATTTGGGAATTATAGCGTCCAAATCATCAATGTTGTTAATGCGGCGGTGACCGCCAGACGGATCTTTAGTGTATATATTACCGCTTAGCGTCCAAACGTTTCTCATACCTAACCGCTTCCGGGCCTCGAGGAACAATTCCTGCCTCCGTCGAGTCAAGAATTCGGAAACAACAAGCATGGTCCCCTTCAATTTAGTCTTGCTTTTCCAAATTAATGAACTGAGAGCAGGATTAATGGTACGGAATATAATGGGTCTACAACGGCCCTCAATCGCCGTACCTAGGCGATGACAACTAGAAATGTCAGAGGCTTGGACATCGGGTAGCTTGAGGTGATCCTTGCAGATATGGCAATCACAGAGGCCAAGTCATCGCCACTCTCTGGAACTCCGCCAAGTAGAAGATACTTCCGTCTGTGTCTCATCTCTATTTCATCAGTTGTTTGGATCAAGTATGCTATTTGCTGACGAAGAAGACCCAAGACTTCATGAGTATAGATCTTAAATTCATTAAATTCATTGGACAATTGAGCGATTGTGAGTGTATCCGTTGTTTGAGGAGTAATAGCCTGGAGTTTACCTTCAAAACTCGCCATCATCTTAAGAAGTGTGTTCTCCAATGTCTTCTGTGTAGAGGCCAAGTCAGCAAAGTTCGCCATCTCCAAAGTGTTAAGTGTTGTGACAAAAATGAGACTGGCCGGCAGGATTATGCAGATATTTGGTTATTTAATACATGTAAAGATATGCTAACACTTTATATTAATCTTTGGCCAATAAACAATGCACTTAAGGTGAGATAATATTATTTTAGTTAATAAAAACAAATTAATATAAAATTTGAAGAGAGATATTTTAAGTGTACAACTACCCGCCGTAATATATACCTATATATCAAAAATTTCTCCATGATTACATTAGATAACAAAGCTCCGATGTGCGTTCAATATATGAAATAAATTACTTAATTTCCAATACTGTATGCGTTTGAACTCCTTATGTCTCGAGGAGAAATACATCAGAAAAGCGATAAAGCAATTTGGGAACGTATCACACTACGCACACACCGCCACGTTGTCTCATCCATCATTGCCTAATATATTATGGTATAGGCTGGTAGCTTATACGTTGGTAAATATCTAACAAATCTGTCTTATCTTTTCGAAAGCGTTTATTAAAATAAGTATGTGTGTATTATATGATTCTAAATACATACATTCAAAATAGATAATATTTAGTATAGTCAATATATACTCGCATACATTGGTCACCACTGTATACTTCGAAACACTATCAAAACTTATACAAAATTTAACTAACAAATTCCTTGAAATTACTGCTTACGTTTAGTATGATGTAGATCTTTCATTATCTATACAAAAATTATAAATGTGAAAGTGTGAATATTTGTCTGTTTGTTACGACTAAGTGGATTCTAATAACCTTTGACCTTAACATAGATTACCTTATCTACTAACTTTGTTCTTTATTATCTATCTTCACGTGAAATTACATAAAAATATACCATGTCTGTCATGTCACCCAATTCGTGGACAACACAACACAAGGACAGGTAATTACTAGGGTATATTTTAAAAAAGCAGACGATGTCGCAGTTAACAGCTAGTTCTTTATATATCATACGGCACCACTATAAAATTTAATTCGCATATCTTCTTGCAAACTTTGCAAATATCTCACAGGGCGCTTTCGCTCTTTGACTTAAGCATGTGGCTTTACGAGGACCTTTCTAAATGTACCAAGTAAGCTAGTATTTATTATAACGCCTCCTTGGAGGTTAGAAATTGCGTGTCATGAAAATAGATAGTCATTATTAGACCCGTGCGGACTTCCTAAAGCCTTCTCATTGAACTAAATCAGCATAATGTTCTCACGATATTCGATTCAAAAGTGAGCTGTATAGTTTAGGTCATAAGGCTACTAAGTTGATGACTTACTGATGGGTACAGTAATATATAAGGACATATAAACTAAGTATTCATAAAAGAGGAGACAAAAGTTATAGAGCAAGTGTTGTATTCCAATATTTAAGCGTTTACTGTTACAGATAGTTGTCAAATATGATGTAATTTAAATGAATGAGGAAGTATCCTTAATCAAAAGATTTATTCTATATGAAAAACATCTTAAAATAATAATAGAAACAAAGGGCTTTTCAGATATTCTTATACCGCGAGGTTGTTATGACGTCATAGAATCGGCCACCCACGTAATCCTGGAATGTAAAGCCATGGGCTCCCAATGTGCACAAACCCTCTGAACAGTGAAGATGCTCTACAAAGCCTTTGAACTTAATAGGAAACTTTTGTGTTTCTAAGCTGAGTTTAACTGATTAAATTAGAAATACCTCTGTATGCACAATGCTACGAATGCATTACCTTGTCACATTCAGCTGCGTACCTAACGTTACAACAATTATATTTTGCTAGTTGGCCCAACAGACATTGCCGGGTCTTATTGAATGCGGAAATTATCAAAAAACCAAGGCTAAAATACTCGATAGTTTTCTGAAAAAAATTTTAATACGTAAATACCTTCCACAGAGTTAATACTTTACCCATTTCATTCATCTTTTTTTATTGTTTTCTGATAAAAATAATAAAAAATAGATGAATGAAGTCGGTTAAGTCGTTCTCAATTTATTGCATAACTTCGTGAAATATAGATAGATGATATATGGAAAATGATAATGAGTACTATATGTATAATAATTATTTGTGTGTCGTAGTTTTTGAAATGGCAGCGTCTACGTCACTTTGGACCACAATATGTGTTCTCTTATAATGAACCTTATTTTCTACACAAACTTGTGCAATAAAATATACTTGCATTTTGGTCCAAAAAATTTTAAAGAAATCTGACTAGAAAATGATTTATTTTTTTATTTTTAACACAAAGACACACCTACACATACCATCCACAAATGATGGATGAATGGAAATGATAGTACAGCTACTTTTTTGATGAACAATAACCGCGGTAACAATATTTACATTAAAAATTTTTTTAAACATAAGTAATCCCCACTCATTACCAAAATAAAACAATACAATATTATTTTCGTTTAGTTTTTCGAAAACATAAAATTGATCATAGTAATTATTCCTTATGTGTGAACTAACTTACCCGCGCAACTTCGCCTGCATCACACTTGACATTTATATATCAGTAAAGTTTTTGCGTAACAGAGTAACGTACTTCCATACATCCATAGTCAAAAACTTTCGCGTTTATAGTATTAGTAAGATTTAATACCTTCTTCTAGAAGTTAGTTAAAAATGTGCGTGTCCGTACATCAACAACCTCTCTACGTGATAACTGCGCCACCTTCCATTCTCACGTGCGCTATCTCATCTTGCCGGAGATGATACGGGTAGGTACAAATATAATTTAAGGGAAGGACCCTTAGGTATTTAAATATCTATGGTGATGGTACATTAACATAATTAACTGTCAAATATCTGAACTTTTGCTTAGTTATACTAATAGTCTTGTTCAATGAACACAAATTTCGACAATAACCCAAGATAAAGAATTTTCTTAATATTTGTGCTAATTGAGAAAATGGTATAATTATAAGAAAAAATCCATTTATATTTCTATTGTAGCTATAATAGATTTTTATGAATATGTTATTTTTCTATTGCATAGTGTCGCAAAGTTATCGTAAAGAGTACATAATACATGTTTATTTGTACAAATAAGTGAATGAAGCAAGAAGCAAAGTTATATAATATAAATTACAATTAGAATTTATATTTCTCTGCATACTTCGTAAAACCTATATATCTATATATATATATATATATAGACTGGGTTATATATTTATATATATAATACATACATTAATTATAATATTCGACTATTTTTCGATTCATTAATGCTAGTTGTAGTAAAACAAAAGAAAATTAAACTTTTCATACGTAATTACTTATTTGTAAAGGTATAAGCTAAATGAATATAAATTAATCCCATTTTGATAAATACACATACCTATTCAAACGTTAATCTAGCCTTTTAAATACAGTATACATTTTTGTTGAAGCAGAAACCTTTATATAATTCCGAAATATTCTCTAGATATGAGATATTCCAAAATAATCTCCTAATCCTTCGGGGTCAAAATAGCCTTGGTAAAGGTTACAGCTGTTTTAGAATATGAACCGGAGAAAGTCTAATGAAATATTATGTCTATGCTGTCTTCCCTTTCTACCTTTCGCACTTAGATTATAGTGAAAAAACCAATTACTTACAAAGATAAAAAATATATAATACAATAGTAGTAACTTCTTTCTCTTTATATATTTAGGAGCTTAGAATCACAATAGTGATGTTAGCTCCGTGTTGGCTTCTTAATTAGTTACATATTAGATATTTATAATACATCTAAAATTTAACACAAATATTACCTAGTTAAACTTTTATCTACAAATTTATAAATTAGTACAGATTGTTACAATACAGGTTCTGAAAAAATAATAAATTTTGTTTAAATTTAGTTCTTTCTGTAAGATTTCTCTTTCAGTCTCATTCTTGACACAATCAACAAATGTTGAAAATCACCAATTTCACCACATGTTTGACAATTGGGAGAGTAAGCAACTTACACTCATTAATATCACATATCACAAAAATTACAAATTGTATAAAAGTAAATATTTAGAATACAGGTTTACTTAATAACAAAATCTTTAGATATAAAAGGATTTTTGTAATTTTCAAGTCAACAGATATTATGAAATATTATTTTTCTTTATCTCGATTTATTGGAATCTTTTTAATATATTTTATATGTTGCTTCAAATTATTTTCATTTAATTTTTAAGTCAGTTGAAAAGTTAATAAAACATCAGCAGATAGTAGCTACTTAGTTTATGAAAATATAGTTGTAACTTTAAAAGTAGTTTCTGTGAAACTGAAACTTAACATGTTGTTTAGTATGAGTTACTGTAGGATTTGTTTTCACCTGCATCTTTCAATTTTTGCAGAATTCACTATATTATATTTTATCTGACTACTTAGTTTTACCAATTGTAAAGTAGTGAAACGTTATTGAACAAAGATGTTGATAGAGTACGAGTTTTCTAATCGTTATACACATTTTGATCACCTGAGTCATCTATCGTAGGTTTAATTGCTTAATTTTAAATATTTGTATAATATAATATAATTATATTCTATAATATTGTAAATATAATCTAACCTAACATATATATATAAGTAAGTACCTTTTATAAATCCAGCACGCTCTACTTAGTTTTATACTAAATAGCACTGTATGAATTAAGAATTAATATAATGTTTACGAATATTATTAAATTGTTCTACGAGCTGATGGCAACCCTCGGGTAGTTAATTAGTAAGATTATTGTAGAAAATTAAACTTCCTCATAGCTAACGGAACAAATGGTCAATTCATTGTTAACAGCCGATAGAAATTTCAGAAGGCCGGAAGAATTAAATTTGAAGTAAAAGCGGTGAAAGCGGACTTCAATTTGAGGGAGAATCTAACAATAGACCGTTATTAATATTAATGTTATTCTACACTCTAAACTGGCATTACCAAAAGCTTTTACTTTGGCTCGCGGCTTATGCAAAATTTTCAGGTTCAATATGCAATTGTAGTTTTTATCTATTTTTAATATCTTTTCACAGTTTGACTGTGGTAGTTAAGAATAAAGTTATTTTATTCCATCTAGTAAAGCCTGGCGGCTTCGAATGAGTATTTGACATAAAACTCAAGAATTATAAATTTTAACATTTAAACATATACCTCCCTTATTGTTGCGTCGAGAATTATTTATAAAGAGCACATTACAACCAAACACCAGAAATGTTTGGTTGTGATATACTCATGGTAAATAGAAATAGAAATAATGTTTATTTATATTATTATTATTTTAAAAGAAACCTAATGCATACAAGCATTTTTTAATGTATTGATAATTAAAATTTTTATTTATTTATTTTATAAATTATATATTAAGTTGGAAATTTTTAATTATAAAAATTAATAATGAATCTTGAATGATTGATTTATTCCATTTGATGACGTTTATTTTAAGACTTATTTTACTCTAACATTTACCTTTTTTGCTATTTTCCTTTTAAATAACTTATGAAAGTTAATATGGCATGTAATAGATACAAACATAATAATATTATAAACTCTTAACTATTTACTTATAGAAATCTTAAAAACTCATTTTTTGGTATATTTTATCTCTAACAAGTCAACATCGAAGATCTTAATACTAATATGGTAATAAACAAGTAATTATAGTAGAAAAGTCAGACATTATCGAAGTTGAAGTTTCTCCGCTTTTATCAAGGGGCTAATATAGCAAATAATAAACGTCTCCTTCTTGAGCATAATAAATTGATGATTTCAGTAATGCCATAACACAGTGACATTGATTAATATTACCGCTGTATGATTTATCATTGTATCATGGTACAAGAATGTTTATCTATATTGCTGTTAAAATACTCGAGAATGTTTTTAAGATGTAACTAACAATCTGCCCTGGCTTTGCATGGGTATTTTATTAACTTTCACGTAATATAAATGCCTAAATCTTTCTCAGGAATCACTCTGTTGATAAATCAATGTTTTATAAAAATCTGTTAAGTAGTTTTTGAGATTATTGGGATCATACATACAGACGCGGCATAGGAGTTTTATAATATTTTAAAATGTAGTATATTATCTACCACTTACATTGTCCTACTAATTTTATTCTTTTAGAAAGCCACTTCTTTAATAGTTGAAGGGATAAAATAAATACATACATATTTTTTTATATTCACTCTTTATTAATGCAATATTGAAGTATGGTATAGCCGTATATTTTATATTAAACCTTAAAATCATTATAAGTAGGCAATAACGTAAGATGTTCAAACTAAATAGTAGACCAATTTGAGTGGAAAGGTCGACGAAGGGTTTCCTTTGAGAATATCGTATTCCTGAATTTGGGAAATTAAAAAATACTGTTATTACTCTCGTGTGGTAGAGGGAAAGCAGGATATAATTTTTATAGGCCGTATAAATAAGAATAAATTTTAATAATATTGCTATTATAATATGAAAGATGCAGGTAGAAAAATATTTTTGCATCTTGTATATATTTCGAAGTTTAATATTTGATATACAATTTGGATTTGGATAAATGTATAGTTTAATATATTTCTAGAATGAAATAAAGTATACACATAATTATAATTATGCACAATGTCAAAAAATACATATAATATTTAATCTCACATAGAGATGTTTTCCAGTTGTGCAGCAATTTTAGTATATAACTACTAGCTTTACTATATGTAGTAATTAGCACTGTTTTAGACAACTTTGTTTTTCTAGTTACAGTGAAGTGACTTTGATGTGGTATTTAGATCAAACTCCAGCTCTTAATTCGCATTAGAAGATATAACTTTATCTACTATTGGAGTACTTAGCTTCTGTAACAAACTTTCTCTAACAATAAATTATTACAGTAGCTTAAGACTTTGTGGTTTAATTTATATAATATCAGAATATAAATAAATACGATTCTAAAAATTTCACGGAAATGTAGCTTCGTATAACATCAAATATAATTATATACTCGCATCTCAAAAGCGAAATTAACACTGACTCATTTCACAAAATGTCTAAAACAACGTGACCTATATACGACGGTAAAATTTGGCAGATATTCCTTGTTACAACTTAATTAGAAGTGAACATAATTCAATAATGACCACAGACACATCGCATTATATTATTACATACATTTTAAATTTACGTAGTTGGCTAACGGATTTTTTTTATTTATCTAAATAATATGTTTAGACGACACACATAACACGACACAGCAAATTATTTAGACTTAAACATAATCATTCTAGCTAGACATGCTGGAAAATAATCTGTATTACTTGGTTGGAACATGGTAACTATCGCATATATACTATATATGAATATGATAATCGACGTAATATAACAACGGAATATAACATTGTAGTGTGGCATTCTGTCATTTCTAAATACAAATTGTTTTAAATACCCCTCTACACAGTCATGTACTTATATATTCACGTATCAGAACAACTTGCAATTTAAACTGTTGTTTGTGAGGTATCTGAGCAGACGTCTTTGTCTACCTTCGGTTTCCACCAAATTTATGCTTGCATGCATTTACACGCAATATATTATACTTAATAAGAGCCGAAACGTGTTTATTCCAGTAAAAAAGGATTTCCTGAATTTCTCCTAGTAACTGAAGATAATTGGTTCGTGTGGGTGTAGCCATGAGAAGCAGCTAATAAGGTAATTAATGAATTATCTCAGTTGAGCGACGGTAGCGATAAATCAAAATACCAAATGAATGCAACCCCACACGGAATGGAATTAAACAATTATTCAAATGATGGCGCACTGAAATGTGAATGATATGCATATTCTGTTAAAGTGTCGGTTCACAATGCCGTCACTAATGTACAGTTAATTGTTGAGCTGGATATATTTTTAACTATGTATTTGATTACAGCCTACCTGCGGTGATGACCGTGTGGAATACATTCTATTTTGCTTATTATAAACTACACTACAAAACACTTTAAGAGTCATAACTCTTAATGTGTTTTACCATTTACCCGCATTAAAAATCTAAAATCTTCTTCTCTACTTAAGTATATATGAGAAATAAAATATATCTTTGGAATAAAAAATATTTTAAACAAAAAGAAATTAGTAGTAATTAGTAAATAATACATATATAAAGATAGAATACAGACATATTGAGTATGTCCTTCATTTTGATATCGGTTGAAAACTATATTTATTCTCCTTTTCCTTCTTTATCTTAAATAGCTGAGGCTTTTTTCAATTTTCACAGTAAGGTTTGTCAATTTCGTTCAAGTTGAGATTATCATATATTTCCATAATATAAAATGAAGTCGCTTCTGCTATATGCTTAGATCTCTTAAACTATGAAACGGAGTTTAATGCATTCAAGAGGAAGGTTTATATGTTTCATAGATGTACATCTGTGCAGAGCTGGGGCGTGTAGCTAGTAATAAATAAAGACAGCACAGCACTTGAAGACTTAAAAATAATTATTAGTAAGGAAAAACAACATATATTTAGTTACTTATTAGAACAAAAAGACATTTAACAGTACCCATCTATATTTTATACCTACTATAGAAATATCATAATAGAGTTGAAATTTCTAACATATAATGTACTATAAATTATGATTGAAGTTTTGACTGTGACATGGTATGGAAATAACATTAGTTTACAATCTACGCAGTATATGCGGCCATTAATCATTTCTGCTAAAACTATTTTTAAAGCTTCATATCTTGCAGTTCCAGTTTACATTGTTACGTGTCTAGGGAGCTAATCTTGACTAGTTCAGTAGCTTCACGTTACACCTTGATCTAAATCCACACATGACATCGCATTACGCTCCACTGAGTGCATTGTGCTCATATCAGTCTTTTTACAACTAATCACTGCTCAGAGTTAACTATTATTTACTAGTCTGTATTATTTTATTTATACAATTTATATTTGAAATGTAATTCGTGGACGTAGTAGTTTACGTTCCCGACTTCAGCCAAGACATCGTAAGTTGAAATGTGGCGGACACCAAAAAAAGATTTTCGTGTCAATTTATATTTGATTTGTTTGACTTGGAGAAAGGGAATTGTTAGTAATGTGAATTGCTATCAATGGAATTATTAACTTTATTGCTAGCAATGTACCATGTCAAATTGACTTCCACGATGTTCCCTCTAGAAACCATTATATTAACTTCCTGCTGAATATACCACGATGGGATAACTGACCTGGCCTCATACTCATTTTATCATCCTACACTGGTGCTCCGCCAGCGCAAGCAGGTGCACCATTCCATTATCATTCAATAGAAAATAAAGACTGCGGTAAAGGAAACATATATATTATACCAAAAAATAAAATGAGCGAAGGTGTTGCGGTAGATTCGTCTTTTGCCATTTTGAACACAAATATACCCTATGAAATGTGACCATGTGAAGCGTTGGCTTCACCACAACATCGATAGTTGACAATGCCTCTAACTACCCCCACAGAATAATAGTCGTGATCGTACCTATATTATTATTATTACTCAATTACATTTTGTCTAGATACTGACTCATTCTTTTGATGTGGTTCAATGAAAAGGAATTCATCGTCATGCATTCCTAAATAAACAGAAGTATAAGAAAAAAAGTAAATGAAATAAAATTTATCTTATTAAGAAGTAGATAATAATAGTGTAATACATATGGTTACTTGTATGATTAATAAAAGAGTAATTACTTAAGTGTAATTTATGATAATAAACGCTTACCAAATTATTTTTTTCTAACAAGACAATTCAAAAAAATACTGTGAGTAAACATAATAAATAGCATTCATTTATTTACTGTGCATCTATCCATTAAATATAAATAATACTACAGTTACAGAGGAGTATTTTACAAACTATTAATCCCAACTCCGAAACAATTTTCGGGACAATCAATTTCATTGAAGGTTGGGTGAACTCCCCATCGATATACCGCCCTCTAAATCTGTGGACAACTTAAAACAGTCGTCCTCGGAAATAGTGGTTGGTGTGTAATCCATGAATATCATACAAATACATGTATATATTTGTATCTGTGAACAATCTTTCATCGACTATTTTAGCTCTTCCAGGTTATTTCTTGAGATAAAAGATAGCCTATATCTATCCTGGTGATATATTTGTTGTACTTATTTTCATGTAAAGTTTTATTCGGCCATTTAGCAATAGCAAACAGACAGACATAAGGTCACATTTGTAACATTGGTAATTAAAATTGATAAATAAAAAATACAAATACTATTTCAATTAATTTTAGGCATAGAAATGAAATTTGTTTCGAAATAATCTATGAACTTTCTGCTGATGAGTAGTTGACTATATACAGATGTTTATCTTTTGGGTTCGTATGGGCTTTACACCTAGTTCTGTCTCTTACTATACTCCTAGGATGAAACAGTGTGGTGACACATCGTTGTTACTCCATCACTATGTGAATAATAAATGGGATAGGTAATGACATTTTGTTGATTTACCATTAACCTGAACGTAACACTCACCAATATTTTACCAACCATACTGGTTAATAATTGACCTAACAGAGGGTTGGCCGACCCTCTCTCCGATTAATTAGGTTTGTTAACGGTAATTAACGCCGATAATGTTATACTTACTATTAATTGTGAAATAAATCACGTATTATATAAAATGATTAACTTAAGGTAATATTAGATATTAACTGACTCGCGCAACTTCGACTATCTTTTTAAACTATAGCATATGTTTCATTCTGATCAAAAATATATTATTATAAAGTTCAATGACCGTTCAGTAGTTTTTGCGAGAAAGAGCAACAAACATCCATTCATCAATGCTCATGAACTCTGCGTTTATAATATTAGTAAAAAGTATTTTTTAATTAATTACAATTAAAATTGTTTATAGCATAGAGTACATATACATAGTAGCATACTACTGACGACTACTATTAGATCTTCTTCTATATTAGAATTATATAATATAATTTCATACTATTATTATTGAGATTAAACTTACTTTGAGACTCGTGCTACGCCTCTAAACGAGGCGTCATGAAGCGATTGATCGTTTGGCCGATCGCTTTGCGTAGTATTAAGTGTTCGGTTTCCATATACAGACGAGACATTCGCAATTTATTATATTTGTGTATGTCAATCAACACCGCGCCAAATCATTGTAGTCTAAAAGTACTTTCCGTGTGTTGATTTAAGAACAGATTGTACCCATCGCACCTTGTCGCATGCCTTGTGGTGCATCATTAGTACATGCTAATGGGAACGGAAATAAAATAACCTAATTTAGTGGATTGGACTACCGGAAAATTAATCTTATCTCATTTTCAGGTTAAAAAATATGCATATAAGATATTTCAATTAAACATTATAAAACCCGAATAACTCAACGATTCTCCTTGTAACAGATATAGTAGGGACTATCTATTGTCATATGCTATTCGATAATGACAATGTTTTTATATTAGACTAACTGTTAGTCACGACTTCGTCCGCGTGAAATTTAATTTATTATTTATTGAAATAAATAAAAGTAAAAGTTACTCTTTACAACATTAGCTATCTGCGAATGAAAGTCACATAAAATCGATCCTGCTGCTTTTTATAATATTTTTATATACATGTAAACACCGTATATACTTTCATATAAAAGTGAAACAGTAATTACAAACAGATATTTAAATTTTATTTGTATAGATAATATGCAGATTTATAAGCCACACATGAGTTTTCGGGCCAAATCCAGGGTCTAATATACAATAGAGAAAATGTAAGCAATAATGTACCCAATAAGAAACAAACGAATGTAATTTACTATATCTATTTTTCTAGTTGCATGCAACCTTTTCGTTCAAGAAGTTTATGTTGGAATCCTATTAGTTAGCAAATTAAACAACTTCTTTTATCTCAGTTAATGAGATAAGTATTAGGTATGCCGGAGAAAGTTGAGTATGAATAATCTGGAGCAACAAGCAAATTACTACGTTTTTATAAACTGTAATAAAACTATTTAATAATGTTGAGTCCTATTACAATTTATGAAATGTAGTATTTTATATTAATGTAATATATCTGTATAAAACGGTATATACTTCTATTAGAAACCATTAAGAATATTTACGAGAGTTAACTAATTGATAATATAACATTATATTTATGTGAAGCAAAAATATAAAATAAGGTAAAAATAGGAATTAATTCACCACATAGAAAAAGTTGTCTACACTCAATTACGCTTCAGCTACCTCTTTCTTTCTATAAGAATAGGAGAGAAGTAAGGAAAATTACATCGACACATATTATTCATATAATGAAACATCGAAACGAGCAACTTGGGAACTTATTAAACTTTCCCCGGATTCCCCAATTACGACTCTTTGGCCAGTCCAAAATGTAAGACAAGGGTCTCTTGCTTTACTTAGTTACAATCAAATTGTTTTGGAGCAAAATCTCCGCTTTAGTAATTTGCCTGATCTATAAAGGAAATTACTATCCCTAGAAGCCGAACCGTAGAAGTTTAAACTAATTGATGGTCGAAGCCTCCGTTAATCACAGATTAAATATACTTGATCGATCTGGTCAGAAATTGAACCATTACTGTATTGATTTTTTTATTTGCCCTATTTGTATTTTACGTAGACATGTATTTAATGAATATAGACATTTGGATAATGACCCAAATATGAAGGTAAAATGCTTTGAATGTTTGAAATGTGGGGACGGGGGTTAATGGAAAGGATTCTAAATTTATAATATTTCAATATATAACAAGTGCACATTAACACATAAAATACGTTTGAACACAGACATGCTTTGTATATATACAAACTTCGACAATACCGGTAAACGAATTATGTCTATTTTATTACAAAAAAAGTGACCAGACCCGGATTCACACGGCTAAACAGAATATTTTTTATACATATTTTTTTTCCATGAAATTCTTGTGTATAAAGTTGTATCTGTTACGTTTTATTTCACTTTTATTAAATTTCATGGAATACTGTGAAAACCTTTTAATAAAATAGGCTACATGTTGTTTAATTGTATTCGCCAGAGAGCCGGCTCGGTTTACATTCCAATCTTAATTATTATGCCACTTCTACTGTGTAAATGTAACTTGCAATGAAAAAAAAATAACTTGGATTATGTTCTTTTATTTACACAACAGAAAATAAAAGGCCATTTCTGTGTATTACCCAATGCCAATTACTTTATTACAAAGTTACAAAACCCCGCCGCTTAATCTGGAACTTTTTGAACATAATTCCGTTAAAAATAAAAAACAACAGAATTTCTTTTATACCATATATAAAGATTCGCAATAGAGTCACAACCCTTAGCAATGAGAGAACTAATAAAGAGAAAAAATATTGCGTACAATACGCATACCATAAATTTTAATGTACTTGTAAATTACGTACCTATTTCATTTGTTATATAATTATGGTGGCCAATGTTACCTCTATATTTTTTATTTGATGACAATGGAATGAAGCATCTACCTCCGCTAGTGGGCCCGCCAGCGGGCTGGGGCACCAGTGGTGGATGATAAAATTAACACGAGATCAGGTCAGTTAACCCATCATGACAAATTCACGAGGAATTATTTTCATAAATTGGAGGTCAACCTGACGTATCATACATTGCTGGCTGGGTTCATTAGTTCACATGATTGACAATCACATTCCCCTGTTACCTTAATTGTTCATGATAGCTATTCGACCATGTACACAGTCCACATCAGTAAAATTTATATAAAAAATCTTATATCGTGAAATTAATAGGTATCTTATTTAAATCATCACTAAATAAAAAATGAATTAAAATGTGCACGCACTCAGAGTAAATCTAGGCTCAAATCCCACCTGCACCCCTGTGTATAATTTAAAAGATAATTGGCAGTCCTCCTCAGACCTTAATGGTGTGCAGTTGACCTCTTTATGAGATTGAGGTAGTCGGTTAACGTGCTCGTTACTGGACCGACAATTCTTCTGAGCCTTTATTTTATGGTAGCTTAAGCAGTCTGGACTCCGAAGAAGCTTTCTTTAAACATGTAAGTGTCTAGTTAGCTATCATAACAGTTTTTAAGTAACCTACACTAATATTGTAACAATGAATGGAATTTTTATATTACAGTTGTTTGTTGTAATGGAAAAGTTAAGTTTGTGAGAAAGTATTTCACAAATTTAATAAAAATCTGTAAATAGAAAATTATTAGCGAGTAACATAGACTGTATTCAATGCAGACAGAGTCGTGGTATATATATAGGTATTCCTTCAAAAATTCCAAATAACGCTGACATTGCCGGATTATTAGTGATTGTTTTTACGATTATAACAATTTATGCAACATAGCCTCATGGTATGATGATTACATTTTAATATCTCTACGGCTTCGGATATATTACTGACGTGACAGACATTTTGATATAATTTTTATTGGCTACCGATCTCGAGGCCTAATATAACATTTTCTTCCATTAAACACTATATAACTGTCAAAAACGGTCAGCCGGAGTGGTGCCACAGCGATATGAGGATTAAAAGAACTTAAATCTCATAAACAATCACAAAAACTAAAAACGGGCTTGCGACACTAGGAACAAAATATTGTTTTATATGAAACTCATATATTCGTAAATATTTTTTAGCACGACACACTTTCAAGAAATTGTTTGCATTTTGAAAGTTTTGTCTACATCTGTAAACACAAAACAATATTTTTTTTAATGTAAAATGTGGCAGCTCTTACAAAACGTTCTGTTTATTATTCTGTATCTCCAATCATATTAGATTTTCATTTTGATATTTTATAATTTAATCTATACAATTAGTCGTACTGTAATATGCATCTAACTAGTTGCCTGATATAAAAAAAAATTAAAGAGAACTATAGAATTACTATAACAAAAGGGACATTAATTAAGACATTTCCAGCTAATTAGTAACATAAAAGAGAATTCTATTATTATAAAAAGTTTGTCTATGCTAGTGACATACAGTACCACTGCATGGATTTTAATTAAAACTCGACATTGTGGTGGCTTCCACGCTAGCTCAACGCAAAGGATCCTTTTATCTCGGAAAATCAAAAGTTTTCAACGGTTAGCCAGGTAATAGCTAGTAGGTATGGTATACAACGGGTTAATTATAATAATATTATGTGAAAGAAAATTTTGGAACACGAGGAAAAGTATTATGATATTTTACCACATTATCAATATATGAATTAATTAGATTAAATAATTGAATTATTTATTTTTTACAGTACTTCTTTTCTTTTTTGCATTTTCTCCCTCTCTTTCTCTAAGACTGTTCCACTTTACGCAACATTATATCCTATCCCATATGATAATAGTGATAATAACACAAGAAAATTTATATTAATACATATATCTTATACACTGTACTACCCCTTAATAAATAAATAGCATCAATCCATCCAATAGCATCAATTTTTGGACTCATAAGTTAATACTTATGAGTTCAAAAAGGAAATTGTTTTATTTTGTGGTACAAAATAGCAAATTCGTTACTTTTAATAATTTACCTTAAAATAAATAAAAAGTTTATAATTCGATGACTTACCCAAAAAAAATTAAGAGTAACTTATGGAACTTAATTACAATAATATACAATTTACAAGTTTGTCCTCAAAAACATAGTGTTACATATTCAATAAAGGTAATTGGTTCAATTCACAGAAATGCTTGTAATTACTGCACCGAGGCGATACGATCACTGTACTCTGCCGATTAATTTTATTAGTTAGATAGCTATAGTATTTTCGTACTATACATTGTGATTTTTAATTTTTACCCTAGTAAGCATAAATATGATGTAATCTAAAAAAATCAATTCATAATATATTAAATTGAGGTACAATCTATACTAATAAAATCTATATAAAAACTGAAAATTTAAATGTATATATAATGTATAATAGCTTGAAAAAATATGTCTTAGCAGACATTATATCATTACGTTTAGTAGTGCAAAAACGTTAGCTAAAGCTATATCTGTTTAAATCAACTGTCTAATCATTGATTCTTTATGGCTAGCTGCTTATAGTCCACATTTCCTTCAGATTTGTTTCACAATTCTACTTCAGTAAGTTATAATATCCAGAGGACTAAGATAACATGCCTCTTATCCTGTAATTTCACTTCTCATGCGCTTTTAATTGTGTGTTATATGTTCTTAATTTCATTTCTTATACGTAATATGGACCCCATAACCGAAACAACGTACAAAGCAAGCTGCTTAGTGACTAAAATACGTGAGATTTAGGTACCGACGTCGACGACTTTTTACTTTCTACCACTGGTAAGAATAAAAAACAGCTAAACTAATCGTTGTAAAATTTTACAGCGTAAATTTTATACCGTGAACGTAGTTATGAAATTACAAGGAAAGTGCTGTGTGTGTACACTTCTCAAGTTTCGTCCATCCGCAATGCGCCGGATAGCTGAGCATTTGTGTAAACCCTTGTCTATTCAGGTGCAGGGTACACGGTCCTGTGTACGGCGGCAACATTGTTATAGCAGCTCGTGTCGGTACTCAATCAAGATCATATGTCTTATGATATTAAAAAAATCGAATTAAAAAGGACAATAATATTCAATATATTCTGTCTTTTTGTCGGATTCAAGAGATCGGATTAGTTATAAATAAAACTAATGAATCTATTATTGTTCATTTTAACAAAATATATCCTCTCAATATGGTCCCCTCTAGAAAATATCGTAATTAATTTGTAGTGAACACGCTTGGACGGGCTAACTGACCTGACTTATCTTCCATCATTCACGACGTACGTTGGCGGGGCACTACCCCGCCAACGTATACTATTAGCGCAGGCGGCTACACTATACCATTAAAATGCTTTCAAAAAGGAAGTAGAAATTGGTGAAAAAATTTCTAAAATGTATTATGAATTTATAAAATTTATCTATTACAAAAAGATGTTCTACCAATAAAATAATTAATATTAGCATAAATAATTTAGTTGGAACCTATTAATTAAGATTAGATATACACACGAAACTAGACTAATTTCTAGATGTAAATTATAACACAACAGCATGCAAGAATTCAGTAGCGATACGGCCTAAGTACATAATTTTGACCGGTCTAGTATACAACTCTACACAATTATTTTGGCCCAGTGCCACGCTGTCATGCTGCCTATCGTATGTTTGTTTTCAGTTACATTACTCGCCAACATTTCAGCTTAGAAATCGGTTAATAAACGTTTTATTCTGAGCACGGTCTAAATAAAAAATGTTATACACAAAAGATAAAATATTTTACTTAATTACATCTTATAAGTAATAAATAGTCGCAGCATATAGTAAATTAAATCAAATAAATTTTAAACTTCTATAAATATGGAATCATAGATGGTGTCTTTTGAAATTATTTTAATGAACACATAATAATAGTATAAGAAATTTTTTTTTTGTTTTAAAATTCAATTTGTGTTAATATATAAATGCATTCTATTTTTTACAAATAAATATCCTTGAATTGATTATTATCTTATCTCTATGATAATCTTATTGTACTATTATGGAATAAGGAAAGTAATTAAATTATATTTTATTGTCTATTCAGGTGCAGACTACATTACATTTTTAAGAAATCCTGTATGATTGGTAGACACATATTTATTACTAAATTACATAATTGAAATCAAAAAGTACTATTTTACTTTACTCAAGCATGCATTTCTGTTATAGGAACACTTGAGCGTATCTATTCTTGATTAATAATTTATATTATTACGTATTTACTTACTGTGCTACATCTTTTATCTTTTCAGATGCACCAAATTGACAAGACCGGAATCAACTCTTGGTAAGTTCTTATTACAAATTTATAAATTTCATTAAAACAAACGGGTCGAAACTACTTTAAGTATGTTCTAGTTCTAGTTAAAAGATAAATATAATTTATTTTTAAAGAAATAGTAATCCTATATAGTTTAGTCTTTAATGTACTTGTATGAGGTTTTTCTTAAAAAAAAGTGCTAATAACCTTATCTTAGAAAAATTGGAACTGTCATTCCCATACAGTGCCATTCTGATTTGGGGTTAAGAACATTTTAATGGAATTCTCTTTCTTTTCTATTCGTGGAATATACCGATAATGTTTTGTTCGTGATTTCGCATTATGCTGTTTTTCTATAGCATTTCTACCATATTAATCTTACATCTAATTTTATTTTCAAATATAATACTGATACTCTTTTTTGGCCAAATATTTATTCCTTGTCCTTAAACTTTCAACGTAAAGAGTTTCATATTCAACTTTGATGACTATTTGTAATTATATCAATTTTGCTTTAGATTGTGAGAGATTACAAGTACTATATGTATATGAATAGTATATTAATAGCATGTAACAAATATTATCGCAGTGTGTTACAAAATACAAGTGTTAAATCGGACGCCATTACTTATTTATACAAATGGACATCGTACAATACTCCACATAACTGTAATAGTTGTAAAAATTTTTTTTACTATCTAAAATAATTGTGTATAATCATTGTACTTCAATATAGTTGCATTCATGTGAAAAGGAAAGTAAATTAGCTTATTTTTCTGATGTAAACCAGTTCAATATAAAATAGTCATGTTTTTCTATGGAGCCAATGTTTCGCATGGAGCCAACTTCAAAGATTTTCTGTGATTTGGATTAACTTCAACATAAATTAAAGTTAATACTTAAGTAGTTACGAATTTCAAACAATATTACAACGCGTGTTCATTGCCTCACAGCAAACAGCGGTGTGGTGTACTCGTACCTAATCAGGCGATTCCCACAAAATTTTACTACCAATAAATGTTCCTATCCCTAAATACAATAAACAAAAATCATGAAGATCTTACAGCTACACTGGCCGAATCTTGCTGGCGTCTGTTAGGAATTTCCTAATGTAATTTATTAGGGTGCCAATAAAACTGTCGCCATAACGATTTATAACCATTGTCTTTGAAGGTGGTGTGAAGCGATTACTTAGTTTTCTATCGACTTTTATTGTCTCATGAAAGCGAAATGTATCGGAAATTCGGGAACGAACTTACCGGTAATATATCAAATATGCAAGATTCCAAAATTAATTACATTATTAATTTCCTTATTGTAATGAGTTTGTCTGAAACCAGTGTCTTAAATTTAAAAATAGTATCTTTGAATAATCCATTTATCAAGGAAGGCTACTTCGCATAAAGCAAAAACCGAGCCAAAACGGAACACAGACGAAACCACACGAATTTGCTAGTCGTTAGTATTACGATAAAGGTTATTAAGTATATTTGATACATTACATAAGTAATTAGTACTACTAAATAATATTACATAGTACTACTAAATATCTACATTAAACCTTTTGTTGGAAACTTTGAAGCATTACTTGCGATAGCATATAAAATTATTATTCAGATATACTTTTTTTATTTTAACATTATATGGCTATCAAAATGTTTAGTTATAGAATAAACAATTCAACTGTGTCATAGGGGTGTACTATTTTCCAAATACCTTTAGGTACATTCTATACCTCGAGACATCTGTACTTAGTACCAATAAAATATTACCTACTGATAGCTTGAATCCCCCGACAATGGTCATAATGTGTCAAAGGATATCGTATACCTAATGGATTAATAATTTATTAATACGTTTCTGGCCGTCTAAATTTCAACCTAGACACATTATTATCTTCATTTTCAACTTGAAATGCGTATAAAAAATTATTAGAAAGAGGATATGAATTTTATTTTATTTTTACATGCAATTTAACGTGACTTTAAATTGTGTGTAAAAATAAAATTATTTCTATGTTTGTGTATTTGTTGTATACATGTATAAAATTTATACCTGAATAATTATTTTTCAAAAATGTCTCAAAAAAAACTCTTTTAGTATGTACTAAATTTTAATATGAAAATAAAGTCAATGTTCTTAATTTCTAATGCAATTTCTAAAGATTTAATGGAATCTAGTAATGGAAAAATAATCTACAGAATATTACGAATACTTCTTAATATGACGATGTCTATTAAAAATTCCCTTACACCTTAAATAATAAACGTTTAGTATAAAAGTCAAAGGAAAATAAATAGAAGGAAAGTATAATCTCGTCTCTAAGGTGGTTCTATATAAAAGAATAGGATATATTTTTGTATTTGCAAAAGTACTTAACAGTAATTATTGGATTCCCCTTCGTCAAAATGAATCTACATTTACATCTGGAATTCGGAAAGGAATACTCGATTCTTGAATGATCACTCAATAAAAGCGAATACGGAGCGATTCTAAATCATATTTCTAATAAAAAGGTACGTAATTTCCTTATCTGTTACAGCAGACATTCAGTATGATGTTCTAAGAATAAATAGGCTTTTGTAGCTTCTCTCTTCACATGTCAGGTTCGTCTGGATTGATTTAATAAGCGTAATATAACATTCATAATAATTTATCTTTTTTTCGAGTTAACCAAGCAGGGCAGGTTTTTGAAGCAAGATACTAAAATATCAAAAGTATTTTAGTATCTTGTTTCAAAAACCTAATAACATATCCTAGACTCAATACAGATTTATAAGTATACAATGCAAGAAAAGAAGGAATGTTTTTTCTTGTTGATAAATGCGTATCCAACATGAAGTTGATCTATTCTCATGCATACATACAGTATTTTTTTGTATATTTATAGACTTGTATAAACCTATAATAGTCAGAACCCACAACCATACTTACATCAGATGATCTATTTTAAAAATAATATGTAATCATGATAAAATTTAATACAAAAAGATTTATCAGCCATTTCCTAACAGTGCGAACGCGGCATGAAGCGACGTATGCCGAAAATTAATTCGATAAGGTAACGCGTAGATTTGTTCGAATACCACGTCATTGGGACCAAAGCTATTAATTTTATGTAGTTAAAGGATCTTTACGTAATATGTATAGGTCCAGTAGCTACATAAAATTAATAGCTTCATTATTGATCTGGCAAGAATAAAAAGGAATCCATTTCTGATAAATAAGTAGTACTACCTATTGATGGCTGTTAATATGAGAATTATGGGAGCCACATTAATGTTACTGTAAATGTATATATATGTAAATGTATTCAATTTAACGTGGCATTACCACAATATTTGAATAAATAATACAAAAAATATCTTGCAAATCAATAATAGAAAAAGCAAACAAATCGTTTCCCACGTTTATAAAAGCATTGATAGACAGACTTATAACCACGTACAGTTATAGATATATTAAAACCAAACGTATCTAAGAGACTGCGCTCGGTGGTAATGCTGCCATGCCACGTTAAATTGAATTATTTTTGGTTACAAACAACTCTTGGCATTACATGAAGTGGACTTATTAGGCTCTCTTTACGCTATCAGCGAGCGATAATTTCTGAAAGCATTTTTATAAAACTTATAATAATTAAACAGTTAAAAAATATGTTGTAGTAGTGTAGTAACTATAAAGTACTAATATATGGAGTAGTAATCATTTAATAATACCTACTTAATTCATAAATATACATTCTAAGTTGCATATCATTCTGTATGACTGTGACATTACATATAGAGACAGTCGACGACTAGGCGAGGCTAAATAGGGAGGCGGTGGTTGTCACTTTCCATTCCATTAGATGGACCGTCAACTTGTTTGACATTCTCAGCGCGAAAAATATACCATATGAAAAATTTGTTAACATTTGTAGGGAGTGGCATTGAAACAGAGTACAGAATAACCGTACCCTAGTGATTGACCCACATCATGGGCGTACGAGCAACGGGTATAAATTGAAAAATATTATATATACATATTATAACATATAATATAGAATTGTAATAACCTATCGCTATAGCGTTGTATTGAAATTCAGACAATTGGACTACTTACTGTTTATTTTAGACTGTGTACCTTGACAGACGATGCTTTTACACAATATGTATGTTGTTTACCATTCCGTTTCTAAAACGGAAAACTCTTACTGATGTAAAATGTTCTCTAATTTTACAGACATAGAAAAGAAAATCTATACAATGCTGATCATAGCTGAAACGATACAGTAGCAGAGGCTAAAAATGTTAGCAATTGGAGATAAGATTATATTTCAAGGTTCTTGCTCTTTGATTTTTTATGCGCAATAAAAACACAGGCATAAAAATTGTGGCTACAGGCATCTATGTTTATATTTTGCGGCAGTACAATATCTTAATAAAGCCTATTCTAGTATGTTGTCTGTGGTACGATGATGTTATTGCATTTGAAGTCATAAAGTCTCTTCTTGTAGTTACTAATTGGAATACGTAACTCAGTCGCTAACTATCATATGGTATCGATATAATAACACTTTTTGCAACAAAGCTACATGTAACCCAGTTTACAAGTGAAACTGTTAAAAGTAACATACGTGTACGTACCTAATTGGAATACTGCACGTTTCAATCAATTTGAAACGTGAATTACTATGAATTGTATTACACAGTCTATCCACTGAAATATCAATATTTTTTTTTATGATTGCGATTCAATATAAAAATAAATGGACACAATTGTATGGCGTTCTGAGGATTATTATAATATTACACATAGGAATAATCTATTTATATTATACATTTTGACCTTTATTCTCTATTGTCATTTTTAATAATAACGACGTCATATTTCAAGCGTCGAATTCTATTTGCATTGTTTTATACACGTTTTGCTATTCCCATTATAATAAAATGTTAGAAAAAAAAAATTAGGAACACTATTGATATTGCGATGTTGCGATAGCATTGCCATCCTAATTTTAAAACAAAAGAGAATGTTATATTTTTATCAAGTATTATTAACAGAATCAGGATCAGCCAATCAAAAATTACATACATAGCTTGTTTTTGTTATACGGCATGTTAAGCAAATAATTAGTGAATAATTAGTGAAGAGTTTATCCATCTATCTAAATATTGTATATATATAAATAATATGTTCACCATGATAATAATAATTATTAACTCCCGTTTCGAAACAACAGTGTTTTTGATAAATCGCTTGTATCTAAATATTATTTTGTAAATACACAAAAGTATGTTCAGTGAGTTCTATATCAGCAGCTTATGGAAATTTTTAGAAGGGAAAATAGTTGGAAATGTGTCTTTCGATGTCGACATTGGTGAGATAAGGGCCAGCTCGGTTGGGTCTTCGCATAAATCTTAACTCCCCGGGGATCGTTATTGATGAATTTACTGCGAGTTTAATACTCCTTTTCAACTTCAATGTAGTGAAAATTTCACTCAAATTTATCGGATATATTTCACCAGTATATTAATATAACTTTGTAATTTTTATCCAATACGTTTATTTAACGAGTATATGTGGAAGAAAAGTTTCTAATGCTTAAAAGGTAAACTTTATGCAAATTCATATGCGTCACCTCAGTTTTACCCACTTCAGCCGCCAAGCAACTTGCTTTGTAAGCTATGCTTCGGCTGAAAGGTGAAATTTAGCAATGAAATTATGCTATATGTACCATACATAAGTATCTCGGGCTGATATAACGTCTACGGTATTATATACATCAAGCCCCCAGAAATTCATTACATTCTAGTAATACAAAACCAAACGGTATACTTACTCGAATAAACGATATAATTTGCTGGTTTTAATTTGCAATTTAATATATTTAATAATAATTTATAAAATTATTTAATTTACATTAAAACAAATTAAGAACAAATTTGGAGTCGTGTCGTATCAACTTTTGAAGAGAATGGTGAAAGATCGTGGGGGGTGGCAAGAGTGTGGCTATTAAATTATATATTAATTTATTATTGTATAAAATATTATATAATGCTTAACCTAGTATATAATACTTATAAATAGAAACCCAGCATTAATACATACCTGTTTAACAACCTACTATAGTCACTATCTTGAATTTTAATCAATCGCGCAATAAATTTACTGTCACAATCATTTTATCAACTATCGGTCTTAAGTTTGCCACACCACGATATAGTTTCCGTGGTGTAGCGGTTATCACATCTGCCTAACACGCAGAAGGCCCCCGGTTCGATCCCGGGCGGAAACATTATTTTTTATTATTTTTATAGTACATTACTGAGGTACCATTCTTTTATATTTTATATCTAGATTGATACAAAAATTTACTCAGCTGTAATTCTAGTACGATATGAACAAATATTGATTTTTATACAATTTCACTTTACTAATACTAAATAAAACCTTTGAAATAGTATTTTAGTAGAATGCCTATAGGAATGTGGCATGTGTCCCAACAAGTAAAATTCTTTGTTTCTCTATGACTTTTAATTAATAGCGTACAGTGTTTTCGAGTACTTTTAATCAGAGACGACTATTTTTATATTGTCATTCAAAATATACAATACTATATTTAATGTACATATATAGATATACAATATATATATAATAAATGTGAAAGAGTAACTATCAGTTTGACTATTAACTTTTCATTATTAAATGACTCAATGGATCTTAGTAAAACTTAATTTGACATTAAAATAGATTTTAATTTTCACATACATGGACGTATTAAGCTATATTTGATCTTAAAAAATAGACCACATCGCAGATAAGATCATGCTTGTATGTACATACATAATAAGTTTCATGTCGGAAGTTTAAACAGGGAAGTATAGTTAAACTTTTTTTTAAATACATCTATAAGTTAAAAGGTACTGTTAAATTATGTTAAAATATAACAGGCGAATAGAATGAACTACCAATTTGCTACTCGTAGCTCTGATTATATCACTATAGAGCAATAACCCCCTGTAATCAAATTGGAGTGGATCCGTGATAAGATCCGTCAGTCCTTTTGATAGCACATTGTTAATAAACGACTCAAAGGGAGGATTCTGATGCAAATTAGATACATTAGCGAGGATGCCAACTCGCCAGAATGGTTAATGCATATCGATTTATATTATCTGTATTTATATGTACTCTGTAACTTATTGAAATGAAATGAAATGATATTTATTCAGTAGAAAACTAAAACACACATTAAACAAACAAAAAACAGTACACAAATTACGTGTGTGCGCGTATGCGTGCATGTGTATGTCTGTCGAAGCATCTACTGAATAGGTCCGTGCTCAGCATAATGCTGCAGCGGCTGGAGCGCTGCAACGCTGTTTTTCAGCACAAGACCTGGGGTGGTGTATTGTCGTGTTGTACACGATTTATGATATGATACAATACTTAATATATAATAAATTAATATACATAAATACACATTTAGCTAAAATAGAGATAGTACACAAATGACAAGGCGATAATAGATATAAATACAGTCCAACAAAAGAGATACAGGAGAGGGTATATAAAGATACAGATATATAAAGTAGTAATGTATTTTTGGCTAGATTGATTTTTGTACCTGCAAGAAGTATTTTTTTAGGTGTCATTTAAAAGTGTAAATTGATTACACTTTTAATTAGTTATTGAGTAAGTTATATATATTTACCATGATAATACGAGTGTACCCAAGACCAACACATTTGTACGTCAGCGTCGAAGTACCGGGAGCTCATAAATAATATTATCACGGTAACTATACCGTATAGATATGTGTATATATGTATATATATAACGAGTATGACTGTAATAAAAACACGAAGAAACTTTAAAACAAAGTTACACTATTATTATTTAATAAAAGATTAAGTTTAAAACTTTTCATTAGAAATACATTATTTTTCGTGGCATAACGCGAGCAAATACCATTTTATATTTTTTAAGTAGAGTAATGATCATTAACATTTAGAAAACATACAAAATTACAACACACATGTAGTATTCTCAGTGTAATTTTAAGCTGACACTAACTGCGTATTGTGTCGTCCTAAACAAAATACGAGCACATACGCATAGCTTGTTGCATTATCTACAGAATATGTATACAGTTATAGCATATATATATAGTATAATTATATATATAGTGTAGTATAGTAATTTGAATACAACAGTAGATACGTTTAAACTACGTTTGTATACATACTACCTACACGTAAAATTTTATGTGTATACATTTTATTGTAATGTGTATGTATCTACTCAATTAAATATAGGCATAATATCGGATACTCTTTATTACTATCTGCTTTTGTATTTTTTTTTTAAAACTTACACTATGAATATTTAGAATCCTAAAAAATATCATATTAGATAGTCCGTCAATCTCCTGCTCTGACGATAAATTACATTGATAGCTTATACCAATCATGTTATATTATTTTCTTTTTTATGTAATTGGAATGACAAACAAGGTGACGGTCCACTTACTGGTAAGTGGTAACTATCACTAAATATATAGATGAACAGCACCACGGATTCCACCCCATCTATCTCAGCGTCATATCCAGTGATTTAACTCGCTAATCCTACTCTTGAATCAAAAACCAGCTTACAAAGCAAGCTTTTACAGGCAATTGAAATAGGTGATACTAAGGTACTCAAAGAGTCGAGTTTTTACAAAGCCTACCTGTATACAGTATGGCATTTATAATGTGTATACTATTTGTTTAGACGGAAAGGGTAAAGGTTCTATTCAAGTTTAGGAGGGAGTGATACTGTAGACGGAAACATGAGCAACTAAATCCGATATAAACAATTCCAATTCAGTACGAGGCAAGATAGTTATTATTGAATGAAATTCACAACAAGATTCCGTGTCAAAGGCACTTTGCTTGGTGTCTTTTATGCTAATATACCACAAACACGATATATATACTTACTATGCTTTCACAAAATTTACATTTCAGTGGGTAAAGGCAACTCAGATAAAGGCGAAAGAAAAGGAATTCTTTCTTGATCTCGTATTATGTTCTGATGCCCTTTTAGTACATTCGTAATATATTAAGTGTGATTTGTAAGGAGCCCCAGCATGATTGCATACTTTCACAACGAATAAATAAGGCACTGGCTATTTTTATACACTAAATACTGTATAGATGTAACAGCAACAACATTAAAAGTGACTACTAATATGATTATATTCAATATCAATAAATAAACCTTTGACAATTCTTTTTACAATAAAGCTTAATTAGATAGAATAATAATAACAGTGCTTGTAACAAGAAATTAAAAAAAAAAAAAAAACAGTGTATAGAAATTATAAAAAATATTTCTTTTTTACATCTTTCATCTATTTATGAAATATTGTAAAAGCGACAATAACATATTAAATGTATAATTTAGTATCTACAAATTTAGGTTTTATTACAGAGTAATAAAATATTGCGTACTGTAGCCTAATTTCATTACTGATGCGGATTGTTGTAAAAAAAGTTGTCCTGTGAAACCCTCTGAGTAATTTATACCTATAATGATCCAGGCGTCAGAATGAACGTTACTAATTTAATTTATTTCCTCTAACCTAAGTGAAAATGTAAAACAGACGGTATATTTTAGAACAGTTTTAGTTTTAGGTATTTTTTCTTAAAACAATATAATAAGTAATAATATTTTCATTGATACCACATTTACAAATTTACAATCATATTCTCCTATACTATTACGTTCTTCTTATTACATGGGTAATGCTACCCATGCAAATTATCTGCAATGTATGTACATTGCAGATAATTTGCCACTAAGCTAGACCGAGCCTGTATTTCAGACAGTAAAAAGTTTATAAAATGCAAAAATATTATTAATGGTCCGGCCTGGACTTGCCTCATAACTTTAGAAACTTTAGAAAACTTTATATATGAACATAAAACATTATATATCACTCTGGAATATTATACCTTACAACATTAAAATAATTTCACAAATCAGTATACACATAATACATATTATCATTTCATGATATATGTACATCCAGATATATATTGTAGTATCATAATGTTCTCCATTTCCTATATTAATTATACAAAATTACCTAAAGGTTCGCTATACAGCCTTACAATATTACAACTCTTTGCGATTCGTTAACATTAATTGAATATTTAAGGGACTGTTTACAAATTAGACCCTTACCTTAATACTGAAATAGACGGTAATTAAGACACTCTCATTTAATTCATTGTTTCCAAGGTTACATCTGGAAAGAAAATCTTGTAATTAAAATATTTAATATATATATTTAAACATAAGACATCTCGCCTCGGTATTGTAGTAATATACATATATGACAAAAAACCACTCCTAGTATTTTGATTGGGAAGAGTTTAGCGCATGACTAAAATTATGATAAACTAATACTCTCTCAACCATTTATTTATACAGAGAATATTCACATATGCGAAACAATTTTGTACATTCTTTTTTTAACTATATAGTCAACTTCTGACTAGTATATATAATATAATAGCTTCAGCAAAGAGGATTTGACATGGCTCTGAAAATCTAATAGATGTATTATATCTAAAAATAAAATAACGCTTGTAGGTATGATAACGACAAACAGTTAATTTTATCGACCATAGTATTAAATAATGTTTATAATCATAAATTTATTTATGATAAATTGATATTTAGATAAGGATCATAATCCAGCGTATAGGCGATAATAAGACTTAGTATAACAGTATAGTGGTCACGCCGTGTAGTTATGACGTGGTGTAATTTCCTGAAACATTGTATCTCGAGGTCGCCTCATGTACGGTTCACAACTCTTTTCTTTCAGGACCTAACAGCAAATAAAATTTTAAATACTCTTGCTTTTTCTTAATTTTTAATTTCGTAGCTACAGTAGGTTTGAATAAAGCGCAAATACATTACCAGCAAATACCATGTGTATATATTAGAATAAAATCACAATTTATACAAGTATAATCACGTTAAAATAAAGATGATAGTCTAATATCATTAATTAATAATTAAATTGAGGTAATATTTAAGAAAGAAGAATATTTAAACAACGTATTGTGTCTTTATTTTATCCTGCAAAATCCGCCGAAATAAAAATGCTTGGATACACTAGCCTTGCCCTATTTACCGTAATTACGAATATAAGACTTTTATATCTGTTTCGGGTCAGTAATAATATAGAAAGGGTTTGTTGCTTTCACAATGTTATTAATTAAAGTATCTATGTTATACGTATGTATCTAACACAGAAATGTATCTAGTCTATATCTACTTTGAACCTTTATACATTTCCTAATTATAAATAATAATCGTTAAAAGTAGAATCTGCAACACGAGTAACATAGGCAATGCATTTATTAGAAAAAAACTCCATGTAGTAAATTGCACACCACCATCAGCGCACCGCCTTTATATAAGATAGTTGACAGTAATACATTGGAAAATTAATTATTAATTTTGTGTATTCTAATAAGAATAAAATGATAATTGAAGCAGAATTTCCATTTCACAGTAGACCCTTAAATTATACACAGACTCCGCCTTTGTAAATAATGCCGTTATTTGGATTAACCTATTCAAATATTATCTTAATATCTCAGAGTGTTTTGCTGTTGCCTAATTAATTTCAATAATATAAATCTAAGGGAATGATTGCCAAGTTTGTAATAGCTTATCCGATTTGAATTTAAACATGTTAAAAAGTCATTGGAATAAAGAACGCGAATATAATATGTCTTTTTATTAAATATAAAATACTCTGTAACTTAAAAGTTATATATTTAATAATAAATTAATAGTAATAAATAAATCTTCACACAAAAAATCACAGTGTTCTCCAGCAGGTAGTCCTGCAAAGCGCAAGAATACGTATCACAAAAGACCACTAATATATATATTACTACTATATCCTACTAACAAACCTCTGGTACGTCTCCTAGTAGAATATATTAGTAGTGGTATACACATACACCTAAGACGCAGGTCTCAGTGGTTTAACGTTTTAACATACCGCCTTACCTCCGATAGTCGCGGGTTCAATTCTTCGCAACATACAAGCATTTGTATTATTAAGCATGATTGTTTGTATCGGTGTGGGTTTTTTCTATGTATATATATATTGTATATGTATATATATTTAAAAAAATATATATCTAAGTATTTCAATAATATTTTAACTTGTTCATAACACAAGTTTTGCTTAGCTTGAGACTAGCTGGCGCTCTGTGATAATATATTATTATATCATTATTATTAATTCTCTAAACTCAGAAATTACAGAAACGACAATTATTTCTACTCTAATAATTATGCATTTTATTATTACTAGATAAGAATTACGATCTTTCAGTCCATTCAGTTCAACAACATATCGTCAAGTGACTATAACGAACAATGTTCAATAATGACTTTTTACTGACGGTTAGACTGACGGACTGACGGAGTGCCTTCCATCGTAGGTGGACATAGGTTACCCCTGAGATGGACGGATTTCAATGTGTAATGCCACGTCAAAGAAAAAGGTTGTTACAATTACAAAATTACAGATGACTGTAATAAAATAATCAATAAATAAATGTCACACAGTTAAGTAATATAGACAGTCTGTATTTATTTTCTAAGTATACTCTGTTCTCTGGCATTGCAAGAATTGGTTGATCTACAAGCAAAAAGAATAACCAAGAATATGCATACTACATGTAGATACAAAAGTAGTTCTTTTGCTAAATTCACAATTTTAAGCGTTTCCACACAAATAACCTCGTAACTGAATGCAAAAGCTAGCTAGCACAGAATAAGCAGGTACTCCATACTCGAATGAGCTCGAGATTCGTATTTAGAAATTGTTCTAGCGTAACACACTCCCTGCATTTGCCTTGAAAAGTATACCGGGATTTAAGCAGCAATCTGTCGCTACCTTTTCCGTAAGATATTAAACAATTTTGAAATGGGAGATCTAGTTAAAATTAATAAATTAAGGCAATGAAGTGGGTAGGTATTATTTTGAAATGACAAGATGTAAATACCAATATACATTTAGTATAATATCGTATTCATAGATTTTTAATAAATTCTAAAAAATACAGAAATAAGCAAAATTCTTGCTAGTTCTCCCAGTCTAAGTTAAGACTAACCTAGTTAGCTAGAATTTGGTCTCCATTCGGATGTTTTTATCGTAGTCATTTTAATATAGGTTTTTAACACTTACAACAATTATGTGTAATTAAAGCCATGTCTATTAGTTTATTATTAGTGATGTATCTTTTAGTCGTCAAAAATGAAGAATTTATCAAATTAAAGGTGTTACGATTATATATAACATAGACTAGTATATATATTACTTACTACTTATTTATATACTTGATAGTTGTAAGTACATCGAGCACTAAAGCACCGCAGAAGGGACAACAATCGTTAAAAGTTTGTGAAAACCTGATACGATACGGTGAACTTACCCTTTTCTAAGTTTGTGACGCTTCGATTAGAATCGATTGAAGTTCCACTAGAGTTTCATAAATCTATATTGTATATTGCTTCTTTTAAAAATGAGTTTGGTTCTTCTTTTAAACTTAGGTTATCCCTAAATCTATTTGATATATCAAGTATATAGTTATATCAAGTAACTTCATATTTGAATAATTCCATTTTATTTTCATTTTCCGTTATTTACCGGATGATATGTTTTAATAGTATTCTTTTAATGCCATTCATTGTATGACTTAGAATAAAATAAGGCTAAAACTATGCGTGTGTAATAAATAATTATAAAATAAATTATTAAAAATAATAACATTAAGTATTGTCAAATAATAACAGATAAACTAGCCTTCACAATTTAATATATGTGTAGATTTATAAGTTATTCTTAACCACAAGAACTGACGTAAAAGTTGGGTACCTCACGGAAAGTAATCCATTTCTGCATACCAAATCTCAATAACAAACAGCCACAAAGAAATTTATCCAATAAAATAGCATATAACTTTATATTTCAGGTAACCTTTTTCTTTCAAATTCTATTTGTTGTTCAGTGATTTCTCAACAACTTTATTATAAATTCCGGACCAGTACATCTCGGTGTTGCTTACAGTTAGTGATAGTTTAAGATCCTATTTTGCCACAAGAAAGCTTTTTGTACACTGTTTCTTTTTTAAATTAACAACTAATGCAATGCAGACATTTCATCATCCCAGTATCACTTTCCTAAATAATTAAAAATAGCTTGGATCACTGGTACGCTCATAGGCTTCTTGTATATAAAAAAAATGGACGAAATATCAGATAGTACATTTTGTAGTGTACACGAGAACGTACAATCTCATGAATGACTTACCCTTTTTTAAGTCGCTTTAAAGAAAGGAACGATCATCCTAATGACTTAATACTGTTGAGAAGGGCGTGGGAAATAAATCGAGCAGACATAAGCCACCATCTGCAAACCAAAAACGTATCTAAATAACAAAATCTAAGTATTGCAACTCATTCAACTATGGGGATGAATAATTTTAAATTAATAAGGTAAATCTTTGTTGGTAACGCGATACTAAAACTTTTGATTATTTAAAGGTTGAAATAATAGCTGTTCAAAAAAAAGGTATTGATATACGTACCTACGTACTGATTGTAAATATACTGTCAGTCACTTGTAATCGATTTTAGAAAAAGAAAATATATATTATATCTGGTTTGATACGTAAATATTTGTTGCTATAATTGGGTAAGACATTATACGTTACTTTATAATAAACTGCATTAAACCTGAAAATTATTTTACTAGAAATCGACTAGAAGTATAAAATTGTTGTTACAATTATTTTTAAATAGTTACCCCGGCTTCGCGCGGGTGTGCATGTAAAGATTCTCTTGAAAATCACAACACCTATCTATTAAAAAAAAACAATTTTATTCAAAATCTGTTGCGTAGTTCTACAGATTTAAGCATACATAGGGATGGACAGACAGCAACAGCGACTTTGTATTATGTAATAACGATGATTAAAGCAGTTTATATCAAGTATATGATGATTCTTTATGTATAGCAAATTTCATTCATATTAATCACGTTTATGTCACTAAAAACAAAATGGCAAATATTGCGTTCACCAGAACATATACAATTTCTCTACCTACTTTATCATATACAGAAGACATGAAAGTGTATATATAAAAATAAATAACCCGGGATAATTAACACAGCGCCATCTAGTCCCACGGTAAATAGAGCTTGTGTTATGGGTACTAGACACTGATATTAATACTTAGTTTTTTTTTGTAGTTACATACATAATATACATAGAAAATATCCTGACCTATACTAACATTCATACTCATGAATACAAATGTTTGTACCGTGTGAAAAAACGAACCCAAGACTATCGAAAGTAAAGCGGTGTGGTATACCGCCAAACCACCCAGGCCGTCATATGTTATATAATATTTTGAATATAGAATGTCATTTAAAATGTTAGGCTTAGAAATAATCGAGTAATATAATTTGTGCTCGACTGGCCATAATGCGGTTGGATCGTTGGCTTTGGGAGTTGCGGTCACCGATGCCCATGCCATTTACACATATAGATTAATTAATCCTAATCTAATAATAAATTCATATGCAGTAAAAGCCCAAATTTATACGCAAATGCATTTACTGTTACTATACTATCAGATGGCAATTGTTAGTAGCTATGACATGGTCTAGTGTCTTGAGTAGTCATGCTCAATAAAATGTCCAGACTTGTGACGGCGTAGTGGGCCGGGTCATTGGGCTCCTTAATATATGGTCGAGCACAGTGATGGCTAGCTCATCGGTCATACTCGTGATCGGGTGGTGCTTGTAGGGACTGGTCTGCTCTAATCACTATGACCGATTTCCTCTTATTAATTGTTTAACCAATATACAACATATTTAATATTTTGTCTATTTGAGTATTTAATTGAATTAGTATTAATTGGTACTAATTCATTCGGAAAGTTGTCTCATCACAAGAAAAACGAGCAAGAAACTTGCATGTTGCTCTTTTAAATAATTTTATTCTTACTTTACATTTTTAAGTTTAAGTGCAAGTTTCTTGCTCGTTCTTCTTGTGATGAGACAACTTTCCGAATGAGCGAAAGGTTATTCAATAGATGTATCAAAAGTATAGAAATAAAATGTCGTCAAAATACGATAAATATATATATATTATTATATATGTATATACATATAAAACTAACAGAGACGTTTAGTTAATTAGTTAGTTATTATATTTTTGTTGTATTACTTATTCCTTTTTTGTGTTGTTTATAATTCTGTGTGTGTCACATGCATTTTAAAATACTTTATTCAATGATAGCAAATCCTACTTTGTATGTTTTATATGTCATAGTTTAAAGTTAACTTAATGAAAATGACACTTTCAAATCAAAGATACAGAAAAAGGTGTAGTTGATCTGAAAATTTGTTTAGCTTACAATCGATAAAGTAGCATTATACTAGAGTGCTACTTTATAAAATAATATTCCGTATAACACAAACAATTATACACAAAGATATAAAAATGTTTGAATCGAATCGAAATCTCGACCATCAGTAGTTACACAGTGGGTGCAATCGCTAGACCGCCGAGACTGTCAATTATATTATTAATATTCTAAGAAATATATACGCTGTCCAAATAATTCTTAAAATAAATTCCCAAAGTGTGATTGGTCGATTAACTGCGACTCTGAGTATATTATCCGTATCCGATGCCAGCTAACTTCATAAAGTAACTATAGGTAGTTATAGATATTGTGAAAGGATAGACTTTTTCATTACCTACTAATGGGTTCCTTAATACCATTTAACCTTTACCATGCTACATTTAATATACGGTCTAACACAATAAATAACGGCAAATGAACGTTAGTTCTTTTAACAAAGAGAGAGGCGTTTCACCTAAATCTACCCATAGAAAACTTTTGTACGGGTATCATTCGTCATGATAAATGATAATGTCACGAATAAGTAAGCCATCGAGGTTTGTTGGATTTCACATGATATACCACTTTAATGTATTTGTCTGATGGAATAAATATACATTACTTAAGTATTACGGTGACATGGTAATAATATAATGTACAGCCACACCTCATTATACATACATAGTATATGTCGTATTAGGTCTCTATGTAATAGACCAACATAATCTTTAAAAATACAATCAATTGCGGAATATTTGTAATCGCATCATTATACGTAAGCTTCATCTGTTGACCAATTCCTTTTTATATGTATTTATACTTGATATGACAAGGATTGTTTGGAAGAAAATGCTTGAAATACCGTATGTACAAATAAATGTAAAAATAAACACCTTGTTCCCTTTTTCTCACCAAAATATGTAAAATAATTTATTTCCCACTGTTTCGAAGTAAATTACCTGCCAGGAATGTTTTCTTTTCAGTTGCATTTGAAATTTCTGTAATATATTGTGGAAACCAACCACGTTGTGGAATCATCTTCCAACAATAGTATTTCTAAACCGATACGATATTGAAACCTTCAAGAAAAGAGCTTATTCCTTCTTAAATGGCTAGCAGCGCACTCGCAATTCCCCTGGTGTCACCATTAAGTGAGCCGCAGGCTCGTTTATATGTGTATCTCACAAACAAATAAATATATATACACTATTAAAAAAATTAACGCAAACTAATAAATTATGTCTGAGTGGCGTTTATTTGTATGTTTTTTAAATGCTAAATTAATTCTCGCAGGTGGAAATCTCAAAATAAAACCTAGTTCCTTTACCTTTTCTTATTAAACAAGCTGTATCCATAATTTCACCTCCTTTTTAATTTACAAGAAATCGGATTAAGGCATGCAATGATCGGCTCATCTCGATAAAACTCGGTTCGCGTTCCACGGCCGGGGTGTACGTCACCCTGTGTTATCTTCTTCACAACGCCATAATTGTCTATTATTTTTTAATATAATATATCTTACCGTACCTTTTATAATATATTACAATAATAAATAATAAATTAAATAACGTATTCATTATTTCATTATCAATTAAGTTGTCTAGCGCACACCTATGTTTGGGTGTGGCAATATTTTAATACCTCCAAATGGAAGTATTAAAAAATTGCCCCACCCAAAGACATTGCTACATTCATTACTTTGACTTCTATTAGGTTTCGTTAAATATGTATTCTAGTATAATAAAAACAACGTTTAAAAAATATATATATTAAGATTATTATAACCTCTCACACATATGTTATTCAGTGGTTACGACCTTAAATTAATAAGTAATTAACTTGTGAAGTGTTCATTAAGTATTTAAATTCTTAATTTATTAATATCTTAATATTTAAATTTACAATTTAATGTATTTGGAAATATTATTATCAATGTTTTCCGTCGAAAATATTGTCTCTTCGAAATATTTTGCTTTTCATATACATACATCCACACTTACATACTTTCATTACAATGGTGATTTAGAAATTTAAATGTTTTTTGTATATTCTTTATAGTTACTTTACAGTCAGTTAAAATACCCATTTTAAATTGTTACAGTGCATCTAAAATAAGAAACCGACCTCGTCCCAGTTAACGCTACAAAGGATTTATTTGTAGACAAATCACTTAGTTACATGCTAGTGTCGACCACAGAAACCTAACAAGCATTTTCTCACTAAACCTGTTAAGTGTGCGGGTCGAGGCCAAGATGTTCGCAGGTTACATTTGTCTCATAAGAGAAGGATTTATTTTATATTAGCTTTGGTCCTTTATTTAGCGTGAAGATAGATTGATTATCTTTTATCTAATAAAACCGGTAACTATAGCGACGTATACTGTAAAGAATTATCTGCGTGGGAATTCAATCTCACCTATATTAACCTCTAAGCAGCTAGCTTTGGAAGCTGGATTTTGTTTTTGTGAAAATTCAGTGAAATTATAGTATAAAAGACATCTTTGACATCCTTGGCTACACATAGGCGGTATTACAGGCATGACATTATAACTTGATGCCCGTAGCGCTGTTCGTGTATATAGGCAACGGTTACCACTCGCCATCAGCCTGTTTGCCATATCAATAACATGATAAAATACATTGTATTATACTATATAATCTATATATAAATTTCAAAGACCGATGCAATCCAATTCGATTTGTCTTTCATAGAAAATGTAGATTGTTCGGGTAAGTTACCGACTCGGGGGGAATACAATAAAGTTACTTATAAGTTATAACGCAACAAAGTTTTCCTTGTATTGCTATATTCCAGTAGGAAATATTACTAAACATGGGGTTAATTTTGATATTTCACCAACTTCAGAAATAAGATGCGCGGTTCTACTGTATTTTTTGTGTAATTTATATATACAAAATATTAAGTTTACTATTATTACGATTGAAGTCTCTTTCTACCGTAATATTTTAATACAATTATTGAATTACTTCTTATAATCGGATATTTGTGTTAGATACTTAAAAAATTTTCACCGCTTGATTTATTAATAACTATTTTCCTTAAAAAGAGATGTTTCGGCATCGACATGTTTGTATTTGTAGTTGTATTTTATGCTAAATGTTACCTACATATTAAAAATAGTACACATATGCTAAATGTAAATATTAGTATATTCTTGGCCATACATATAAAATAATATATAAGGAACGAAAACTTTCAATCACATTAAAACCGCTTAACTAGTAAACGATTTAGCTACTTTCTAGCTATTTCGTAAACCAAAAATTAAATATATATTTCGTAGCACTAATAAAAATGATAAATTTGGCACTGGATTTACGCGCGATTACGTTCACTGAGTTTCTGCGCTTTTTTTTATTACGTCCCGGTTTAATTTATATTTTTCGTTGTAAATTAGGTTAATTACTCCTAGGGTTAAATGATAAATGTTACTCTTTAGAAATTACGTCGTGCGAAAGGAATTAAAGGTCGTTAGTGTCAGACAAGACGGAAAAAGTGTCACCTCCATTTCGCCATAGAGTTGACTACCAGTAGAGTTGAGAGATTGGGTGTACTTTTATTTTTTTTTAAGTGCCATACATAATGTACTAAAATATATCAGAGATAAATGTTAATTTGTATCACAGTGATATGTTCCCTAAAAGTAAATATATGGTGGCCTCAGTGATTGCGAGTTCGATTATAGCACGTTACAAACATTTGTATTCATGAGTACGAATGTTTTCAATAGTCTAGATATTTTTATGTATATGTTTATAATAAAATAAAAATTTTATCTGTCGTTTAGGACGTTTAGTAAACGTTTTGCTTAAATTGCCACTTTATCCTGAATTCTTTCATTAATTCTAATTTCTAAAGCATAATTTAAATTACTCGAGATATTTTCATAATAAACCCTTGATAAGTTTGACAATACTATTTACAAAATTGTGAATTGTATATATAGTTTGTTGTATGCAGTAGATATTATCTTGTCTGTCATATTAGTTACTATATTACTAATTTAGATTTTTGTTCCATTCTAGTTACTTATATCTCTGCAAGCGGGCTCACTTCAAGATGAAATATTGACGTTAAGCGCCGACATCGAATATTTCATTAGGGCTCGTTACTTGGAAATATCCACCTCTCAGCGTTAACGCTATTAGGGTTAAACATCCAGAGAACGCAGTGCACATCTTAAGACATTTGTTTTCTTTAATATATAATCTTTTAATAGTAAGTCTATGGTATACCCTTGTAAGGCATCAGTTGATAGCATCCTAATTAATACGCTGCATCGTAAACTACAAAATACAGGCAAACTATAAAGCAGAGGTATAACATCTTAGTCGGTCAGAATGGTTATGCATGAGTGGTACAATGTGTGTCATATGATAACGTGATGGTATATATAGTAGACAATTATCATTTTTAGCATAGCATAGCATAGGGGACAAACGAGCTTGCCTCTCACCTGATGGTAAGTGATTACAGCCGCTCATGAGCACCAGTAATTGCCGGCATTTTCAAGAAGGAATAAGGAAGGAATAATTCTTGAAGGTTTTTATCATGAAGTAAATTAGATTATATATCATACCAATTAATAAAAAAAAACAGTAAGTAACATTATCATGGTTGTATCCAGTAGAAATATAGATTAGATAGAGTTTTGGTAAGAAATATAGAAATAAATTATTAATAAATTTACAATTAAATCGGCTTCAGTACCATAACAAAAAACTATTATAACTATTTTGATTCATTACGACTTAATATGACTTATGGCTCGGGTCGGTCCATCCATACTATTATAAAATATTAAAGTGTGTCGATCTGCCTATTTGTTTCCTTTTCAAGGCTAGTGGTAATGAAATTTAATTCGAAGATAGTTAAACGAAGATGACTCTCATATATGGCAATCTTTTCTCTCAAGAAAAGCAGTTGAAGTCGTGGTCACTAGCCAGAGATTGATCCGATCAATATCTCATTCTGCTTGTAAACGAATGTATCTCATTAAACTCAGCCAACAAACTAGTCTAAGTACAACAAAGTCGTTGTAACTTAAGATACGAAAACTTTAATGCATCTCCACCCTAATATAGTAAATACCCAGAATTGCTTAATATGAAACTTGCTCGAAAGTTGGATGAAAACTCGTGAATAGATTAAGTTAATTTGTTGACAGCTGCATGAAGCTGTTGCAAGTTAGCAAACCAAGCCCCGTCTAACTTACTACTTCTTATTTAAGTAAGTTCTTACTTAATATTAAAAAAAACTCTTAACAATGCTTCAAAGTAAACAAGTACTTTAAAAAATATATATAAAAATCGTTTATTGCCTGGTAATAAATAATGTGCATATCTAGTAATGTGTACTGATTATGATTATGAGAAGTCCAATATAATATTAACATTATGTTGTACATTTAAACCCGTACAAATGTTGCCACAAATAAAATTGTTACATTTTTTTTCTTACATAAATTTCGTCGCAAAAGTTTGCACGACATATTTGTCTGTAACATAACATCACTATCTTTGAAGTGTCAGCTTATTCTTTATAAGTGTGTTACGTGACTGTAATTCATATAATAGTTGCAAACAGCAAAGTTGCTGTGGTATTTGGCATTAATTTGAATACACCCACGTCTTATTTATCTACAACTGTAAAGGTCAGATAAGATAAAGAACCGAGTATTGTAACGTATATTTTTATATAAAAGAAAAAAAAAATATTATATTGTTGTGTTGTTAAATATATAATTCGCTTTCGCTATATTCCTTTCGTTGAGCGATCAGATATCCAATGTGGAAGATGACGAGTAATCATAGTCAGTATCCATCTAAACTAACATATGTTTTTAGAGTGAGCGGGAATCAAACATAAGATATAGTAGGTACGTAATATGCATTGAACGACTAAACCACAGTGCTTTCCCTATAAATTTCAAAACAGCAATAAAACGCTGAGAAAAGTGGCTAGAAAATAGTCCGGTCACGTAGTAACACTCCGAAGTATCCGACTCACTCACAGCTAGTGAAGTTGTATGTTCAGTTTCATTCGGTTCATGGATTTGTCTTTGAGATGCAATAACAGTAATTCAATTGACTCAGTTTTCCTCACAAATAATAATATGTTGCTGTTCATTTTCAAACACAGCAAATTAATTTAATCATAATTATATCTATATGTTTGAGGCTTGTCTCAACTAACTGATCTACAGTTAGTTGAGACAAGCCTCAAACATATACATACACACAATACCAAATAGATATAGCTAATAATTTTATATTTTTAATGCAAATTCATTTTAAGAATGATATTATAGCGATGTAATCTTTGTATGAAGTCGTCTGCGAATCTCTATTACTTATTTCAGCCGCCAAGCTATTTGTTTCGTAAAATGTATTTCAATAGGGAGTGAAATTTCAACATATTGAGGCACATAAAAGTCATCAGAAGACTGTCGCACCGTCTTCACTATATGACGTTATGTTCTGACTGTATGTATGCATATGTATATTACCGATGGCGCAATTGATGGTTAATAGTATCTATTTATCGTCATTTGCGCCATCGGTGTATTAACCATTCTAATTAGATAAAATATATCCAAGAAATAACTCTGAAAAAAAAGTCCAAAATTCTGTATTTCCAAAAATGGCCATAAATGATTTATGTGAACGAAGCCGCAATAACAGTTAGTTGGACATATAACAAGAAGGACCCTCAGTCAATATTTTCGCATACCTTTCGCTGTTCACGTATTCAAATTCGCCATTTTGGTTAGCTTAAACGCAATCTTAAATCACTTCTAGAATGAGCATTATTTTTATCTGAAATTTCCAGGTGACGTAATTCGCCATTTTCGGATAATTCTATTCTTTATGATCGATGTGGTGAACTCATTTTGAAGATAAAATATTCGATTTTATTTTGGTAACATTCTAATTTTAGCCATCATTATGTGGAATAGTAGACTTTCATACTATTTTTGTTATTAATAAATACTAAACAAAGATGTTTTTGACAAAACACAAGAAGAGTATATATTCAAAGATTAACTATTTATCATTACGAATTTTGTACTATTTTAGTATCATATTATAGAAAATACTAAAATTCTTGAAGTCTCTAGCATATTATAGGAAATTTTCTGTTAAAAGTTTTCAGATGTTTGCTAGACGATGCTGTCCATACCATTTACGAGTATACCATATATAAAAAAAGACTTTGTTAGACTAATTATATTATTGGCATTTACTAACAAAAAAACCTGGAAAATTATTTACTGAAATAAATATAAGATGTATAAATGATAAGAAACTAGGTCAAGTAAATTTACATAACCTCTATTCAACTTATCCAAATAAAATTCAAATAGAGTGCACCTAAATATACATTCAATTTAAATATTAAATGGTGAGTTAATGATGAAGTAGCATATCGTCCACATTCCAGCGGCGAATAAAGCGAACATTATAATGTTACCCAAGGCGAATATAGCTCTTAATGCTTCGTTTCTGTTTTATTGTACAAAGTTAAAAGCGTCTTCCTATTATAAATAAGAGACGTTACTCGATTAATTAAATAAATAAATAACTAAGAACGTCTATAACGGCATTATCTGGACTCAGTTAAACTAAACACAGTTTTTACTCGTAAAATTTATACCACAGAACTATACAACATGTATTTAGACACGTGATTGATCAATACAAATATTAATATTGTACACAGATTGGGGTACCACCGACTAACGTGTACATTATGCCTCACAAAAATATTTTTTTATCCTCCATCCTTGAAATAACAATTTTACATAACTCCACTACAACCTTACCCTACACATGCAGTTACATACATTCCCTATCTCATACAGTTTCCACCCAAATATCTCACACTTCCCTCCATATCATACAGGATACATCCCCTGATGACTGTAGAGTAAGCGAAGCACTAATGGGAAACACAAATTCATAACAAGGCCAAAAAACTTAAACGGTACACGTTCTACTGTGGTACTAATTGTAACGTACCTTATTTATGTTTTTCTGTCTATAGACCTGATGTGCGTCTTTTTCTTATGAATATGTTTTGAGTGGCACCGTTATTTAGCCAAGTGTATTCCAACTCATCGTAACGATAGACGATCGTACTAGTCCTCCTCCCGGATCAATAAACTCTGTTAATGATACTTACTCTCTGGAGTTACCAGAGTGACTTAAACAAACAAACTCATATTCACTGGGATAGCCATTATAAGAAAGGCGGTAAGTATTACTTTTGTAAATGTAAACAGTACAAATTAGTAATAATAATTAGGAAATATATTAACATATTTACAGACAGCGAAATCTCATGTTTTTTATGCAGTTTCCTATAGCAAAAATCTTTTCATTATCTTGATTTTATTTTCATTCATACACTTATTTTACCTTTATATGACACAAAGCCACCGACCTCATACATACCTCCTTAATGCTATTTTTATTACGTAATTAGTACATTTTTAATTGACCTGAGAACAGTTACAATTAACATTAAAAATCAATTAACTTTTTATGTATTTTTCTAATTTTATTTCTTTCAATTCAATGAATATAAATTACCGTAGATAGGTAAGGCGCTTCAGACATAGTGTAGAGTTTTAGTCAATAGAAATTCCAGATATTCCACCGGCTTCTCTCAGCGGGTTTTGGTTAAGATTTCTTGCACGTTATAAAAAAATATCACTATTCTAGGATTACCTCACTAGCAAGCCCATGGCATTACACCTTCATGACTAAGTTGCCTAGGGGAGTTTATGTACTGCACAGTTCGTGCAGTATGTATATATTAGGTTGAATACTAATTTGAAGCGACAGCAATGTCAGCTTCAATTAGTTACTTTTTGCTTTAACAAATACTACTCTATTTGTTTTACTTTGTGTACAAACGTTATAACTATTTATTCAATAGTTTGTAACATTGTTTCAATGTCGACCGGTCATATAAAGCTTATAAATGTACACACCAAAACTGACTATAAAATATAAGGCCATAACAGAGCATCGTTTTATTATCAAATAAATATAACTTTATGTGCACTGTCGCCTTGAAAAATAACAGAAAAAGTCTTAAAGGGTTGTAAAAACAAACCCCATTTTATTATTACATGTTACCAAGATTAATGAATTTAGCCTTTTTAGTAGGTTTTTTTATTTGATGTAAATATGTAGTTCGAAGTCAGTTTAAAAACTACATAGAATACATTGAGTACGTAAAAACTAATTCATGCCTCATATCCTTTAATAAGTGCTACCTTTTTATCTAACTAGAAGCGGAATTTTTTTTTATAATAAAACCTTAAAATCTCATTTTCTGAGAATAAAATAGACACTATATCTTTTATAAGTCGATTGAATAAAAATAATTAATTTTTTTTTTCTGTCAAATATAAGTAAATTTGAAGATATTTACTTGAAACTTGTAAAGCTTTTTAAACATCACCGACGGTTCAACGTTTTTACGAACAATAAAAGCTATAATCCAACAAAATTGAATTTTTCTTCGCGATAAGGACATCGTCAGACTCGTAGGTAATCCTTTAAATTAGGGGTCATTTTTCAGAGTGGCTTTTTTATCTTATATACTGGGAATAAATGGCAAAGATTTGGAAGTAATGTCCCGTAACATGGCTAGAGAAATTTACTCCTCGTTCGTAAAATCATTTTTAGCTTTTGTCTCTTGATACTGAGTAGAAATATACGAGTTTCATGCAGATAATCGCATCCAACTGGTTTTTATCGTTTCACAGAAAGCAATTGCACTGTTATTCGCAGATCTAGAACATCTGGAAGCACTACAGCTATTGAAAAATACTTTTGAGCATATACATATTTTTAACTATCGTATTACTCTATCTAAACTGTTAGTCTAATAAAAGTAAATTCATAATCATCATCCTCTACTAGTCTATCCCCTGTCTTAATTGTAATAAAAACAAATTGTAGGTATTAATGCTAAGTGAAACATCGTCTATACATGCCGATAAAACATATTAGAATATATTAGTTTAGAACTAGACAGCGCTATATGATAACAGTGTCAAGGGAATATGTGTAGAAATGGTAATAAATAGGTTTTACAAAAAATCTAAATTTAGGTTAAATTTGATTTTTTGTAAAACCTATTTGATATAGCAATGACGAGTTGAACGAGTCGTGACGAAAGTCGACATTAATAGTTGGGAATAACATAAATCCCTTAATTCCCCGATTGGCTCCACAAAGGAGACGTACGCAATAAATCCGGATTAGAGGAGTATCAGTCGATTTCTGAATGAAGTCGATATCTGTAGTTAATTTATTGCTTCTCTCCACCTGCTGGGTATTGTGAAAGAATTGGACAATTTATTCCTCTTCGACAAATGTAAGGGTAACTCGGAAACTTTATTTAGTGAATCCTTGGGGATATTAAGAAAACCCTACCAGTTGGGTTTAATATTATGTTATAGGTATTTTCACGGTTTACGGAAAAAATCTTACATTAAATGAGTGAATATATCAAAAATTAATGTCGATTTTAGAACATAATTGGAAGTGTTACACAATCGAACATGAAATTTGAGTAATATTAAAAAGTATCAAGTTCAATCAGTTCCATATTCTATCTTAAATGTATAATTACTAACTATCTAACTTTATATTTTATAATGCTATTGAATATACAGTGGGTGTAAATCCTCTTATTGCTTTGGAATATAAGGACAGCTTATTCTGAATAGGATATATCCAAAAGTTACAAGTGAATGTCATGACGAAAGATATAGCATAATGCTATAAAATTATAATCAAGTAGTAGATAAATTATCAACAGTAATAATTACGTAAAAATATATTATTTAGAGCAAAGGTAATTCTTACTTACATTGAGTTATTCTTCAACATTCTTTGTCGACTCTTCTCGTTAGATAGAAACATTTATGTTCAATCAATACCCAATTAACATTTGAAAAATGTCTCAACAGATTAGTATCATTTTACCACTCTATATCATATTTTATGTAATTAGTGCATGTAAATAGATTTATATTTTACACAACTATACCGTTGCTTACACAGCAAAGTACCTAATATTTTTGTCTGTGACATAAAGGATACAGGAAAATTCAGGAAATAAGTTTCTACTTGTTCCGATTTTCCCTTTCATTTCGCGACTAAATACGATCGTACCGTAATATTTTACAACGAGAAATAAATGTCATAAATCGTAATGCCGAATCAGTATTCAAACACGTTCGCAAACTGTTTACAACTGGCCACGTTGTGCCAAACGCAATAAACACAAAACCCAAATACGAAATATCTCGATTTTTATTCGATTCCTCTGAGTTTACAGTTTCAGTTGAGTTCCAATCGATCCCGAGTTCGGTGGAATCGAATAGAGATTGTTTGCCTAATTATATGTAATAAGTGGAAGAGTTTGAGTTTAGTGAACTTTGTCTAATATCAACAGGTATATTTGAAGTATTTTTACATACCTTGTGAGCGTAATTAGAAATTAGAAATCATAGCAAACCGAATTTATATCATCATAACAAGCTATGTTTTGTGGTTATGTTTATGTTTACTCTATATATTAATATTTTTGTAATACCTAAAGAGGAAAGATTTAATTTAATGTTTGTTTGTTTGTTTGTCATGGATAAACTTTTAGCAATCAAAATCTCAAATGTTAATATAAGTCTAAAAGTAACAAAATTCGAATTTATATTTGGATACATATTTTTGACACATACCTATACAAGCCATGTTGACAAAGCTCAATAAACATTTCATGATGTCGTATTATCTTCAAAAATATAACACCCAACCGTTTTCCTTTTACTAGGTAAAAGTTATGTTCATCCAAAATATATGGCACATAAACGTTCAATAGATTTCCAAAGCGTTCTGAACTTGGTCTCGTAAATATATCTTTGTATCCCCGCTTTGTATGTTCATCTATAATATAGTGCAGATTACGTGCACTGTGCTCATATGTTGTGTTTAAAATGTTATATGTACGGCAAGGTTGTTCATAATACCCGTGCATAAACAGAACGTAACAGAGGTATTAACTGTATGTACCCATGATATACCCGTTCCTCAAAGATAAATATAAAATTTGTTACACATATAAAACGAAATATATAGACAAATATAATATATATACGTAATACCTGTATTTCATGGATATCATATTTTAATTTCTATCCCTGGCCTTTGCGAGGAAAAATATAATATTTATAGAATAGACAGATAAAATATGCTTTTATTTGAGGCTAGAATTCAACTATACTATTATACTACTATTAATAAATATATCAATGAAAGTCTCTTATGTGTTGTTACTCAGAAAAATAACTAGGGCTTTACTTAATTACCTCATGAAAGCTATTGAATTGCCTTTTGGAATTTGTAATATAGCAATCATCTAGAAATTACCGTCAACAACAGTAACGATACACTATCAATTGTTGCATCGTTGTAACTAGTGGCTGATGGTAATTGTAAATCCAATGTTCGTATTTTAATTGGACCGCAATTTGAACGACTTCTGAATACTGAATTGGAATCCAAATCACTCTACATTACTAGGTAGATCTATATGTAGGTAGGTACAATGTGTCTAGAAGATTTGCGTATAGACATGAAAAAAAAAGATATTCAAAATGTATACACAGCATTAATTCCTTTTATAATTTACTAATCATCCATTGTTCATACAAAAAGTACAATAAAATAAATGATTCATAATTATAAAACTCAGGTATCAGAAATCGTTGAACTGGAATTACGCATGTGAGTTCAGTGATTCATTTTCTACCTGGCTTAATATATGATAAGTAATTAGGATCCCGTTATCATTAGGCCAACCATAATTAATGTTAGAGCTCCACCCCTCTGGGTTCCATTATTAAGAGTTAGGTGTGACCAGTCCCATGATCTTTAGCCACCCGATCCCTGATTTTACGTATTTTATTAATTTATTATCAGTTACCTGTAAAACGTATGAAGGTTCCGAAGAAATAATGTCTATGAGTTTCCTTTTTTTGTAGTCATAATAATTCATTAGAGTATGAAGTAATTTATTCACATACATTTACATATCACACACAAAAGTATATATATTTAGTGAGTGGAGTCTTAAAGAAATTTCGTTACAATCAAATTCGACTGTGGAATATAACAATGTATTCTAGAAAAAATTCAGATAATATGGCTAAACAAAAATTGACAATTATTTCATTATTAGGACATGTGCGCCACATTTTCTCTAAAAATTATGTTAATCAAAAGTTTGTAGATAGCTGTTAAGATAAAGATATAAAAAGTGGTGTGATATACATACTCGTTTTATGATTGCCGAGATATTTTAGTACCTAATACCTTTTTAAGTTCCTAATCTTAAGTAGTATATTGTTTCGTCGATTGGAAAGTTCGACGTTCAGCTGCAAATATAATATCTAGACTGGAATAGTTTGGTAGGTAATTAACCGACAGATCGATTTGATACAGCTGGTTACTCATGTAGTCTCTATATATTTTAGGTTAATTATCCGTCCCACAAACTTATTATATATGCACTGTGTCCACACGATACATAATTAATGAGCAATCAAGGCGTGTCCTTATTATTTCGTCGTCATGACAAAGATTGGATCTCCTATTGTTGAATCCACTTAGCTGTGATTGGGATCGTGACCGCATTTCTATTTAAGTACAATCAAGGTCACAAATATATACTAGCCGTGCCTGTGGCTTCTTCCACATTATAGTTAAACATTTGGGAACACCACCTCGGTGATCTAACGTTTTAGCACACCGCTTTGCTTTTGATGCTCGATGGTTCGATTTCTCACGGTACAAACATTTGTATTCATGATTTTTTATATCGGTCTGGGTGTATTCTATATACATTATGTATGTATTTCCAAAAAAGACTAAGTATTATATCAGTTGTCTAGTACCCATAACCCAAGCTCTGCTTACCATGGGACTAGATGGTGCTGTGTTAATTGTTCAGGGTTATTTATTTATTTATTTACCTAGCGGATTTTATCATGAACATGATCATCCAATTAAAAAAGAGCTCTGGGGATTGCGCGATTCGTACGTTGGACAATTTAAGAAATACGATGTCATTTTTAATTTAAACAACTGAAACAAAAATATAAGTGATTCAACTTTACAATTAATCTAACTTACAACAAAGTATTATATTTAGTTATAAAGTTCAACTGAAATTGAAAATTCATTTGAACGCATTTGAATATCAACCAACAGTAAGTATTCGGAAAGTTTAATTGACTGTAACCTGACTTGGATATCATTGTATTAAATTTTAGTTTTTAAAGTGAAAACTAATTTTTACTGGTAACATTATAAGCATCAACCAGAATATAATTATTGACTGATTGATTGAATACCTTTATATCCTTCGAAACAAAAATATTAGCTACATTTTATTTCAGTTTTTATTTATGACATTTATATACATAATTTCTGATGAAGCAATTCCAAATTTTATGACGATTCTGAGGCGTTAAGGTACCAAGAAGACAAGTAACAAATGTACCACAATTTTTATTCAGTTACTCAATGATATATACGAGTACTATATTAACTATAAACGTTAATTGGTTAATTTCCTTAATTTCCAATGTTACGATATCATAAACATAAATATTATATCACTTGTTCCTCAATATTATGTAACTATTGAAATATTTTATTAATGATTTATTAATAGTGTAATGTATTTTACAGACTCAGTGGTCTAGTGGTTTAACACAGCCCCTGCTAATGGTCGCTTGTTCGATCCCTTGTACCCTACAAATATTTGTTTTCAAGAGAATGATTATTTGTATTGTTCTGATATAAAAATGTATTTAAGTATTTCTAACAATTGTTTTGAACCTATAATACATGGTTTGCTTAGTTTGGAACTAAATGACGCTGTGTGAGTTATTATTATTATTTTAACGTATTATTTTCTCTAATAGAAATAATTCTATTATACGAAACTTCTGGAAAGTAAATATGTAGGTATATTACTTAGTGATTAATTGCATTTGCGTAGCGGTCGCGAAGCGTGGTGACCTATACACAGGTAGTCAGTACATTTACTATATCACTTAGGCCTCAATATTCTCTAAAGTGATTGAATATGATATTGAATACATAATCGAATGTGTAGTAGGTACGTATTCGGTAAAGTTAGAGTATGATAGGGAGGTAGGGGATTGTCAGTAATGTGTAGTAGTGACTCTAGCCACTTGACCACCACGCGATCTTTCCTGGAAACCACTGGAGTCCATTTCTGTTGAATTTACCACTATGGACTGATGACTTGGACTTTATCCTCATTATATAAATGTCTAAGCTAGCATATGGCGCTATCGCAGGTATGAGTATTATTCCATCATTCATTTAACAAAAAAAGTTTGTAATACAATTGCGTTATTTCAGATAAAATTTAGGACCTATATAATAAGTTACAAGCTACTATTATTTGTGAATATACATCTCCATATTTTTCAGTTTAAGTTAATCTGTATTTCTACATATGAGTACAACTTTAATAGTTAGTCCTTCGAAATGTACACCTTTGAAATGTACAATAAGTATATTAGTGTATTATTATATGTAGTATTATTAATTAATATATATGTAGTGCTATTTGTAACTATACATATATATATATGCTTTTAACTATAATGAGTAGTACTGTATATATTACTTGTAGTATATAGATAGAGATTTAATTTTGCTTTACTTAATCCAGCAAAATAAAAGCATTTGTATATTATTGAAAATGGCATGGGACTGTAAGAACGAAAGTAATGTTAAATATTATAATGTTAATTAATAATAAATTTTGATAAAATCTGCTAAAAATATTGCGTAACTTGTAGCTATGTTGTGGACTCGCAAATGGAAAACACGATCAGAAACAGAACTTTTTTCTTTTCAAGTCCGTTGAAAAGAAACTTCGGAAAACCGACTTACCCCAGATGGAGACGGTATATGACGGATATGATCCATTTATCTAAGTTACGCTGTGAAAAGAACCACAGTCTTGGACGAACGTAAGGTCGAATATTTCCTTAACATTTTCCTTTCTTCTATCCGGTCTTTTTTTTTTTGCTGGAAGTCGTCCCATGCATTCATCATTCTAAATTCTTTATCACAGTTACAGTACTCGTTTCAAATAATTTTTTCTTACTAATACCACTTGCTACACTTGTTTGCAAATTATTACGAATACCTTGATTTCCTAGCAGAGAAATAGGCATACCACTTGTGTAAATGAAAGTACACAGATTCAATTCTTAATCAAGAAAATAAAGTTTTTTAAATTCCTGTGTCATTATTTTGGTCTTTAGCCTAAAATTGTAACTTTTGTCTCTTTTATCTTAGTATAGATATCATAGTTTGAAGCTTATAGAATTGATGTTTGTATAAACTATATATATATAACTGACTGTTATTACTAACTGGCAAACCACAACTTCGTCTGTTTTTCTGTTTGAGATAAAAAAAAAACTATATTCAGCCTCATCATGCTATCGATCTTCACATCATTTATTAAAACCTTATTTAGTTATTTAATGAAATATACCTTTTTAGAATATTAGTATGGATATGTAATTACTTAAGGATGAGAATGCCGTAATGGGAATGATTTTTTTATTAAATAGTCGTATAGTTTGGTAGCTACGAAATTGGATATAAAATTCTCGCTCCGTGGCCAGCTGCGAAATGAGAATTCTTTTTACCATTTCCTATCCGAGTTTGGAAGCCTTCAAAATAGAAAATAAGATTGAGGTAACCTATCTTCATACTATAATTACTTGAATAGAATATTTGTATAGAATGATACTAAAATATTACAAAGCCATAGATAAATGATATTTTCATTACCTTATGAAGTCCTTATCTGTAATGAAAAACGATGCTAACGCCTATAACTTTCTTTATGGCATATGATTTAATTTGTATATACCAAATTTGAAACCAAAATATACGAATTCTTTTAATGTAAGAACGTAATTCTAAAGACATAGAGAAAGTAAGAAATTTAAGTAATTCATTTGTCAGCAGATTATGTATATTTAATATTACTCCTTTATCTAAATTATGAATTTAGTAAAAATTTAAACACAGTGCCCATTCATCTGATATCTAAAGGCATGAATACGGTTGCTATTGTTCGACGTGCTATTGTTAATAGCAGATTGCTTGCCATGACTTATTATGTATATATGTATCTCAACCTCGTTTAGATGGAATAACGATTTATTGTTCTCCTTTTGTTTTTGTACTCTATATAATTATCCTATATTATATAACCGTATTACTTAACACATAATAATAGTTATGATAACAGTTTAATGGCCGTAAATAAATTCTATAAAGTCTATAATGTCCAATGATTAGGATTAAAAATTGCACATTAATAATGTCCTGTTTTAAAAATTTCATTTCATATATTTCAATTTTAGAAACACATGGGGTTACGTAAATAATTATAACTTCTTTGCCATGGTCGGGTAAACAAAAGGCTACGAGAGACACTGGGTCGCCTCGGTACTTCATAAACAAAGAGACTAGCGTATTCTCATTTAGAATACAAATAATATTAAAAAGGAAAAACCTGTAAGCGATGTTTATCTATTATATTACATTCCATCAGATATCGTCACATATAAAACATAAGCCATATCTTTGAAAGATATGAAAAATGTATCTAAAAATATAACACGTGACATTGTGCATGTGACAGGCATCATTATTGCTTAATTTCTTTGTAACTTTTCAGTTAACAAAAAAACGTACGTACATTCGTTTTACAAAAAAAAAATTATTCTTTAGCCTTAGATTGTAATACGATTTCTGATTAATTTATTCCACAATCAATACATCTTTCATGTCAATAAATTTATAAACGAATTATGGTTAAAATACACCTACGTTCAAATCTATAAATTATTCCGGTCAGTTAGATAAATGGCGTTGCCACTGTACCCCTAAAATCGACACCCAATTTATTTGGAGACGAAACAAACTACGTACCCACTAATGCGCTAACAAGCTGACCCGAACGACATACATTTTATCTGCTACCATAAATCGCCAACCAAACCCGGGAGGAATCGATGCGCTATTGTGTTTAGCGTCCATTCGATTGTGTTGCCATTGTACGAGTACAAGGTATTGTAATTTGAATCCATTCACATTCGATTCAGTGGGTGCTGACGCTTTTCATTTCAACAAATCGATATATACTTTACAGTACATAATGCCGTCATTAAATTGTCATCATGCGGTTATTGTTTATTGAACACGGATTACATAGACCGTATTCAATTATGTTCACACATTTGTGAAAGCACTTGTATTGAGATGGAATAAAAATGTAAATTGTCAGTGGTATTAATTTCGGGATGTGAATCATTGTGTAATTAATATAATTTCATCTGAATATTGTACGTCTGTTTTTTAAATTCCACTACATTCTGTATTTGTGTTTGAAGGATTAATATTTAATTATCATAGTGAAGCTCAGTACGGAGACTTCTTAGTACTCTGAAATAAGCATGAGACATAGTACCTACTACTACTAGTAGTACCAATAAAATATAAAATATTCTGTAACATTTTATATATTATTGGTACTACTCATAAAAAATATTTAAAAAATCCCTGTGATGAAACCAATGCACGTTATTGAAATAAATTATAATAAATAAGCTGTTTCCGAGACTCCGCCAGCGCGATCCCGTTATTTCTCGTTGCTGTGGAAAATGTGAAAAATACGCCTTTTATTTTTTAAGAATAACGCCGCTTTCTATTAGTAAAAGATTTTCAATGTCTTTCCATTGCCTTGCACTAACGATCTCGTTAATAGGAATGTTCTTTTAATAAAAAGACTGCAAAAAACTAACTATGTTATGATTAATTCCACAAACAATCTCCACCGGTAATGCGTTTCTAGAAACAATCGTTTTTAAAATGTACATAAAAAATACTAACATATAAAAAAATATTACAGCGTGACTGTAAAATAACAAATAGTATAACTACCAAACATAGTAATCTATTGTAGTCATTTGACAAGTTCGTGGAACACAAAAATTCTTCACGTATGTATATAATTCAATAAATCCTCTCGAAATTTGAAAGCAGCTAGAGTAATTTTGAATTCATTTAAAAATTGCACTGTTAAAAAAAGTGTTTTATAGAATTAAAAAACATTGTTATTTCTTGGTCCACTAAGGTCAATTTATTCCAAATAGGAGCATAAAACTATATATGATGGCGCACATTGTTCGAGTGAGAATTCAAGTTTGAAAACTTTCGAGACCGTTTTCTCTTCTTGCAAACTACGAAGTCAATTCGTTTTCCCTCAGCCTTTGTTTCGCCAAATAGCATTCGAGAACTTTATTCGATACCTCAAGCGTATTGGCCGTTGTTTACTCGGGATGCCGGTCCTTTCTTCATAGTTAACGAGCGGGGACCGAAAATCTTATATTAAATCGGCCTTATTTCCTCAAGATTCGAACGCTGTCCCTTGGACCTTTGCCTGGCATTAAGTAGTAGAGTGACCGTAAGAGACCTCTGGGAGCACACAACGGTGTGAAACGGCGCATATTTTATTCATGAATACCTGGAATTCCTCAAACTACGACAGAGTTTGTAGATTCTGAAATACGTACATATTCTGTTTCATACACTGCGTGTGTTTGATAACGATCGAAATGAAATAAACTATTTTGTTGTATTGTTAACCACGCGATGCTATTTATTATTCATTGATTTCTAGGTGTGTCTCGTAATCATCGTTTTATCCTATTGTATAGTTAATACAATCTAGTCATAAAATCTATGTAACTTTGACAGAGCTCTGAATATTATATACAAATATTAAGGACAGGGTGTTTTATACATTTGATTATTGTAATTTGACCACAATAATTTTAATTTTATTACAGACGTCAAAAAGGAAAACTATAAAGTACTGGTATGATATATATAATTTAGGTATTTACTGAATAATAAAGAAAACTAACTATTATCTAATTATTTATATTTTAGTTTATTGAATAGATATTCTTGCATAGAATAATTTTCTCTTGTTCTCTTGGGTATTCTCAATAATGCTTTCTTCCGTCAAATAAAAGATCACTGCACAAAAGTTTAAGTCTTTAAGCTTTGAACATTTCGTAATTAGTCTGAGTGATGTTGCCTTTGTATAATTGTTTCTATTTATATATATAGAGTGGAATTAAAATAAAAATATTTTATAGAATAGAATAGAATAGAAAATCATTTATTCAAATAAACTTAATTTAAGCACTTTTGAATAGTCAACATTTTTTTTAAATCTGCCGCTTATTCGGAAAGCTGTCTCATCACAAGAAGAATAAGCAAGAAACTTGTGTGTTGCTCTTTTAAACAATCCTTGTAAGTTCACATTTTACAAGTCGAAACGTGTGAATACAAACTACCAACCAGCACTAATTTATTTAGGCTCAAATATAAAAACACAATAAGATTAAATCAGTCGTAGTGATAAGAGCAGACCAGTCCCTACAAGCAGCACTCGTTCACGAGTATGACGGATGAGCCAGCCATCACTGCGCGCGTCCATATTTTAGGGAGCCCAATGACCCGGCCCATCACGCCGCCACATGTCTGGACATTTTAGTGAGCATGACTACTCATTCCACTCGACCACGTCACAGCTACAAAAATTACTACATATATGATAGTTACAGTGTTCGCACTTTACATGAGGATCCATGCGGCAATCAATACAAAAGCCGCTGCGCTATCATATATCAAGAAAGCAGTATGAAAACTAAATTATAACGTTGTCCGCAAATAAACTTATACTTGCTATATATTGCTGTCCTATAAATTCATCTATCCTAATAATATTAATTTTAATTATACAAAATATTTTTAATCCAACTAACACAGTTTAGATGTAATTTGATGGAATTTTTATAGGCGTTATAATTTTCACTATGATATTTCTATTTTATCTCTTTGATTGATATTTTATGCAGAGAAATAATCTCTGGTAGGCTTATGAAATCTTATAGTAGGCTTAATAAGAATGTGCCGTAAGGTGGTCAGTTTTTTAATTTAATTATATTAATTAAATATAGTTGTGTTAAAACCATTCTTAGCTGAGAGATTCTATATGAGACACTAGTAAACATCTGTTTTTTTATTGGAGTTTTTGAGCTATTGTCAGATGCTAAGACCTGTAAGACTGCGATCTGCATTGATCTATTGTGCTGGCCCTTTTTCAAATTCGCTACCTAGACCCGTCAGGAATAAGAACTAATGGATATTCTTAAGAGCGTTGGTTTTTATCTCCTCAGGATAGACTATATAGTTTTCAAAGGAAATATTTCATTTATGCATGAATGGGCTACGACCACATAGGATGCATAGTGGCGTTTCCTCTTCTGCTGCAGATTGTTGTTAAGCTAAGGTCTTATTTCGCCATATGATTATTCAATTTGCTGTGTCCAGTGAAGTCATGATACATATATTATTTTTACGAAATGTTTGTTTAACTTGAGATTAATTTAAATTTCGAACAACCTACTCTATTAAATATCATTGACACTAAGTATCGTGAGAAACCCAATTAATGTAAGGAAGGCCACCTTGCCACGTCGGCTTCGAATTGTGGTCCGTATTATCTTACAACTATAAATATACAATAGACGGCGAAATGCCTTTGTGGCTCTGAAAGTACTTACCTATAATTATAGTTTATGAGTCTTCATGACAGATTATAATACACAATAAATTTGATTACTGTAATAATTCTACTGATATGTTCTAGATCAAGTAATTATTGTATCTAGTAAAGTAAAAATCGAAAGAAAACACGCAAAAAACTTAGTAATAGTAAATTAATATTACGAGTATACTCTTATAGAAATAAACTAACTACAGTTAACGTAAATGGATTGTTTGTCATTATATTAGTAATATAATATGTAGAGTTGTTTTGTAACCAGATGTATCGTGTATAACTCTGAGCAATACAAAGGATACGTTTTGTGAAAACCGTTTTAGAATATATTAAATAAATATAGTACATAAATACCTTTTATTTTATTACTTCAAAGTAAATGTGCATTTACATAACTTAAATGGAAAGTCATACTTAATCTGTAATTGAGATACAAAGTAAAGCTTAAGTTTAAAACGAGTTACCTAAGTGTGCTTAAAAACTTTCAGACAACGTGACTTTTAGTTTGTCGCGTAACTCTATATCGTTTTTACTTAATTAATGGCAATATTTTATAATTTAGGATTATAATTCTACAAGTTTAGGGAGCACGTCTCAGTAGATACCTGTTTTTCTGCTTTAAACAGCAATATTAACACTTACTTTACTTATATATAGCATTCCTTACATAATATATAAGGAATACTCTATGGATCCATCAATATTAGTCCCTATTAATGTCAAATTTGAATTGAATATATCATGAACATAGAAAACAAATTGGATACTTTTTAATTACATTTCATCTTAATGTAGGTGTTCACCGCAAATGAAAGGACATGTCAAATAGCTGTTAGTAATATTTTTTACATGTGAATGGCATTATGTATTGCACACCTCAGCCTGTCAGTCAATGTCAGCGCATTGATGTGAACTGTCAATCTATCACTTCTCAGTCCGTCTGTTTACAGCTACAGCAAAATTGTATGATATGATAGCTAAAATTTTAAGTCACTAAAAATTAAAATATAATTTATATTTTTCATGACCGGAATGGCAAGTGAATTATCATTTCTGAGAAATAAGGTGTCGTGACTTTACATCATGTAATTTCACTCCCAAATCTATTTCTATACTGAAGCACAGATTAAGATGCAAGCTTGTCATCAGAAATAGCTAAGATAGACATACACATAGACATAGACTAGACGGTTTAAGAGTTCTTTCACCTGCTACTCTAATATGTCAACGCATGTAAATATGTTTCTAATATGTCAACGCATGTAAACATTTATAGATATATAAAAAGTTTTACGAGGAAAATAGAATAAAAAAATGTTTACATCTTTACAGAGCAACCAGTATATTTTAGGAAACACTCATCTTTTTAAAACCAAATAATAATTGAATTTCTTTTTCTTACTATTTATACTACTATTGTAGGTCAATATTCATTAAATATATGGATAATGATTAAACTAAATCTTTTCAGATATTTTGTAGATATAAACGATGATATACAAGCTAAGCAAAGTACCCCTCTCTCTAAAGTCGATAATAATTGCTTCAGCTAAGTATCTAATACAAACAACATACCTCTGGGGAATTTTCTAAGATGTTATGCAAATGTTGCAACGTAGCAACTTCGAAACTTTATTCTTTAAAATATTCTGCATAATACTTAGTTTGTAATAACAATATTGAAACTAAACTACAGCGTTATTTGAATACATATTGATTCTAAAAGTAATTAATGTCTCACTAGACATGAGAGGTCTGCACAAAATATTCATAACTAATTATAATGCGCATGCAATTAAATATGTAGACATATATTAGTATACTACATAAATGTTTCTTATCAAATAATTAAGTATAAAGTTAAATACTAATAAAATATTTAACAAAACATTAGTTACAATCGTAATAAAATAAAATATTTTAAAAGAATTTCTAACATATTATTACCATCGATGTACTATATTCGTACATAGGAATATAGTACATTCTTATTATAGTACATTCTGCTCATATTCAGTGCTAAAATGTTTAACAAGAATATAGATTATTGTTATATTAAATAACTAGCTATTCGCCACGGCTTTGCATGGGTGTACATGTATTATATATATAAATATATATACATGTAATTTCCTCTTGAATCGCTCTATCTATTAAAACTAAAAACCGCTTTAAAATCCGTTGCATAGTTTTAAAGTTCTATATATAACTATATATATAATGATACAACTTTAAAATTTAATGTATATAGATTATTAAACCGAAAACATGCTTTGAAAAAAACGACTACTATAATATGTAATCAAATATCTTATAATAGGCATGTTACAATATCTGTAGTTATTAGGTATCTATTTAATGTCCTTTTACGCTTTTTGTATTTTTTGTCATGTTAATTCAATTTCATTCATAAGGCATTTTAAATCAAACATACACAAGATCAAAATAATGGTTTCTTAGAATCCAGTTACATTGAAACATAATTAGATACAAACATAACGCGAAATTCCCCTCCGCGTAAACATTACTTAATTGAAAGAAAATTACATAAAATTACTTGTAAACAAAGTATTACCCTGGATCTCAGAACTCTGATAGTATCTGCGTTACATTTTTTTATTTAAATCTAATAGATCTTTGAGGTATTTTTGAATTTTATTAAAATTTTGGTACGGCCGCAAAATCGAATTTTACAAAATCTGCCATGGTATGCAAATGTACCATGAACCTTTAAGAAAAACTTGCAGAAAAAGTAATCCTCGAAGAAATTCAGCCGCCAAACAGGTTGCTTTTGAAATTGTGTTTTTGTCCAAGATAATTTATTGAAATTATAGAATAAGAATCTTAATGTCTTTATCCTCATCAATTGCAGCGCAGCTGTATCCTGTGCATCAGATGATACATAAGTTCTGATTATATATAATGCTATTTAGATATACTTGCCATCAGTAGAACTGTCAGGTTGTTAGACATTCGATTTACATAAGAAAGTCTTAAACTAAGTTATATTAGATAATGTTCCACACTGAATTTATGACGATTTTGTATTGCTCACACATACAAATTAGACAACCGTGGTAAAGTTGTCCATATAAATAAAAGTAGATTTGAACCCCTGATAATGGTTTCAAAAATGTTATGACATTTTGTATAAAAAACAAAAGCTGATCTGGTTATTGTATTCTATAAAATGCTTAAACATTTGTTTGGTATTAAAGCGTTTTCAAAGTAAACCCTTATTCCATGTTGGCAGGTAGAATCCACATCTAATTATTTACCCACAATCAACACATTCGTTATTTCTGTTCGACAGGTGGAAACAAGCGGTAACGAATAAGGAATTTTTATCGAGAACACTGAATAACGGAAATAGCGGCTGTGACCCATTTATTAGATATTTCAGTACAAACTGTTCGAATGCTTTTAGAATTTAATTTACCCGGCGCCGAACGCCGCCCGGTCTATGTTAGGATCTTAATTATTGTGAGATAAATAATTGTCTATTTTCCATACAACAATACATATTATATTAAAGATGGACTCTTTTATTAGCTTCTTGATCTCTATTAGCTATACATTTTAGTTTCAATGATAAAAATTCTGAATTCTTTTTTTTTTTATTTATAATATACACACGTTTTTTATATCCGATGCGATGTAAATGCAGTGTAATAAAATCGGAGCTGCTTACATTTTTCTTGTACTATTGTTATCTCAAACATACAGATCCTAAAATATCAAGCAAATCGATAGATTTATACAATCAATTTCTATTACAGTATCTCGATTAAAATTATGAGTATATTTTGAATATTCTGTAATTATTAATATCTGTCCTACAGTGTTTATCAAATATGTAGGTAAATATAAATTAGGACTGATATTAGTTGGTAATACATCAACATAATTTGAGAAAATAAATTTATAATACCTATTGATGCGTGATATGGCCAGTAAATAAGCTTTTCAAATCAGTACATATTATGAAAATTCCATGAAATGGATATATGTTTTGCCTTTACACAAAACGAACTAATACCGCAAATACAATCTAATTAAATTTTGGTTATTATCTGATTGTTCGGTAAATATATAATTGTTTGAAAAAGCAAATAATATATAATACATTTTTGTACTAATTAACAACTACTAAATTACATGTAGGTACATATATATTGGCATATAATTTCTATATGCTATAATATGCATTATTTGCGTATTCTAATTTCAATATCTTCACATCGCTTAACAGTTTCTATTGCAAAGCAGTTTAGCGGAGTCGAAAAAATCAAACAGAACATATCATCCACGCAACTATTATAAAACACTAGCTGTCCCGGCAAACGTTATTTTGCCTTAAATAAAAAAAAAAATTGGGGTGGCCGGATTCTCAGACCTACTAAATACGCTCACAAAATTTCATGAGAATCGGTCAAGCCGTTTCGGAGGAGTATGGGAACGAAAACTGTGACATGAGAATTTTATATATAAGATAAAGTTTTGCGTTCATCATGATGACAGATAATAATGCCTCTGACTATGCCATCTGAGATAACAATTTTGAAGGTACCTGGAAAACAATCTTGAAGGTAAATTAAAAACAAAAACACAAGTACATCCATCTGATCAAGAATTAGATAAGAACAAATCTTACGAAATAAGGCTTCGGACACGAAACGACACTCGCCGGGTAGGCTAATTTCTGACAATGAGAGGAGATTGCCCTAATCTCCAGCCGCAAAACAAACGAAGTGTTAAAGTTGCCCAAATCTCATGAATTTTTACCCGGCCCGGCAAACCTTGGCTTGGGGACGGACTGTGTTTGTACGCTTATTTTCGCTTATTATAATGAAAATCGCTAAGAGGCCAACTGTAAAACTTAACTTTTAAAAATAAAATTGCAGAAAATAAATTTAGTAGAATTATTTATTCCTGACATACTTTTATTACTTAATTAATTATTTCTATTATAAATAAATAATACTAAAATAATTGTAATGTAAATACTGACATTTTATTTTGTACAATTTTAAAGAATCAAATATGAAAATCGGTTTTTTTATGTTAACATCATCATTACAGTATGTATCCATGCATCTCTCCGTCTCGTACAACGAATATCGAATATAAATGTAGTATTTTTTTCACTGACTGCCTGATTTACTTATTCAATTGACCTTCAAAAACTAAAATTATTGGAACATCTTATTCTAAGTATAAATACTTATATTAAAAGTGCTTTACGTTCTGGAACAAAATCTGATACATATAGCGGTACAATTATAAGATACAAGGGTATCATAACATAACAACTTAGTTCTTAAAAGAGTAATAGGACCATGTGTGTGTTTATAATCATAACCGTTATTACCATTCACCATCACGTAGTGCGCCAGCTTCTATTCTCATTACGTAAAAAATACACACATCATTCAAATTAACACTTTGTACATTTCAGTCAGTTATTAGCGAACATATCGTAACAGTGAGGAAAATATATTCAGTATCAAGCTTTGACAATCAACAGAGTGGAACAGCAACGGAGCCTTTGTAGCGCGTAAATTTGTCACACAATTGCTGCAAAAATTTAAGTTTTACGAAATAAAATGAGGTATTTTTCTTTCAAATTTAATCGTACTTGTTACTTTCAGACTCAAAGAGTTTTAGTATTAGCTGCAATGAAAATTTCTATTATAAATAGTATATTTTCAACTATATGTATTATACATATATTATATATTGTTTATACGAAAACATTAATAATATAATTATTTTCTTGTTTTAAAGATCTATTATCGTACATAAGGATATAATATATTTTTAACTATTATTTAGAATTTATGTTTAACTAAGAGCCGTTTTTATGGACTCAAATTACTATGTAGATATTCCAGATGTATTATGCATACGAGTATAACCAAAAACGAATTTCATGCCTTCCCCAGTTCCCGTGAGTACTGAAGACTTTTTAGCGCCTACATACATACATATAAATTTCGAGGTTCTGAACCTTTACAAGATACTTTTGTTTATGAACTTAATAAAACGTTGGGAGGACAAATGACTCCAGACTTCGGGTATATACTGCAAATTTATTATTGTACTACAGTATCAGCGTAAATATGGACATAAATATTATATAGTAAAATGGTCTTCTTATGGTCGTGGGTTCGGTTCCCCGCACAGTGCAAACTTATGAAATCATGAGTATGGTTATTTGTATCGATCTAAGTATTTTCTATGGATAGTATGTATGCATTTACAAAAAAATATCTAAATATTTATATCAGTTCTCTAGTACCCATAACACAACCTCTGCTTACCGTGGGACGTAGACATAGGTACTTGTAGATGGCGCTGCATTAATAGTCCAGGATTATTAATTTATTAAAAGTGAACGTATGTCTATCTATGTACTTGTTATCTTCTCTTATTGATTTACAAATATCGAATCGACATGAAAAAAATATAATAATATAATAGTATGCTAAAGCTAGGTTTGTAATGTAAATAAATGAACAAATACACTTATGTATACGAACTTATGTCCAGCATAAATGAAATACGTTACTTAATTATTTCCTTGCTGAAACTCACTTGCAAACCAGAGCTACAATTTAACATCTCTTTTAGGATTCAGTCAGCTTTTGCAAGGCGTAAATAAACATACTGGAATGATTGAGGTTCATACAAACGACCGGTATGAACTAAATTAATTTATAGTAGATTCATTTTACAAATATTTTAATATTTATGAAATACCAAATTTCGTAAAATAGTGCCTTAGAGGTACGGTAGGTTTACGGACATTTATTTTCACGAAAGTATTAAATTAAAACGGCCATTATAGATAGACTGAAAAAAAATATTTTGAATTATTTCATAGTGTCTATATCTACACCTACATCACGCTTACCCTGTAATAGACCTGGCATGAAATTAATAAACATATGTGCTTGTACCGTGAATTCGTTTGTACAAACTTTTAGCACTTTATCTCTTAGCAGAATAGTTTTTGGGATAAAACGTAGGGTATGTACTGGTGGTACAATATATCGACATGTAAAAGATTAACAGCCATTTTAGCCGTTTAGTTTTGCTCAGAAGCTAACAAACAAACAGATTGTCTATCTGTTGACTAAATAAATTTGTTATCATATAAAATCAGTGGCATAGATAAATCGTAATGAACTCCTATCTTGATATAAAATTGTGTTCGAGCAAAAGATTGCCATTATACGGAACAAAAATAAAGTGTCAGTTGTATTCACAGTTCGCACAAAACAATGCATAATAGTACAAAGGAAACGTTTCAAGGCAGTTATCTCTAAAAGCTTGTCAAATAGTCTTAAAATATATCCATTGTGACGAAGAGTCCACTACTATATTGAACTTTATATTATTCAGGTTAGAGTTTACAATAGGTATTTGATATAATAACAATATAATTTTAGTATTTTTCACTAGAGGACTATCGCTGGCAGCTTAATGATATTAGTGGACGCAAATATTCATCTCTAAATAAATTTATTATTGTAAGCAGTTCTTTTGAACCACAAACGATTTCTATATTAAAAGCAATTTAAATTTCTTACTTTATTAATGAAGTGTTATTCTTTATTGTGTGCATTCCCCCGATCGCTCTGCATACAAAAAGTTACTACAAAACTCTTAGTAATATAATAAACGCGAATTTTTGTGTGTATCGATGGATGGATGTTTACTACTCTTTCACGCAATAACTACTAAACGGATTTTTAGGAAACTTTACAGTAATGTAGCTTATACATAAAAATAACACATACGTATAGGCAATAAATATCCCCGGGGTAAAACTATAGTGAACGTAAGTTTTAAATATAACTAAACTCGTTGATATCATAAGGCAACTAACATCTAACTCTATTTCAGGAATAACTGTAAAACACAATTTTCACCAAAAAAAGGATGAACCTTTGCTTCTTTCGTATGAATAATCCAATACAGTATAAAAATTTGACAAAATCTGAATGAGATTGGAATAGTAATGAATTAGTATATATATAAATATATATATAATAAAATATAATAAATAAAATATATATAAAATAAATAAATATTCAAATTCAAATTCAAAATATCTTTATTCATGTAGGTCTATTACAGACTCTTATGATATGTCAAATCTACCGTCAGTTCGGAATGATATCGAGATGAGAAGAACTGACAAGAAACTCAGCTCGTAATTTTTTTTCAAATAATAGTGGAACATGTTTATGATAAATACAGTTATTAAAATTCAAATTTGGGAGAACAGAGTGACCACCAGCATATGCTATCGCAAAGAACAAAAAATTTAATCAGTGTTCACAACCTGAACAGACCAGTCCCCACAAGCAGCACCCGTTCACGAGTATGACGTATGAGCCAGCCATCATTGTACTCAACCATATTTGAGGGAGCACATCGACCCGGCCCACCACGCCGCCACAAGTTTGAACTTTATAGCGAGCATGACTGTTTCAGGTTACTCCACTACGTCAATTATATTATTTACAGCATAGGCTGTACCGATCACAGTTTTCACCCATTACAATATTAAATTTACATTATTTAATTTACAATATGTCATTACAAAATTTATAATAAGTTTCTTTATTGTTATTACATTATCCATGTCAATGGGAAAAATTATATGCCTCATAACAAAAGTTAAAATTGTAATTAAGTCCACACATTGTAGTCATTTAAGTAGTCGTTTATTTTATAATAAGCTTTAGAGCAAAGTGTTTTTTTTACATGTATCTTAAATTTGGCTTCACTTAAATTTAAAACACTATCTGGCAATTTATTATAAAAACGTATACAATGTCCCATGAAAGATGTACTTACTTTTTTGAGACGATAACTAGGCATATTTAATTTATTTTTATTCCTTGTATTAAAAGCGTGTAAGTGACTATTTTTTGGAAATAAATTTAAGTTTTTGCGTACATACATAATATTTTCATATATATATTGAGAGGGAACAGTAAGAATACCTGTTTCTTTAAAGCGTTCTCTAAGAGATTCGCGACACGGTAAATTATATATTGAACGAATTGCTCTTTTTTGTAATATAAAAATTGATTCTACATCAGCCGCTCTTCCCCACAATATAATACCATACGACATTATACTATGGAAGTAACTAAAATACACTAGTTTCGCTGTTGCAGTATCAGTCAACTGTCTAATTTTTCTGATAGCAAAAGCAGCCGAGCTTAGTCTTTTGGCTAGTGTGAATATATGTGGACCCCACTGCAATTTATTATCTATTACAATACCAAGAAACGAAGTCTCATCAACAAAGTCCAAAACATGATGATTCATACTAACAGTTGTCGTTACTTGTTTTACATTTGGTAAAGAGAATTTAACACATTTTGTTTTCATTGAATTAAGCGCTAGATTATTTGATGTAAACCAGTTTAGAACATCCTCAAGAGCAATATTTATATTATTAAAATCCTTTGTATTTCTTTTCACTTTGAAAATAAGTGATGTGTCATCAGCAAACAATACTATGTCAAGTATGTTTTTAAACTGGTATGGTAAGTCATTTATATAAACAAGAAAAAGAAATGGGCCAAGTATAGAACCCTGGGGTACACCCATTTTTATAAATGACCCCTTGGACTTGCTTCCTTTAATGTCTACCACTTGAATTCTATCGCGCAAATATGATCCAATGAGTTCTGAGGATTTTTCTCTAATTCCATAATGCTCTAGTTTGCGTAATAATATCCTATGGTCAACGCAATCAAACGCTTTAGAGAGATCACAGAAGACACCAATGGCATCCTGTGAATCTTCCCAGGCACCGAAAATACTTTGTATTAAGTTAATGCCTGCATCAGTAGTAGACCGTCCACTCATAAATCCAAATTGCTGTTTATGAAATAAATCATGTGTATTAAAATGAGCTAACATTTGTGTAAGTAGTATCTTTTCAAAAATCTTACTAAATACTGGTAAAATTGAGATAGGTCTAAAATTTGATATATTGTCTTTGTCACCAGATTTAAATAGCGGTATTATTTTACTCACTTTCATTAGATCTGGAAAAATACCTTTATCAATGCTCATATTAAATATTTCAGTTAAATGTGAAGCAACTTCACTTATTACAGTTTTCATGACTCTAACTGACATACCCCAGATATCCTCAGTTCCTTTTAGATTGAGAGCGTTGAACGTTTTTATCACACAGGAGCAACTGATATGATGAAAAATAAAGTCATGAACGCAAGGATTTATGGTATTTTTTAATAATGTTTCAGCTAAACTAGGTGACGAGTTTAAATTTTCCGTAGCTTTGAGAGGTATTGTTGAAAAGAAATTATCAAAAGTTTGAGCAACTAGTTCATTATTATCAATAATAACGCCATTTTCTGCTTTTAACTCATATTCTGACTGGCGCGACTTAATGTTACCTGTTTCTGTATTTATTATATTCCAGGTAGTTTTTATTTTATTTTTAGAAAACTTAATTTTATTCTTTAAATAGAGTGCCTTGGCGGCCTTACATACTTTTTTGAATAACTTTGAATAATTTTTGACATATTCATAGAATATAGGATCACGCAAATATGATCTAATATCATATAATTGATACATATTTTCCCTACTTATATTGATACCTAATGTTGACCATTCAGCGTACTTAGAATTATTGACTTTAAGTTTCTTTACTGTAAAATTTTTATCAAAATGATTTTTTATTATATTGAAAAAACGATTATATGATATATTTGGATCAATATTATCAAATATCAAAAACGGTAAACTTCCATTTAATCTGTTTTTAAAATTCTGTAATTTAAATGCTGTTGTTGGTCTGTAGAACTTATACATAATCTCGTTTTTTTCATTACATGCGAATGTTACTATTTGTCCACAATGGTCTGACGGCAATCTATTTATAATCGATTTATTTAAAATACTAAAATTACAATATATATTATCAATACATGTTGCCGTAGTGGATGTAATTCTAGTAGGTTCAAAGAAAATATGATCCAGATCAAAACTTTTAAAAAGGTTTCTAATTTTATTACTTATAGGACTATCAACAAGAAGATCTATATTGAAATCCCCACATACCAAAATAAATTTGTTACTTTTGAATGCTAACTTCAGTACATCTTCCATGGTAGACTCAAATTTTTCATAGTCTGAGTTAGGAGGCCTATACACACATATAATTATGTGTTTCTCTAGTTCTACACATGATAATTCTATAATGCATTCATTTGAAAGTGCTACAATATCTTTACGTTCTTTCCCTTTAATGTTATTTTTTAATAAAATAATTGAACCACCTCTAATTGAAATTTGCCGAGTAAATGTACTCAATATTTCATAATTTGGTAACTGAAATACCATGTTGGACTGTTTTAACCAATGTTCTGTGAGGCATACAATGTCAATATTAAATTTACTTATAAATAATTCTATCTCTAATTCTTTGCCAAGAAAGCCTTGAATATTTTGATGTACTAAATTTAGTTGTGATGGCTTTCTCTTTGTCTGTAACTTAAGTTTAAAGATTCTTGCACAGAAACATTAGTAAAACTACTAAAAACTGTGCAGTCAGAATAAGTACCCGTTATACTACTTATAACAGGATTGTGTATATTATAAGCTAACAAAGTAGCTATATGTCTTTTATCAAAATGTGACAAATACAAAGTATTTTTAGTCAATGTAAATTTTTTTACAAATTTATTTGTATCAAAACAATGAATGTTGTCATTATAACAGCTCATGTTATATATATGAGTGTTAAGTTTAAAGATATAATTATATATATATATATATATATATATATATATATATATATCTTCATATTTACTGTAATGTACTGTAGAATAAGCATAGCAGACAAATCAATAAGTAGGAATCGTAAAATAATTTTACACAAATATAGTTTGGACCATACTACATTCTAAGAAATATTTCACTGTAACATATAGAATCAATCAATTTATCAGTTATATAAATAGGAAAGTACCACTAAATACCTAATGTGTTAGTTACATTTTGAAAAGAGATAACTAAACTGGTTTAAATAATTTTATTGAGGCTCAGTCGAGATATATGTATACTATAGTAAGTAATATTATTACGAAATATTTATGATACAATAAATATTCTGGCTATACAAATGTGTCAGCCTATATATTCTCTTCAATTTCTACACATCTTACAAAGCAAGCTACTTGTACTGCACGACTGAAATAGGCGACACGTAAACAACTCTGTACAAGATCTACCTCGGTAAACTACTAGTCAGATTTCCGTTACGGCAAAATAGTCACACGTATTTGCGCATCACTCGATCTTTGTAGTGCACCGCTCACGAGAAAAGGATGACACGATTTCTGTTTAGTTATCTACTAAACAATCATGTTTCATATTCCATACACATGTTCCTTCATATTGCTGTAATCATATTTCTACACCTACGTGTTCAAATATGAAGTAGTAAATACAGGTATATCTCTCTACATACTCATCATAACATAAACATTCAATAACATACTCTATTTATATAAGTATATACCCTATAATCTCTTATAATGGGAGGATCTGTTGACCCGTGACACAAGTTCTTCGGTTACCTAGTACAGGCACCAGTTATTCATAAATTTGTACTTAACTGTTACACTGTCATGCACAGTGTAACAGAGTCACTTTGGAACACATATTAATATTTATGTTCCAAAATGACTCTGTTACACTACACATTATATCAATGTTTTGAAAATAAAATAAATATCATTGTTGTGACATATAAGCGTTAGTGCTGCATAATAATTCCTAACTTATGAAATAAAATAAAATGTCTTTGTAGATTATTTTTTACATTTTTTTGTTTTATGATTTAAAATTCTTTACGGTTTTATTTCCATCCGTAATATAAATTATCCTTTTAAATTTATCTTTACCTATTTGCTTATTATAATTATTATTTCTTCAATTTTTTTATTCTTCAGCAATAGCATCCTCCAAAGCAGACCTTCACGCGGTCCCCTCTGTAAACCATCATAATTAATTCCAGGTGAATTCGCCACAATATGCTGACTTAACTTCATACTCATTCCATCATCCTCCACTAATACCCTGCCAGCGTGTACCTACTATTAGTGCAGGCATGTGTACCCCTCGATTATTACCCAATAAAAGTGGTATAATTCTAGGTTAGATTCACCCTAAACTTCTTTATTTTTTTCTCTAACTGCAACAAAGCTAAACATCACTTATTTAGTATGAAAGCTATTTAGAAACATGAAGTTACGTTGGATATAATTTATGCGTTTCACTCTGAGTGGTTGTGTGAAAAATTGCCAACATTACCTTAATACAGTAATGCACTCCACACCGCGAGTGCGATCTTTAGTGAATGTAAGAATTATGTTTTCATGTTAACGTTCATTTTCATGATTTTTACATGTGTACTAAGATATATAATAAGATATATATAAAACTGAATCTCTACAAAAATTAAAGAAATAATAAAATTTCATTTGTTATTGGATTTACCTTTGTAATATAATAAAAGATTGTAAATGATGATGAATTAATACACGTTGAATCTTAAATTGATGTGTAAATGAAAACAAATTAGTTGTAGTAAGTCGAAATCATTGATGATATAGTGAATGAACTAATCGCATTATAAATCTGTCATGAATCACCAGCAACTTCCCTAACTAAAAGAATCAACAAGAAATTGTATGCAATGAAAAGCACACTATTATTTGCTTGCTTCCCATAGATAAATCGGTCCATCTATTGAAGAACAGCAGTTAGATGATAAAATTCAAAATTCAAAATAACTTTATTCATGTACGTTACAAACTCTTATGATATGTCAAATCTACCGTCAGTTCGGAATGATTTCGAGATGAGAAGAACAGACAAGAAAGTCAGCTCGTATTCTTTCCCAATAAATGTAATCTTATTACCATAATTCAGATAAATACACTTACAAATAATATACATTAAAATACATATAAATAAAATTACATACCTGGGTGTACGTACCTACATGTAAAAACTACATACATGGCTATTACAAAGTTATTACAGTTAAGTTAATGGACTTCAGTCAAGTTAGACGTCCACTTAATTAGTTCTATGTATAATATCGAACTGACTAAGTAAAGTAAAACTTCTACACACGAGAACGTCAAGTAGTATTTTTTTTCTAACTAAGATGAACTTCGAAATAACTTATCAAAGAAAAAGTTAAATTAAAAGTGGGAGTACTGGACTTGTGTTTTGTTTATTTGAACTATAAATTAGCATGTAAAACTAGCATGGTAACTGTGAACAAAAAAGTTAAAATAAAAAATGCATTAATAATAAAATTGGGAATAAAAATCCATTAATAGATAGATAGATTAGTTTAGATAGATAATTCACTTATACCTTCAGCACACATATAAAGACGAAATATATAACAATAGCCGTAATAAACAAATAACTGTACCTACGCCAAAAGTATTATATAATGCAAACTGTACATGTTACCGAAATTTGTGTTCTGTAGCAGTCCAAAAAGGCCGTAGTTCTGTATGGTTTTTGCTTAGGGAGCCTGTACTTTTCAGCTATAGCCTACAGTAGGTACGAGCGCAATAGCTTGGATATAGTAAAAGTATAGTAATAAGAGTATATATGTATATATGTGTGTAAATAATAGGACTGATTAAGAATGTAAATAAAAAATTATATTTTTCTTGAAAATATAAACTTGATAATCTGACCTTAATATGATTCTGATTTAATATTTGACTCATATTGATAACCTAATCAGGTATTTAATACTCAAAAAATTTGCTAGCAAAAGGTATCGCCCATTTTAGACTTAAAGTTTCAAACATCTCATTATATTATCTATAAGCTTTTACAAACAATATTATTAGAACGTTAACACATAATTTCAGCTCCACTAGGATTCATCTTAGAGTCACCCAATTACGACTTCTCTCTTTGTAGTAATTATGGATATAATGCCGAGCTGACGACCTTTCGATCATTATTTTATAATGACTAAAATGCGTTAACGACGTGAAGAAGCTGAAGTAAAAACCCTACTACTAATATTATTTTCTTCACTGTATGAAATCAATACGTTTTTCTCTCATATAAAAATGGTATGTACCAGAAAGTTAGATGAGACTTATTTTGATAGTCTTAATTTAAGTTTTTGTAATTTTGAATATGACATAATTAGTGTTAAAGTTGTCATTATTTCATAGTATAAAATAAATTCGATATCGCTATCTGTTGTATGTATGCTTAAATCTTTACGCAATGGATTACGAAGCGGTTTTTTAATAGATAGATTGATTCTAGAGGAAGCTTTATATACATATACATATTATATATGTACACCCGTTCGAAGCCGTGGCGAGTAGCTAGTTAATAATATAATACATACGATGTGTTATAGATAGTAAAAATAAATACATACTGTTTTAAAATTTTTCACGATTGTTTACTATTCAGAAATCACTATTCAAAAGTGCCTAAAATCAAGTTTATTTGAATAAAAAATTGTCTATTCTATTTACGGTAACTATATTTATGTAATGTGTACACACAATACTAAGTATTATAAAATATTTATATACGAAATCTTTTTGAACATGCAGGTTTGCTACAGTTTGAGATGTTAGATACGCATAGTTTAGAATGTTTTTGAATATGTTGATATTTTCCAACTCTGGATAGTATCTAGAAAACTCTTACGAAACTAAATGCAGCATAAATCCACGATTTCTTGTAGATATAACTTCAGTGAAGAAAGTTTCCGTATTCTCTTATTCCTCGAGGCATATTTTAGCGACCAAAAAGAAACTTGTTGCGTCTTAAACACAATATTTTAACACGGCAATTTATTCCGGTTATTTCATATAACTTATAATTGCCACGCTTGAACTATTTATTAACTATAATGATTATATGACGAGTTAATTTTAATTAAAGCCAACGCAACTTGAGTCTATATCAAGCTTTCACTTTTCTTTTGTCTCTTGTGTTAATTGAAGATAGATTAATTCATATTACTGACCTCCGGTATGAAACCATTTAGTTTATAATAATTTGTTCTTAATAATAATATCTTTATTACTGGATCTAAGTAACTTTATACTGATAGTACATCAGTATAATATGTTTTTAACTGTTTACATTGTAAGAATTTCTTCCATATCTGTATTTCTCTCGAGACGACATGCAAATATCTGAATTCAAGTTCAGTGTTTCTATTTACCCACTCACTACCTTGCACGTCGGAAACAATTCGCCTTGAAGTAGCTCTCAAGAAAATCTTTTTGCTTCAAACTGATACTGTTCTTGTTATAGTACAAATAATAATATTCAATATTATTATTTAATATATGTATATTGTACAAATTTAAATTTTGTATAATTAATGGATTATCCTTACTTATATTATGCTATTATAGATTACCTTATATACACCCAACTTTCAAACTTTACTACTTACTGTGTTTGAGACACATTAAGAAAAGTCAAGAATCGATTTAGATTCAAAAGCTAACATGAATGCTTCATAATATACAAAATATTTAATTCACGTTTTGTATAGATACATACACAAATATAAATGTTGGTAAAACAACTGAATTACGAATATATTAAAAGAACTGACAGGCGCATAAAAAAGGACTAGTGAATTATGTTTATAACACAGCTGAGTAAATATATGTATTCCTTTTTATATTTTATGTTTATATCTTTTGTATTTGGATGACAATTTACAAAAACTTTATGAAGATTTATCACTCTATATCATCTTTCATAAATGACGATGAGACGATAATATTTAAAAGATCAAAAATTCCATTTTCATTCCATATATGAATCAGAAAATACAAGCACAGACAAATCGTTTATATAACTTGTATATCATAATCACAATTATTAATAACTAAATCAATTAACATACATACATTTTAACGTTCGTCCTGACGATCTGTGATGGTACAATCTCACCATGTGGCATATTTGTAAAATTAAAAAGTCCATAACCGTACCAACAATTGATCGCAATTCTTTCATTTTCATGAATTCAAGGTAAGATGTAAATAATTATAGTTTAATATACTTTATTTAACACTAAACTATAGTAATCAAATAGACCACGAAACTATTATTTAAAATAAAATACAAGATTATAGAGTTGTTAATTTATTTCCCAATACTTTATTATAGTACTTTTAAAAGGTAAATTCAATATATTAAAATCATCAACTAAATTAAAATAAAGAATTGGGGATATCATGATGTACTTATATCTATATTGTTTATATTTTTTAAATAAAATTACTATATTTCATTAGGTGCGTTAAAACAAGAACTATAAAGGAAACATTATAATAGTAGTCGTATTGTTAATTTCAATTTGAATCGGCACGGTTCTTTAGTTCTTTTCTAGCACAATTACTCGCAAAATGCGTCCAATATTTATAGTAATATGTGATATTAAGTTGAATTATGCATTCAAGTATACCCGTTCCGTTGTTTTGCATCTCACATCTTCCTTGAAGTAAATCCTCACCATCAAATCTACATGTCTGAAGATTCACCCGTGTTTTAACATAAATAAAAATTTACGAGCGAACTTCAAGGTTTGTTTATGTAAATTTTATCGTTGTTTCGTGCCCTCTATCGATATTACAAGGGATAGAAGCAAAACATCATTTTCTCTTAGACCGAAGTCCAGATTTCATTATTAACAGAATATATTATTATTTTGACTGATGAAGGACATCGTTCTAAAGGTATGAGTTCAGTTAGAGTTAGTCATTATATCTATATTTACTAATAAGCCACTAAAGAATTATACGTTCATATTCATCAGTGAGCAATTTACAGAAGTAATTAAGATACTGATGTACAACAGAGAAACTAACGCACGACACATGAAAACTATTAAAAGCGCAAAATATTATTGCAGATGATATTATCATAGTAACCGCTATTATTGTATTAATATTTCATAATAACACTTATCAAAGACCCAAATATACATGAAGCCTAAATAAACCCCAGACGATACCTGAAACATGTTTACAGTATCCCAAGCTTATACTTAAATATAAACAGTTCAGTATAATTAGAGCCTATAAGGTTAGCTTGAAGATATCTTGAAATTTATTATAAAAATAAGTTCTATTCACTAAAATATGTAAAATTAATAAAGTAAAACAAATCATTCTCATAAGACATTAATTATAACTTGTACTTTATATTTTATAAGTATGAATATTTCGCAATTCTTCTACAATATTTACTCTAAAAATATACTTATATATTATATAATATAATAAATTGTATAATATAACTTTATTATATTCCTATAAATACTCGTTTTGTTTTAAGCAGAATTACGGATACTCTATCTCAGTATATTTAAGATATCTTGCCATGTTTACAGATTTATTTTCATACACTAGTCTGTCTAGCTTGCTTGCGATATCGTTAATTTTTTTCAGTGTAAATTAGATGCGGCCTTACGTGCTTATCCACTCAGATACTTTTCTTCAACACTCCGTCTAACTCTAAAAACTAACACATTATGTTTATACTATTTTTAACTTAGTTCAAAAGTTAAAAATTTCTTCGGTAAACAAAAAATACTTCAATTATGATGATATGAATTAACATGTAATCTAAAGCGATTTAAATTTAATAATTATCTTTGTGTTAAAGTTTTAGAAGAAGAATAAGATTTAGAATTCATTGAACAAATTTCTGTCAATAATAAAAACCTTGTTGACTTTATTCTTACTCTGTTTCTGTCTAGATTGTAAAAACGTATAAAATTATTTTAATTTAGAAGAATAAGATATATATATATGATGATGACCTCGGTGGTCTAGCGGTCTAGCACAGCGCTTTACGTCCGATGGTCGCGGGTTCGATTCCTCGCACTGCACAATCATTTGTATTCATGAGTATGATTGTTTGTGTCGGTCTGGGTGTTTCCTATGTATATTATGTATGTATTTACGAAAAAAAATTATCTATGTATTTGTATCAGTTATCTAGTACCCATAACACAAGCTTTAGCTAGCTTAACTTGGGTCTTGATGGCGCTGTGTGAATTGTCCTGAGATTATTATTATTATTATTATTATATATAGATAACCTATTTGTTATACCTTTTTAAAATACTCACAAACTTTGACAAGACTACAGCATATGAAATAGTATATACATAGTTCTATACAGAATACTTCAATTTATTTTTTGTTTTGATCTGTATCTAGATTCCCTCTGAGTGATAAATAATTCTACTGAGTTTATTAGTATTTTACATTAGGTTTATATGTAGTAAAAGTGAAGTTTATTCACTGATGGAGAGCATACCTAACATTTTCCAGTTGCAGCATACCATACGCCGACATAAAGCCTTTGATGTACTGTGTACGTCACCGGCTGAATAACAAGACGTTCTAATTTAGGTTGAAGTCAATTAGCCCTTAATAAATGGGTTCGTGTCGCTCTAGCTAAGGAATTACATCGAGCAGACTAATTGTGATGCACTGTGGACATCGTCTATAATAACGTTTAGGTATAAACGTTTAAATAACATTTCTCAAATTGTGGGCAAGCTACATTTCTAAATTATATAACTAAAGTTTCCAAACCTTACAAAATATGTGTGATACATATAACTTGCGTTTTAACAAAATACTGATGAATGAATTGATATTCATTTGTTTCGGCGTTCAAACTTTCACCTTTCGTAATAAACTCACCCGACTTATTACTAGATAATATTCAGCTAGAATTTAAATATGTAGAAAATAAATGGCTGAATAAATAGAGAGAGTGAATGGAATCCAGTTCAAACTCTATTCGTAAACTTTACTCGAATCGTAAGAACATAAGTTCAAAAATATATGTATGTACTTTTTTCGCACTAGAAACTTAAGGTGTTAAGCAAAAAATTAGGACTCGACAACCTCTCTTATTTTATTTATCTGCATTACTATATTACCAACAAATGATAAAAGTACATTTTGCGCACCTTGAGGCAGTTTCTACCAGTAAACTAAAATAATACAGAGAAACTTACGCCACTACATGGAGGAAGTTTTTACCATTATATTTTTAACTTCTAAAAAGAATTGTATGTTTATAGAAGAAATAATGTTGTGAAATAACTTTGTTTAACTATGAATACATACCGTGGACTGACTGTACATAAATGTTTAATTATTTCCTAATATAACGAAACAAAGGCAACTTCAAAGTGGATACACAAACTTCTAATGCATGAGACAGGGTCTCAACGTCGCCTCGAGCTTTCTGAAAGCACAAAAGCTTATTATAAACGCCTCAGAAACCAACTAAATTCAATTGTCTTATATAAAGACGCTGAGGTTATAAGGGCCCTTTAAACTAAACAGTTCCAAATGCTATTTTACTTGCATTGTGAATACAATAAATTCTTGCCCAGAGAACGTGTTTCTACATTTTTAGACTTTTTTTCGCCATATTATTTTTATTTAATATATATTCATTTAAGAATCCATATTATTTTACTAAATGCAATTTACATTTCTGTCAGACTTTTGTTATTTACATAAAAACAAGAACAAAAATAATTAATGATTGTATTATTATTCTGCATTCCATAATAAACTGGCTGTAGATAGTAATACTAACGACCAATATATATTTTTAACCCTGTCTAAAAACTTGGCTGTTGGAATATTAGACATTTAATAACTCCTAAATATTTTTAACCTGAGATACGATATTACACCATCGTCATGGTAGTAATTAAGTAATTAAAACCATGCTTAACAGCGTGAATGTATGTAGGCGGGACGACATATGAATTCCTACCATAAAATCAAAATTAAGGTCCTCTTTAACAAGCCTAGATTACAATATGACTAGGCTTCTTTAAATTTGAGTGATTTATTACGAATATGTTACCCTCTTCAAACCGTGTTGAAATATGGTGAAGTTTTATTAGTTATAATAAATAGAATACAAATAGTAAACTGAGTAGAAACTAATAAAGTATTTATGTCTCAAATGATATATATCAAATGTCAGTTTCAGTTTTTGTTTTGATTATCTGTGAGTTTTTATCATCTTACTTACTGATTTTGTTTTATTTCACGTATTTGGTTTATCATCTTCATTTCATTATAATATATACTGTAATAATAATAATTAATATACTTCATTTATTTAATTTATTTGAAACTGCAATAATATACACTATATTTTTATTATAAATAATGTTAGACGTATTATAATATTGGCCGTGAATGAAGTCCGGATTTTAATAAAAAATTCAGTCAGAATAAACATACGAAATTTCCTCTTTATTAATTTTGCGGGCCATTATAATTCCTTTTTCCTCCATAGCTTCACAAACAATTTTGATTAAATGCGGCATAATATTGAAATCACCTGCAAATGTCTTCATTCAACATAATGAATATTTAAATTTATTATATTTCAGTAATGATCGATTTGTGCAACCGACTGGGACACTTTTTAAACTTGTCAACTCTCTCTGTAAATCAATTTTTCTTTATAATAGGTACGTACTGTAGTACGGCAATGACAAATGCAAATACAGTAGCTGTACTATATAGCTATACTTCAAAATCAAACTTATTACCCCCAATTTACACACTCAAAGGTACCGGTAATTTACTTATAAATAAATCAGTAGTAGAATGAACAATAACATGGAGTCTTTTTTAAATCTGCTAGTCGGTGGATAGCTCTACACACATAGCTCTACACATACTTCAATTCTTTTGTTGACAGGAAATAACGTACGTCTTCTTTATAACTTGCATCATTCACGGCAATGATTGCGAGACCTGACTCTTAAGAGCGTTCGGTTTCTTTTCAGTCGTAAAAAGTTTTCCATTTCGGTAGCAGAACTCGTTGTTTCCTCCGGGTAATTGGCGAGTCGGAGTGAGCTGAAGGGTCCCCAAAGTCGCTTGACACAGATCCCGCTGCAATTCACCGCTGAAAATGTTTATTTCTGATAATACTCATAGCGCTACCACTGTACCCAATACGATATTAGCGTATAAATTCTATTATTGTTATACTTAACTAAAGAATATACTTGTAGTTTCACAGTTTTATTGACAAAGTTTTTTATGACGAACATGGATAAACAAACTCACGTGAAAGTAGGTGATCATGGAATACTCACGATATCATTCTGTAAATAATCTGATCTCGTTGGTATTTTCACAATTTTTATTATAGTAGTTATTTTTACGATTTTCTCATCTTTCTACTTGTTACTTCCAACTCATCAATAATCGAATACTGACGCTAATATTATAAGAGCGACACACTAACTTATTAAATGAAAAAAAAATGAAGTAGGTAAATTGTAACATCACATGTTTTATTAATTGTAATTACCAATTAATAAAACATGTAACATCACAAAGTATTTAAAAATATATATTAGACTATACAGCACAGATTTAACTAGAACTCATATACTATTGATATATCTGCGGAATTTACAATAACTATCACTAATATGTCAACTGAGGAGTGATTCTTTATTTTCGCTAATTTCCAAAAAAACATAACATCTAGTACTATGACTGGGTACAAATAATAATTACTGATAATGATGTTACAAATCACTAACATTTCTAAATTAGACAATAATTTGTTACTCTCGTCCATTGTTAAATAATGCAGAGCCTAGATTTAATTCCAGACACATAGCGTTCATTAAACTGCTTCATTCGAAATAATACTTTAATGAATAATATTTTAATCACGTTTTCATTGATTCGCATAATAATGAAGTTCGTTAGGGAGATTTTCCGCCATAAAAGCGGCAGAATGGCAAATTAACACGATATACATTCTAATTAATATCATACGCTATTAAGCCTCGTGTAACTAACTATGTGAGAGATTCTTGAATAGTCTTTCAATAATTTAATATGTCATCTAATCGATACATGTCATCATTGTTTCAAACAGACTTAGCATATATGTTTTAGGCTATACTACTTCATATTGACCTTATATGAACCTCTTGTTTTCTCCAGACAAAGATATAGATGCTAATACTGATTGTTAAGGACCACAAATATTTTAAGTATAATTAGTAAATCACGGGATCTTACCACGTTTTATTTTTATTGAGTTCCTGATATTTCGGCAGTGTTTCAATCGCCATGATCACGGCTAACCGGATGGTAAGATCCCGTTTACTAATTATACTTATAAATAATGACCGCGTCAAATTTAAAACACAAGTGTTTTGTTCCAGTAATTTGGCAAGTAACCTCAAGTTGTTTTTTATTTTACATATAGTTCTAATAACAGTTTTAAGTAGTATAAAATAATGAAGTAAACTAACGAAGATTTATACTAAAAAAAGCTTCCATAAATGTTAATATAATTTATAAATTTGGAATCAATAACTTTGCAATATTTTGACAATTGAACAATCAACTAAATTACTTACAAGTGCTTGTGACATACTTCAGACAATAAACAGAATTGGTTATCTGCTTGATGGCTGATGACTTTGAGCTAGAGAGCTAAAGCAATACTCTATATTGCTATTATATAATTTAGATATCTATCTATACAGGGGATGCGTAAAAATTACTTATAGCATAGATAACATAAGATTACATACTATAACATTTTTTATTATTTTTTCTGTATGGAATACCACGTATAGTGGTATTACTATTATTATTATTATTAATTCTATTCGTCTATTTTCGTGTCATTTTAAAAGCTTTCCTGGAATGTTACGTCGGATTAGATATCATATTTCATATCGTGCCTAATACAAATAATTATTCATTGATTTTATATAAAATTATTGAAGTTAATAATAATGGTAACAATAAATTACTGAATAATAGATAGATCAGACTTATTTCAAGAGTATGTTATAAACTTTCATGAAAAAATTATAGCACTAATACTCAATAACTATTACTTAGGAAGTAATGAATCGAGAAGAACTGGCAAAAAACCTGATTCCACATTCAGATATATCGAAATTTGTAAATACATGGGATTCTAGTATAGAACAAGTAAACTATGGGTTAGATTAGGACATCTTTAAATTAAAATTACAGCATTATTAATGAACATATCTCTTTTGTTACAGTAGCGACAAACACCACAAATGAGCTTCGTTGATTGTACGTATAATACCATAAATAATTATATGTTACTTTCTAGTTTTGCCCATAATTTGACTGTATTATGAATTATATTTTAATTATATACTAGACGTAATAATTAAATGACAATATTTAACTTTATCTTACCGTCTCTACTCGTAAATTACCATCAGATGGATAGTATGCTTGTTTGCCACATACGTAATATAAAAAAGTACATGTAGTGGTTAATAATTACTATGCACATAATTTAATTTGGAAGAAAGTGATAATATTTAATCAAATTTATCAATAGTACCACAGATAAGATAATGTTACATACATTATCTTATCTGCAAGGACTAATTTTCACAAACAGACTTTATAACAAACTTTAGTACACACGTTTTTGAATATTATAAATCAGTCCCTAATGAAGTTGCATCATCTGCCGGTCAATTAACAAATAATACTATATATTATATAGACATATAATTTAATATGTGACCTCGACAAATGAATAAATGAAGGTCTCAATGAAGGCAATACAAAATATAAAAAGCCTAAGGAATATACTTCTCGTAGAATTACGTTGCTAAAAGATTGCTTTGTCAAAGAGAATTTGTAAAACAAGACAGAAACAACAGCCTTGCGACAAGTTGGATATTATTCTTTATTTGCTCGTAATGAAACTGTAGACGTACTCTTTTTAAATAGGTTTTCATCGAAAAATATATTGTGATGATGCAAGATGCTACCTATATATATTTAGTATATATTGATATCTTTCGTAGATAATAAAAAAGATTAAGACCATTAATTTTATATGAATATACTGTTAGAAATTTTGATTCAATTAAGTGATTAGAGATTGTATTAACAATATAACTTATTTATTTTTATTTGTATCGTATATTCTACAATATATTTTAATAGAAATGAATTGACAATCACCAATAACATGCATAAAATTAACTTAGACAATTGACACTTCTTCATTTAAACCTAAACTAAGCAAATTTTGTAATATATGTATGTAAATATTTGTATTATGTGGAAATCGAACCTTGGAAAGCGTTTTACTGGGCCATACTGGTCGTAAGTAGTAATTATTATATAGACCTAATATATTTGTTTAATTTATTATGAATGGCAATAAAATTCAAAAGAGAGATTTACGTTTGATCCTACAGATCATTTAGACAGTATTAGATATTTTTTTATTATTAAGGTACCGTATAAAGTAATCACTCCGAGTACTTGAACCGTTTTTAATTTAAGCGTATAGATATATGTATTATATTTTTAACGTGTTTCGTTTTGAGGAGGGTCGTTAGGGCAATAAATTTTATTGTAACGAGGGTTTTATTATGTCCGACCGGTACCCACTCAGTTTGTACCAGATGGCAATTAACTAACCACCTTATAAACTTGTTTTCGTAATTTTTCAACCAATAAACTTAAGTTCTTCATTTAAAAAGCCATTGTCTGTTTTATGTAGAAATATATATATAAACTGTGCCCGCGGTTTCACCCGTATGAAATTTGTAGCCTATATGTTCGTCTCATGTATAAGCTATATAACTGTAAAGTTCCATCAAAATCCGTTCAATAGTTTTTGCGAGTGAAAAAGTGACAAATATCCATGCGTACTCACAAACGTTTGCGTTTATAATATTAATAATAAGATAGTCTTTAGTTCAAAATTCAAATTTAATACAATTTTTAACGTTCTTTACAATTACGAGTATTTTCCCAATTTTCATGTACTAACTGTTTCACGCGACTTCCTCTGCTATTTATAGATAAAGTATAGCCTTATCCGTCCTTGCGATGCACTCTATTTCAGTGCTAAATTTAGATCCGTACAGCCGTGTAGTGATCAAGCAGACAGCCACAGGTCTTTGAATGTCGAATTTTATTTCCGCAGGAGCTAAAATATCCACCAAAATATAAGGATGAATTGATATACATAATATACCTAGAAATGTAAATAATAAATATTTGTTCTTTATATAGAAACTTACAAACAAATTAGGGTAAAGGAATAAAATTACATTTGGCTTTATTTTATTAAATTTACCACAAAGCAGGGTTTATTCGGTATACAACAACCAACACAGTCTTTATGAAAAGAAAAATGTTTCTATCATAAAGAGATAAACGCTGTTATTTATTCAATTATGTGTTTTATACCGATATGTTAATATATTAAACGTAAGTTAATTTCTACTTCTAATTGGGACGTAATAGAATAAAAAAATGTTAATTAAAAGTATCCACAAGTAGTTATATCAAGTTTATTTGTATAAACATAATTTCTATTTCTATTTCTTAACGCCTTAACAGATCAACCAATCGTCATAAAACTTAGTATACGCACAGTATTGGACATGGAGAAGAAGATATTCATATTCGTACTACTTTTTATGATGAATTATCTATAAAAGAAAAGTATTTTCGGAATTAGCTTCAAGAACAACTATTTCTTCATAAATATTGGTTATGAGTGTTTATTATGATTATTATGTATTACACCTATTACTATGTATAATACTCACGTATTTGCCCTTATTCTTCTGTTTTACAGGCAAACTAGCTAATACAAACAATATTGTCTGCACCAACTTCCAAAGCGCATTATAACCTATCCTATGCTTCCTATTCTATTTTCATCTCAAATTTAATTAGGATTCGTCCAGTTGATTAGACGTAAAAAAGTAACAAACGGACAGACAGACAGGCACATTTTTGCATTTATTATATTAGTACATTAGGGTGTATGTATAGTATGGATTTATATAACTTCATACAGAACTTAACGTGAAGATACTACTTACAATTCACTATGGTCTGAGATTTATTGTAGCAGATTTTTCTTATGCTTATCTTTTTTATTGTTGAAGGATAAAAATGTACATTATCTGTGCGTACTCTCGTACTTTATGATTCTCATATTTCACTGTACTTAGTGATATAAACCCGTCTTTTTAAATTAAATTTAATGATATTTACTGTAACATACATCATTATATTCTTTGATTTGATAATACACTGTTACCTGCTATTTTAAAGGCATGGTGTTGCCATAGTTTTCATAAAACGTTTCTTGGCAAATATTTACGTTATAGATAAATTTATGTTCTCAATTTCTACTCTCATATTTTAATAGTATTAACTGTACATTAATAGTTAATCAGGACAAACAATTTTACAAAAATAGATTATACTTCTCTCCAATAATTTCTAACATTTAAAATATGTTTAATTATTATTATTTGTTACTGTAAAATTGGATCAATCCAAGGAATCTTATCCTAGTCTATCAGTCACGCGATGCCTTGGAAGAAGTTATTACAGAATACAACAATACAAGACAAGTAACAATTTATAATTGTTACTTGTCTTGTATTGTTCTTGTATATACTGATTGAATTATTTATACGTAATCAGAAATGCACTCAGTATAGTATTACAACGTCAATTTTATAAAGTACATTTTACGGAGAGAGAAACCAATAGCGATTATCCTGAAAAGTTGAGAATAAAAGCGAGCTAACCCTCTAGGGTTCTTAGCTATGTATTCAGATAACATAGGTATATGCATTTATATTTCCAAGATTCCATCTCAAATAAGGAACGTTTATTTTTATCAACATATTTGACTTCAATATTGAACATAACTGCATTATTGTGTTTATATAAAATTTGAAAAATAACATTTTTATTCATTTTTGTTTAATAATATCATAGTATATCCTACTTTGTATATACATAATTCAATTTGCAAATACAAAAAATCCAAAGATATTTCATTTACTTTGTAGCAAATCTATCTAAGAGTCACTTTTCTTTGTTTACCTGTATGACAATTTTTATTAAAATATGTAAGATCTTTTGTCTCCTTTCATATGTGTCATTTATAATCTTTGAGCTAGATGTTCTTACAGGAGAAAAAAATATAGTTAAGTCAATATATAATAGAGAACATTTTAGTGTTTTTTTTTAATATTTGACGGCATACTATACAACCCATTCACACTTAATAAAAAGTAGTAAAACATATATGCTGAGTATTGATTGACTTATATTTTTTTGGAATACTAGGTATATAGAATATAATATTTATACGACAATTATTTCAAAACAGTAAAAATGTCCCTTTGCTAAGTTATATTATTTTATTTTAAATATGTACATGTATGTATATTTAGTACATATAATTGAATAAATAGTTATTATGCTGTTATATTATCTAAAAGTCGTATAGGAAGGTTGAGTTAAACATAAAACATTTTACGAGCACAAATTAAATTTTATCTCTAAATGTATTCTTAACTTTGAAATAAAATGGATACTTATACTGAATTAATTTACTGTCAAGAGTATATAGTTAAATGTCGTTGTCTCTTGAATGTTGTAAAGCTGTATTCGGTTTATATAGGTTGTCATTGTATTTAATATTGGTGTGGGTAATCGGTATATATTTGTAAATACAAATATTCAGCCAGAATATATTTTTATCGGAGGCATGACATTTTTGTCCTCCAGAATTATATAACATCTGATCATAAATCATGTGTAACATGATATATCCAAATAAAATCAGAACAATAGTATTGTTTCGCTTTTAACTCTCCACGAATTAAAAATTTAATGTGTGTATGTTTGTATTTGCATAATATAACAAAACTGCAAACTAGAGCGGAAATTAGTATGATAATATAGAGTAGTCTCGCTACCGTTGCCTGAAATTTACTTGAAGCTCGTCACATACGCCGTCTCATAGTGATACTAAATGTGGAAATACCCCCAAAATTTAGGAGGAATTTGTGGTGATAGAAATTTAGATGATAGAATTGTGGGACTAAAATTGTATTGTGATTTAAAAAAAGAAGTTTATCGACGACGTATAAGTATCAATAACAGACCTGCGATCATATGGATTGTCAGAATACAGACTTTTTATTAGGAACATTTTTCTTGAAACTTCACATTTTGGGGGGGATTTTGGAGAGAGTGTCACACAGTTATCTGACAGATATGTGTATAGTGTATGTAATAATTTGTGGCCCAACCTCGACCGCACAAGTTTTAAAAGTTAATTCGAACGTGTGGTCTGCAAAACGAGTCTGTATTAACTGTAATTTGGAACATATTAACTTTATTTGTGGTTGAAATTAAATTATAACATTAAACTGCAGAGTCATATTTGTATGGCGTGCTTTTGACGTAAAATAAAACTACTGCCTCATGGAAATAACCACATATAGTTAACTTTCTGCTACATTGTTGTAATTTTCCACAGGCATACGATTAACGAACTATATACTATTTTGATAGATTCAATATTAAAGTAGTTTATTAGACATAATAATATCCTATAAATTTTATATCGCGATAGCTATGTTAGACAGGATGTTTCATAGACTAACATATTATTATTCTATGTTAAATCTGTCTTAATGAATAATAAATAAATAAGAACCTAATACAAGGGCAAAAATATACCTAAAATATTTTTGAAGCTAATTTGAACTTATACTTCACATAAAACCAAATTTAAAAATATGAACTTTCTTATTTTGAAAATTGGTTACTTCAAAAGTATAATGAGTTAACAAAGACTTGCTCTATTGGGTACTACTCCTACCGTAAAATTCTTCTAACTATTGTACCTGCATCGAATTTTCATTGCATCACTACTTTTATTTTGTAATTGGAATGTCAATAAATCTGACCGCCCACCTAATAGCAAGTGATGGTAACAGTCGCCTATATATTTCACCAGTACCACGGACGTCACTTGAACGTGTGACATATGTCATACCGGATGATAGACATGAGTTTCCATTATGGAGGATTAAGATATCATATCTCGTATCATGTAATTTCATTGCCTGATTGCGACCTTCCAAACGAAAAATAACAATACAAAGCCAGCTGCTTAGCGACTGAAGCGACTGAATAGTTGAAATATATGTATAATCGGGGAACGTAATTTATCAATGCGACTTGACTATATTTCTTAACTCCTGGTCATCAAATGTTCATTTCACAGGTTATTACGGAGCATCCGTCCGTTCTTCCAGCGCCTCGGTGACAGTGACGCATGGTCTAATTTATAGACCCGCAACTTTATCAGTGCTGTAAAAACTACCTTATTCAACAGAAATAAAGTTGGTTTATAGTTAAGTGCATAGCGTGCGTTAAATTGTTTAAGTTTCTGCGACGACCTCGACTAGGACCCATTGTCCCTTTAGAAAGAAAACTGTGACAAGATCTCGGAGTAAAGTGAGTTTTTCACGCCGTGATTTATATTAAGCGATCTTCGTTCATTTGTTTTTAACCGACATGAAAAAAGACTGTCGATTCGACTTTTTGTTATATGATATACAATATCTTTGTTATTCAAAACTGACTGTTTTTTGCTTATTTCCCGTAACCTTCATAATTTATTTCATTTTATCCATTTCATAAGTTATTATTATGCCCTTCAATGATAGCTTAATATTATAACATAAAACTATTATTGTGCCTACGGATTATAATTTTAATGATTTAAATTTAACTCATTTGTAGTCAATTTTACTTACTACTTCTAAATACGACATTTGTATTATCACATTAATGTTATATTAAATTATTATACAAATTTATTTCACATTTTTGCCCTGAACATTCCTAATAATTCGCTGGAAGAAATCCTTTTCAAGAATATACCCGCTGTCAAGCTGTTGTTCTCTTTTGTTAATATTCTTGCAGAAAAATATTTTTTCACAACAAATATAATAAATAAGTAATGTTATGAGTGAATATATAAACATAAATATACAACAACAATAATAACGTAGACATCTTAAAATGTGTTTTCACGTAAATGTAATTGGAATTGATAATAATGACACTATAAAATGCTTAAATAAAATAGTTGTAATCTAATACTTTTTTTAAGTCAATACTTTAATAAGAATGTTTATATTTTTAATGTTTATTTAACGGTCATAAAGATATACTAGTGGCCCGTCCCGGCTTCGTACTGATGCATTACAAAGCTTTGAATTTCTCGGCTTGTTCTACTATAACACGCATGTACCTATTGTCCATATGTATAAAACTTCCTCTTGAATCACTCTATTTGAGAAAAATGCTGTAAGTTTTGTAATAAAGGTTTATAGCGTAATATTTACAATTATTGTATGTATGTTATTATAACTATAAAATATAAGAACTAAATAATTCCAAATGGCTATATTTAATATAGTAGTAACTTTATTTAAACAGCAAATCAGCTGAAACATATGTTTATGCATATATTTAAGCTAATTGATTAAAGTTGAAAATATATTGTATGAAAGTTTTAAACAGAGAAATAAGCTATGTATTCAGCCAAATGGGAACGATAATCCCTAAAAGCTGAACATCATTTTTCATAATACCAATAAGTTGCTGTATCACCTCTCATTAATTTTCTTAATCGTGATTTCATTTTATCGGCAATTATTATAATTATAATACCTACATAAGCGACGGTTACTACGTAACAACATGTTATAAATTTATGTTAGAATATATTCACACGTTCATTTTAGTAATAGCAAAAAAACTATAGAATAAAATTACATTTATATATATTTAAAAAATGCAAAAATAAACTAACTTGTGGCTCTCTGCAAATTCTAATAAGTCTCTGGTATTCCTTTTTATTTGTAAACATCCTATCAAGATTATTTTCTATTCCATTGCTTTTTTTAATATCAATTTACACAAATCTATAGTAAAATAATTAAATATCCATACACGATATACTTAAATAAACTTCTTCAAAACATTCACCCCGTTCTGAACTCCGAAAAGTTTTCCGTAATAAAGCTTGCAGCGTTTCGTCATTTTAATTAAGGTAACATAAATTTATTTTGGTAAATATAATAAATAAATGATAAATATATAAATGTAAAGTAACTTATAATATATGACATTTAAAAAAGTTAACATAATGTTTATCTGTATACTTAACAGTAAATAAACTATACAAGAATAATTCGTAGAATGTTTGTTATACGACACACTAAAAACAAACCATTGTAATGTGAACTACCGATTGAACAATTAACGGGTAACTACGGGCATTAATATTTTATTATACAAAAACAAGGTTTCCAAATTGACTGTATTTTTCAAACATATATTGCACCATTTCATTATCCATTCTCCATAGATTTTGAATAATATTTTTGAAATGGGAACTCTATCGTTTAACTTCCGTTTCAAGACAATATAGAATAATATCTTCAATCTCATATGTCAGTAGTTATTACATACATTTCGGAAATCGTATGTAATATCCACCGGACCGACATATTGATTGCATTGTATATAAGGTAATGTAAAATAATAAACCGAGATAATCTAAAAGTGAAACTGGGACGTGAAAAATTTAAATGAGCTCTTAATTGAGGCCAGATAAAAATTTTATGGAACAATAAATTATTTTAGGTTTTAGAGCTCTTGCTAATTTGCTGGATGGAATTAAATTTATCTCATTTATTTCTAGATATCAATCAAATACGAAACTCTGCTATTTAATATATATAGACAATGGCGTTAATACAATTACATCGGATAACATTCTTGTTATATTTACAACAAGCCACTGTTTCCCAAGACTTTATTTGTTTTTTTTTTTGAAATCTCGTGATATAATTGACAATCGCAATAACTAATTGATATTATTAATTTGGGTAATTTAATATAAAGGGAGGAAATTTATTTTTAAGTTAATTATAATTGTATATCAAGTACAGACATAAAGACTTATACTAGTTTCTAAAGTCTTATCTACTATTAAAATAAGAACCAGCCGTAGCTTCTTAGTCATTTCTTGCTCATTCTTCTGAATAAAGCTGAATCTATTTTATTCTAATAATAATACGTTGAATAAACGATACTAGTTTCCTAAAACGATCACGGATAAACCTTAAATGATATTGTTTCCAAAGGTTTATGATCACTTGATCCTTAATTTCTTGCAAGCCTTAAATGCATTGAGCGGACAACCGCTGAGGATACAAAACCTCAAATTCCAACTGTCAACAAATTGGACGAAGGGACGGTTCTTTTTTATATAATATTATCTGTACTAGGAATATTATAAACTAAGATAGTTTGTAATATTACAATAAATACTAGTTTAAAATTAATGAAAATTATATTTGCTGCAATTACATATATTTTTAAGGATGGAGGTTTGCTTTCAATATGAAAGTTAGTTAGGTTCTTATTAAATTTATTTGTTACCTCTAGGCGCCTTGATGGCTCAATCAATCGTCATAAAATTTGGTACGCAGTATATGGAATGGAGAAGGATAGGACACTTTTTATCTCGGTCAATCAATAGTCGGTAATCCCTATATCCTGGTCGGAGAGACGGACGAAGTCGTAAAAACTAGTGAAGTAAAAACTACTTCGAAATAAACGAATCTGGTTTACTCACGGAACACACATCGGTACCTATGATTTTTCGAGTAATAAAGTTTAATGGACTAAATTCTAAGTACCTTTACCCCAAAGAATTTAGTAAAAAAAATAAGTAAAAATAGTATGGAACAACACTAATATAACAATAAGACAACTTCGTTGCTACGTCGTTGGGAAACTCTGATGAAAGTTCATTTCATGAGTTAATTATAGCGACCAGTCTCCAAACATTGACTTAATCTGCAGCCCTGTAAAAGTTTTAATTATTATAATGCATGCACTCTAGCTTTTTGTTTGTTGTCTAAAGATATAATAAAAAACTTATTGCGTTACATAAATTTGCTTTAGAAAATGGTAGTTATTATTATTTTTTAGATTTACTGTTATGTTCATTATATTCCATAACTATAATATTTTGTAAATATTCATAATCGTAAAAGTTTATCATGACTATAACTTTTATCTCAATTCATGTTAAAGTAGTTACCATATTGCCAAACAATAAGAACTTTTCAATATTATTATACGTTTATTATTGATCGATGGAATATATTATCTTATCTTCTTACAGTATGAATCCCTTTGAACTTGTAACCATATTTCTTATTGTGTACATTAGTAAGATAACTAACACATGACAATGTATTCATATCCTTACCATTTCTACTACAATACAATTGTTTCTTCGAAACAAGTACATAATATATCACGTGACAGATTTTTCGTACACACAGGCGACAAATTTACATGAGGCACGCCACGGAATCCAATTCTAATGCAAATCCAGTACAAACAGAGAATGCCGCGTCTTTATTCATGAGTAGTGTTGCCATATCATTTAAAATATCAGGATAGGAATAATATTTATCTTCATTACGGGGTATACGAAATAATTGTAGCATCGCATTTGTGTTTTACCGAATATACGAGTACAACGGACTATGTTCTGAAAAAGTCTTTGACATGATGCTTACTACAGGGAATTTATCTCCATACATTGGAACCTACGTGTCTCGAATAGTACGGTTTCAGAGGAACTTCCTCCCGCGTACACTTAGATTCAGTATATTTTTATTAAAAAACATTATTACTTTACGAATATTAAGAACGGTGCAACGTTTAGTGTCAGAATAACTTTGTAGATAGTCGTTTAGACGGTACCTAGCAGTTTGCAATGTTTTTGTTTGCAAGGAAGCTTTACACCTTAGTCCTCTAGAATGATAACTCATGGTTGGTAGTATTATGCGAGTCACATGTCCCATAATATCCCCAATATGTTGTTGATGTTAACGACGTTTACCAACACGGACACTGGGCCGCTCATTTGCAATTTCCGTGAAATAAAAAAATCTTCGGATTCCCATTTTGCTTCTTAAGTAAACACGTTCAACGGCATATAATCATTGACTTTTCACTTGGTACATGCAGCCTTACTAACACTGAATTCGATAACCTTTTTATATATATTAAATGAAATGCTTTTATATCCATAAAATTAATACTAGTACCATGTTATAAGGTAAAGTTCTATTCAGGACTTCCAGTGAATAATATAACATTTGGATACAGTGTTCATGAATGACTACACTCAAATTAAACACTAAGTTCACGTTGGGAAGTTTACAACTCACTGGTTTACATCTCGCAGGTTTAAACTGAAAACTTGAGTTTAAACTTTAAATATCGTATCGGTTCTAACTTTTAATAGAAGTGTAATATAAAATCTACAACTAGTAAACTGCTACCATATCTCAGCAATATTAATTTCAATTTTAAACAGATTGTATACCTTTTTCTCTCTTGCAAATATAAATAATTATGATTTCATAATAAATAATCCATTATAGGAAAATTTATAAAGTAATTTAAAAAGCACATATTTTCTTATGAACCTACATACATATTGTACCTATAAATATTATTAATTATAAACCTATGAAAATCTGTTTAATATAGATGAAAATGCTTACTAGTTTATGCTCTTTTTTATTTTTCATTATCAAGTATTTTCAATATATCGATAAATGATATAAATGTAAGCCACTCAATTATCATTTCATTAATAATGTAAACCGTATTCTGTATTAAAACTATATTATCATGTAACCTATATTATATCTACTACACTAAGTACTACAACAAGATCTTGAAATGTTATAAAAATGAATACATTAGTTATTGAGGCACATTTTATATTTTAAAACAATTATAAAACCAATAACTGTTAACTAACACGTTTAACAAGAAACTAATTTCGCCGTGACTGCCCACTAACAAGACTAACAAATTGTTTCTTTGTTCACAGATTCCCGGCTTCCGCCTCCCTAACGCTTGCTGGGCACTTATTGAAAAACTTGACAAGAAATAAGAACATAACTGCTTTTAAAATCTTTTGCCGCGGCCGCCTCATGTTCAAGTTTATCTAAAAACTGTTGAACGTTCGTGGACTTCAAATATACTTGAAAATTACTTACAATAAACTTTAAAAATAATATATATATATGTAATACTCTGACCGCTGCTTATAAACCGTCTCGAATACCGTTTGAATTATTAAACAAGTCAAATATCAATTTCAACAACCCCACGTCAGAAAGTTGAATTGCTTGATTTACATTACTGTGCATAATATCCAATTATACGAACGCTACTCATCAGGACTTCACTAATTAAGCGGAGTTCACTGACGATGCGAAAATAGACAAAGATAAATAACAATTGTGGTGCATCAAGACTCTAATGTGTGAACAATGCATGTGAGTGAATGTGTGTGTGATAACGGTGCGGTTTCATTAACGGAGAGCGAGCGTTTCGAGTAAAGCTGGGTGCGCAACGCCACGGCGTCGTCGGTGGAGGGTCGCGGGGGTGCGGGCGGGGCGGACGAGCCCGCGCCCTCGCCCGCGCCCGACGCGGAGGCGCCCGTGCGCCGCCGCCGCCACCGTCCGCTCTACCGCCGACTCTTTCACTATGTGCGCACCGCATGGACCGGCGTCAAGTTTGCCCTAGGTAATTTGCTGCGTGCACTATCATGTTTCATTGCATGTAATTATTTCTATACTCGTAGCGTAATAGGACAAGGTTTCATTTACATAAAAAAATCGCAATAAAAATTTAAATGAACCAAAAAATATAAATATTATTATAGAATTTAGTTTTTTGAGTTGATTAGTACGTAATTAGGTTTAATAATTATTCGTTAATTTTATAGTATTTATTAAATATAATACAATCCAAAATTAAACAGTATTTAATATAGTTATATATAATTATCCAGAATTTTATAGAATTAGGTAACATTAAAAATTTACTCTTAAAAATCATTACTAATGTCACGCCTATAAAATCTTGCAATTCAATTTTATTCCTTTATTATCATAATCACAAACAATACCTTTAAATCATAGCAAATAAAACAAATGAGGAGTAGCACAAACGTCACAACATCTCTTCCTTCAACTAAAAAAACCGCACTGTTTATTCATTTGTGAGCTACAGTAATACAAGAATCAGGGGTTAAGAACTGAAATAAACGAACAATAACGTAGAAAATACACAATTTTAGCTACAGGCGTTGTAAAGACAATTCTAACCATTCTCTAAATACGGGTACAGCGCCAAATGTTTAACTTGAAGGTAGCAAATGAATTTCTCTGTTTACGTTCCAGTGAATAGGTACGTATTTGTTAAGACCACGTAAATGTTTCTTTAAAAGCTACTTAATGTCGACATTTTCAGTTCTTCCAATCCTATTTTCATTATATTTTAGTTGCGAAGGTAATAAGAAGTACATCATAGACATGTGTATGTATATTAAAGAGATTATGAGATAAACTATCACTTTGTAACAAAAAACGTGTAAAATTCCAATGGTCTCTTAAAATATTACTATTTTAAAAAATATAAAATCGTCGTTAAATTGAAATACTTTTTATTATCAGAGAAGCCTACAACTAAGCCTACAAAGTAATAACAAATGCCAAGTTCCCTAGTAACATCGAATGAACAAATTTCGATATTTGAAGGAGAATTACTTTATTTCATTATATTATATGATATATTTAGGTGTAATGGATTTTATTATATTATTTTAAATAAATTATACTATAATTATATTATCTATAATAATTAATCTTTGCTTATTATACACGTGCAAAATTTCTAACGTCAGTATTAATTTTCCAGACTGGTAGCGGATCCAATATTGGTAATAAACGCGATCTATTATAAACTAATAAGTAAGTAGTGGTTTACGTAATTAAATGGAAGTACATTTAATTAAACTGGCTACCTATAATACATTTTACTATATTATATTAAAAAATGTTTACGTATTATTTAAAATAAAAAATATTTAGTTTAAAAATTAATAATATTGTTTTATCCGCTCCTTTCACATTAATATGCAGCGTAGCATCCTTCTATGCAGAAAATACTACTTGTATACTTGTAAAAATAGAGACACATACATTAACATATCTACCATAACAATTTTTCTAATAAAAACATATTCGATACATTAAGATCAAGTTTTAGAGGACCTCAAAAGTACATCTAAACTTATACCGAATACTGTAATAAAATGAAACGTTTAAGTTTACCCATCCACATAAAATGGGCGTCTTTCGAAATATCAACATTAAATATAGTACTAAAATTCAATATCTCATTCAAATAACTCAGCAAATTCCGTGGCAATTTTCATCAATATCATTTTGGCCTACCATAATCGTAAAACGCAAAGGTGCGGGAAAAATAGTAAATTTTGTGGTAATCTGAGGTCGATCCCATATAATTCTGTATGAGCTCATAATTTTCATTATTACTGACCATTACACTTCTAATATTGAATTAGGTAATATCAACTTCATTATTACCTTATAAAACGGATTTACAGACATTAGTTTATTAATGTTCTCATTAGATTACATTATATTATTATGCACTAATATAGAAGTGACGTTTTGTAATTATAAATTGAATAATAATATTATGTGTAATGTTTTAATCATATAGTATAGACTATATAAATTAATAATTATTAAAATAATTGCAACATAAATGCAAACTAAATTGTAGGAAAAAAGAGAAAGATAAAGTATCTTGCCATTATGATATAACATAAAGATTACTTAGTATAAAATATTTTAATTTTTGTTTTGTAATGCATTTAATCCTAATATAAATCTCTTTGTGGGTCATAAAATAAATAAATCATACAATTTGTTCTTCATTATCTACTATTATTACTATTATCACTCATCAATCAAAATAAAACTGTGTTAACAAGTAGCTTATTCGAGATCCAATACCGAAAGGAAACATAAAGGCGAAAAATATAACCAAGTAAACACGGAAAATGACAAAGCGATCTTATATATTTAATTTATTTTCTTATTTATCAGAGTAGACAACATAGCGACAGGGAAATCCAACAATTTTAGATATTTTCTAAATTAAGCGGTCGGAAAATACCTGTTTAGCGTCTGTGTTCATAATTTACAAAGTTTATTACTTGGAACCACTGGCTGTCAGATAAGTTGCCACCAACTTGCCAATGATAAATTACTCTCGCGCCCTGGCGATTTCTTAATTGTCTGTTATTAATGCTAATGAAAGGAACAAAGAAGAAACAATGAATAAAATGTTTTCAAATGTAAATACTTTTCTCAAGAAATTAGAGCTTACCTGGACGGAATTTGTTTTATTCTTTATTAGCTATGAAATCCTGATAGAGGACTGAATAAAATGTTCTTGAATATGAGTTTATTTAAATTACGCTTTACCACATTCACTCTTCATTCCTAAATTCATTGCTTTCTTATAAAGTAAAGCAACAAACTCTATAATTGACTGTCGATCTCTAAAGTATCTAGTATCATAATCTAAATTAAATTTCCCTGCATTGTAATCATATATGGTAGGTAATGCATATATTTTTCAGAACTTCGATATGTTAAATTATTTATATAAACTGACTTCAAGTACAAAAGGGATTTTTGGATTTAGTTTGTGTATTTTTTATAGTACGATGATAGCAATCAAGCATACACCTCATCTGAAGAATGTTTACCGCAGCCTATGGACGCCTTACACACCAGGGTTGTCACTTATGCGTTGCCGATCCTTAACAAATTATACCCTACTTGAAAAACCCCATGCTGTAATTTCTCACACCTCGGCAGTTGTTTTGTGCTTGTCCTGTCTTCGTGTTAACTTTTTACAGATTTTATAAGAGAATTTTAGGGTAAGATCTTTTAAATGAGACTAATAACTACGACCAATAGTAGTGTGTTTTTATGGAAAGGCATTAGATATATGAAGGATATTGAAGCTTAATTAAAATGATTGACGTGTGACATAAATCAATATTATGAACACAGTAAGAATAACAGTATTAAATGTTATAGAAATTTGTCAATAAATCTTACAATACATAATGACTCCATCGTTTCTTTGTTATTGATGAGATCGTTTACAAGATTTTGACAACATAAATACATTGTTTTGTAAATTTGCTGTCAACGTTAAAGACGATCTTATTTTATTGTTAAAAGGTCAAAATTTTAATCTGTTAAATTGTTTATTATTTTGGAAAACCAAATCCATTTCAAGAATTATGAAATGCAGACTAAACAGCGACCTTATGCGAGCAGCTAAGGAGTGGAACTCTCTACCAGCCTCTATTTTTCCTGCCTCTTACAACATTGGGTCTTTCAAGTCAAGAGTGAATAGGCATTATTTGAGCTTACGTGTAACAGCTTAGACCACATCATCACTTAACATCAGGTGAGATTGCGGTCAAACGCGCTCAAATTTTAATATAAAAAAAACCTTATTAGTATAAACTAACTTATGGTACCTATCACAGTTCTTTACCAATAATAGTAACAAATAATAAATAAATAACCCTGGTCAATTAACACATCGCCATCTAGTCCCAAGGTAAGCAGAGTTTGTGTTATGGGTACTAGACAACTGAAATAAATACTTAGATATATCTATATATATATATATATATATATATATATATATATATATATATATATATATATATATATATATATATATATATATATATATATATATATATATATTTGTAAATACATACATAATATAGAAAGCACCCAGACTGATACAAACAATCATACTCACGAATACAAATGTTTACAGCGTGCGAGGAATCGAACCCGCGACCATCGATAGTAAAGCGGTGTGCTAAATCGCTAGACCACCGAGGCCGTCATCAGTCCCATTATATTGTATTTATTGAGACAAAAGCTCTTCATAACTTGAAGCCTAATATAATTAATACTTGTAATGAATTCAAACTAATTGGGATACTTAATGTTTTGAATATTTGAACAAAGCCAACATAAGTCGAGATAAAATTTATATTTCATCACCTCAATTATAAAGTAAGAGCCAAAGTGAAATATTTATTTAGATAATATAAAGCCTTTTTGGAGGTTCGACAAACATAATGATTCATTTTAAAATTTAATGAAATATCTTACGCTATCTAGGCTCAGGGGCTTCAAACTTTAGTAATGAGTAATAGCTATATTAATCTATATTATTTATTTATGTCTAATAACCGACTTAGAAATCAATTTGCTCAATTTAAACTATTCTATCAGAGATTACAAACGTAAGAACATGTCTCTGCATATATATTTACATGAGTTGCCCGCGACATCGTGAGAGTGTACATATTTAAACACCAAATATAAATTAAACGGCAATCATATATCAAGATATATGAAATGGTATATGGAGTATTGAAAATATTCACATAATTAATTATTTTTTCCTTTTAACAACGTTTTTCCCCAGCTTTCTGTAACATACATATTGATCCATAGTTAACAACATTTTCTGTAAAACATTTCTTCCTTATAACTCTTATATGTTTTCATGTAAAATCTTAACAGAAAAATAGACAGCTTTTACCTTGTCACGATTTCAAGATTTTTGTAAAGAAAAAATGATTTATCTAATAGTAATAGTAATAAAAATATACCGTACTACGAAAATAAAAAACAGGGTCCATATTATGACGTGGACCCAGGACCCAAGGACAATGTAATTACGGTGATATAAAACTTACCTTAGCTAGTTAGCTATGCATACTATGAATAGGGAATGTAGCGGGTATATCGGGTTACCAGGTTAGTCATGAAATGAATTTAGCAACGAAATGCAAACTCGTAAGCTATCCTTGTGAGAAAACATAGTGGTTATCACCATCTTGAAATACTATTTATTCTGTCGATTTTCACCGACACGCTTCATGTTTTTCCAAACGCTACCATAACTCTGTATGTGTTCGTAAAAAATATAAAGATTGTGATTAACTCCTATACTTTTTGATAGGATAGATGTCGGATTGCATGGATTGGATTGTGAAATGTTCCAACAGATGGAAAGCAAGTACAAAAAATAGTAATTAGTAGAAGATAAAACAAATCAACTGATATATGGAGGATTATAGGTAAAGGCAGTTATTCTCTAATACTAAATTCGATATAGATAGGGCTCGTAGAGTCAGGCCTTTAGAACCTAATAAATAATGAAAGCATTAAGAACTTCTGTTTGGGAGTCTTCACCAATTTTTATTTAATCGATACAATTAACAGGTTTTAAGTAGAAGATCACGTTAATTTAGAAGTACGCCAATAGAAATAGTAATAATCTTTCTTCAAATAAACTTAATTTCACTTTTGAATAGTCACACACACAGTCACATTTTATGATTCTACCGCTTATTCGGAACGCAAATTCATCACACGAAAAGTTTTTCAAATCTGTTCTATCAAAGGATGTGGCTTTAATTCTGTAACAATTTGACTTTTTTATTTAAAAGTAGAATGTAGGGGATATTCTACTTTAAATAAAAAAGTTAATACCACATGGTAATACCTATCTTTGGTTAATACCCTACTACTGGTTAATTTATTTACCGTTACTGTTTATATTTATTGAATTACATGAAAAATATAGATAATTTAACCAAGCACAAATGAAATACTCATAAAAAGTTCTACCATAAAAACGAGGTTCTACTGTAATACCGAATAGATATTACCTCATTACATAAATTCTAGAAACCGTAACCCTCAATGATAAAAATGTTCAAATTGCAATCAGTAGAAATAAGTAATAGTAGTAGAGAAGAAAAGCCTTATTCTGAGGCGATATTTTAGGCTGTAATGGCGAAAATGGGCACATTTTACTGTAGCAATAGTGGATTTCTCCGGGTTGTTAGGAGCCGGTTAATTTTCACTTCAACTTTGAAAAGCGTTATAAAGGATCCGTCGATTTCCAATTTGGTCCCTCACGAATTGACACTGCTCTTCCCGAAAGCGATTCTGATAAAAAGATTATGCTATTTTGAACGCCTTGCGTATATTCTATAAAATCTAATTGAAAGGCCACCTGTGTCTTTTCACTTTGTTAAAAAGAAAACCCTTGATCCTTCCTTCCCTTCGTATATACTTGTAATAGGTATATATCTTGATTGGGTCTATTCATGGAATGTGTTATATAATACATATAATGCAATTCTATTATCATGTTGGCATTTGATCTCTACGTTAATACGTAAGATATCGTATCTTACGTACATTTACACATAAATTTACAATTAATAAGTGGGGCAGGGTGGGACGTTATATCTACTGTCATGGTAGTGAACGCAGTACTTAAGTTATCCACATTTCACTGAGTACGTTACATTAGCCTTGTGTACCTATATAATTTTATTGTTTTATGAAAAATGGAATAATGAGAATGTTTATACACATTTTATGTCTACTATTATAGGTATGAAATTACGTCTGCGTAATGTTTTGACTAGTAGTTGACATTCAAACATTACTGACAATCCACTTTTCTTTAAAGGCTAGTTAAATACATATAAAATGTAATAAAGGTGTGTACAAAACGTCCTTCCTAAATACACATTGTACCTTGTTCAATAAATAGACTATTTTGATGTTTAACTGTTCTCCAAACATCAATTGCGCATTGGAACCAACAGAATTGTTTTAACCATTATTGTTACTAAACTGTTAATCAATAGTGAACAACAATATCTAAATGTACATACCACAAAAGAAAAATTCAATCTTGACTAAATTCACTCGCAACACTTTTCGATTAATCATTCAACAATTCAAGGACTATCAAAATCGATTCAGAAGTGCTACAATATCGAGGATCGTACAAAAAACAGTTGAATTGAGAATTTATTACTTTCTAAAAGCGTTTGATCAAAAGTTATTACTTTCGTGCCAACGCCACACAGATGCGTTAAACGTTAATTATTCTAATAATAATTACCGTTTAATGCACATACTATAATTTATTTATATCTTATATATATTTTATGAATTCAAATAGTTAATAAACTTAAATAATACATAAATAGTAATATATAACGATAATGAAATACGTATGGCTCCTTGAATCAGGTCATGAACAGGATACCATCTAATTTGCCAATAAATAAATAAAATTTGGCGTCATACCAAACTGTCTGTACCTACTCGTCCCTATCTATTTAGAGACATATACTATAGTATATACTATAAGAACAATTTAAGAATACTAATATTTCATATTTGATTGATTCACAATGAATATGTCTTGCATATGTCGTCTTATTAAACGTCTAGAGGTCGGCAATTGAAACAAAGCCAAGTGTCATCTAAACACAGTTATATGTATCGAACCGCAGTTGTCACCAAGTGTCTACACTCTCAGTGCCGTGTAGCGTTAATACAATAACAAACACAAAATGGCCGTATAAACGTGTCTAACACGGAGCTAAAAGAAGTAAATAAAGTGAAATACAACGTTAAAGTGAGACCATTATCTCTAAGGGAAAAATACACTAACAAAAATGTAGTAAACACAAATTTTACTAGAGACACGTGGAATGTGGAAAGCAAAACTAAGGTAGTCTTTCAGAATGAAATGAAATGTGCTAAATCAAGTTTAGTGAGTAATGCTCCTAAAAAGAATAAGCAAGGTGCGAAAAAAAGGGTTAGGTTCTCGGATCTACAGCCGCCAGTGCAGAGAATTTCTGTCTGGGAACGGTTAATTCATCTTTTCCGTTTTCTGTGGAAACGCACAAGGTCTACAGTTCGAAGTAAGCTAATTTTCTTTTTAATTATTTATAAAATGTTATTATATATATGTATATATTTTTTAAAACATAAACCCTTTGACCTTTGTCTATTACCGCATTTTTACGCGACAATAACTACATTATTCACGCTCTCTGCTTAAAATTGAACTCGGTCGTTCTTTTCTAATTTTGAAAGCAACCTTTTTTTATTATTCCCAGCAAAAACCTTTTTTATTTAAAAGTACGAGGTTCAAGTTTATTTATAATATAGGTATCGATAAAAAACGTGATCAAACTGTTATAAACAAAGCCCTTTTTAGGCCTATAAATAAATTAGCAAATTCAGCAGGTTTTATATCAAGTTTTATTTACTTAAATTTAAATTCTAATAATTTTCTTTAAACATTTGTAGATTACTTGGGACGTCTTCAATATACAATGTATCCTCGCCTTTTGTTCCGTATATTCCCTCGACTTATGTCGAAATTACGAATAACAAATAAGTATATTGATAGCAAAGAAAACTCAAAATAAAACCCTAAACCAATATGCTAAGCTAGCATGATCAGTAGGCATCCTTTTCTTACAAAGTAAGATCCATGCACAGAAACGATAATTGCTTGGCATGATTATTGTGACGTTATTATATATGTTGTACTACCTATTAAATTAAAGCCCTTATATTGATAAAAAAATCTTGTTTTACAAAAATATTTAATATAATAATATACATTACTAGGTACCATTTTATGTCTAAACAATGTGTTTTTTCTATTAAAACAAAATGCAGAACTTTTTAATTTTCTTTTAAAGCAAAATCATAATAGTCCACAGTAGCAACTTCATTCTTGGAAAGTTCTCAAAAACAACCCCAGGCACCGTCGTAAACTTTTTAAATTAGTTAAATATCCTGCGTATACTATAAAATACTATATTTCCGGATTAACTCTATCAACAATTCGGACAGTTCGTTCGGGCGCAGCGGCAACTTTCGCAAACTTTACTCTTTACGGAATTAATGAAATTTCAGATCCGAACCAAATCGATTACTGTGCTGCTTCGATCTAATGAATGGCTATTTATCAATCATTTTGTTTCACAATTTTGAATTGTATGAAAACTTAAATATATACTCAACATTGATTAGTAAAACTTTTAATAAATAAAATATAGGCTAATTTTAATATATAAAACCACAATGCTATCGAGTCCTTATTTTCATCATCGTGCCAATTACTTTAATGAAATCATTACTAACAAATATGTAATGTAATCCTGTGCGATACTTCAACATTAGTGAAATAACATGTGACATACATATACTCGCATTTGACCACATGCATCACTACCTTTAGTCCTCAGGAATGGCATCCTAAGCATTACAATGTATGTCTGTGCTATCCTATGATATATATGTATATACGACGATGATCCTGTACATACGCCGTTAGCTAATTTCTCATTCCGAGTGGTATATTTTAGAAGAATATAATTTGATTTGTTCCAAACAGAAGTCCCTTTTTCGCTACTCGTCTCTTAATCACCAATTCAGTCGTATCGCTGATAGGAGAACGTTCTTAGACATAAACATAAAGTCCACGACTGAATAATAAAAGCCAATAGTGACCAGATCACGAACTATATACTCGTAAAGTTGGAGACTCGGTCTCGGACGTGAGCACAAATGCTTGAACGTAATTGCAATTCGAAATACTATAAAGTGATGCCATCTGCTTTCACTTTTAGTATCTTGAACATTAGTTTTTATTAATTACAATTTCATCATAAATAGTATACCGATACTAACATCTTTAAATGGCACTATAATTTTTAAATCAACTCTTTATTAATAATAATCGTCATTGAATCAGTTATATATATTTATTTTTATTAATAGTACTGTACTTTCTTGAAGTCACACGAATTGAAGTTACTTTCTTTAAGCAATATATAATCAACAAAATTATATAAGTTATGAGTGAATATATAGAGAGATATGAATGATAGAGAAAGGTTTATTATTTCTTACTTAAAAAATAGGTTATTATGAAATAGCTAGTCAAACTTGTATATGATAACTTAATTGCTCGTATTTTCCTTACAACATCTCGTTAGAATTATACAGTATAATATTAGTAAATCATTTTAACACCGGCTAGGTAAATTACTTTCCTAATTTATTATTACAGGGCTCTCCTTTATTGCTATATTTCGCAAGTGCTTAACAAGAAATATGGCAAATAAAGTTAATTAATATAAGGAATGGCACACAACCCTGGACTTGGGAGCATGGTATTACGTTTACGTAATACTATCTATATTGCCGCCAAAAGGGTTGGACTATGTCTGTTTAGTTATTGTGCTTATTCAATTATTTCTTTGTCGGTATTCGGAATAAGAAAATATATTGCTGCTCAGTGCCCGGAAGTTATGAATGAGAAGTGTATGATAGAGTCATACATTTTAATTATTATTGTAATTAGGAAAAGTTGTATTCTTGTATATAATAAATAAACTCTATATTATTTAACAGATTTTAAAAGCCTTTCACGAATAATAATGAATAATATCAGCTAGTATAATGGCGTATATTCTATTTTCAAATTAAAGGTCCCTATAATAATTTAACCATGAACATTTCATTTATATTCTGAACATCGTTTAGCATAAATAATCTCTTTCTACTAGAATATTAAATACGATATACTAATATAAAAAAACAGTCAATATAAGTGCAAAATAAAACCAATAAAAACATACTAATATTTTGTAATATCTAAATATGTATAGAGTACTGACACTTGTAAAAATATTCAAGAGTATCATATTCAGGTATTTAATGAGCAAAGTTCTTGCTGCTTTCCAACAATGTTTAAGAAACATACTCTTCCACGTTATTGCGCTTGCATAAATGAACTTCAAATTCTTCAATAACATGTTTATTGAAGAATTTGAAGTTCAATTATGCATTAAGTATAACTTTACATATAAAATATGTTGTATTTTATTATTTATTTCAGACATTCGTCCATTTGCTATTACAAAATTATATCTTTTAATGTCGCATATTATATAGGATGGAGAGAAATCGGTATGGTGTTAATGGGTTGTAATAATTTAATTTTGAGTTTAGTAACAAATAGAATTTTATATTTTTTTCAGGACATAATTAAAATTAATATTTCGTTACCCGTTAATGTGTACGTTAACAATGAAAATAGAAAAATTGTCAGCAGCTAAAAATTTCAAAACTATCATTTCTTTACGTTGTGTCATTATAAATTACAGTATAAATGTTATTCATAGATAGCGAAGAAAATAATTTGCAAATCCACAAAGTCCTAACCACTTAGTTGATTATAAGATAAAACGGGCAGTACATAAGCTCGATCTAGCCAGTCTTTTGCAGGAAACGCAGTTGAGAAAAATTCAATCTTTTTCAAAGTATTACTTTTCCCCTTTGTCGCTTGCTTCGTAACACTTTTGTTGTGCTACAAGGAAAATATAACGTAATTGAAACAATATTTTAATATTATCTTTGTTTCTTAAGTGGCAACAGTAGTACATTTCTGTGCTTTGAATAATTAGAATTATAATAAAAAAAAATGTACACTTACAAGAAACAAAAAAATGTATAAATACGTATTCATTTATAGGGTAATTAATCGAAAGGATAATGAGACAAATGTTTATTTAAAAATATAACCAATCTTACATGGCATCACATGCCTTGTAACATTAATTAATCTAACTGTGCATTTTAGCATTAGTCCCGATCTTGTAATAAATAAGATTAGAACACATAACATAAAGGAAATTTTGAAATAGGCAATAGTTCCGGAAAATACTTTCCATTTGCATAAAATTTTACATAATTCGTATCCCTTTAATACTACTTATACGAAATTGGTGAGATGTTGGCTAAAACAATATTGCATAGACTGCATCATGCACTCAAGAAAACATATCCTACATACAGGTGAAATAATTATATTTCTCATATCTGGGACATACCTACCGGGCTTTTAAGCTGAGTGCGGCTACTAACCCACTCTTCTTAAAAGCCTATTCCAACATACCATATTTGACTCAGAGATTTTCATTGCACTATTAGGTATATAGCTAACAATATATATATGTATATATTTCTTTTTCTTCATTATTTGCCGTCTTCTACTGGAGGTTGGCGATCATCCTGGCAATTTTAATCTTGTCCACCGCTGTTATGAACAGCGTTTTGATGCTAATCCTTAACCACTCATCATCAAAATGAATGAAAAAGTTAGATAAATTAAGTTGAATCTAATCCAAGTTATCGTAATATTTGTATGCAATTTGTGAAGAAAAACGCTGACTGGATTGGATATATCAGTCGATGTACTAAATCCGACACGAAGGACCAGAAATTAAAGAATTGTACGTTTTTCATTGTGATACATAGTTTTCAACATTTAACCTCGCATTTAGTTCGTGGTGCATGTATAATCATCCTTTTTAAGTTAACTGAAAAAAAATATAGCCTTTAATAAGCAGTAGCTTTACTTGAGAATATTTGGCAGTGATTTGTTCCTCTCTATAAAACTTTATCGTCCCAAGCATCGCTTCAGTATTAGCTGTACAATTGAGTTTGTGCTATCCCAAATATAATCCTTTTGCTTGTTTTATAATTTATGCTGCTACATTAGTCATATATTCTAATTAATACAGATACATTAGTCGCTTTATTTGAATCGTTCTGTGTTTTCACCTTTAATCCTGCAATCCATTATATTGTAAATGTTTAATTACTGCGTAAACTAGAACTAGGCTTTTAGTCGTTAAACCCGCCATTATTAATATCGATTTGCTCAGTGTCAACTGATCCTCCGGCCTTCATATCATACTATACCCCACAACTATAAAGCTAGCATAATAACCATATACATTATTTGTTAAATTCTCTCCATGAAAATTGACTAATAAACTTTTGTCAGCCATTTTTAATATCGTTATTTTATTTCGTAAAATACTAAATACAATATATAATAAGTTAATTACGGTTTGGATTGCTAACTAAAATCGTGCTTATCAATTAAAAACCTACATAAATAGATTATTAAAAATTACAAATCTGTTGCAAAGTCAAACATTATTGTAGGTTAAGATTACTTAATACTATAAATATGTGTTTGTAATATAGTAATAAGTAATAATAACTTATTTACAATTTATGAAGTGTAAAGTTTTTAAAATAAGTTATTCTAGATTCAAAAATTGTTTACGCAATTTTAATATTTTCTCATAACTGTACAACCTTATCACTATACCCTATCTCTACGCTTATCTAAATTGTACTCGTAGTTGACTCTACTGTTGCAAGTAACCACACATGAATGTCGCATGCTCAACTGATTTAAGCTACAAAAGACATTTTATACATACTGTAAAATTCCTCCACTTATATTGCTGATTTTATTAGTAGCACTATGCTATTGCCTTAGTAAGAAATACGACTTATTATAAAGTACAAGTACATATAAAGTACCGGCATATTGTAAACGAATATTTTTATCGCCACGGAATTTTAATCTAAAGAGTGCCATACGACGTAATTAGTAAGTGAAATATGAATACAATTTATAAATAGCACATTTAGCTACATATAGAATTCTGAATTATTTAAAAAAGCAATAACATATTGATCGTTCAACAATACTATATATTATCTTTAAGAATCAAATACGTTTTCAAACTTCGCTTTTCCCTGAACTTTCCAAACATTAAGTAAATAACAATAAATAAAAATCAAACACACAATTAGATTAATACAAAATGAAATTTAATTTTTAAATAAAAAAATATTGTTTTGTACATCTTGAAGGAGTTCTAGTTATAATATATTTATAGTATTATATAGTTCGTGAGTGAGAGTAAATGCTGTAACTATCGTCAGAAATGATTACTAAAATAATACAATAACATAACAGCAAATAGCTAATTAGTATGATAAATTGTTAAACGTAACTTATGCGTTGTTTCCTAAATGAATATTCCATTGCTTAACTTTCCTGTTGATCAAGTTTTGCACAAAGTTAGCTGCTAATCAAGTTTCCAAATCAGTTCTAATCCAAGTATCTACCATGAGTAATATTAAATCTGGTTTATTAAACAATGCAATATCCAACTATTTTCAACTTCACACGAAGGTAACCTAATAATACTACATATTACAGCTATTTATGTAAGGCTACAATTTAATATTTTGGTCTAATTTACCTTAGATAATCTTAGATACGTCTATGTAGACGTATCTAAGATTACCTAAGAATATTTAACTTAAGACTTAGTTTAAAAAATATATAGTGTCAAATAGAATGTATTATTTGGTTTTACGTACACTCTGTGCCTTAAATACTCTTAATTTCTTTACATTTAAAAGACAAAACAAGTATAAATAACGTATATTTTTAAAATAGTATGTTTTATTAAACCATACTATTGTTATAGTTATTATGTTATATAGATAATGTAAAACAGTTATAAATAGTATTAAAATAAATACTTATATTACTTTATTTAATAAATGCAAAATTATAAAATTGAAATCATTACTTATATTTCTTTAATAATTTTATTGTCTTCATGTTTGTTAATAAAGATACGTTATGAATACAAAATGTCCAACGTAAATAACTTTACTACCGATTAACTTGCAAATGTTCCAATAATATAACGCGTGTATTAGTAGTACACAACTACGTCATTGCAAGACGAATACTATTACTCTATTATCGACTCTACTACAACAGAACTAAACTTAATTTTGTAAAAGTAAAATTTGTGTTCAGCCTGAAGTAAGAATGATTCGCATTTGTATGCCAAATTTTCATTATTCATGCTGTTCGTATGCAGGCATGCATGTAGTGTTAATTTCTTGGTATAGAAAAAGAACAAAACATCAGTTATGTTTTGTTCTATATATATATAGAACTGCACTGTTAGAAATATAGGACTCCTAGAAACAACTTTTTAAATTAAGCTCTATAACAATCTGACTGACATGTTTGTAGCATGTTAATAGGCACTCTTCTTTTATGAGAGAGATTATTCATCCAAGGGCATCTCTATTAACATCGAAGGTTAAAGTTAGATATGATGAAGAGGCAAGTATATCTATGTATGTACATAGATACGAATTACTATATAAAGATATATAGCTTTATCCATTATGTATATCTATGTGTCTTGACTGGTTACTCATTTATACCCTACACAGTTGTTGAAATGCTTCGAAAATATATCAAAATATACATGTATTTAAAAAGAATGAATGAATAATACAGTTTTCTATTTAGAATTACTACTACGTTTTCTATTTAAATATAAGTAATATGTACGTACAATATAGTCAAGATTTCACTATGTCATTTCATCCATATTCATCTACATATATTGGAGTGCAGGCAAACAGTTCACCAGTTCACTTTATTGATACCAGCATGTGTCTATGGGTATATATTGTTAGTAAATACAATGCGGTTTCAGGGGAGGACGTTCAGTTTGTGTAAAATGCTCTGCACTGAACAGGGACGCCAACTTTATGCAGATCGTCGTATAAATACGAGATTTTCGTCCTCCCGTACGTAGACATTTTCATTTTCATACAAGTTTATTCGAAATTTGAGTTACAAATATCGGTTAAAATACTAGGTTAGAGAACAAAATTGAGCTAATCTACTACATTTTACACTTACACCCAAAGTAAGCAGTGTAACACCAAACTTACTAACCTTTGCTCAGGAACGTCCCAATGTGTAGTACAGTTTAGTGACCACACACTCTAGAGTGTATATTTTCATAAAAACAATTATGTTGTAATAATTAAATCAATAATCTTCTTGATTAATATAGTTAAAAATACGGAGCGACCTTTTTATTCCAGTTCTTATTTTAAATTGTTTTTTATTCTATATTCGAAATTGAAGTGGTCACATGTTTTTATTTGTGGCCAGTATTATCAAGCGCCCTTTGCTCCAGTAAACAAACCGGTGATACAACCTGCTTAGACTAAGGAAGTTCGGAATACGGAACAATATATAAACTATACATCATACAACACTGCATTAAAATGTTTTTTATTAGAATATGTGTTTGTCAACATATATTTATTATTACTACAAACACTATTTTGTAAGTAAGAATTACCTACATAGTTATAACTAATCCTATGGACGAAACTCTAAACACAGTAATGTAACTAATCTCTGTACATGAAAGATATATGAGAAAAACTATCATTCGGGAACTTTATTAACGTAACCCAGATTCCATGACGGAACGGGCGGATAACTAAGTTTTAAACCAAAGCAATAATTGTTAGAATATTATTAGTTTCTAATATCTATATATATTTCATTTCAGAATCGGCTCCTTCGATTTGTGTTCGTTATTTACTAATACTAATCATCTTTATTTGTCTCAAACAATAAAGTTTTACAATTGCTACTTATAATAAAATTTAGAAGTAAAAATCGAGACAAAACGGTTTATAACTCAGAGCGGGCAATGAGTCCACCCTCTCTGCTATTCTGTTACAGCTTTTATTAATAAATTAGTATAATAAATATATATATGATAAGCTTCACTTATTTTGCTTTCATTTTATAGCTTTACAATCAAATAAAAAAATAAATTGATAAGAAAACGCGGGCTCCGCTAATGAGCAATATACTATTATTGTACCTATTGGGTAGTACTTGTAGTAGATTAGAATGACGACATAATACTGAGAAACATTTGATTATTAATAAATCAATGTTCTGTAGTTTTAATTTCAGCGCCGCGATAACATTTATTTTTATTTGCATCTAAATATAATAAAGGTCGAGTGCGAATACGTAAGCCTACATACACATCAATGCACAGTTATAATTTAAAATACTATAGCAACATATACCACAGTAAGTTAATCTAAACCCGATCGAGTATCTCTGTGACTAAGATTAATATTTTCCGTTCCTTAGAAACATGGCAGTAAACTTCATAAAAAAAAATAGATATGTTATATTTATAAAACTTATAAATAGTGCATTTATAGCTGTAATCTAAGACGGGGTAGTTAAAGATATTGACTGTTGGTGTCGTGGTCATCGCAACACTTAACATTTTTGATCTAATGTGACAAGAGGCAAGCCTACCACCATTTCTTGGAGTAACTTGGTTTGTTATAGTTATATCCAGCATTGGAGAGACAATGATTTTTTTTAACTTTAGCCCCAGGTTTGAGCTCAGGACCTTCCTTTTAAACCACAATCCATAATAGTAACAAAAATATTTCATAGTATTATTTACTTAACTTTTAAACAATATAATAATATTATTATACTGTAAATTATAAAAAATGTTGTAATACTATATGATAAGGTTAAAACTACATTAATAGTTACATAAATTAACCTACTTAGTTAACCTACTTCTTCAAAACTACGCAAAGAATTTTAATACTGTTAATTATCAAATGGAGAATTTCTTTCAGAAAATTTATACGTATGTGTAATGTTGTATGTATTTATACGACCTTCGGCATATTTACACCCGTATGTAGTGGACCGCTAATTTTAATGCCAATTCTATATGCTATTGCTAATTCTATAATGTAACGCAGAATACGCATCTTAAAAGTATAACACATCTAAAGTCTTAGTCCCCCATTGGGAAATAAGACACGATCCCTATAAGATCTTTTTCGGCAGAATCCGGTTTTTTTTACATTTAATTCGTAAAATATTGTTTGGCATACAATTTCTCGCATTCAGTACACCCATGGGTCTAATTCTAAACTTACTAATATATTAGCACGTATATTTATGTAATTTATTACATGCCAAGGTGCTTACGACCCCTACATATGATGCATGATTGATGTGTATGTAAACATTACTCCGATCCTCGAGTTAAAGGAAAAATAATATACCTAACTCAATATTAACTCAACTAAAAAGAAATATTTTCAGTTCAGTTGCACAATTGAATAAGATTGATTTGCCTTAAATAGAGTATGATAAACACATTCTGAAATTTCATTAAGAAAAATAATGTATATATACCTTCACTACTATAATCCCTAGAAGGGTAGACAGAAGCATTGTTAATAGCTGTTAATTGGTGACATTTGATACTCACACATTTGTCTATAAATTATATTCAACGTATAAATATATCGGTAACGTACCATGTGGAAACGGCAAATCTATCACCGTCTCTCAGCTTAATTTAATTTCTTACGGTTGTTACCATCACCGAAGAGTTAGCCATAAATATTTATGGAGACACGCACACATTAATGTTTTGATATTAACCAAATTCGAACAACGAAATATGGACTTTATTAGTTTCAGTCCTTAATCTAATTAAAAACATGCTAACTGATATACCATGGTAACAAATAACTTTAATATATGACTAGATACTTTTAGTCGTAGTCGTAATATTTAAACAGTATTTAGAAAGTAAAGCTAAAAGTAGATAGTGTGTATAAGGGCTAGCTAAGACCCAAAGTGATCGTTTAGCATTGTTAATGAACCTGAGATATTGCGGGTTGCTAAGAATAGCAGTTGTTTACCAAACGTCCGACGGTGTATACAGGCCGCATCATACTCATCTTGTGGCAAATAGGCATTAAACTCGTCAGGTGTTAATATGTTAATAGAATTAGGATGAGTGGAGTTGAATTTATTATTTTTTTCTTTTGTTAACCTAATAAAATAATACGTAGAGTATCAATTTTTGGATTTAGTTTTTCGTGTGTGTAGGTAAAACTACTGAGATAATAAATTCCTTTTCCTATTCCTATATGAATAAGTGTTTGTATTGTACTTTTTATGTATATTATGTATGTATTTACAAAAATATATTTATTTCAGAATTTCTATTAGTTCTGTAGTACCCATAACACCAGCTCTACTTAGCTTAGTACTGAATGGTGCTGGTATATTAAATTATATACTAGATTATTATAAATCTTATAATTAGAATATAGTAATTTATTATAACATGCTACATAGACAGAAATCAAATTGCTGATCAATTATATTAAAAAAAATCCATCCCTTCTTCTTTAGGCTATCACTATTACGACTTACATATTCGTACACAATGTATATACTCCATTTTTATTACACGTTATGATTTATATACTATAGTACTAGCTGAGCCCGCGACTTTGTTGTTATATAACTTTTTTAAGTGAACCTTACCACAATATGGTTATGAAAACTGTACTCAAATCCATTTCTAATATTATCACGCACAAACTCATAGACAATCAGACAAAAATTGTAATAATTATTACTGTGTTGTTAAAATCTCCTAACAACAGTTTATCTCATATATCTTCCATGTACAGACAGCCACTAGTTATATTTTTATTATAAATTATAGTGCATAATTAAATTTAATTACTGTAAATTTAATATAATGTCTGTGCCAGCCATAAAGAAAATCAAGTAGGTACACACGGCTACACTGTATGAAAGTACATGAAAAAGCTTTTCTTCTCCCCGGCCGACTTAGACCGACCACAAAAATAAAACTTACATACCCTCTTACATTTCCTACACAAAAATGTAGAAAGTATGCAGGAAACAAGCGAAAAACATCGTAGGCATTTTTACCTGATACAACTTTAGGAACAAAAAACTGTAGAGTTTTTATTACGAGTATTTAGGTGTAGGACTATTTATTGAAATGCGGGTGTATCTCTATTACGGAGGAGAGAATTGTTAGAAAGTATTTTCAGATTGTTCTACATTATTTTCCCTCTAGAAATATGGGCTGACTAACCTGACGTCATGGTTTTTTTTATACTTCATTGATGCCCCACCAACTTTATACCATTATCGCAGACAGTTGCATCATTTTACCGATACTACCGATTATATGCGGTAACCGTCGCCTTTAAACGTGAACAACACTATGGATCCCACATTATCATGGGATACCCGTAATACCAATCAGTCGTTGCCATACCAGGATACTAAAATTCCATCATCATATTTAATTTCACTATATAATCTGCTGCTATAATCTAAACAAGCTGCTTGACAGCTGAAATATGTAGGTGCTATATATATATATATATATATATATATTTAAACTGAGGTACCTACGCAGACCTTTATGTTATGTTTATACTATGTGTTCAAATTAATTAGAAGTATAATTGATATTAAGTACCCTCGAGGTTTAAATAACAACCTTTAGCATAATTTATTAAAATTTATTTTACAAACAAATTACTTTCATAATATTATTTAGATACCTACATAGAAATGTCAATCTCAAGTTACTACCAAGTCAAGTTACCTACTTATCTAGGTAAATTGACTGACAGATAGACAGAGTTACACTTTCATAATTTTCTTTTCATAACTTTCATAATTATATTATTAACATGAATATTGGGAATAATTATTATTTTACTTCAGAAATACAAACATATAGTACATAGGATATTTAGTGACATAAGTCACTACACCGCCACAAGTGGCAGATACAATCTCGACACAGTCCGATCATTAGTATTTTTTATTATTACTATTTGTAGTAGCCCGGATCTATTGGAATGGATATATCCAATAGACATTAATGGTAATTATATAAATTTAATATGGACTACAAAATATCTTGAGAGTAATTTACAAAAAAATTATTCAATAGATATATATGTCTCTCAGTTGTCCCCAAAAAAAGTAGTCAAATTACATAATTTGTCCATTAATTACATGAGCAAACAACAAAATTTTACATTCTCTAATAATTACTTTAAATTTAACACCCGCCTCCATACATTTGACTGTTCGATATGAAGTCTTCGAATTTTCGTACAAGGACTGACTGTTACTGATATGCTTTTACACGCAGTATATTCTCAGCTTCCCGAACAAAAGGTATTCGCTGCGCAATGATATCTAGTACGGACGATTGTAAACTTAGTGTCCAGTAATAATATAGTGGTAAATACAATGTCAGTGAACATAGACATGGCAAACTTTTCGGCAAAAAAGAATTTGAGACGGCGAACATTGAATACATTCAAATCTGCAATGACAGCGTTGAAACAAATCGCCAGTAAGGAATTTTGTTCCTACTATTTTTTTTGTTGCTTGTTTAGGTTTATTGAAGTACTTTAACAACAATATTTTTAAAAGTTAAAGTTAAATATTTGTTTTTACCAATAACTGAAAATTAATGTTCGATTATCAAATTTAGTAAAACAACTGGCTATTTTTATTACAGTAGCAGCATTACTTAGTTTTTCTACAAATTATTATGTATTTTACGTATGTATGAGTTAATGCATTTAATTGCAATTATTTTCATTATCAAGCCTGTATTAAACTAGAGTGAATGAGTTTAAATGTTTGTGCATAAAACATGTTATTTATATATTAAACGTTTAATAAATTATATGAAAATCTATGTACATTCAAATAAGGCCAAAGAAAAATATAAAATTCATGTTAAAATTCATAAACTTAAGAATTACTTTTTCAAATTAATTATAAATTACATATTTTATTTAGCTATATAATTTACTATTCTTATATCGAACAGCTCTAATATATAAATATATGCCAATTAGATAATAAATCTATATTTATAATTATTCTAATCATGTAATACTATTTTTAGCCGCATCTTCGTTTGCTTTTATTGAGATAAAATTTAGCCTCGATCTTGTGATATAATCTATCTTCATATTAAATTTCATTAAGATCCGTTTAAGAGTCCGTTTAGTCATAAAAAGATAATAGACAGAAAGACAGATATACTTTCGAATATATAATATATGATAAGATGGTTTCTCTTATCTGTGATTGTAATAATTGTAACACCAATCTACTAATACTTTTTAAAATATTGATGTAATATTACTTCGAATATCCATCCCATAGTGTAGTGTAAGAACAAACTTTAAAAGACACGACACAACGCACCTTTCATAACACTCAAGTGCGATGCGGTCGTAACAATTTACAGAGTATTTGCGAAACGTCAGCGTCTATAATGAAGGTGTCATTCAGGAGCTTAGAAAAGCCATTGTGTTTGTCGCCTTGCCTCGAAAGGCCTCGTCACTCCCCCAGCCCGCCCCCTGTTATTTGTCGAGCTTGATGATCATTTGTTTTGACCTTGAAAACACTCGGTTACTTACGCATCTTTTGGCCTAATGATTTACTAACCCGAGTTCTAAGTTGAATTTGTAAACCAGTAGGTCAAAAAGTCGATTAGGTTAAGACACCAAAATACTTTGCATGTTAAGTAACTTTCCGGTGATGGAAACACCGTTAACAAATCATAGCCATCCTAGAGAGATAGTAGGCTGACCGATTCAAATATGTATATAACTGACAGATTAAAATATACCCAGCGAAGTGTGTGCTTATGAAGCATGCGTTCACTAGGGTTCACCTAGATTCAACATATCCCCTCTCAGTATATTGGTCTGGAACGCTTACCGTTGTGCCACCTTCTCAGTTATTTGGTTCTTGACGGTTATTAATGAATAACGATACTGGACCATTGTACTGCGCTACTGTTCTGAGTGTATTTTGAGAAACGTCAGCCGTCAAATAAATTATGGATTTACACGAATAAATTGAGTTTGTTACTGAAAGCTTCCGATAAACAGTATTTCATAATTTATGAATAGAGAAATCGCTAATGACTGACTCTGGCATTTAATTTAAAGTCGTGTCACTTTAATATATTTATATTGTACATTAATATAGTTGATAAATATATACTTTTAAAATTTCCCGCGAGTTCGTCTGCTTTTTTTGAGATAAAAGATAACCCATGTTCATCACCGTGTTACAATCTATATTCTCTCCCCTAATTTTACTAATGTCAATTTAGATGCCTAACGTGAAAAGGCAACAAACAGACAAACACTTTTACATTTATAATAACACTTAGACCTAAAAAAACAGTAAATAAATATGTCGCTTAAAATAAGATATCATATCATATCTCTCTATAACATTTGTTAATACAATTTATATAATTCATTCATTCATTTTAATGCGATGAATGAAATTTAATACACACTTTCAGATTAGAACAATGAGTTTGTACTGATTTAGTCACCGGCAAACTTTACTTTGCAAATACTGGGCCCCAACATGGGGCTGATGCGATTAAATTATGAACACGCTTACCATTTAAATTACATTAATATTCATGCATTGCTATATGCAAACAATTATGTATAAGGAACAAGGGAAATGTCGAAGTGAAGAATAATTAGCATTTCATATATTGCAAGTTCTAATTCTTTAGAGTAATAAATAAATGTTATATTATTTTACAACTATAAGTACTTGAAGTATTAAATCATGTAAATGATGTTTTATGAAAGAAACATAGAAATTCAATAAAATATTAAAATTTGTCATGTCTGTAATTACATGTTTTTCTCACTCACGTAAAAATGAAATATTTTGCATAAAGCATTGTAGCATACCTACTTCTGACCTTACGTATAATACAATACGGTGAGTATATACTACAATAAAGAAATATTACAAAATAAAAACAAGTTATTGAAGCCGCGCCACCAAATGTAATCATAAACAAAATGGAACAAAAGCTTTCAATTCCCCACGTTGGAAAGATATTTTCAAGCAAAACATAATCGGGGCCATCGTAAATATCTATCCCTGTTCCCGCCAATACGTACCCTTCGCGGTCTTTCTTTATATTCTGGGGAAACGTTTCCTGACCGCGATTTTTTTCAATTGAACATCTTATCATCTAGCATTCTTTACGACAATCCTTCACTGCCGCATGCCGGATCAATACTCAAGTAAGGAATAACTATCAATTGAACAAACCCCTATATATTTAAAGTATACTACCTACTAACGATAATATACTACACTCGATTTATATTTATTTGATATAAGAATATACATTAATTTCTATCATAATCAATTACATAAATCTCAAAGAATACCAATACTTTTAAAATTAGGTTGATATTAAAAGTTCACAAGTTACTCGGCAACAATATTTCAAAACCAGTAGTAATCAGAAAAACCGAGATAAGTGTGTAGTGTAGTCTATACGAATATAAACTACATTTTTTAATTTAAATTTGTGTCTTTTATTTTGTATTCAGGCGGTGAGATCGTAATCTATTAATAAATATTATTAGATACTATTATAATCTAAAATAAATTATTAGGAAACAACAACATTTAAACAAAAACAGGACATATATTTACGCTTTATGTCCCCGAACGAGCTATGGAAAGCGGACATTCTTGGAGTAGCACTCCATGATAGAATGAAAAACGAGAGAATTATTATAAAAAATTTACTTGGCATACACATTTAAAACGACCAGGAAGCAGAATTTTTATGAGGAGACTACCACATATCTTGATGTGATATACTAGTCCCCTATTGTAGAGTAGAGGCCGTTTATAGTTTATGTTCTATAAATCTTATATTTATTTAGAACTCCCTTCCTGGCACTGGTTTTTCCATTATTTTCTATTATTTCCATTTTTTTATGTATTGCCATTATTTTCTAGAATCTATCGCCAACAGCCACCCTTATCCTTCCGCATCAAATTGAACTATCAACCTCTAAAATAATGCAAGGACTCAATTGATAATGATAGTCTAAACCGTACCTACTCTTCGGCATATAGGAGAAATGGTAGGTGACAGTATATACTAACGATAATAATTATGATGATGTATCTTAAAATATATAATTGTTTAATATTCCATGCCTGATAGTATAGAATTATAGTAAGACTATTGTGTTTGCCAGCGTATGGTCATTAAATTGATCCTAATATACACGAAAAATACACTTAAAAAAGTTCCAACTGCAGTACGGACGTCAATGCTAACCGCACATAAATTTTAAGGCCATCAGTATAACAAACTCGCGTTCGAAAGATGGATTTTGTGATTTATCGAGGCTAGTTTGGCAGGTTGACTGTGCAACCAAATTGAGCGCATTGCGTCACTATGGCGCCACGGTAACATACAACATGATTTTCAACTTGGGGGTTGTCTCTCTATATTAAATGGAACAGTAAAAAAAAATTAATTCTACATTATTTTATTTATCAATACCTATATAATTTTGTACAAATCACTTTAGAACCGTAATATTATTATTAGTTATATATAGGTATTATTATATTATATATACTAATTTTACCAGTTACTTCATAAACAGTCTAAGATAGCATTGTAGTATCACAATATTAGAAAAGTATCACACACACATGAAAATTAGAACATCTGTATTTTTATTTTGGGAATAAACAATCGGAGTCACGGATAATTAGTGCATTATATACCCTTCATACTCAGGATATCATGAAAAGCGAATTGAGGAATAAAAAGAGCATCACTTCACAGCTGAGTTATCTCTGAAGTGATGTTCTTTTTATTTAAGATAATTTATATGGACGTCATGATATGATCTTAATGGTGCCTCATAATATATATGTATGCAATGGAATACCACTTACTATCAGGTGGGTCGTCAGCTTGTTTGCTATTCCAGTTACATAAAAAAATGTATAGATACAACATAACTTCTAAAAAATTAGAAACGTGTCTAATTTTAAGTTATGACGGTATTTAAATGTTTCCCAGCAGATGTTGCCGCTGTCAGTTTGTAACGAAAAAGTTGAATACAGAGACTCCTACTGTCCGTTTGAATACAAAACACCTGACAACCCTGAACTTGGTTGGTGTTGACATGTCACGCGATGGTCCGTTTTACCGCTACTCAGACGTCTGCGCCACGCACCAACCCGAGTAATGGATGTTTTTTTAGTATGAGCACGTAATCTTGTAATAAATGATAATACTATCTTCATGTTGTTTCATGAGGAGTGCTCTCATGTATTGTTTCTTATTCAGCGTATACGGAGATTACGAGCGTTAGAGAGATTGTATAATATTCTTACAAACACGACCTCGTGGCTGAAATATTATTTGTTCATCAGGATAAAAGAAACTTTTAGTCACAAATCCTACGCTATTAAACAAACAAAAAACAAACATCTAATATGCCAACTTACCAGCTTATTTTGCATACGTTTATAAAATATGGGATCGTTGCCCTATTTACATATAAAAACTTACCTACACATACTTCAGAAAAATATTGCCCACTTTCTTTTGGCTATCTGGCAAAAATGCAAACAACGCTCTGCATTCCTTACTTTATTATTTAGGAAAATATTTTAATGAGATTTTTCGTTAACAATACATAAACCAACCAAACACCGCTGAAACGTAATAACACATCAGTTCATATTTGGTTAGAACATTTTGCGAATCCGTTTCGCCAGTATACAATTAAATTAATGCGCGAACACTCGTTTACATGGCTTCACCCATTTGTTTTTAATCGGGGGGCAGGCGACCACGCAATGCTCACTGGAATGTTGAGTTTCAGTTTCCCATCTGCGACGGCGAAACGAACCAATTAAAAACTGGTTGCGATGCAGAGCCGTCGCTAGGGGCAATTTACAGACACCTAACACTTATTTTTCGCTTTACGGCCACCTCGGGAACGGGACAGCTATTTCAATTACGGCTGAGTGAAACTTGACGTTAGGAATTTTAAGCTATTTTCGGCTTGACCGCGTTGTAGAGCCCTTAACGAGCCACTGACGCGTTGTGATAACGATTAAAACAGTTTTGGGTTATAGCGATTAAACTGTATTTATTGAAATTGATTATAAATTGTCAATAGTAAAATACTAGGATAAAACCTATTAGTTACCTATTTAGTTTTAATCGATCCATAGAAACGATAATTAAATAGTGTGTTTGGGTACTAAACAACTAGTATATATACTTAAATACTTTTTATGAAAATACATATATAATATACTTAAAAAACATTCAGACCGATACAAGCAACTTATCGTGCGAGAAATCAACCCCAATTTACCTATAATTTACATGATACACGACAAATTACATTACTTATTTACTAAAATTTACTAGATCTTGCGTACATTTCAACTGCCTATATTCTCTAAATTGAACATAAATGTGATACTTTTATTCAGTGAACATTCCTATTGTAACGTCTACAAAGTTTGTTCACAAATCCATCCGAAAACGTGAGGTATCAGTATTGTTAGGTACTGAGAGTAAACTTAATTCGTAAAACTATCTATTTAGATTCGTCTTTTCAATACGAAAATGGACGAAATCGCTTGTACCTTTGGGACTTTCGAGTCTTTTGTGTTATTTTTGGCTTTGCCAACACAAAATCTCGTTCCCCATGTATAACTTTGATGTGGGTTCTAGCGAAGAGTTCGGTCATTTTTACAGGTGAAAATTAATGATTTCTAAAGATTTGGTGTTGTCATGGAAAATAAAATATGGCTCCGACAATAGTTAGAAAACATTATTTTACATAGAAATCCCCATCCTTATGTAAAAAAATGTTGTCAACGATATCTGAAATTAACGTTTGATTAAGATTTTTACATTTTTGTATTTTATATATTTTTACCATTTTTATATACAAATGAGTTGCTGTGTAAAATGCAATATTTATAAATATTGATGTTATACAAAATAAATAACTGAGAATTCACTTTCAGTTTAATATGCTTACATTATTCACTTTCATCTATTTTGTACTTGAACTTTAATAATTGACTAAGAAAATATGCTGAAGGTATATAAACAAAGAAGATTTGTCTACATACATATTTCGTATAAAAAATATGAACAACTACATGACATGCAATCTCATAACCAAGCCAAAATATATTTTGTTATTCATTGTTCAAACTTTTATTCGTAATCTCTACTATAAGGTTCTGAATAAACAATTTTAAAGCAAAAATATTTACCTGTATAAATAAATAAAAAAATAACATGAAATAGGGAAATTTTTGTAGTTAAATAAATCAAGTTATAAAAATCGATTTTAAATTATAACTTATTGCAATAAAAATGCCAGTTGCCTTATATGAAAAATGTTATTGTGATCGAAATGAAATATAATATATTTAGGTAATCGATTTAACCCTATCGACTATAAAAATTATCATAGGTCTTCATTTAGTTTGACGGAAGATCACGTTACGTATTCATATAAATATACAATATAGAAACAAAGCAATATATCAGTACCTAGAGTGTGTATCAAGCAGTTTTAAGCATTCTCATGTTTATGTGTAAACAAATATTGGAATATCATATGCATATAGAAACTAATGAGACTGACAACACAATTCATAGACTTAAATTGTATTATTATAACAGTAATTTCTGTTTATTTACTGGTTAGTTTTAATATGGCAAGAACATTAAACGAACTATAATGCAGCCGCCTCCAATTGATCCCCAATCCAATTTAAACGGGGATCGAAATTACGATTGTCTGAGCTGAGATTCGAACTCCTTAGCGGTGACATCAGTCTAAAGTCGTATCCGTTAATTAGGAGTTGGCCTTCAGCCGCTCCATAAGTTTTTCCGCGGATTTGTAGTGCCATCTGCACTCGTCCCTTGGCATTCGATGAAGCTGAAGACGAAAAAATAAACTAACTCGAACTCTTATAAGTTAATTTAAAAGAACCAAGAAATGTTAGTACATGTGTTATATTATATTATACCAATGTATCCAACCTTTGAACATATATAAAATAATAAATAATTTATCACATATTGCCAAATCACAAATCAGAGCATTAACCACAATTTGCGCTAAACATGAGGCATTCGTCCATGAATGCGTATGTTAAAAACGTTTCCATTAATTTTCATCCGCTTAAATCACCCCGAATTAAGGTTTATTTACGAGTATATTATACATGATTGGGGATGTAAAGCTCCTGAGAAATTGATTTGCGTCGTGCTCGTATCTTGGAAATTTTAGCACGTACGAAACACATGGAACTTTGGATTTATTATAAGTATTATTTATTTCTTGATGTCCTATTATAGTTATTTATCGAATAACTTCTGATAATATACCTAAAATATTATAGCTCTTAAACATCGAAACTTCAACAGTGTTTGAATTAGACTGTAATAGCATAAAAAGTTAAGGCCTTATAGTAGATTACAAAACGCTTTACAACATAATTGCATAAGGTATACTTAAAACTCCTCTTTTATAGTTATGCTAGAATCTTAAAGTAAGCTGTAAAGAACGAAAGCGAAACCAAGTAATCATTTAACGCAGTGGTTTTGTAAGCTCATCAAATATCGGTCGCACCATGTTTGTTACGGTTCACGTTCTGTACACACCACTATTGTTCTAAGTTCCTCTACAAACACACTGTTGCCATCGGTAGCAGTGGATATAAATACGCCTATATTGTCTATAATTACGAGTGTCTTGGTTTAGTAGTTTTCTACTCCGAGTTAGATCATCAGATAGAATCCCGCGGATACAAAATAAAAGTTTTATACGTCAAATTACATTTATGAGTATGTCATTAAAATACCTATAAAAAAAACGAATTAATACGAGATCGAGCGGTAGGCTCGCCTTTATGTCCTGTTTGATTTTAAATATACCCAGCAAAATGTGTCATGCCAAGTATTGCTTTCACCATGACTTCAGCGATGCTATTGTGCACTTGAAAAAACATTAACGGTCTTATTACAAAAAATCTGTTAAAACTCGGACGAAACGTGGTCTAAATGGTCGTGGTTTAAACCATTCCTAAAGTTAATACTTGGAATAAACCTAACATTATTACGAATCCAGATCTAACAGAGGACTACTTAGTACTACAGTTAAATCGTTCATTATGTATTCCATACAGAAATCAGTCACTCATGTCTGTTAGCGTACAATTACGTTCCATTTTACCAGAAATATGAAAAGATCAATAATAGCATAATTTGAAATAAAAATGTATAAACTAAAAATAAATTTATTTCTATTTATCTATGTCTTCATTATAACTATTTCATTAATATATAATATTTGTTAATGTACTATTAGGCTGAAAATCAGTTTTAAATTACAAGTAGGAGTCCTATACGGAGAAAAGGAACGGCGGGATATTTTTATTGGATCGATTCGAATGGTGACTATTTCAAAGTCAAATGAGTGAAATAATAACAAATAACGTCTTTTATATATTTTTATTATCGTAAAATTTGCTTTAAATATTTTTAGTTAATATATTTTTAATTTAGTTAAAATATTTTTCCAAAAACTACAACTTACAATAGAATTTTTAAAATGGAGTTTGTATTTTTGCATTTAGACCACTGTTAAACTAGGGGCATCGCAGGTCTAACTTTAGACCATAGACGAATCACGATTTAGAGATAAACTTCATTTTGTAATAAGGAATACATTGGTGAATGGTTTATTACTAGTGCTAAACCAGGTTTATCTTTTTGTAATAAGGCCGTAAGAGTCTAATATTATTGTCTCTATATAAAATGATAAATATTGCTTAATAACTGAAAGGAAACAACATATCTATTCAAATAGTTAATATTATGTTCATTAGCGAAGATTAACGTAATTAAAAAATAACAATAGGTACAACCAATACGCAATAGAAAATCAACAATATAGCGATATATAATATTGAACATCTCTGTCGCTCTCTCGGTGTAAATATTTCCCTATTTTAGTTATAGTTTTCTACGAAATTCAATAAACATATTCGCGGTCTCAACTACATATTGAATAGATATTATATCGTCGCCTAAACCATTCTTGAGCGCTCAAGATACAAGCTCAAATTAATTTCGTTTAATCAATTAACAAATTAATATTTATTTATCATTGTCTACATTATAATGCTAAGTAATAGTAATTTGAAATTTAAAACTAAAATGTTGTTAAAAATATTACTGTAATTGTATTCTTATAATATGTACAATCACAAAAAATCATTTCATGTACGAACTATTAAGGCATACTGTTAATTGCACTTACAAGGGCTTTATAGCTGCTACTACTTGCATACCAAAGCCATGAAGCAACCTTAACATATATGTAGCACATTTTAGGTTACAAGTCTCATGTTTTAACTGTATTTAGAACCCCTACCCTGTGGGTTAAAACATCGCCAACTGGCTGTGCTATAGAAATTCATGAATAAATTTATCGGTCGGAAAACGTGTTAAGTGCATCCGATTGAAAACTCCATCTAACATTCTCAAGTTTACACCCATATATGTCAGCGCTGGAAGATGTTTTCCGTCGTCTTCAGTTACTATAAATAACAAATTCTCCTTCAAAGCAAAACTTATTAGAAATCAAGACAATACAACTTTACTTGTTGGTGTTTGATCAGTTTTGCGTTATGTAGATATCTTAACAGTAAAATGCTCACTCACAAAATTTTTTTTGGATAAATTATAGCTACTATAGTAGTTGTTATATTTTTCATGGGACAAAAATAATGATATCTATTATGTTCGACCCAACATAAATAGATATTTTTAAAAAACATACTTATAACCATAAGTAATTTAGACGTCGCGTCGTCGTCGTACGTCTTTTAATGTAATTTGTATAGTGTTAGTTTTGAGGCCATTTTAGTATCATAATGTAATAGTAAGTATAAAATCTAATATATCTCATAACTGTTATTGATTCTATTAGTGATTCAGCAGCTCATGGAGGACTCTACTAAGTCGTGTTCAATATCTCTCCCTCAATTTTTAGTTTTAACCCTATAAACTTTCAAGCTGTATTCCAGCTGGTAGTAGTGTGAATTTATAATACAAATGTCATTTAAGTAAAACTATTGTTAACGAACACCATCAGATAGAATACAATTCCAGTAGTACAAAAAAACTAGTAAACAATTTAAATATGCTTTTAAAATAATGTCACGTTTAATAATATTTATATAAAATTCAGTTTTTAATATCCTAATATCACAAAATATACGCCTAGACTATGTTTCCAACAAGAAGTATTCTGGTAAAATTTTATTGTCTCGCCATGTGGCACCTTATTTTCACTCAGTTTACGTTTCTACAACTAATATTGGGACTACAATGTACATATGCACGTGACTCGAACATTTCGTTTAATATTACTTGGGAACGAAAACCGTAAAGCCAAACATAATGGTTGGTAGTGATTGTGGTGACTACATTGTAACTGAATTAAAGATGTCAAAATTCTATTGCTTAATAGAATTTTGACCTGATTCCAAAAATAAAGGGTTCTCTATTTTTTTGTTTCCTTTTAAGCACATTCATTATTCAATATTACTACCTTGACATTGTCATAATACGAATGATTTCTTATTGACAATATATAATCGAACCTGTATTTTTGAGGTAATAAATCATAATCATAAGTTATAGATTAGTTTCCATACTTTATAAAATAAGCAATGGATTAAAAAGAATGCCATATCTCTAGTCCTCACAATCTTCTAAGAGATTTATTAATTTTTAAGATGGATTATTTTTACTACCAGTCACTTGACTAAACTTTATAAAGTGAATAAATTAATTTTCCTAAGCTTATCGAGTTTGAGTGCTCTGAATTATACTAAGACTAAAATCAGATATCATCTATTTCTTAATACTTTAATAAAATAACCTAAATCGCTTAGTTTTTAAATTTTACAATACAAAAATAGAAAAAGTCCCCGGTTTCTGAATTGAATAAAAAAATATGAATACATTTTAAATTTAATAATACTTGTTTTATCAATATTTAAATATATATGTTGTTCTACAAACGAAACATATTTATTATATGAACAAAACCCGCTCTAATATTGATGAATTCAAAATGAAACCCCGGCAAATCATGTGGCGAAATATTATAAAACACCCATTTAGTCGGATGATTTATCAGCTTGTTTTTAAAAACCAGGCAGATTAAAAACAGATCTCTATGCGTTTATTTCTTTATGCTAGTGCTGATTATATTCATGATAAACGGGTAATACAATATATAACATTTTTAAATAAAATCATAAATATCATTGTTCATATAACTCCAATATGTACTCATTAACACATTTTAAAATAATAATAATAATAATAATCTTTATTAAATTCAGAAGGATCGTTACAATATTACTTATACAATAGGTACACATTCCAGACAATATCAATCCTTTCAGTATTTATGTGTAGTCCTGGCTTCTGAACTAGCATTAGCCGTATGACAGAAGCCAGTTCCTTATACATGTACTTTTATTATAGAAGGATGAAAATTATTATAACATGATATATATAAACAATATTTTAACAATAGATACATATTTAAAAATCTAAATTATAAGAAAAACAAAGGTGTTGATAAACATAACATTTTGCACTATATTGTGTGTGTCTTATGTACAAGTATGATGTAAGTGTGTTTATATGTATGTATGATGGATATGTAGGTGAGCGTGCATGTACGCATTTGATGCGTGTGTTTAAGTAAAAAAAAAAATATATATTAATCTTTGTGATGTTAACAAAGAATATTACTTTACATTTATAAAATTTTCCGTATCATCGTATTGTAGCTGATTTAACCATTGTTTAATTTTATTTTTAATTTGATATTGAGTCATACTTTTTGGGTTTACAACCTGACTAAACACATTGTATAGTTTTGGCGCAAAAATAATCTCATAATTATAAATGTATTCATAAATAACTGCGGGAATTTATATAACAGATACTTTACCTTTATTTTGACTAGTTTTTATAAGTAAGAATGAATTTTTTATTGAATACTTTATTTCTGATATTTCATTTTAATTTAAGAACTTATTATGTACACAATAATCATGAAACGTACATAAAGATTTATAAGTAAAATTAGGATATATTTTAAGCTATGAAATACCATACATAATACATACATGAATTCAATTTATATTTCCACCACTTCTGGTATATAAAGGTAGGTTTCAATCGTATTTTAAATCACATTATTGCTCAAAATGATCCTTTAAATGCCAATATATTGAACATAATATGATTACCAACACAGCGAATAAAAAGGTTCTCATCCCTACGACATTTAAATGAGCCTACGATGGCTCTATCGGATTTTTACACGTCATCAGTTTCACCGAGCACCCTTCATTTGGCTACGAATGGAAAATTCTCGAAAGCAAGTAGGTCCCTTAGTAGTCCTTAGTGATGCGACTTGAATCGCTTTTTACTGAAGTGGAGTTTTTAAACATGTTCCCGAGTAAACGTTTCTTGTTTATATACTCGAGCTCATTAAGTAAATTTATATATTTTTATATTATACATAAATAACAGTGAAAAATGAAAAATATTTCGTACTGTAAGAAAAGAGTTGGTAAGTAAACGGAATAACATATGGGAGCGGATGGCGAATATATTTATACAAAAAAATTGTAGATAGTAATAAATGTTACTGTAAGAATAACTATCACACACAATAAATTTTATAATCATAATATTGTAAATTTTATTTTTACTTGAGATCAATTTAAATAAGAGGCGATGTCTGATCTAATATTGATATTTCTGGTGAAATGTGTAGTTCAAATTATTGTTAGAATTAATATATTAATCCACCTTATTGCTATTTTTTACAACTATTGTGACTACAATAATAGTTTTTATTTACTTCATTTCCAAGATAGTTCAAAATAACAAGCAATTATATTTCTAATAATTTCTTCCTTAAATTTAATTAATAACAGGTCAATTGAGAAAACTAACGAAGCATAATTCTAACAACCCTATCTATCGAAGTTCAATAAGGAAGTTATTTGTAAATAAATTTGTTTCAGTGATACTAAACGTAATACCGTCATTCAAATAGCATAGATGTATATATAGATAAGTATTAATATTATTTTTGTAATATGTATATAGTTTTGTGTGGATGGATCGCTGGTATAATCACTTCTACAGAAATATTGTTGCTTTCAAATACTGATAGTATTATACACGTAATATATTATCATCATACTATGGAAATTGACGGATAAATGCATTTTTCAATATAAAGTCGAAAAAAGCCTTGGATAAACTTTCACCTAAACTCGATAGCACATTCTGGACACTTGATAATTTTATTTTAATGATAATAATTTTTTTTACATGAAAGAAAATCTACTATAAGACAATCTGTTTCAAATGTATGTTCCACTTTGCTGAAATCCAAAATTCTTTTTGAAGTTTAGTTATGTATATCGTTTTAAAAAAGGAGTTTAATTAAAAAAAATATGCAGAAAGATCGACAATTCGTAAAATTAAATACGAATACGAAGAATGAATGTATCTAAAATATTAATTCATATGGAATTAAAAGTGCCTTTTTTATATGTAAATGCATACGCAAAGTATCTACGAGTACATGTAGTTGCACTATCCTTATATCCATATTTGTGCATGCAACAACATGATATGAAATCCCTAACGTCTATTAACCTAAGCCAGGCCAATGTAGCATCTGTCTATAGCATTTGAATGCTGAGTTATATTATTGTTTGCATTTGCTACTATGATTTTTTGCCTCTTTCAAAGACGAGGTCCATTCAGTAAAACAAAACAATTTTAACCATCACCAAGTCACATGTGGAATAATAGTATGGTGGTTCGGATTTATTTACAATAATAATCAATTCCCCGTTTTCAATTAGTTAAATGGACTTTTAGAGTGTCAAAGTTCGGCAACTGTAGGCAAATACTATAAAGTTTTCGAGTTTCATAAAAATCCGTGACCGAGAAATAATGATCCGCAATTGCGAGTTTACACCAAGAATATCGAATAATTTTTAAAATATGCTCGAAAATAAAATGGAAATGTATGGCAAACTGTTCAATAAATCTAGCAACCCGACTGTATATTTTTATTTTGGTATAAGGTTTTATTAAACGCTATATGACAAAGTTGTTTTACAACCATAACTATGTTTGTTTTACGGCTATAACAACCCATTAATGTGCCACTGCAGTACACGTATCTCGTATAACAGGAGTATGTTATGTTAGTGTACTCGTACCATAACCACGATCCAGCGACAGTACAGGCTGTTCATGTGGAGAATTCCTACTATTACACTGTATATAAAATTTTAGCTACCCTAAATATCATCTTAGTAATAAAGATATTGATTGATAATTGATATCCCTTAGCCACTAGCGATTTCCGGATAATGAACATTCATGAGAGTATAACAATAATTAATTACTTATTATCAATATTATAGTGTCTCATTATACTCATAATTATACTGTAATACATTTAGGTACTAAATTTATTTTTCTAGCACTGACTATAATCAATATAAACTGTTTTTTTTTTATATCTATGCTGCTCAGATGCCAATTTAAAACCAGACCGACTTTAAGAAATGTTTTCTTAAAACTGTTTAAGAAATTCATGGAAAATAAATCATATAACGTATAAAACAATGTCATTAGACTAATTAAATTTGTATCGGCTAACACGTAGGTAAGACGCGTTAATCAAGCTTTTATAAATCTCAATCAATTTATTTTCAATCGCCCCATGTGTTTGATTTTTCCCAACTTTCATTCTTCATGAGCGAATCAGAACAAGATTGCGTACAACTCAAATCCATCATTCACTCATCCATCCTAACAATGAACCTATTCAATTAAAATAAATTTTCTTCGTAGAACAGACTGGTTGAAGTTTGCAACATGGAATAAAACCAGAATTAGATTATCTCTCAACGCTTAATCTCAATTTTGTTCTACGTAGATTTACTCGAGTAGAAGATGATAAACATCTGTGCAAACACGTTTCTGAGACTTAAATTTGTTATACATAATTTAAGATTTTATTCCACAAACTAAAATCGACTTCATTCTTCACACAATTAGTAATGAATACGAGATTAAACGCAATCCACTGGAAAAGGATTTTCCTAAAAATAACTAAAATAATTTAAAATCATAGTTTTAATTTATGTGTGTGTGTGTGTGTGTTGAAAATGGTATACAAATTTGGTCTAATCAAAAATCTCAACCATATTCTACTATTATACAGTTTTAAAATTACTGACTCAATCGTCTTCATTCTAAAATAAATAAATATTGCAATTGTCAATTAACATGTACACAACAAGTAGATACAATATTCATCATTGTATAGGTATATAATTTTGCAATTGTAATATGAAATTTATTTTGACATATAGCAAATAACATAATAAGTATTATTATGTTTTCCTTACAAGAGTAAACTTTCTAGTGCTCCTACGTTGTTATGATATCATTGCGCCATAAACTCAATAGTAAAAGTGTTGTTTGTGTAAAATTTACAACCTTTCCTGTACACTTGTTACAATAGCATTGTTTTATCGCTTCGTGTACGTCTGTCATCATTACTTTAACCATCTCCTAAAGTAGAATTGTATTGTTTTCCGTTCAATAACTGCTGTAATATGTTTAATTAATTAAATTATTTATACGATGGATCTAATTTTAAATATCTCTCAGATATGTATGTAAATGACATAAATTGATATTGATGAAGATATTTATTCATAGTCAAAGCAGACTAATAATAAATACAATATTATACTCTAAAAAGCGAACATTGACTTCACGGTGTAGGGTCTACAGCCTTTATCATAAATATTCATTGTAAATATTAGTAAAAGTATTTTTGGACTCGAACGAGTTATTTCTTTATTTATGTGCCTTCTACATTCAAACATTACCTCTATAAATACACACAATAAAAGCTATGTTCCGGCTTTATCGTCGTAATACCAAAAAATGCAAATAAAATGTAATTCGATTATATACTCGAATTACATTTTATTATAACCTCACATTATTCGCAGTATAAAATTTATTTGTGTAATTTAATATTACTCATATATCAATATAGCCAATATCTCAAATCTGAAAACAAATTAAAAAAAAATATATATTCGAATAGAAAATAAAACAGTTCCAATATGAGTAACTATAAATAAATGATAGTCAGCATGCAATATTTACCTTCTCGTAATATAGCGCCGCCAGGTACACTTAATGTCCATTACACACAATTAACTAAGTACGGAACCCAACCATAAACTCTATAAATAATGTATAATAATAATGTACAGTTACTGCAGAAAGTTTTAATCTGTTTAACCAGCAGAGGTTTTACAGTATAAATAATTTATTGCCACAAAATTCCCCCCAGTGTTTACTACCATGAATGCAATAACATACAAAGTCGTAAATGATAACTTGATATTCATCCCGTTACTTAATGAAATCATTATCATCATATCCCTTACAACCCTTATATCTATTGATTTAGAGCTCAAATTTCAATAGAAGTAGCCAGTTACATTCCTGAAATGTTCAATACATTAACCCTTTATTTCAATTCCAAGGCTAACACTTAAAGCCCTGTAGGAAACTTCTACGTAAGTAATAAAACGGTTCATAAATCGCACACTAGATACAAACTGCTTCACCACGCGTAACTTATTTGACCCTAGTGGTAACTTAGTGGAAAATTTCAGCTCTGGACTGTTAAATCTGATCATATTGCACTATTATTATGTAGAGTATATCTAGAGTAATCTAGACCAATCTATTCATTCATGAAGTCAGTATTGATATGATTATATTTTGTTTACTAGCTGTACCCGCGACTTCGTTCGCGTGAAATTTAACTTTGTTTTCCTAAAATAAAAGTAGCCAAGTTACTCCTTATTACATCAGCTACCTGCCAAAAAAAGTCCCGTCAAAATCGGTCCAACCATTTCAGAGATTAGCGAGAACAAACAGACAGACAAAAATTGTAAAAATGTTAATTTGGCGTATGTACCGTACCGTACCGTATTTATATGTATAGATAAAAAATAGAATTTAATGTATAACTGAAAATTTAATTATTTTCAATATATTCATTAATGTCCCCGGTAAACTTCCAGAATACTAGGCCTAAAATTATTGGGAGGGAAGTTGCTATATCGAGATGTTAGAAGTTCCTATTCCTATTATAGTAAGGGAAGTTAGGTGACATTACAGTTAGGGAGGGGATATTGGTTTATGCATTAGCTTCGTATTGGTTCGAGGAGTAGTGGGTATGCAATTGCATATTCGAAAATCCTCATTCTATGATCAAACAAATCAGTATAATGGTTCACGCCTTAGATCTAATAGCCGAATATTATACTCATATCACAGATAACATAACATTACATACTCATACCGATACAGCCGAGCTACCTTGTAACTACCGACTGGGATTACATTAGTCACATTGATTGAAGTAGAAAAAGTATAATCCATCACATTTAAAATAAGTATTGTTGCTAAGTAACAGTTTGTATGTAACGTGCAACTGCAATCGGAACGAAGTAAATTATATTTACTACTATATATGTAATCCATTTACAACAATTAACTTTTTATCACCATCTAACAGTTTTTGATATAAACATGGCTCTATTTTAGATTGTTCGAAACCTAAATTCAACATTTCCCTATCTAACTCATTAAACCAAGCATTCGAAGCTTGTTTCAGACCATAAAGTGATCTTTGCAACTTACATACTTTTGATTCTTGACCTTTAACAATCGCCCCCTCGGGCTGATGCATGTAAATATTTTCTTTTAATTTCCCATATAGAAATGCAGTAGTAACGTCCCATTGATCAATAAACCAATCGTGTTCAGCAGCTAATGAGAATAGTAACCTTAAAGTTGAACTTCTTACTCCTGGTGAATAGGTTTCATTATAATCTATGCCACGTACCTGTGTGTAGCCCTTGACAACTAATCTAGCCTTATATTTACTTATTTTACCATCACTATCTCTCTTAATTTTGAATACCCATTTGCAATGAATAGCCTTCTTATCAGGTGGAAGATCTACTAGCTTCCACGTCTGATTTTCTTCTAGTAATCGCAATTCATCGTCAATTGCTTTCTGCCATAAATCACGATCAGATCTCGCTAATGCTTGCTTTATTGTTAATGGATCGCCATCAATTTCTGCAATAGCATTACAATGGTAATAATTTACAGGTCTACGTTCTCGAAGAGGGTATCTCCTCTCGGGTTCCACAGGATCAGCTTCGATTTCAGCTTCTGAACTCTCCAAAATCTCACTGTTGACAGGTTCATTAAGTGTGCTTGAATCAGCTTCTAAAGAGTTAATGTCATGATTCATGTTCCGTTCAGGGCATGTTCTTGTCACAGATTCTTTTTGAACCTCCTCCAAATTTATAGGAACCACTGTGCTTTTCATTTCATCAGAAACGTTATCGCCAGGAAAAATATTTTCTAAAAATTTGACGTCTCTCGCAATTTTTACATTGCCCGTCTTTGGATCGATTAGTCGGTATCCTTTTATTGTTGTGGAATAACCAACAAAGATCAAAGCTTCCGTCTTTGTATCAAGTTTTTGTATAGGTCCAACAGAAATTATTAGTATTTTAACAGATTTAATTTTGGATATGTTTTTTGCTAGTAGTTCTATTGTTTACTCTTCTGTATATTGTTTTATATTATGTATGTTATTTAAATGTAGAGATGTAGAATGTCTTAAATGTAATGGATTAAGGGACTGTATTAGGCACATTGATTGAAGTAGAAAAAGTATAATCCATCACATTTAAAATAAGTATTGTTGCTAAGTAACAGTTTGTATGTAACGTGCAACTGCAATCGGAACGAAATAAATTATATTTACTACTATATATGTAATCCACTCAATATCTCTATCAGATTACAGCCATGGCCATATTCTTGTAGTATTATATATGTAAATTGACTTGGTAGTTATTAAACATTTCGGTTGGTTCATATTCTTACGAAGAAACTAAAGGTATTTAAGGATAAGCGTAAATATTCGTATTTTATTACGTAATAAAACTAGGATATTTGTCTAGAGACATAGGCAGATTTTGCGGTTATTAAACAATGTATTCCATATCCCTATCCGAATTTACTTTACTTTTTACTGACTCTGCCAGTTATTTTTTTGTGTAGGATTTGTTTGTTTTCGCTAATCTATGTATATATTTTTCATTTATTTCAGAAATCTTCTTACACCACTTGCTTTGATCTTTAAAACTTGTTCTGACTTATTCATAAGCAAAATATATTTTATATAAGTACTTTGTGCGTTATAAGTTCTTTCTGTAAAAGATGTGATAAAATATGATGAAGAAAGTGATACTGAGATTCAAATACACCTATTCAAACGAACTTCACAATCTATAGCATAGTTTTGTAGTGTCTAAAAGCAAGTAGTAATAACAATTAATACTAAAATACTCGTTCATCAAGTAATAACTAATAATAGATTTACTTTATACATTAATATATTATGTTATTAGAAAGAAAGGCGTACCTACGAAATAGATACGAGTAGGTACGTATAAATTCCGCCAGTATAATGTATTACGATTACAAAGGCGGCAGTATCAGGTTCTAAATCAATAGATCCTCTGGCCAGTGGGTTCATTAATCATCCATTTGTAAGCAATGACCGATGTAGATCGCTTCACGCCAAGTGGGTGTCGACCCTCGACTTTTTTTCGTTATTCAGAGTAATTAACAGCTATTCGCACCAATAAGCCGTATAAAATATCGTTTATTTTTATCATAATTATTATCAAGTGAACATTTATAAAAAAGACAGTCATGTAGAAATTATATACCTACGTACTATTGTTCTACTATTTTGTTGTATAAATCCACGGATCTCAAAGTTTCCGAATAAAGTTTTATACAGTACAATAAAAAATATTTTAATTTAGTTAACTGACATTAAAATATGCAAGTTAACCAAAATTTAAATAATTTTTGAGAATTTCTCGAAACTTTCAGTTTATACTGTTTTTTTCTACTATTACATTTAATTGTACAAGCTATAAAAAATATTGTAAAAGGACATTTGATCAGCGATGATGCGTCTTAAATCGCATATAAAAATACTATTAGTTTATGATTGATGTACTTTTATTAAATGAAAAGACTTCCAATACTTCGTAATCGATAGCCGCGTGGGTTTGATGTATGTCGCTATTTGTCATACCCGAATACAAAACATCGGAGATATTTTGCTGAAATACCGTTATTTTGTTGGCAGTATTCAGTGTTGCAAATAAATGATGTTCAATATGGTTGATTTAAAAGGTACCGTACTCGTTAACCGGGGCATCGAAAGCGTGAAATTTATGATGACTTGACAACAAAGTGACGTCATCGTAACTTGTATGATTTTACCATTTTATTTCATCAGTTCTGCTATACTGTCATTATAATTGAAATATTGTTTTTACTTCTCTTATATGTTATCATCTTTAGCAATATCCTGAATATAATATTTTTCATTTCTTTCTTCACTATAATATGTATTAATCTTGATAAATCCTGTGGTGTAAACAATGCAAAATGTAAGTTTTTTTATTAACAATTAATAAAAATCTAATTACCTATATCTCTGATTAATTTCCAATTACATCAATTAGTTTAGAAACATATAGGTAAACACACAAAAAATCATTTTTTATAATATAAATTCCAGAACGAAATAGAAAAATTTGCAGTTACAACAATTGCTGTATCATAAATTGTGGACAAGGCTTTTACGTATATTTTCAATAGCTATCTAATAAATAAACTACCTGGGCAGTATATCAAAAAGTCGAGCCCCCACGGAGGCACCCTTTGTTGGCCACCGTGACTTATCACATTCTGCTTTCACTCTAAACCCATTTTCGTTATCATGAACAAGATTTACGAGGGCAGAAACTGCGAGTAGTGAATGTTTGGTACGATATTTATAAAGTAACAAAAATATTATTCGGTTTAATTGAATAATAATAAATTAGACTGTCTCGCTGATCTAGCTGTACAGCTCGCCGCTTTAACTCTAATGGTCGCGGATTCGATTCCTCGCACGGTGAAAATGAATACAAATTGTATTCATTACTATGATTGTTTGTATCGGTCTGGGTATATTATGTACATATTTACGAAAAAAACTAACTATATATATCAGCTCTCTAGTACCCATTACACAAGCTCTACTTACCATGGAACTAGGTGGCGCTGTGTTAATTGTTTTATTCACATTGCGCAATCTGGTCTCTAGCTAAGCAGAGATTGTGTTTTGGGAATTTTAGTCCAACTGAGGCAAATACCTATTTTTTTTATAACTATATAACTACATAACGTAACACCAAAACCAATACAAACAATAATTCACGAGTGTTATCTCAATTGGGGCGGTTAGAATCACTTTATTCTTGTTTTTTTATTTCTTGTGTTCGTGTGTTTACGATGCCCGTACTTTGTGTAGTATATTGAAAATCAATACACTATTTCGTTATTTGTTATTAGTGTTTCCAATACCGGGGTGTATTACTCAACAATATGTATTTTTTTATTATTAAAATAATGTATATGAAATAATAATACGAAATTGATTATAAATTAATAGAAATTTATGGATCACTTAAAATTATTGCCGTAAAAAATATTTCTCTTATGTTCCTCGATATAATTCTGATATCGTAAAATTTATTGATTACATCCGTCAAGATCGAGGTGTCAGGTTCGAGCAAGGTATAATCCCCAGTAGAACCCTGAAATATTACGTAGCTAACAATAGGATAGGAAATATTGATGAATGCGCTATTAATCATACTAAAGTTTGGTAACAGTACACGTGCGACGAAGTAGTATATACGGAAAAATATAAGGCAGTTTATATACTTGTAGCAGTATGACGAAATGTTGTCAGTTCAAATCTGATGGACTCCTCATTATGTGAAGTTATATATTATCACTGACTCTTCGGTGATGCAAACACCGATAATAAACCAAATCTTTAACAGCTGTAGATTCGTCAAGATATATTCGACGACTTCGACAATTGACAATTCATCTGACTACCCTATCAGGCGAAAAATCCTTTACACGATAAAGGATTTTTCGCCTGCTCCCAATCAATAATAAAATAAAAACAATTTTGATGCTCTTACCCTTAATTGACCTTAAGGTCACCTTTAAAATATGACTGAACGCATGTAGGAGTAAATGCTAAGGGCACTTTAAGCCCGCAGGAAGATTTAAGTGTTTGAAGGACACCTCCCACGGAAATCTAAGATATTCGCAGTGCTCTAAAATATTTACCGCAGCAATTCTGTTAAACATCCTTGGAATAACGAAACATACTATTTATAGTTTTATGTACGCTTATTTTATTATTTATTAAATAATTATATTAACTATTTACTATTAAAGAGATTATGTTAATATTATTATATATTTAAAATACTAATCTTAAAAAACAAATACTTCAATACTCCATAAGAACCATAATGGATGTGTTTAAATTACCATTGGCTTAAAAGTTTAGAAAGTACATTTCTATAATTGGAACGTAAAATGTAAAATGAACATAAATTTATTTAATATTTAAAATATATTTGTTTTTAATAGACTTCAAGATATAATTATTTAAGTATTTGTGTCCAGCGAAATTTTTCGGGTATATAACTACTATAATCAGAATTTTTATTACAGGTAAATAATATAAAATAATTATTAGAATTTTGTTCCTATAATCACCGTACAGATGACTAAGCAGCCAAGGCTTTCTTCCATCATGATTATAATCATCTCAGTTACAAGACCATCATCAGATACGGATAGTAACATGAACCTCAGCTTAAAGACCCTAAGGGCCCAAATCACCGGCAGGGCATGTAGAGCCTTGTATTACGTCGTACTCCTGTATATGCATTACATAAGCGTTTTGTAGAATGCAAGTTATATTTATATAAATATCAGTCAAGTCAGGATTATATGAGGGTGGAAATCCACGAATTGATCCAACCTGTGTACCAAATTTCATTCAAATCCATTCAGCCGTTCAGGTGTGAATAATTTACCAATATCTAAATAATCTATCACGTGTGTAATGTTAGCAGGATTACAATAATGTGAAATAGAAATTATTCCTTGAATTATACATATACATTTTGGTAAATATTATGTAACTTCGATTATTCTAACTTAGATAACTTTGAAACTTTAGATACCTCAATCCTCATAAAATTGTATGCTAACCCAACATACTAACAAGTTGCTATATTTCCCAGGTCTCACAGCGCAGTCCGAAAGTAAGCTCAAATTCAACTCAGCATGTACTTTGTAGAGTTTCAAAACTCCGATAGAAAGCATATCTACTAATGAAGAACTAGCAACTCATTACTTTAGATTCAACCATCTACTACTTCTAATGTAACATCGCAACTATTTTAGATTACACATTTATAGCTTTTGTACTACAAATACTCTTAGTTGCAATATAATTTAGCAGGGGTAAAGACGTAAACTGACTTGAAGACTTTTAAGTCTAAAGAGCTAATATTTTGTATAATACATATATACAATATATACATATGTATGTATACTGAATCTCGAAAAAAATATTAGCGATTTGACGATTTAATTATACAAGGAATTATGTATAAAATTATAACGATCTGAAAAAGCCTTCGTTCAATAAATTAAAAGAAGGTTCTTTCAAGTCCCGCGGGATAATAAGATTGCAAAGCTTATAGCATTTTTAATAACTATACCTTCTTATTCTAATACGCAATAAGTATTTGAATCACTGTTCCTTTAATTATTGCTTTATGGGATCCTTCATATTTTGCAACTGGGTGTATCGACCATATCTAGTTGTTTAATGGATTTTAGCTCCAGATATTGTTTAATTAAATAATTCTAATTTACCTTATGAAATAGAGAATGTTTTTGCTCATATGATACTACTGAGATTTCAATGAGTTGTGCGTTAACTTTAACACAACTTTAATGCAAGCTCTTCTTCACTAGTTTACTACTACACTTCTATAAATTTTCCGAAATTCCCAAATATCACTAGAAGCTTGAAAGTAGCGCATAGTTTTTAAGTGAAAACTAATTATCTTATCACAAAACTATACTTAATATTAGGCATTTTAATAAAATCCACCATAGTTATGTTCAAAGCTTTTATGTGCTGCTATTTTTAAGTAATAAATTATACTGTAATGCTATTTATTAACTAATTTATATCAATTTTATTATTATGTATAATACATTGGGTAACTACTATTACTTTATTAAATTTATTAAATCAAATGTGTTTAAAATATCTGGAGCTTTATCTGATATACTTCAAACATACACTTTGGCATGACGTATGTTTACAGTAGTTTTATACTAATACCTACAAAAATTTCATTAGTACCTATTATCATCATACTACACACAAAAATAACCTAGAAGGTAGTTCATTTAGGTTTGTTTATGCATTGTTAGTTAAAATATTAGTGCACAGTAGGTATAATAGTTCGACCTGGTTCAACCATGAGGTAAGTGGAAATATACGTAGTTATACATATTCTGAATACCAGGTAATTCTCCTTTTTATAATATTATATAAAATACAACATATTACAAATTAAGTTATAAGATAACATATTCAGAAAAGCAATAGTAATTACACAATAATCATAAATGTTTCTGAAATAATTTGTTATAGTTAGTTTATATAAAAAAATATGTGTGCACTTATAAATATGATAAATAAATGTTTAACATTATTTAAACAATTATTAATATTTTTAAAAGTGTCGTATGACGATCTCGCAATGAGTGGCAACACGCACATGACGCATACTATGTTTATGCCATAATTAGATGGTCTGTAAACTTATTTGTATTATTGTGGTATAAAAAAAAACATACATGTATCACTTCGCATCTATACCTACGTGCAAAAAAAATGAAAGTATTGGCAAAATAAAAACCGAGTTTAGCTACACTTAACACGTTTCTCATACAAAAGTTTTAACATCAATTTTACTGTTTTCATCTCCTTCAAAATTTTAACGAGACTTGCAACATGACTAACACTAGACTAGCTTTATAGTATTAAAATATTGCAAAACATACCATGTAGACTAACCTAGTTCCTACCTACTATAGAGGAAGTTCGTGTCGTAAAACGAAGAACCAACGTTCCTAAAATTATATCTTCATCGCTGCCCGGATCCCAGAAAATACAGAATATTATGTACGTAACGAACACAGAAATTAAAGTTCTAGTAATTAAAGTAAATCAATTTCATGTGAAATTCCGTCCCAGAGAAATTAAACTGAATTCAGTTTAATGAATTTGGAACATAATGTGAGAAATTCCTAAAATTTCCTTCTTTGATGACATCAGCGTTTTATGTTTTGACCAAAATGAATGAAATTTTTCGGGCACCAAATTAAATTTATGTATTAAATATACTATAAAATTATTTAAATAATCATTACTTTGAACTGTTTGCAAACGGAAGAAGAGTATACATCACGACTATATTTTCTTGTGTGTCCTGAAAACCGACTAAGTGAAAAGTCACAGTACAGAAAAAAGATATGAAATTATATTATACCAGGCCATACAACCAGATAATATATTCACGCCTTAGGGGATCATAACATAAATATATTATTCTGGCTAATAAGACACATTGATATGTGGAAGTAAATGATATGCAAAAATATAATCTCTTGTTCATTTCTTGAATATTAACACTAGGAAAGGACAAAGGCTAAAGATCGAATTTCTGCTTTAAAGGAACGAACTCTTGTACGTTTAAAGCTTCACTACCCAAGTAGTTTGTCGGAACAGTGGAAATCGTTTCTCTTTTATCTGCTATCAAATATTTTTATAATAGCGGATTTTATTCCTAAACTGAAAGTGTTACTTTTTAAATTGCTCTTACTTATATTTGATTATCAATTTATGATGTAATAGTATTTAAATAATAATTATAATGCATGTATTTTTTTTAGAGCACACTTACAAAACATTAGTTTTTCTACCCAATATTTCTGCTATAAATTGTTGTAAAAAATAAATTGTTGTTAAAACTCCGTATGTACATGAATTATGCTTCACAAAGTCGAAAAGTCAGGTTTATAAATTTAGACTACCTTACATCTTTTTCGTTATTATTAGTGAAGTAAAAACTTTAAATTAACTTTAGTTCTAAATTTAAATCATTTTTGTTACTTAATTCCGTAGTAAAATTGAATAAGATTAATATGTTCAAAGTTCCCAATAAAAGTCTAGAAGATACCTTTGGTTGCAGATCATTAGTCAACAATTATACCCAAAGTGAGTTCGTGAGATAAATGAGATAAAGTTGGGTACCGAACGTCGGCAACTACACAATGGAGAATTTAGTTAAAACTTTAAAGTTAGGACGTGTTTACATGCATTTAACAACTCCCAAGAACATTTAGCAGCACACGCGGCGCAGATAAGCTGCTTTTAAATTCCATAATTCAAAAGCACCGTACACCGTACCTTTACAAAGGGTAAAGGTGTAGAATATCGTAGTTTTAATTACGTTTGATAGAATTTATTTGATATTTATTTATAGGTAGACAGGTTAATCCTAAGTCAATACAGTAGTACAACAATATATCTCTATGATAAGAAGAGACTAGTGAATACAAGTCATAAATATATAGCAGAGAAAGTAATTTCGAAATAAAATACGATATTAAACCACCTGGCCGTGATAATAGTAACCTAAATCCTCGTGAGAAGGGATCTGTGCGCTGAAAATGCGACGATAATAAGTTGTTATGATGAACCCTTTCTAGTAATTCGGACTGAATTATTTAAAGACTTCGTGCCATTAATAAGTTATTTAACATAATAACTACGTAAGGTTCTTTAGGATAGGTGAAGATAATCGAATGCTTAAAATTAGCTAAGAAATAAGAAATGTTTGTACGTAATATACTTATCTACCTAGCTTTTTTTTCTTTATGTAATTTAAATAATAATAATAATATCTCAGGACAATTTACAGAGCGCCATCTAGTCCCAAGCTAAGCAGAGCTTGTCTTATGGGTACTAGTCGAATGATATAAATACACGGATACATTTTTTTTGTAAATAAATACATATCATACATAGAAAACACCCAGACCGATACAAACAATCATACTCATGAATACAAATGTTTGTACCCTGCGAGGAATCGAACCCACGACCATCGGATAGTAAAGCGGTGTGTGTGTGCGGTTGAAATGACAAACAATTATGGAAAGTGGTATCAATCTCTAATTACATGAACATCAACTATACTATATTACGATAACGTAATACACCCGTAATACCACTCATTCTTTACTAATCCTGAGGAATAAAATGTCAGGCCTCTTATCGTAATTTCACTGCCTAATCGAAACCGTAACATAACTTAAAAGGTGACATGGCGGCTAAAATAGGTGATACTGAGGTACCCCGCAAACGATTTTTTTCCAGCATTGCTCTATTAATTAATATTCTAGAGGTAGAAAAAATCGTGTAAAAGATCGTCTGCATCTGTGAAAACTTAGAATTTATATGCTAGAATTAGCTAAATTTCAGCAAGCAGCGTGGACAGCGTGCTCGGAATTTGCCAAAACTTTAACAAATAAATTGTATCCGGCAAAAACAAAATGGCTGTTTTCTTGGAGCATTTATCTTTAGTTACATAGCCAATTGCCAAGAAATTTATTATTTGCACATCTACATTCCTTATGCCAGCTTCCTATCGCAAGTTCGAGTCGGGTACATTTAAACTGTAAACCGTTCTTATTACTATACCTTAAAATCACACTGCATTTTATGAGAATATTTAGTTAAATTGAATCGATTCCAATTATCACGAAATTTGTGGAACCGAATTTATTTATCACGAAACAAAAGACTTACACTTAAAAAAATACAGTCTAATTGACATTCTTCTACCGAGAGTTCGATGAAAATAATAGAATAGTTTTTTCCCTTATCTTATCTATAAAGCTATAATACTCCTTGTATTAAATCCTTTTCAGCTTTCACGGTTCAATAGTTGAATGGTTTTGGAATGGCAGCCAACGTTTTAATAGTGCTGAGTAAAGAATAGTCTCACGCTCGCTCAGCTCGTGAAAATGGAGCGTGAACTAGGTGGAGCCGGTTCAGTTGGTGGCCGCTCTTTAATTTGCCTCGCTGCTGTCCAAATTGTTTATTTGGCAGTAAAAGGCGATGAAGAAATTCGAGAGAAAATATCACTTTATTCATTTAATTCGCTAAAACCGAGAAATTATTTTTGTAACTAAGTAAAAAAGTATTATCCATACTAATATTAGAAATTCGAAAGTGTGTCCATCTGTCTGTACATACACGTTTGTTATTTTTCACTACTTACGTACACTATTTGGCTTGAAGATACACTCTATAGCGAGGAGAGATATAGGCTATATTTTATCTTTAAAAACAAAACAACGTTACGAGAAATAATAAGGTTACCTATATTTAGGTTACCTAAAATAAATATATATAGCATATAATTTACGAATTACAAGACTGTCTAGTTGATACAATAAATATATTTACACCCTAAATAAAACAAATATTATTGTGGACTTTTTAATTTCATTTTTAAATCTAACGTAAAAAACATATAATTTACGAATCCCTTTTATTTACTTACTGGAGTACCGATAACAAGCCAAATTAATGTAATTGCGGCGATATTCTGGCCCTCAGCCACATTGCATTCGAATTATTGGCGTTTTCAGAGAAATGTATGTCAAGTGTTACACTCACCATAGCGATTTCAGACCTTAATGTCTGCTATCCTATCTACATTTCCGTTGTAAATTTAATGCAGAATATTAGAAAAGAACATTTCATATACATAAGGGAGTAGAAATATGTACGTTACAGGCAAATATTCCCCCAAGGATATCACATAAATACCGACTAGGGCAACAAAATGCACCACACCGATACAATATAAGGAAAACGTAATATGGAACCATATATTAACTAATGTATCAACTTCTTTTTTAGAGAATAAGTGATTTTGCACGGGTATAATTACGATAGAGGTGTATAATTAAAAAATACTCGCATTTTATGCACGTATTAAGTAACTTAATAATGTACCTTTCGACAGACAAAAGAAATTTTTAAATCGGTCCAGTAATTTTATTATAACAAACATACAATAGAACTAATCTTTTCTCTATATAATATTAGTGTAACGAAACAAATAACCAATAACAAGAAAAAACAAAATTGAATTCAAGTAATCCACTTTATGATATTAATCCAGATGAATTCTATGAAATTATAAATAATTAATTAGCTTTGTTTCTTTGATCATAAATCCTAAAACTTTCACAAAAAACGATAATACTAATAGACTGTTACATAGACAAACATAATGTCTTACGCACATAGACAGGACATTATTGTGGTAGCACATTCTACCAACCTTTATGGAGCGTACGAAGCGAGCAGTATTTCATATTCGCCCAGCCGCCGCTTTCCGTTTCCGATTGCCACACTCTGGCTTTGTAAATGTCTCTTTCAAATACATTTACCTTTTCTTTTGTCACTAGTAATGACACTGCGGAAAAATTATGAACACTACATTTTCTATGATTTCTTTTCATTATATTAATACCTATAATTTCGTTTTTTTACACACATAAAATAAAAAAATTACAGTATTTTTATGCCCGAAATCTTTTACATAGATACAAAGGAGCATAAGCCATGAACATAAATATTTAACATTACTACATATCTTTTAAAGGAAATTTAGCAGTTTAAAAGTGAAATTATATAAACCTGGTTGAAATCCGCAGCGCTGCCTGGCTGACTTTTGGGTTAAAATAGATTTTTTCTTGAAACAGTAAGTAATATAAATAAATCTTAGGAATTTTCGCATTTATAATATTATTAAAATATATAAACTGAAAGTATATAATATTACATTACCAAATGTAAACTAATTTCAATGTATAAATAATAATTCAAATAGATTAGACTTTCATGAACCTATCACAGCCACTCTGCAACTTTGCAATCCACAAATCACATTGTTCAATATCAGATTTTTCATTCGACGCCAATTTTGAAAGACTTATGGAGTCAGTCATTTGCAAAGCGCAGAGTTTTAAGTCCGCAATATAGACTGCAGAGTGAAGAGTACAAAGTTGCAAATTAGTTTCGTGGAATACGGCACTGATATGTGAAGACACATAAGTATCTGACAATGTCAAGCGACGTAAGATAGACTTCATGACTTATTTTATGGAGTGAGCAATTTTTCTCTGAAAGCGTTACGGTAATACTATGACGGTTTATAACCTCCACTTATAAGACTAGAGTCTTCTAAAGGTGATTCAGTTGACATTACAGACACCAAAACACTAAGAAAATTAAACAAATTAATCAGACTAAGCCCGATAAGCTTGTCCTCTACTACGTAATATTATCTTATATGTGCCTCTACTATGATGCATTGCGAAATACGACGAAATGTACAAATACACTTTCAAGTCTTATAATGATTAACAAATTCTTCTGCTTATAGTCTCATCATAATTAGTAATACTACTGATAGTATAATTCATTAGATTAATTTTTAGATAAATAAATCTTTCTTGCTGCGAAGTATCCTAAACAAAACCAAATTTTAACCAAAACAATATAAATAGATATACTTATTAGTAAGACTCTCAATGCCCTTAATTTTAAGTGCAAGTGGAGTTTAATAAAGATGAAAATGTAAATCATATCATTCCATGTAAGATCACTACAATAAAATAATAAAAAAAAAATCTTGTTACCCATAAATACAATTTTTAAAAAATAAATCATCTGCAATAAGGAAACTCTCGACCTATATTTACATTACAGGACAACGAAGCTCCTATTACACAAGTAGAGTAAAATAACAAGAGACATTTTGTTTGTGCTCTTACAATTTAGATGCATCGTGCAACTCTGAGCAAACATTGTATGATGTTTTATTCATGGCTTCAGGAGCAGTTAAGCCAGAAAGTCGAAGGTTTAGTACGAGTTAAGTCTTTGATGCACGTTTGGAGTCCAACCGACACAATCGTTGCATAATAGAGCTAGCGTCCAATATATTTGCTTTGCAAAATATATGAATATGCCAAGTAACTAGCTGCCGAATTAATATTATTATACATATAAAGTAATAAAACAGAATAGAAATAAGCCCTTTTAACAATATTTTTTAATTCGAAATGTAAAGTTAGCCAAGAATTGAGCAAAACATACTTACATTATTATTTTAATAGGATGTTGTTCTATTTTACATTTACAAAATATTATGTGAACATAATCTAATTATCTAATCAATCTAATCGAGTATTACCAATTCACAATCGTAAAAAATACAGAAATATGTGCTTGAGGAAACAAAATAAACAATAGTGATCACAATAAAGTCTCTGTAAACAACCCCTAGGAGTTCAGGGCAAACGCTGTTAAATAAATATCAAGCACGCGGTAGATATTCAAGAAAATTATGACGCACGTCAAATACAAAGAAACCCATGAAGGTCTCAAAACATAAAAGCTATTAAAAGTCACTGAACACGTTATGAATAGTATGTTTTATTCTCAATCAGGTATAGTTCTTATTAAAGACACATGATAGAACCACCATTTCATTAATTTGTTATGCTGTTGGTCATAACAAGCAAGTTGACGGCTCACCTGACAGTCAAGAATTCTCTGGTAGTTAGTTAAGCTACCTACGATCATATAAATAAATATATTCTACCACAGTCGGGAATTGTCGTAACCGTAATACATACATCGGAATTTCTAATAGACAAACAGACGGCTTTACGCCTCTAGATGTTAATGCCAGTTCATAGCAACAACGAAAATATTACTTAACCCTAAACTTAGAGACAAAATAACACAGTCTCGATGTCGTAATAATTAAGTACATCCGCCTTACATCCGATCGTTTTGATTCCTCGCACTATACAAGCATTCGATTTCATAAGTAAATTATAAATATCCTGGTAATCTAGTTTCTGTAAATTTTTTAACCCACAGTGCAAGCTCTACTTGGTTTGAAGAACTAAATGATTCTGGTTAAAAATATATAATTTATATGTATTACATCATCCAGATAGAGTATCGGATTCTGTACACACGACATACAAAACAGGTCTATGTAACACACTGCACGAATAAATGTTCTGTAAATCTTCCTACATGCGATTGAAAATAGAGGCCAGGTTCGGATTTGTAGGTACGGACAGGAGTCTTACTATTGTTATATTATATTCTGTGGCGTGGAGACCCATGACTAAAACTAGTTCCATTATCTGATAACGGCAGTAGATCGTGTGAGTAACACATTCGCAAACTTAATACGAAAACTTGTCTGTTAATATGTGTGTGTTAAAAACAAACATTCAAATCATTTAAAACGTCTCTGGAACTAGGAATCGTATGCAAAAAAAAACAGCATATAAAATTTCCGTAAAAAGTTTTTTTACTTTGTTAACTATTTCATATATATATTTAATATTCAGACTGATTGATTACATGGTCAAATCGAAACTATTATTAAAACGTAAAAACTAATTTAGCATGTCATTTATGAAAATTCAGCCACAAAATAATATTAATTTCCAAAGGTTGTTCTTTTCGTAAATGGTATTCCGTCCTATACAAACGAAACTGAATAAACGACTTTAATCATTCCCATTTGTATATGAGCAAGACAAATAATAGAGCAAAATGAGAATATGCAAATATTAAGCATTTATGTCTATTCATTGCCGTCACACAAAGAAAAATCTTTGTTACAAAATCTATTAATATCATCATGAAATAGCCTTACAAATAATGAAACGAAAGTATTTCTTAATATCAATTAAATATATTAACGCAATATTCTGGATAATAAATTTACTTCAAATACATTGTTAAATAAATAAATATTTAGCATAACTTAAAATCTACTAGTTTGATCTTGACCAAAGGTTTATGAAACAATGAGAGAAGCATTAGCTTTTAAATAAAAGAAGAATGTATGCAGAAAAAAGTTATGAGATAAGTATAAAAATATAGTCAAATTGACAACCGTTTCTCTTTTTTGATGTCTGTTAAAAATGATACTATAATTTCAGTAAAAAAAAATATCATCAAGAGTTAAATAAAGATTACATATATATCTATCTAGATTTATCATTAAGATCGTATAGTACACAAAATAAATTGAAATTAAATTTGAAGCAACTTTTATTTTTATTACTCTCATAAGAGTGATCTTTCAAGTCTTTGCTCTCTCTGGAAACATATTGATGATACATGGAGATATTAATAACATGATATCCATAAAAATCATATAAAATTGTTACCCTAATGTGATTAATAATGCTTTTAATATTCATGTTATCGCTGAGTCACACTTTCTCTATAAGCTATAATCACACTGAAGGCACGTCAGCTTTCGCCCATCATGAAACGGGCTTACCATCTACAATTCATTACTAACTCTGATTTAATTAATTGTGTTATTAATGTAGGCTAGCATAAAAATATAGTATTCTTACGATATACTAAATCCATGAGGTTTATATTTTTACAAATATTTAGTTTATTTGAACCTACTTATGCTGAGAACCAGCTTACTTTTAGAAATTATACTTATACGCTGTAATATTATCTTAAATATTAGTAGACCAAACAGAATGGTATCTAAAAAAATAGAAATAAAAATTATCAAGCACATAAAAGAAACCAGTATACAACAATGCATTATAAAAAAATAACAATTACATCTGACCACGCCGTGTGTCCTTAATGCATAAAATAATAATGTTTAATTTTGTACCTCCTACAATTTACAAAATCGCGCCAATGTTTTGGACACTTCTCTTGGAGATCATTTTTTTTTTCTAAATAAAGTGTTGTATAAATACGATATTTTTTATTGTAAATATGTAGCCATAAATATACAATCGTCAGTGTATACTTCTTTATATATAAATAAAAAGACATTTTTAAGCCCTACCTAAACCATCAAAGGGCTATCAAAATACACATGAGATTCACTAGGCGTCGACCGTCGTTTATTTATAACCCCAAACTCTACGTGTAAATGTCCCAGGGAAAAGGGTTCAGTGTTTAATAATGGGATATTGCAAATCGTAAAACTATGCATATTTTATCGTAGTAATTTGTAAAATAGGATTTAAAAGATAGATAGTGCAGATGTCCGTGTGATTTTTTTAATTTCGTGATTTATAAAATTATTATTACAACTTACCTAGATTATATTTCTATTCAGAAACTTCAAACTATATCTATTTAATTAAATCATATTGTAAACGCAAATATTTATGAGTATGGATGGATAGATGGATGGATGTTTGTTACTCTTTCACGTAAAAACTACTGAACGGACTTTGATGAAATTTACAGTAATATAAACTATATTATTGTAAATTTCATCAATACTTTACAATAATACATAGGCTATTATTTAAAAAGATATTATGTAAAGTAATAGAGTAGTGAGCGATATATAATAATAAATGTCAAGTATGTGTGATGCAAGCTATGTTGCGTGGATTAGCTAGCATTAAACAAGAAAAATAATTAATTATATCTACCAATATTAGACAGTTCTAGGAAGAGATACAGGATTTCAAAATATTTATCGTTATGATTATGAATACAATGTCATAAAAAACGCTGCTTGATTAACTACGAACCGTCGACAATCGAAATAAATATAGTATATATAGCTCTTAAGTTTTTACGATAATAATACAACAAATATACCGAAAATTATCTCTGTATGCAAAAATATAATAAACAATTCTCTGTATAAAAAAATATATGAATTTTAGCGATTTTAATTTTATTAATAAATAGTCAATAACTATAATTAATATTTGTATAACTATAACCCAGAGTGTATTCAGAGTCTCATGAAATTATAAAAATGAGAAACCTATTCAACATACAGAATTACGAGTATATATATGATTCAAATCCACTAATCTTTATAAATAATTGCTCCAAAAGTCTTTAAAATATTCACTTTTAAAGTATTCGTGAAATGTAACTGCTAGTTAATAAAACACCTGCCTTGTATGTTTCATTAAATAAAGTCAATAATCAGTCGTATGTACGTTGTTTGAATACTGGAAATCTGGAATAATCCAAATAGCTTCCTCATAAACTACATACTTACCTACACGCCATGAATGAGCGTCTATAAACATAGATGCTCGTTTACGATATAGTAGTTTTAGTTTAGGATTCCGTAGTGAAATGAAAAGGACAGGTTATTATTTTGTCATTAAAATTAATTTTTGGTCATTAACAATCTACTGATTTAAAAGAAAATCGAGTAACTAAATATTACCTTGAATAAAATAAAACATAAAACGAAACCGTTGATATTGGCTAATTCGTCAATTATGAATGCTAAAAACGTAACTGAACTAAAGGTGATAGATAGGTGACAGAGTAGGTATTATAATACTACATAATATAGAAGTAAATAATCAAAAATCTTTAAAAGTAATTATAAGGAATTCACTTATTGCATGTCCAGTATACCCTTGACGGCTTTTCATCTATAAAAAGTGCAGTAAAAATCAAGCGCTCTTTCGCATGAGCGAACATGTGCAGAACGGTGCAAACCCGCAGTCACTATACAGTTCACCATAGTACGTACCGAGTGAGATAAATTAGTTTTTTTTATATAAGTGTTGCCAAAACTCAAATGTTGCACTACCAATGTATAAATTTAATCTCCCAGTTTTGATATGTAGTAGATTACCGTATGATAATAATTGATAACTTTTGATTATTTAATTTTTTAAATGTTTCTTAATGCGCAGTTGATTGATATATATAAATATTTTTTAAACATTAAATCTCCGGTCACATGATATTGAAAATTTAAAATCATTTTCTGATTTCCATTACATACTGGTGTAAAAATAAATGTTTCTCAGAGAAAAATAATTAGTATAAAGTAATAAACAGAGAGACAAAGATGTATATATATATTCACATTTATAACGTTAGTTTGGATTACGAGGTGATATTTTAAAAAGTCAAAATAGTTTTAAACTTCAGATTTATAAATCTAAAGATTAGTTAGAATAATATGATATACTCATCAAGATTTGTACAAGGGATCTAAATATATTACTATAATTATATAATGCATCACAACAAGGCTAAAGTTTAACTGTTTCTAAGTTTACGAAGTATGAAGAATAGTTTTACAAAGAGCTTAGCACTTACTATCAAGTGACGATGCTATCCGGCAATACTGCCAAAGGCATTTACTTAATCGTTGGGGCTAGTTAAGTTAAAGTTCGCCATTCACCAAGTATATAATTGTCCAAGTTTGCGGTAACGAACTCTGGACTAACAACCGGGTATAATTTTTCTTGTGACCTGTTTGTGACGTCCTGAATAGGGCTAGAAACTTTACTGAATCTTATTTTTATGTAATTGGATGGTAAATAAGACGTTAGCATTGCCTTTCTAGAGGACTACGATCTCATTTTTCTTATCCGGTAATTTAAATCTAACTCATTTAATGAAATTGAGTTGCCTAAATAATGTTAAGTATGCATTATTTCTCTTTTAAATACATTATTTATGTATGTTAATTAAAAAAACAATTAGCAAAGAACTGTTTAATTATATCTTTCATTTTTTTTTCATTTCAATTATTTAAGTATCAATTTAAATAACTACGCGCTGAAACAAAACAAAGTACCTGTACTAGGATACGGCTTAAGAATATGTTTTATGATTGAGGTTTAGTATGTAAGATAATATGTAAATTTATAAATAGGATATGGGTTTACTTGCTAAAAACAGGGAATATAATAAGAAATTACTTAGGAGATTAATATCACCAACACGCCCACATTTCATTGTGCAAAGATCCATTAAACTTGCTATGAATACGATATAAAGCAAAAGTTAAATGTCGTACATTATATTCATAGTGAAGTCAGTATTCCATTTTTAAAAATAATACCAACTATGTGTTGTGTATATGTTAGCTATTTCATTTAATTTGAGAAAATTTAATTCTTTAAGCGTGTAATAAGAGGAATAAAAGTTTTATGTAAATTAGTCAATGTCAAACCTAGAAACTGTATAAAACTGAGAGATATTTGTTTAAATCTACTATATATAATAAACAAATTTAAATATTTTTGTGGAATTATACAGATTACTAACTCAGAAATATTATCAGACTGAAGATAATTGATTTTAAACTCATTGTATATTGTTGACACCAAAAAACTTTGTGTGTTAGTTTAAAGTTTTCGGTGAAAGAAATTGAACATAAAAAACCAAATTAATCCGATACCCTAAGATATTCGTCCCCTATCCATATAAGTATATACAAGATTAGTTTCTTGCCAATTCTATTGAACTTGGTAGATAGCCGCACCGCAAGGATAAAATAAAAATGTTAATGGCAGACAGGGTAGACATGTTACATTCATCTCAAAATCGACAGTTGATAATACCTATGTTTATCCCATCTAGCATATTACGTCGTGAGCATATTTATTTTATTTATTTATGATAGCAATGTGTAAAAATCTTTAGACATCTTGTCGCCACTGAGAACTGAGACTTTAGAATACAATAAAACTGAATCCAAGTAAAACCCGCATGCGACGGACTTACTGCTTTGTGCAGGCTCCGAGGCTCAGATGATAATACTCTTCTAAGGACTCACTCACTTTACGCTCCGTATACGGGCTTTTGTATCCGATACTACATTGAAAATAATATCAATTGTTGAAAAAGGAAACCACATAAAAATAAAATAATAAATTGATGTAGGTTGACGGCCTCTGTGGTTTAGATGTTCAGCACGCCGTCTTACTTCCGATGCACGTGGGTTCATTTGAGATTGCCTGCAGGGTATAAACATTTGTATTCATGTATAATGTTAGTTTTTCATTTGGGTTGTTTCTGTGTATATTATGGTTTAACAAAAAATATGTTTCAGTATTTTAATCCGTTATTACTTAATATATTTTTGCTCAGTTTGGGACTAGATAGCGCTGTGCTTATGGCTTATTATTATTATTAATTAAAAACACAATCGTATTGTAACATAATATCAAACTCACTAGATTGTATGTCGACAGTGTAATGATAACAAAACGGGAATGTTTTACTGAAATTACAAAGTAAAACGTGTTTTAAAAATAACATTCATTAATTACCGACATGCCAACATCCACGTAAAATGAAACCGTGGTTTGCGTCCGCGGGGAGCTGATTAACCACCGTTGCCGTCACTCCTCGGTACGTAACTAGGGAGCTAGGGAGACTGAAAGTACTGTAGGGCCTCCAAGCATTAGGACATTTTTATATCGGATGACTTTTATACTATTTCGAGAAAATTAGGGCATATATGTTATACAAAGTAGAAGCACTACGCAAAATCAAACTAAAATTGAAGTCAATAAATTATCTCTGAAAGTACAGAAAAAAGCTCCACGCTCCATCTTGTATTAGCTCGGAGTACGCATCTACCTACGCAGCGCCGCGCCGTAGTCATATATATACCTATAAAGTGTTTTTATTATCAAGTATAGGGCGACTATGACTTAACAACATACGGGAAAGAATTTTTTTCGGTAAATTGTAAAACATCTGGAAGGAAAATGACAATACATAATTCCAAGAACTGATTAAATATCATTTATATAATTGATAAAAAGTATTTAAACTTTTTATCGATTATACATATATGAAAATGTAATTATTAATGAGAAACCTTCTATTATGGTAAACCGTCTTACTTTTGTTATAGATTGTGTCATATTTGTGTTAATGTTACCCAAATAGTTCGATAGATGATCTTATTAATAAATCTGATTTATAACCTCCTATGTTATGTTCCTATATCTTCATTGTTTATTTCATTCAGTTCCTAGATATCTAATTGTAACAAAAGACATCAAAGATTGAAATTTAGCGAATTCTGTGAAAAAAAGTGAAAAAATGGTTACCCCAGTTAGTAGGTATGTTAATTAGAATCCAGCACAAATGAAGCTAATCCTTGGCTCAATGCAGACATTGTCATCACTAGCTCGAAATTGAACGCGTAGTTAGCTCACAATGAGCCGGCTTATCGCTGAACCTTAATCCACATTAAAGCCATAACAAACGCTGTCAAAATCCCCTAAATTGTTTCGCGTTTCAACTCCGCGCACAATAAAGTGTAAATGATTATTTAGATAATCCTGTGATGCGGTGAAATTTTCTTTTATCAAGGATCAAAATTATTATTGCCTGGAAAATTTTTGGGCGTAATAAGGATTACCAACATGATTTTGGGAAAGCGCCTTACAGGTACGTTGAATTCACTTGGACAATACCTATTAGAACGAAATCTTTCCTTGTATAAAATAATACTAATATTATAAATATGTGAGTAAATTTCTTTATTTGTTGTTATGGTTTCATGCTTTAACAGATTAATTACTCATCATGTAATGGACAATACCTACATTTAATCCCAGTTTTCACTACCAAATCTGTGAAGATAGGTTGATATAATGTGATATGTATATATTTCGGGTATTTAACCTTTGCATCTTTTTTTATTTTATGTAAGATAGTTTGGCTCAGTTAAATTTTTTTACGATTTCCCTGAAATAAAGATAAGTGGTTATATCTGTGTTCTCATTTAGGATAGGACAGCAGTAAACAGTTAATTTTTGCAAAACTATTATTTGTCTTTCATCAGCTTTGTGCTGCACTTTACGTTTATTGTTATAGTTAGTTATGTTTAAAAACTTTTTAAATGTTCCTTAATGTTATAGTTGAAGCCATTAATATCTACGTTATTTATATCAATAGCAATTACATCAAAACATGTCAGATATTACCACTCTACTTTTTGAAACCTAAGTGTCGAAAGAACCAGTGCTATAAAAGACCTTCATTTAATAAATAGATATAGAACTAAATTGCAATAGGACAATATGAATTCTTGGTAATAAACAATATAGCTGTAAACAATGAAGTGTAGGTACTGCGGACAAAACCTTTCAGTGACGTCACACGGCTCAACAAAGGCTGCCTTACCCGAGGTTTCAAGGACGCAGGGTATTGAGGATACCTCTCCACTGAAGAACAGTGTCTATATATAACCTGTCACTAACATACTAACTCTCGACTTGTATATAGGAAGTCCTTGACAAATTTGCACAAGGTGCAGTAATTATCTCTCTTAGCAGGCATACCTTTAAACGTTTGATCACATATTAAGATATTTTTACTTGGATTCATCACATGGTGGCGTAAATAAATATTGAAGACATTATTATGTATCATTAATTGCTGAATATAGGTCTTTCCCAGAATTTTAAAAATGATACAAAGGCTATTTACTGCTAATGTAGTTGGAGCTAAATTAGGACAATTTTAACCGCTGTGGCTACTTTTTGTAAAGAGAGAATTTGCTGATACTTTCTCACTTTTTCAAATGCTTTTGTCAAAACCTGTGCTTGCCGCGGTGAATTTCTTCACTCCCTACCTTTCTGTACATTAATAATTGCTGTATTATATACTGATTTCCGATATCGTGACAAACATGTTTTCAATACTTAATGGTATCCTAGCAATAATCTGATAAATACTCTCTTTTATCAAATCTAATCTCTCTGTATAATTTTGAACGCTTAGCTATTTCTGTCATAACTTATTTACATAATCTGGAAATACTAGCAAAGGAATGACGAGAAAACATTTAGATCACGATCTCACCTGCTTCAAACACGTGACGTGTTAATAATACGTCTTTCTCTCCAGATCTATTTGTCTTAGCTATAAGATAAGGAAATAACAACGCCGCTCAGTCCCCTGTGTCTGACACAATTTCGTGCGTGAGCAACGACACCTGCGAACAACGGAGTAACTCAATAACAACGAATCAAATACCACGTTTTAGAACTCTATTGGGACACCGACGGTAACGAATAAATTACGTAATATATGTGGTAATCTAAGTTCTTACATTTAGATTAGATTCCGTATTAAAAATCTTACATATCTGATATAAATATGCAAGTTTTTTAATACAAAATGCTTAAAAAAGTATAAACGATAGACATGGGTATAGAAATGTAATAAAGAAAATTTATTTTTAATTGTTAAATTCTTCCATCCTTCTAATTCGTTCCAGTATTAGATATTAGAAGCTCAACAAGCTTCCATAAAATAAAAATAAAAACGCACTAAGAGGTTATGTAAATATATTGATAACGATAAAAACATTCATATTAGAAAGTGATTGAATGATAATGTGAGGCATTGATCAAGCATCTAACCCTCGTCAATGCAAGCAGCGTGATTTTTTTACATTGAATAACATGGGTGCTCCTGAAATAATTTTATGAAATATATATACCTACTTAAACTTTGTTTTATAATTTACTAACAATATATAAAATAATACAGTTTTTATACATTTACAATTAACATTACATAAGATTGCAGCACTGCACTTGCTGCACTTTAGAGCCTACATAATTAATACTCTCAAGTTTGAATATCAACTATAGGGCAATTTGGAAATTAAAGAGTAATTATTAATATATTATCGTCAGGTTGGAAGATATAATGATCGATGGAGATGTGGTAGTTTGACGTAAAACTTCATAAATGTGATGGAATTTCATTTTCCGTAGGTAATATAATAGTAACACCAAAAAATGAAATTTCTTGATAGGATAAGACTCATTATAAAAATCGTTTTAAAATTAGAATACGAATGCCGAACTTATGAGAGAACATTTATAAAACCTCTTTCTTTAAAATATATCTTTCTTAAAACTTATCTATCGCAAAATGTACAATGTTATATATGTATAGAATATACTACATGTTTCAAAAGACAGTTCATGGCCAATGGCGGTAAGCATACAACATATACGCTTTCACCTTAACTAGGCCGGTTATTCCAAAACAAAAACGGCTCGCAAACACTTTCAGCAAAACCAGCATCACGTATCTTCCTGTTATTGCGAACTATAATAATAATAAAAGAATAATAAAAGATACGTGACACTATTTTAGCTGAAAATTACAGTATAGTGTCATACGTACGCACAGTTAGTTGTTATAACAATTATTAATTCAAAGGAAGTATTTTCATAATCTGTAAGTTATATTATACGAAATACTAGCTGTCTAATTATAAATCATGGATATCTGTAGTGGTTTTTCTGTTGTATTTTACTATTATTAATTTATATGTATGTACTTAAACACTTACTGCATTGTGAAACTGTTTGTATTCCAAATAAAATAATATAAAATAAAAATAATTAAATTACCAACACCAACTTTTCCAATAGTACACAATGGACTAAAAAAGTAGTCCTCTTTATGGAAAGGGACATGGTACTAATAGAGTAGGGAGAACGCAGTATTTTAGATACCTTGTTATTGCCAGTAAGGACTAGGTCTGTTGTGTATAACTGTATTAATATAAAATTGACTGGAGTTTTATCATCGAAAATGCTCGTAAAAGGATCATAAAATGCCACAAGGGCATTTGTTACAATATTCAATGTGATACTTTCCTCAAAAACATAAAATCAAACAAATAAAATGTAATTCATATTATGTTAACATAATTTTATTGTTTATAAATAGTAATAGGTTACTGTATTATTTGTAGTAATCAATGACATTTTGTTTTAATTAAATATAGAAATCAACAACGGTATGTTTTTTTATTGGCGGATTGTCGTAAATTAATGACGAATTATACATTTTATTATCAATGCAATAAGGGGCAGAAATCAGGACAAAGCAATAAAATCTTATTTGTTACTGTGACAACTGAAGGTAACATTTACTACCAATTAATAAAACGGTATAAAATATTCTATTGCTATAGAGCCTATAAAAATGAAGCAAATAAAATTATAGATATAAAAGAAGGAAAAGATATTTTCTAAATGTTGGACGAATGTCTAACTCATTATAACTCCTTTTTCAATATCTTTTAAATGTCCATTAGAATAGTAAAATACATTACAAGAGTATAAAGAAAGTAAACTCTTTGGTAAGAAAATTATGATTGTAAACATTATACAATCGACATCGAATCAACTTCCGAACTTCTGAAGTATTTCTGAACTTACTAGTTAAAAGTATATACTGATTCAAATTTAATTATAGTAAGTAGATATTCTATTTAAATATTTCCCTCAAATTTATTAGCAGTATTGTTAGTTTTACCACGCTTTGTTGGATTAACTGAAAGATAACGATAAGTTCCCCTTTGTTCTCATTGTCTCTAATAAGTTTTATTGCCGTATTAAGTATGAAGTGTGTAAAAGAGTGCAATGAAGAACATAAATACCTAGTTTTAAGGCTGTCAATACTACTTCAATTCTTCTAGCAACATTGCTAGTACTAATGGATCGCTGTATCGTTTACATTATATGAGTAGTATGCTCTTTTCGAAAAAAAAATGTAAATTTTCCTCAATTGAAATTCTTAGAATAAAAAACCATAGTCTATATATAAACTATAGTCAGTTATGATACCGTAGGAATAGTAGGTATGTAATACTAATTTCATAACGACTGAGTTAAGACCTCGTCACTATGAACTTATAAACTACTAATTCTTCAATCTGCAGGTACTATTGAAATAAAATTACAAAGATAATTTAATTGTACCGAGCACAAAGCCAGATAAAAGATTACTTTCTCGAGTGCGGTACTCCCGTATAGACCCGTTCACACACTATCTACATTCTATTCCATTTTTATAATGGTCTTCATTAATAGATGTTGCATTATAAAATTATTTTTTTAACTGATTGTAATGAATGTATTTACTATAAAAACTGTTGCCGACAATGCATATGTTGAGAATAATGATAACAATAGAGCCAACAACAGTCGTTTTCTTATCGGGATCTCCTTTGTGGAACAACCTCTTAGTGATGATCCTTCTCATTCGTGAAACTAAAATATCTGTTGTATATGGAACTTGCGTTTACTTGTTTATTGCATTTACTTGTTTGTGAAAATGTCAAATAATAAAAGTAATGATATAAAAAGTATAGTATCGTCAACAGCAAATACTGTGAATCCATTGTATTATGTGAAGCTACTTCTATTGTGACATTAGATTAATTTTAAATAATTTGATAATTTTTAACATTACCTACTGTGAACATTACATAGCTAAATCATGTTCACCTTAAATAAAGAACATAAAGCCTGGTTAGAGATTGTGTTACCGCCTTTATACCACGTCGGGGACTTATCGAATAATACTAGGGGATCATGAAAAGAGCGGACTTTTTAATAGGGCATTATTGAAAGGGTTTAGCCCGGCATTATTCTATCCACTTTTCCACTTCCTATAACATGGCCCCATTAGCATGTTCTGGAAAGTGAGCGCTAGGAGCTGATCTTACGCTATATAAGGTAATCCTATTACATTTGCTTTTCATATGGTTATCCAATGCAATAGATTTTCAAGTTATTTATAGAACTAACTTCGCTCGCGTGACTTAAGGACTATTTTGTTTTTTGAAAACAGTATAGGGTATGATTATGGTACAACTTATTGTTACTATTGAGATTGTAATAAGTAGAGTTTTGTATTATGATTGTAAATTGGTAAAGAAATTATCTATTATTAACCTGTTTATCTATTAATAGAGTAATACTTGAAAATATAAAAAAATCTGTTTTTTTTCTATTTCTTCTGAAATTTAGTATACTGTAAATACCTAAACCTTTCCGAAATAAAAGAAAATTACGACAAGTCAAACGTCTCAATTTATTCATAAGCGCCGCGTGCGGCATCCATTTCTTTTCCCAATGTCATATGACGTTAATCTTATTAAATATACTTAGTATCAAATTCATATCACGTACTGAACAGTTTGGATGTGGGTACGTGGCCGCTAAATACAACCTACGTGAAGATAGAATTGTAATTACGATTGGCACGTTTGAATTTCAAACGTTTCGTTCGAGGCCGAAATAGAATTTTGGTATAATAATGGAACAGTCTGCTGCATAATCTTATCTCGTAAATATTAGATATATACTTATGTGAACACCTACGTATGCGAATTCGTAGATTAGTTTATTACGAAAAATTATATTTATTCGAACAGTTAAGTAACCAAAGGGTCAATGCAGATCAATTGTAATATAACTAATAGTATACGGTTGAATGAAACTTTTAAGTGTTATTAGTTATTATTTACTTTTGTTTCTTGTAGTAGATAATTGGATTATTCTCTTTTCTTTTTTACTTCTTGTGTAATGGTTCAAAGATTAGTAGGTACATACTATATTATAGTATTTATTATAGTTAGTGTAGCAATCAAGAATATTTATACACATTTGCTTTTAAACCATCTGACACGAGTAAATTATCTTTTATGTTCACCCGAATAATTACATTAGACAATCACGAGAAAATACATCCCACAGAGAAAATTAGATTCTGGAAGATTCTATAATTTATAAGGCTAAATAATGCTACATCAATTAACGTAGCACATTATACAGTTTCATTAGTATATCTGCGATGCTGACTTTACGGACACGGCTCTCGTGAAACGAATGAGTCGGCGCCCATTCGTTTCAATTTGCGTCCGCAAACATAAATATTCAAGTCCGTTTGTGTTCGATCATCAAAGGGTTTTCCCATTTCCAATACGTACTCTACGACAGAAATGGGCATAGCATACATGTTGGATACTTATAGAACAAGCTGATATATCTACTTCACTATTTTTTTATGTAACTGCTATGGTAAACAAACTGACAGCACAGTAAGTTGGCAATAGCAATACGACTACCACGCCATTGGATATCCGTAGCACCACACATATGTTGTCATTCCAGAAAACTAAAATGTCATGCCTGCCTACTTGGAATTATAAAACGCATCTTTTAAACGAAACACATTTTTTAAAATAAATCTAATGCTATAAACTGACTGTCTACGTGATGGTAAACAGTAACCATCGTCTATGTACATGAACAGCACTACGGACGCATTATTATATAACATCCATAATAGTAAACAAAATAGCATGAGTTGCTATTCCAGATATCTAATATGTCATGCCCTTCTATTCTGATCCTGCAATCAAAACTCAACTGACAAAGCAAGCTGTCTGAAGGCTAAAATAGGTATAGACAGACATTAGATATAAAATTTAGATGACTTTCAAAATCTACCTTGGTAAAAGTAACTTAATTTCACGTCATGTATAAATTTTATTATATTTTTACTCTTGAAAGGAAGAGTTTCCCAGTCGCCTATGTTTTTTGTATGTTGTAGATTTCCGCCGGCCTTTTTAGAAGCGATTTTCTATTATACTTTTTTGTGTGTGTTTTACCCGATATCTTGGTAAATTGTTTTTACAATAGACTGGTTTACTCCTGTGTAGGTTTTATTCTAATTTTATCATAATTGAAATCTGTTTTTTGATACCAAAATGTTATAGTGTTTTTCTCTGCCGTTTATATATAGAGTAGCCTGGCGGTCGAGCTATTCATATTGAGTCTTTTCCTCTGTGTCTGAACATATAAGAACAATTTATAATAAAACGCTGTCAAGCTGTGCAATTTCATTCAAATCTTGTTACAAGATAATTTATATGCATATATAGTAAATTCTCATATGATATTGAATCATTGCACATTAATCAATAACGATATCTCTGTCCCATATTTATTATTTTTTTACGCTAAAGATATTAAAACTACTTATACAAATTTACCGCATTTGATATCTTATTAACCGAGAAATACGTTCACAATTTCATCTTTCAACATAAATAAAAATGTAATTCTTCTGTCTTTTTCCATTTTCTAAATGTTTCCTTCATTGCTTTACGTTCTTCTCTTGATTAATGTAGGTATAATTTAAAAAATGGAACATGCTTAATGGGTATTTTTGTTTGATCCGTTAAAAATGCTTAATTTCTATTTAAGTACCATTTTCTGCGGCTCTGCTCGCATAGAACTCTTGCTCAATTTCATTGGCGTTTGGTTTGCTGTACCTGTTATAAAATACCCTGTTTACTAGGACTGATTACCATTACCATACCAAATAAATGTGAAAATGTGTCCGTCTGACTGTTTGTTACCTTATCACTACTAAACGGCTGAACGAATCTAATTAAAATTCAACGTTATAATAGGTCGTATCTCGTTATATCACTATGACTATATTATAAATGCGAAAGTTTGTGAGTATGGATGGATGTTTGTTACTTATTCAAGCAAAAACTACGAATTTTGATGAAATTTTACCATAAAATATCTATACATCAGAATAACATATAGACTATAAATTTCACGCAGGTGAAACCGCGGGCACAGCTAGTAATTAATATGTTAATATAAACCAGTTTAACATTTCCTATATAAACACATACAATGTTATTGCCACGTATAAGGAACGTGATCAGAGGTTGTGTTGGAACTCTTGACAACTTCAAGAAACATTATCAAACTTTGCCAATTTCCCACAAATTAGTATAGTCCACGCGTTGGTAACTACTGAAGACATCAAATTAACAGGACTTATTTTAATGGCACGATGAAGGCTGTTTGGAGATAGTATAAATCAATATGGCAATTATTATTATTTAATTCAATATTATTAAAAATATTATTACGCCGACCCCAAATAAAAGGGATACGAAAGAAGCAGATGTTGATGATGGATCCATAATTCGACATCTAGTACCAAGCTATGTAAGAGCTTGTGTTAGGGGTATTAGACAACTGATATACATTATTTTTGTAAAATCATAAATACCATACATAACAAAGAAAGAAAACAGCCGGACCGACACAAATAATTATACTCCTGAATACAAATGTTTGCAGCATGTGAAGAATCAAACCCACGTCTGTCAGAAGTAAAGTGGTGTGCTAAACTGCTAAACCATCGACCCCGTTAAAAATATGAACTGTTTAAACTTTATCAAAATAAACTATTAAAAGTCGAAATTAGCTAAAATAGTCTTTTATTTTAGCTAATTTCGAATTTTAATAAATTTGTTTTAACTATAAAATTACAAAATAATTTTCTTACATTATGATTACAATATATATGATTGATTTCTGTGCCTTATGTTATAAAACGAAGGTAAGAAAAATTATATTGGCATAAAGAAAAATCTATTCAGGATATAATACTGAAATTAGTATATTTCGATGTCTATAAAATTCTTTACCGTTCATTTTTACCTCCTCTGTTAAATTTGGTTTCACGATTTTTTTTATTATTATCGCTACAAAATTACTAAAGTCTTCATAAACTTCGATTATCATTTCAGGGAGTTTTCCATCTGGCATTGTTATAGCTTTTGGTCTTATTCCATCTTTTTCCGCAAACATAGTAGTAAAGTGTAACGTAACGTTAATTAAATAGTATGTATTAATTAAAGAAGTTACATTTTTTTACTATGCCATTCATATTGATCCCTAATAATGTTGCAAGGGAAATATATTAATATCTGTTTCTTTCTTTGATACCCAATAACCCGCGGCCTACATGCATGAACAGTACCACAAACATCCAAGTTGCCATTCTAAAGGACTAAGGTATCGTGCGTCTTGTTGCGAATTTTACATGATCCTATATTTTATAATTCAACCAATAGTATATATTATATTTTTTTCCACTGTTTCAAAGACAATAGTAAAGAATATTTTATTAATATATAAAAAAATGATTTAATGAACAAAGACTACACAGACCGAAATTATTTTTACAGTTTAATATACATTTATACGTGCCGAGACGTAATTGAAAAACATTATAACTTTTGTTGTTTTTCCAATATTCAAACATAGAACAATCAACTGCCTGAAACTCATTTCCTAAATCCAAATAATTTAAAAAGTTTAACATCAAATCGTTCCCTCGTGTTTCTCCTTTGTAAGCATTCTGAAGTTTCATTTCAATATTCGTTTCCATTCAATGTTAATAGTATTTCAGGAACAAACAGCAGTAGTTTTTTAAAACGATCTATTTTTGTTATAACTTGTAAATTATTTCCATATCCATAAAATGTTAATAATCTGTAGATTACATTGATTCAAAAATATTATATTTTTACTTTAGCAATTAATTTTATAAAACCAAAATTTTATTATAAAAACACTCATTATATAATATTTTGTTGGTTATTACACTATAGGTTTATGTTCTGGGCAAACAAGCCAGGATAATATATTATTTAAAAAAGCTCTCGAAATCGAATTTATCTACAAATAAATGCTTTTATATATATATTTTCAAATGAGTACCCTTACAAAACCTTATCACAAATAATATCAGCAATTAGGCAATAAGCATTTACATTAAATATTTAATAAACACCGGGGCAACTTGTTGCTACCGTAAGATTAGGGTTGCCCATTATTCGATTCATTAGGCCAGGTTATTTTTAAATTATGTAAATCGATAATTTTCAAACATTCACACTCTTAACTCTACAACAGGGTACACGTATATTGTCACTATCATATTTCCTATTAGACTAATATTGACAATATTATTTCCCGTACTTAATTTCATTGCTAATGATTCTGGAGAAATGTTCTTGGTCGTAACTATTACCGTTATAGATCCGGTTTCCCGTTTGTACCAGTATTTGCAAATTGTCATAGTTGATGCAATTATTTTGTAGTGCTTTTATATTACTGTTTTAGGAAAATAAAACAAAATAATTAGATATATTATTATTATTATACATACACTATTCTATAACACTATTTTTTTCTGTGATTACACGATATTATATGAAATAAAATATTATACTTAAAAGTTTTATATAGATTATATTGGTACTAGTGAAGAATAATAATTATTTTATAACTTTAGGATACTGATTCGATTCTATTCGAGTTACTACGATAAATACAAATCGGACAACTTTTGTCAAACAGTCTCTAGTCACCTCACTATCACAATCACCGCTATTATTATACCCCTTTATTAATGATAATTTATATTTCACACGCTATCAAGCCAACTGATTAGCATAAAAGCGTAGTGCGGCTTTGTCGGCTATAAGTACCAATTGGAATATTCGGTAGCTTCATGTAATACGACGAATACAAGGTATGTACTCGTATATACCAATAAAATATTTACACTAATTAATCTACTTTTTTATTTAAAAAGTAATAATGTAGACCCATATGTATAAATTATATTAAATTCAGATTTAAAATAGACTGAGTTTATTCTATTTTGAATTTGAATGAACTTCTCGGTGTTAATCTATATTGGATTTTAAGAAATCGATTACTGAGCAGACCCATTTGTAAAGATCAATTTTTTGTATATTTTATGTCTTCCGTGGTACAAATTGTGTATGAATACCAATTCTAGAGTATCTTTTTCACAACATCTATCTAATAGATGTGGGTAATACAAATGGTATTCAGTTAACGATATTGTATAGCATCTAGTATTGGTCTAATACCCGTTGACTCGATATCGAACGATACAGAAGCCATGTATTAGTTGTCACTCATACGATGTCGTGAGTGACGATTATACATATACGACTCCATATATCGCCCAACGCAGCGTATTAGCAATAATTTAGCTCAGATTCTTGACGTGTACATGCAGTGCGTTGGAATGTAGTGCAATATTTCACTTAATAACGTATCTCATCGTATTAAACCATTTATATCAGGATGTTACTTTATTATATGGAGTACATACCGTTCATGTCAGTTACGTTTAACTAAATGCTTTGTATCGGTATGGTTTGTCAAGGTACAAATATCAGAGACATCAATTCGTCGATATAGTTTATAGTTATGTCAACTGCTATCCAAAACCAACATACAAACAATTTAATACCTACCAATACCAATGTTTGTCTGTCTCTCTACTTGTATACAAGTAGAGAGACAGACAAACATTGGTATTGGTGTTTTGATATATTTTAGTTCTACCTTTTAATGAATTCTAATTGTATTATATTTTAAAAAAACCTACTTAAAATAGTCTGCCCTAATATGTAATTGTTTACTTAGAAGACCACCTTGTATGGCGTTAGTTGTTCTAACAAGGAATTTTCGATATTTTAAATATGTTAGACTTATACACAATTTTGAACGGAAAATTCTTATTTAAACAAGATTGTTTTCTAGATTAACAATAATAAGGACAAAACATGTACTATTTGAGTTTCTTGCCAGATCTGCTCGACTGAAGTAGCTATCGAAAGTTGATGATAGGGATAGAGATAAAAAAATGGAACTTGCATAAGTGCCCAAAAGTGCCCTATTTGAATAACGTATTTTTTACTTTAACTTAGACTCCAGACTAGTTCTACACTATTATTATAATATCGAATTACTTAATATTTCGAATACATGGTATATCTATCCTAATACTTTTTCTACAACATACCTATTCATATCAACTTAGATTTTAAAACCATCACATTGTAATCCATTAAATCACACATTACGGTACAATTACCTGCTGATTGCTGGTTATTGTTTTATTTGATCGGTAGCCCGGGATTAACTGGCAAAATCAGGCAAATATTCACGAAGCTGGTAATGGGAGCCAATTGGGAACCAATTACATATTCAAATGTTTCATAATCTGGTTTATTTGTGAAATTATTATCTTCATGTACCTACGTTATCCTTCCTTCTTTTTTCTTCTTTCTCTTATCCTTGTGGTGATGAAAAAAGATTGTATTGTCCTAAAACTATGTTTTATAATGTATTAGTAGATTCTATTTATTTAAATTATATTATATATAAATTATATTATTATAAGTACATTCGATTTATTTATTATTAAATAAAATGGGAATAACAATTTTAAAATTTAATATATAATTTTTAAATTTTCAGATTTTAAAATTTAATAAATTAAAATAAACACTGAAATTGTGTTAAAAAATAATAGTAAAATGTATAGTATGGAAGCATCTAGTAATAGAACGAATATGTCTTCGTTCTTTTACTTACTATTGATATGTTATAACCGTTATTACGCTTCCCACATATACTTTAATATTGATCAAATGAATCAGATATGGAAGTATCTAGTAAACAAGCAATAATTTTATTAAGTACCTACATGATTGTACTACAGAAGAATCTTATCATAGGAAAAACAAAAGTTTGTAAGTATGGATAGATGGATGGATGTTTGTTACTTTTTCACGCAAAAACTACTGAATGGATTTTGATGAAACTTTACAGTAACATAGTTTATACATCAGAATAACACGTGGGCTATAATTTAAAAAGATAATATATAAATTGAGCGAAACATAATTATAAATGTCAGTAAGTTTGTTGCAGACAAAGTCGCACGGGTTAGCTAATTCAATATATTAAGTAAGAATAAAGTTGGCATTTGACGTATTTTGAGGTTATATAATAAATTATTTTCATTGTATAAATACTTGATACACCCGCTGTTGTTTCCCATTCCGTCACTTCGCCACCTGTCACCCGCTGTCAGTAGTCAGCTCAGCAGAGCTTGGGAAATTAAAACCATTCATTAACACAATGTTGAACTACATTTTGTGTCAAGTGTTGTGTAGTTTCCTATCGCTTTCATACTATTTATATACATTGAAAAAATCACATTTTACATATATATATATACAGAGTTACAGGTGTTTCGTCATAGTGTCTATTGTTCTTAATTTCCATAAGCGCATTGTCAATTTTTTTATTTAATACATATTCTCTTATCTGTGTATTACTATATTTCTAAAAAAACATCTTCTCATGTAGAAATTACTTTAACCTTTATTAGAATTACAAATGTCTCTCATGATACTTCCACAATTTATTATTAAGCGATAGATGTTTTCATTACTATGTGGTTAATTCAGGTAAATTGCAAATATCTATGATTAAAGAAACGTAAGTGAAGCCGTTTGTAAATATTTGGTATGTCCTTTCACAAATTTAAACGAGTCACAGAATAGAATATTGAAAGTAGACATTGAAAGAAATAATGAACTACTGCTGAAAATGCAGCTGAAATGTGAAATTCTGTTCGACGCACACCTTTAAAAAAAATCGACGGTACATTAGGCTACATTGAAATAAAAAATAAACAAACACTTCAAAGAGACACGAAGCAAATTGTGTACCGTTTTTTTCCTCCCGAGTGCTAAAATTGTTTTGTCTCCGAAACAAATGGATAAAACATTAAGCAAATGCGACTAACGCTCGAACTCTGCGTTTGAATATTTTCGACAAATGTGAAAATCCGAAAGCATTCGTACTGTTGCGTCTATTGACATTTGTTTTATTGCTTGATTCGATCTTACGCCAGTGTGAAAAAGCAGTAAACAAAAGGTTTTACGATTGGCCCTGTCTGGCCGACGTTACGTGTTCATTGCACATTATTTTACCTACACGTATACGGTACTTAAATAACTGCTATAAAAATAGAAAAATGTCGTTATTTTTTACACTTTTAATATATTTTCTATTCGGTAAGCACTAAGGGTGTTGTTTATTATCGCTACATATTAATATAATCAGCCTTCTACAGTACCGTTTTAAAATGTAACAGATGTATGTACTTTGTTGAAGACTAAGAATTAAGTAGTTAATTTAATTTTATAGTTATTTGTTTTAGGTTTCTCTAGCTGCCTTACTATATTTGTAATTTTGCAAACGTAATCTTTTACAATATTTTTTGCAAATGTACTCTTTGGACAACTGTAAGAAAACTTACATTAATAAATCACCATATTTTCATAGGGTAGTAAATATCAACCAATGCAATTCGTTCACCTAACTTAAATATTTGAAGTAAAAACAACAGAGAACGCTTTTTCATTGGCTATTTGAAATAAGTAAATATAATAATTTTGGAGGAAAATATTACAGGCTCAACCAAAATGTAAATTTGGAGTGCGTGGCCATGAATATTTTCATAATTTTGCAAACCATCTGCACACGAGTGCCGCAATTTAGTTATTTTTTTAGGGTATCTCGTGTAGAAAAGTTACGGACCGTAAACAAAGCTTTTTTTATAGTAAATTATACGAAAAAATCTTTTGTAAATACACACAACTAAATTCAATTTCATAATTGGAATATTGGTATATATGTATTATATACTTATCCTGGAATAACACATTGGAGTTTATTACCGGAGTTCAGGTAGGTAACGCCTTGGGATAAAGCTAATCCATCTATAAAATAAAAATCTAATTCAAAATAAAAGTTATCGTGGTCGTGAATGGCGAATGAAGTAAATTAAGTATATAAATAAAGAGAAAATGAAATTAAAATATTGTTTTATTGTAGAGTACGTACTTACTAGTACTAGTAGTATTATATTCCAACGAGTCTCATTTATTCTATTGTTTTGGTATTATTCAATTTTTTATTATATGTTATTAAAATAGCTAACAAGCCAAAGGCATAAAGCAGCAATTGTCGCCTATATACATGAACAGCACGATGGACATTACCTTATTACGTGACAACCACGATACCAGTTGTGCTATTACAGAAGACTACGATAATATGGCTCTTATCCTAGAATGTTGCTTCCGAAACACTTCTCTCAAAGCAAGCTGATTGATTGTTGTAATATGTGAAAATTAGGTTCCCTAATCAACAATAGTTGTATAAATAAAAATATTATTATATCTTACAGATTTTATCTTACAGTTTTTATATATGTACTATAAACTCTATATTTTTATATTACTTTATAAGTTACTGTAGTGTGATCAACTTCAATGATCAACATCAAATCTGTAATTTTATTTTGGTATCTAGATGCTAATATTATCAATAATATAAATAGCAGTATTTACTCGTAGATGCTAACCTAATATAAACATCTGCAAGATTCAAAACTTTTAACAATAGCACTCTATCTTTATTCATGTATCCGGTATGTAACTTCCTTTAAATTACTTTCATTATTGACTAGATTTTTTTTTAGGTTTTGTGGTTTTTAATTTTGTATACATATATCTACAGCGTGTCTGCTATTTCTGTGATCACCTTCCATGTTCACCACCAACCGTTAAACACGCATTAATTTGCCTTTCTTGAAATTCCTGTTATCACAATCCATGACTATATTGTTTTCCATTATTATCATATTTGCAAGTACTTATTAAATTTCTGTGAATCGTCTCTTTGGAACGATCCAATTATATAGCCATTATTATATGAATGAAATTTAATCCATATTAAACTATGTAAGTTTCGCAGTAACGAGACAACAAGAGCGAATTTAAAATTTATTTAATATATAGGTATATATATCTTTCCTAATAACTTCAATGTGCCATCCTGTAATAGTAGTGAAAATGCAAATAAAATTAGTTAGTTGCTAATTTTTCCTACCTACTCAGAACATACTGATGAAATTGAAAGAAGTAGTTGTTGAATATACATTACCTAGAATAAAAATTGAGTAAATACTATCGGCCTACGAATCAGTGATTTTTATTGTCCTCGTGGACTGTCCCAGATTCGAAGTTGTCGTAAATCTATTGTTACGAGCTGACCGAATGGCGAATTAGAGCGATGAACGATGCTCCACCCATAAATGTGACCAGAGGAATCACATACAAAGTTCTCGTAAAATTTAAACGGCGTTGTTATATTACGGCAATGTCCTACTTACTAAGTTTGTCAAGCCTGCCATAGACTTTATCACATCTGAAATGTAAAGTAGCTATGAAAAATATATTAGAAAGAAAATCTGGTACTTGGTTTCAAAAGAAACTTTGTGTAAAATCGCCTGCGTAGGTATCTCCTGTGTAACCTTATGCTGCCGCCAGTTAATTACTTAACAAACCCATTTGAAGGGTGCTACATAGAGGAGAAATTATAGAGTATGGAAATATAATATTAGTCCTCAGGAATGGCAACACATGAAAATTGCTATCACGGGCATTACAAGGTCTTTGTTGACCTGCGTAGTGCTGTTCATATATACCCAGGCGGCAGTGACTACTTTTCATCAGGGAAGAATTACTTATTAATTCTTGTACATAAAAAGGTTATAGAATATATTACACAGAATGAGAATTTTAATAATATCTTTTTCAACATTTGTTCCAATATAATATGATAATACATTGATTGTTCATGAACATGAGTGAGGATAGTTATGCATCAAAATAAAGCACCCATGCAGCCATAACAAGCATATGTTGGACAACTGAGAACTTTCTCTATCAACGCTGAAAGTCTTGCTACTCAAATAAATGTCACGATCCTTTCATATTCACAGCTCTCCACTATAATGCCTCTTTTATGATGTTTTGTGTGAATTGTTGAACCCAGCCATTTGCTCGTAAAACATAGTTCGGTAGAGATGACAACTATGTAAATTTAATACAGAATATTATGTTGCATAAGTTTACGATGAACCAGGTTGCAATTTTATGTTTATCTGTTAGCTTTGAACGGAGTACATCGTGATGAAGTAAACAGATTCTTAAGAGTTTAATGCTATAATGCAAAGATTGTTTATCTTTACACGAGTTCCCTTATACAGTAGAAAAAGAAAGAAAATAATGGTTCACCCATTATTTTCTTTCTTTTTCTTTATGCCTTCGTTGGACATATTTTTCTTTATTCAATTTTATATTTACAATCTGTCTTATATACGTAAGGTTGTCGTGCTAGGTATAGGTGCTATATGTATATGTAGTATATGCTACCTCTCTATTTCTACTTTATTCACCTAAATAGCGAATACAGTAACAAAGCACTAATATATTAGTACAAGAGAAGGATCAATCGAAATTAAAGAAAAAAATATGAACCATAATCAAATAGATTTATCACAAATTATTTATATTCATTTCTTATTTTCAAGTACGGAGTAATATGCTAGCTTTTTTTACTATTAATTATGTGTTCTGAAAATAAGGTGCATGCTTATTATACTTATATTAAACGCTGTGATGCACAAACCTCAGTTTTTTTAATTTCTTAACTAGACACTTGGTCTGCGCTGTAGGAATAGGTTAAATCCTCATTTATATGGAGATTATGTTTACATTCGTAATACATTGTGAACTAATATACATTTTTACAAAATTAATTACGAATAAGCTTGTATCTAAATAAGAAAATTCGAAACAAGTTCAATGTATTGCATATTTGTTATTCTACACGCGTTGGAACGTGCCAGACTTAAATCTAAACCGAAAATGCAACGGCAGAGTAGCTCGCTCCTCTTGCCACCTTCTGCTTCAAAGGCGATCTGAATAATGCAGCAAATACCTCTATCAAAATATCTAATTTTACATAAACTCACAAGTTATTCATATCCATACTTCTATAAAAAAATTATAAATATGTGCAAATAATATATACTCGTAAATGCATTTATCTGTAATTTGTTACGTTTTCACGTCTAAACTAATATTAATATAGTTTGACGTGGTGTGATACATTATTTCATGAGATAAAAGATAACATATGTCCATCACACAATCTATCGACTATCGGGCAACGGCTATTTACTTACAAAATATGTATACTTAATATTATACATTTCAAATGCAATCAAATCTCTAATATAATTTATAACTTGTTATATCCTGCGATTTGTCATTCATTAATTGGGATACAATATATTATTGAATGTAATGACATAACCCGTGTACCCAATTTCTATAAAATTGATAATAAATATCTACACATCTCGACTAAGTGACGCATTCATATTGTTGTTTATATAAGCATATTCAAGGCTTTGCCTAGAGACTAGTATTACACAAAATTGAAGTACTGCTACTATTATGGTGCTCTTAATAAAGTACTACTCCAATGTCAAGGGCTGGTCCCGACCGCCACACGCGATCGCGTGCTTCACACCCGTGCCAAGTTTCCCGCGAGTAGCGCCAACTGTCATTTTGCCGCCATTTTTGTATTGCCAATAAGTAGACATAAAAGTGCAGTTTAATTTTAGTTTCATTTTTCTATTTATATATATATAATACTAGCTACCAGCCCCGGCTACGCACGCGTATATATTTATTATACATATATATCCTCCTCTTAAAATCTGTAGTTTAAAAGATAGACAGGGGAAGCGACTTCATTATATACTGTGTAAAGATTACAGAAAATGTTGACTGATTTTTTTTATATTCGTGTTTTTTACTATTTGAAAAGTACATTATTCCAAACTGACATAGGCTACTAGGCACTAGTAAAAAATATAATAAAAACCTGTTTACCGAGAAGTAGAGTCCTGTGTGTACCTAATAACCATAGACAAGAAAATATTACATAGTATTAATATATATTCATGAACAATATTTACAGTATCACAAATATGTATATTGTTTAAACTTCCCATTATTTATTATAAATACTAAATAAATCCGGTGTCATAAAATGGATGTAAGTTTGAATGTACTAATAAAATATCTAGTATATTATATTGGTCTATAAATATAACTCCGGTATACAACGATTATACTAAATTATTGGACTATTTATATAAACTATAAGAATATATAATTATTTATACCTTGGTTATCCAACAATAAAATAACAAATATACTAAATATTTTAACTGACTATCCACATCGTCAAAATTCGAAATATGATAAGAAAATTAATTATTTATAATATTATTTTACATCAAAATTGTAAATTCCGCAATTGCATAATATAACATAATGCAATTAAAAATGTATTGCGGAATTTGTCCATTGTTTAAAAGGTTCGTTTTAGTTTTGGAACACATTAATTTTGTTAGCCCTGTATTTAAAATTTATGCTCGTTATGATAGTTTTTTAATTAATGTCCTTATATGTCTGTACAACTTCGTTAGCGATAAACCCAATATGCTGTGAACAAAAACTCATATTAGAGTTACGCAGCAGCATGGAAATAATATCTAAGTAGGAAAAACAAAAGTTACGTGTTAGAGATGTGAATAAAGCACAAAATGGCCGCTGTTGGAATCGCTCTTGTCATAAATGGAAAAACTCGCACGTACTCAATTGTTATGAGAATGGCCTTTACTGTTCTTTAGGTATATCATCCAACTAATTCCATAGCATAATGTTTTTATACCGTGGCATCATATATCCATCTTTGTGTCACGTTTTTTGTTTTTCTATGTCTGCAATCCCATCCCGAGCACATACATATTGTTTCATAGTTCTATTAAACATTTAATCATTTCAGTTTCGGTTATTTTAATGCTTACCTACATGTTTAAAACAAATTTAAATCGGTACATGCTATTGTTCTTACATTATTCTACCTAGCATAATTTGTTTTAAATTAATGACTCATCATACAATTTACATTGTTATATATTATTATATTATATATTTACATTATTATACATTACAAAACATCTAAGTTTCATATATTTTTCTTCAATTAGTCTACCTGCATTAAAACAACATTATTATTTTTATGATTCATAGTAGTAATGCAGATTCATCAAAGTGCCATTCTTTTACTTCTAGTTTTATATAATTATACATATAACAAATATAATATAATTTAACATGTTGCCCACCTTTATGAAGGAGGACTACTGGCCAAAGGAGGTGGTGTATCCGCGCTACCGTGGCAGATTGCCGTCGTCAGTGCCGTGATCACACAGACAATTTAAATATCTTAATTTTATATTATTTCATATATATATGTTAGTCTATAAGGTATTTATAATATGGGCCTAGTAGCCTGAAATAAATAAATGTAATAATACCAAATATAAATTTCCGAAATACCATACCTGTTATTTCATTCAATGATCTCTACTAAAGACAAAAATATTGTAGTGGAAATGAAAACTGATATTAATAACTTTTATACAATCGTTGTTAAAATTCTCCTCTTAATTAGTACCGCACATCAAATATTTTTCAGGAACGGGAGTATGTACACTTCACAGAATGTAAGCAAAATGCACTGAATACTGTAATTGCTACGTACGCTTTATGTTGCTTCAGCTGGTTTCCGAGCGAGTATGGCGTACGGAAATTACAACAAAGTTCAGCGAGCTGTTTAAAACAATATTGTATCCACTTCTTACTAGTTTATCTTCCATTTTAAAAAAAACAGGATATTGTCTAAAAATATTAGATGGACATAAAGACGATAATATTAATATATACCAGAGAACCAGAGAAAATATGTAGTGTGTCACAGATCGCTTGATTGCCACCATCGTAGTATAAAAAAATTATACATTATTTAAATTATTAACCGGGTCTTAACACGAATAATATTATGGCAAATAAAGGTATTTACCTCTCTCGACGTTTCGACTAGATTGCACTAGCCGTGGTCACGAGCTGACTGGAGTAACAGCGATGTCAATGTAGATAGGTGACAGCAGTTTTTTCTTCATCTACCGTCACTAGATTGTTCAACGAAAGTTCGCGACACACAGCACTCACGGTATCCGTACACTTATTGACTATTGATGCTACTGAACTTTGCTTGAATTTATTTATGACTGGATTCCACGCAAATGATAATTTTAAGCCACCCTCTCTGTTGAAATTGGGATGTTTTTTAATTTCAATCGCCTCCCGGACCATTCGTGGGTTATAGTGGCGATCAGTAGAGACACAAAACTTAGTTTCATATATTTTTCGCATGTAGTTCAATCCATTATTATTTGTTCCAGCGTTCAGTAGATGATCGGCAATCGCTGATTTGTGTGGTTGTCGATTTTTAACCGCTGAGAAATATAATATAATTTAACATGACTCTCTCGGCTATTGATCGTTTTTTCGCTACACACAACTACAGTCAATTTTATATTACATATATATATGTTTCGTAATAATATGGTAGCTTATAAATTGGTGAACGTAAATTGTTCGTTACTTTTGAGGGCGGATAATATACAGTCTTAATGGAGTATTTATTTAGTGCTGTTCCAATTTTGTTTAACAATCTAGTGACGGTAGATGAAGAAAAAACTGCTGTCACCTATCTACATTGACATCGCTGTTACTCCAGTCAGCTCGTGACCACGACTAGTGCAACCTAGTCGAAACGTCGAGAGAGGTAAATATTTATTTGCCATAAAATTATTCGTGTTAAGACCCGGTTAATAATTTAAATAATGTATATTAAACACGAAAGTTTAAAATTAACTAAAAAAATTATATTCCAAAAAAAAATTAACCGCGTATATAAACGAGCAAGCATAGAAATCTATATGGGGACTACATATCATGAGACAAAAAGGCAAAAAGGTGATGATAATTTTACCTAACCTTGTTTACAATCATGTATAGAAATTAAATTTCAATGAAGTACCTATATGAAACATTTCTTTACAAAGCCATCGCTGTATAAAATATTTACGCTTGATAAGCTTATACATAACGACTTTTTTATGACTCAAACTCAGCAGGTAACATTTACACGAATTTAAATATCTTTTTTAAGTCTACTTGAACGCTAAAATTTATAGAGAAATGCTTGAAGTTAAAAATGTGACAGTTATATCAAGTCATATCATTGACCCCAACTATAAATTGTCTAAGTAGCTGTAAAATATAAATAGATAATTTAACCTTTTATGGCGACCTTGCGCCAAAATGGTATACCTCACAAGACTCATTCCCGTAGATATCTACGTCTGTGTTCATTCCATTTCACGGAACAATGAAACCTCAGTGTGAGGATAGCGAGAGCTTATTTAAGCTACACCGGAAATATCTCCAGTTGCTCCCTCCTTACTTTACGTACTCGCATGCTGTAATTACACAACATGCAGGAAATTACTGTTCGATATATCAGCGCCAAGGTCTTCCTTATAAAGTATAAATCTGAAAAAGAAATGTGTACATTCTTGTAGACCATTACTAAATTGCTTTACATTGTTCTCCAATCTATTCACGACAGTTAACTTATAAAATCCAATAACACCTGAGGTACCGTGACCGATTATAAAAGGTTTAGCGCAACCTGGAAATTTCCTAATACAATCGTGAACGTGGAGATTACTCCACAATTTCACTTAGCAGTGTATATCCTATCCTAAGCGAAATTGTGAAGTAATCGAAATGGATTAATTAGATAGAAAACTGACTAGAGTTAACATGGCTGCATTTCGCTTCAAATTCTCTGTCCGAAGAAAGCTTTATACCTTGTCTTATGTCCTCCAGAATAGCAACGTATGAACTTTATTATAAATACTCTCTGGTACTGTGTTTGTGTATTATTAGTATATTATATTATTTGTATTAGCACATATAAGATAATATTACCTAGTATCAGTATTGTATTCTACCTTATTTAAAACTTATTATTTGTACTAAAAATAAAAGACTGTACGTAGGTCAGTAATTTTACAGATTCATCAATTTTTGTCTTTATTATATTTTAAACTTAAATATTTCTTCATTTTAAATATTATCCAATATATTTTAGTCACCGTGTGTTAATGCAGTAAAAATATAATGTGTCACCCATATTTTTCATTCCCGGGATATCATAAGAATGGACTAATATCATTAGTTTCATTAGAAAATATACGTTAAAAGAAGAACACTAATAAATTCTACACCTTTCTAGGTGCTAGGTTTCTTCTAAGAAAGCTTAGAGTAGGAAGTATGAGAGTAAAAGAGTTTTGAGTTTTGAGGATTTTGAAATTATTCTATAACTCAACCGAATTATATTGCATATCATTATATGCATTATCCAGCAATGAAATGGTAACGAATTCTCATAAATGTATACATAGATATATATTTTCGGTAGTAATTATCAATAGACAAAATTGATTCCCAATTTCGAACTGATCATGAAAGACTGCGCCGAAATTCAATTTCGACAAAATCCCATATCCGATAATCGGCTCAAGCAAACGCGTCGACGTGAATGCAATCTAGATTTGTCAGTATTTCACAGATACCTAGAATAAAATCGTTTTTATTATTTTAGTCCTCTAGGGGACTCCCGCAACTTTTCTATTTACTGCCGTAACTAGAGCGTTTTAATCTTGAAATTCGTTTCTTTTGTTTGTTTTATGTTACTTTTTTGTTATGACTTCATCATACTAGTTTTTATTTACTAAGACAATAGTAATAAACTAACTACCAACCTGCGGTGGTTTCCAACTCGATGGTGTTTCCACATGTGTCTGGATGTCTTCAATAAAATTAAACAAATTTCGAGGATTCTACTAGAACTACCTTTCACATTATAATTTGGTCACAATTGGTATCTAATTTTTATGGAACAAATTAGATAAGTATATTATATATAGTAATTATTATTAATGTATATAACGATAATTTAATTTTCTAAACAAATGATACTATTTTGTGTGTAGGTATCTCATTTTTACCTTAATTCATATTTTTGTGGAGTCTGTGATAATCACTCTCAACTCAAAATTACATATATAAGATTTAAATGCTAAAGACGATTCTTCAAAATTTGAATTACATATTGCAAACTGCTAACATCTATCCGTAATAACTATTCACAACTTTTTATTTTTACCAAATTGTTTTATTCATAGACAAAAACTTATTATTACTCAATAAGTTTTTGCAATCACTCTATTTGTGTAATAAACTCCAGTTTGTGCATTTTCAAGTAGTTTAATATTTGTCCAACTTAAGTAACGTTTTAAGTAATATAAGTAAGATAACATGTTACAATTCAAAAACCACAGGACAATATGTTATGAAGAAATTAACACGAAGAATAAAGCTATTTTCATTCAAAATCATTAAAATAACATTAAGTATAGTTACAAAAACTGCATTTTATATGAAAGATATTTTATTCAAAAAACTCCCCCGTATCTGTATACTCGGTAGTTTTTTGTTTGTAACAAATGATTAGTATTTTCATTTAATATTTCATGTCTTATTACTTATTATTATATAAAGGTTCCATCGAAAAGAACACAGTAGGTACATATGTATAATCTTGACACATTAGATCAGAGAGAAAGGTATTATTAACTGTATAGAACCAATACAAAAACACAAATCAGCATAGCGAGATAAATGGATACAAACAAATTAAAGTTACTTGCTCTTTTGTAATTATATATTAGTTATATTAATATCGATGAAAAGCAAGAAAAAATAAGCGGAGATCGAGACATGTCACTTGTTACAAAGTTTCAACAACAAACTCTTAATATCATTAAACTGTGGCCGGCTAAATTTTCACAACGTAAAACTGAGATAGCGCCGAAAGTTTCCGGTGATTTCCTACACCTGACGGATGCTCCGCCATTTGTTGGCACAAATTGTTCTTTTCGGAGTATTCAAATTGCTCATCCTCAAATGCGACGCACTGCGACAGACGTGACACGGTGCCTTGCCTTTAATTGAAACAATACACTGTTGTGTGATTAGGTTATAGACAATTTACGTATAACGTAGGTGATTTGTCTATGCATAATTGTTCAATTTAACATCATAATTGACACGTGCTCACTATATTACAGAGTACAGCAGTATATGTATGGAGATATATATAATATTGTAACGTGGAGTGTACAGGTTAACCTCAATATATTAACTAAATAATTGCTTACCTTAGCGCCGCTATTCCTGAGATATTCAAAACATTTGCCTTAAAAATGTATTATAAAAAATTTAAAAATACAGAGAACAGATAATTTGCTATAGCAATATCGTTAGTATTGATCTAAAGGAGACAGATATACAATTTTAAAAATTATGTTTCCATTTTGTTCCATCATAATTTCCCAATAATGTAATAAATATTTTAATCTAGTGGATTACAATTTTTATTTAAAAAGGAAAATTAATATTAGAAAGGACAAGTAAGTATAAAATAATTAAAAAAGTTAAAGCAATTAAAAAGCAAGAGTATGTTTATCAAAATGTCCAATGAAAAGCTAATCTTCCTTGCTACAATACAATATTTCACAATATTCATTTATTTTCACATCTAACCATACTCTATAGCAACTTTATCATTTATAATTTTAATAAATAGACACTATTAATTCAGATTTCATTCATGTAAACACTTAATTGGAGTATAAAATTAATTTAATCAAGATTTTGAATAAACATCAAACCGTAATTTACATAATAAGTCATCACAGTTACCATTATCGTTGCTCTAATGAAACGTTCGGTTGTTCGCGACAAATTGTTAGCAATTCGGCAGACTCGTGACTAATTGCCGACTCCGGAATTCGTCTTGAATTCACATTCCATTTCCCTTGCAATTAGAACTGATAACGAGTAATTTATGGCGTACCCTGAGGCAAATACGTTTTGAACGCTCCTGTGGTTACCCAAGGGACTATAAAATAAAAAATAGGGATATCTTCAAACGAAGCTCTGACCTTGCTGGTTTCACTGTACGCAAAAATTATGAATGAAATGAAATTATTTTATTTGCACTGAATATTGTAATTATACAAATGAAGATTATGAAGAAATTTGAGGTAGTCCTCATATTCACTCTAATCAACATACAAAAATTAAAAAAGTAATTATCCTTAAATTTTCACTTATTTTTACATATTTCATGCACAGAATAGATTCTAGAAAAATTGTTAACATATAGGATGAGTTTTCCCGGAAAAAAAGATATAAGGTTTTACAGTTCCAGTCTTCTCTCTGACTTCACAGAATTATGAGCATATACTTGTTTGTCCACTATACGAGATAAAAAATTCGAAGTTTGTGGCGCAAGTTTTCCACACTGTAGTGAAATTTTAGTTTAGTTGCGACTTTGATAATAAATTAGCTGAAATTGTGACTGATGTCGGAGTTAATTGTAATTAATTACGATAATAAATTACCAAATGAAATCAATCTATTCTATATTTCAATTGATAAATATAGTCATATAAATCTACAAAATCGAATTTAAAAAAGGCTTTTTCTTATTCAGTTAAAAAAGTTCTAGGAATAAATGTTTCAAGGTACAAATTAAAAGTTTTGATGGTATCCGATTGAAATTAGAAATTAATGCACAAGGGTCACTTTTATATTTTAAATTAGTTAATATTCCCAGTTCACCCTCTAAGGACATATACGTAGGTCAACAAAATTTAATTTTACTTATAATAATCCCAGCTAAAAGTAGAAAGATCCCAAAGGACATTAAATTAAAACGGGAAATGTAGATCATAATAACTGGTAATGTTTAATGTTGAAATTAATTTCTTTGTTGAACATAATAATAGTTAATAATAATTATATATATGTTACAAATAGTTACTTATGTAATAAAACAAATAGATTAATATTTTATACTCATTCATAACATCACTAGTAATTAACATAGTAATTTATTGTATCATATACGGAACAATGTGCTATCCTGCTTTTTAGCACACAGTCACACAATTCTAATTGTCAGTCATTGTTGTTTTTAATAATAAAAAGAAAACTATATGTAATATATATTACATATTATTTTAATGTATTATACTACAAATAAACAACTTAGGTCTTGATCGTGACCATATTAGAAGAAGCAGGAACACAAGAATCAAAATCAAAGTAATTTTTTCTCATATCGAGGTTTACACTTTTTAAATTCAAATCTAGTGTATTGTAGACATACAGAAACCACAGTAATCGTTTCAGTCAAGTGCCATCTATGTCGATTTGAATGAAATATAAAAATAAATTGCTAATAGTACAATGAAATGGTACATACCCAAGACATTTGGTAATATTCAAATATCTGACACTTATCCAGAGTGTTCATATAACGCGAGTAATATCGTTATGATGCTATAAAATTACGCCTAAAGGATCACGTAAGAAATTTAGCCGTTATCATAAGCCTCATTCACATAAAGCCACATAATATAATATAGAGTGACAGTCTGTGCCCTAGTGGATTATTGGAAGCGAGGCACGTGTGTGGCGTGACAACCGCAGCCATGAATATCAACCGTTTGACACTCAGTGTGGGTGAAAACAGGCGTGAACGATTCGAGACGTGCGTTTCTACCCACGCTAGCCTATGAAACTTGCAGATTTTCGCGGTTGTTATTATTTACTCTTAATAATAATATATCCAACGTAAACAGTGCCTTGTCAATATTTTCAGAGCTCAAATAGTAGATAGCTATTATATTTGAAAGGAAAACACGGGATACAAAAGTTAAGTTTATATAACTCTTTATTACGAAAAATAGTATCAGAAGAACATTCAAAGGATCTAAGGATGTGCTGTACAGAAGTAACTTTTATCGCTGGAAGCAATCTCTTACAAGTTGCAATATAATCGAGATAACCTGAAGAAAATCTGATAACAGTATGAACATTGATTGTTATAGACATCAGAAAATAATAAAATACAAATTGATACTTTATTTTTTGTGTTTTACGATATTTTCATCAATAGTTATTTTGTCATTTCTATCAAAAACGACTTAAATTTACTTAACTTCCCATTAGATAACGGAGTATTTTTTTTACTTCATATTCATTTTAATGATATTCAGATGTATGCATGCTTGTTTGCCATCATAGTAGTATAAAACAATAACAAAAGTAAACCTTAATTAGTATAAGAGACCAAAGAGTTAATGAAACTAAAATAACAGTTATAATATCAAAATCTGGATGATACTAAACCTACAAAATCTAAAACTTAATTAAGTGATTCCATTGTAATGTGGCATTATTCGGCAAAGTTTTCAATCCTTCCAACTAGGATTACAGAACTTAATATTGTTTATACATATAATTAGTAAGAATCACGGTATCTTACCACGTTTTATTTTTATTGAGTTCCCGATATACAAAATACGTTAACGTGTACAGTTTAATTTAAAAATTAGTAGATACTTGGATTACTTAAAATTTATATATTTTATAACTAACACGCGACTACCTGTGCTTTTTTGAGATAATAGATAGTTTATATTTGTCCTCGTGATACAACCTACTGTTAAAAAAATATTCTTAAGATCTGTAAAGCCGTTTCAATAATAGCCGTTTCAGTCATAAACAGGTATCACACTGATGACCAGGTATAATATTAATATGGATTAGGTATTATTTTATTTTACTATGTAGTAATAATAAAAAATTGTACCATCACAACTGTAAAGGCAGATGACAGTTTATGAATAATTTCTTGTCTATTCTCATGGGCATACTTATCTGTTGACGATATGGTTAACACATAGATTGTAACTTACGTATCTAATATCGCTGAAATCCACATCCGTTAGAAATTGTATTATCACTCCCGTGATGAGCAAATTGAGTCACTTGTAATTTAATTACCACCAATGCTGGTTTATCTATAAAAGTATATAATATATATTAGATATATAATAAAAAAAAATTGTATTACTGAGCTGTTTCGCCAATTATGACGGGACTTTCACTCGCAGATAGATAGCTAATGTTATAAGGAGTAACTTATACTACTTTTAAGTAGCCTATAACATTTTAGAATAATAAATTTTGTTTTAATGAAAAAAATTAAAAACACGCGAGAGAAGTCGCGGGTAACAACTAGTTAATAATAAATTAATTAACATAAAGTTGGCAAAACAATTTCCCGAAACAGAATTTAATTGAGCATTCCAAAAAACGACATTTAATCATAGCACTAGTGGACAACATTTTAATAAAGGTTGTCTAAAAAATCTTATTTTGTAAGCCGCATCACAGATAACATGCATCCATTTTTTCCCCCTAATGGCGCCTAATTACTCATATACACATAGTCACGTTCCAGAGTAAAACCCGAGGTATTTCAACGTCTGGATCACTCGTCGCTTTATGAAAAATCTCCACAAAAACCTCTCTGGCATAACATGACTAACTCTGGATTTATATCAATATTAATCCTACAGATATATTACTTTTCCGACTTCCCCAGTCTGCTGACAAAGCCTGCATTACTGTAATAGTAATAATATACAACTTTTTCTAATACAGTGTATCATTAATATCCACTACATATATGGAGGCATAGTGCCCCCACTAAGGATTTATTATATTGTAACGCAGTACTCAAGTGTAGTCGCGTAGTAAGAATACACAATAACAGTGTAATAAACCAGTGTAATACTGCAAGAGACGTAAAATAAAACCTAGAACCAAGCCGTCTGACCAGCATAGCAATAGATATAATAAACAAACACTCAAACAAATCATACAGTGCAGTCTAGTCCCAAACTGAATAGACCTGATACTTTGGGTACGCAACACCCAATCTGTGGCATGGAAACAGTTAACTTATGTCAAAACTTGAATATGTCTTTACTACTGGTGTGAATAGCAGTAGCCAGTGCTGCAATATACCCAATCACGAGGATGCTACGTGCCCCTGAAAATAATCGTAGTTAATTACTGGTGAATTCGCCACGATGGGTTCACTAACATTCCCATTTTATTATACTCCACTGATACCCTCCGCCAGTGTACGCCTTACTTATTAACTTACTTATTAACGATTCACCATTCTAATATCATAAACTAAAAAAATACACATCCAGCGCTTTAATTTAGTTTCAGAGGTTACAACCAACTAGCATTAAGAAACATCGTTAAAACGAAAGAATGAATTTTTTTAAGTCATTTAATTAAGTAGATTAAAGCATTCAAGTCCGAAATCTCGTATTTTGTAACTTAAATAAAACAAAACTTTCCAGTCAAAATTCCCTAGTGGAACCTTGGTAAAAGCAGTGAGAAAATTGAAGTTATATTAAACAAGAGTAACGGAATAAGCTTTTAGGAAATGTGTTTTGTAATCTTAAGACTCCGTCATCATCGTCTGTCAGCGTGTATTTAATTATATGACTAAGTATACCCCTAATGTCCATCAATTCAGTATTCCAGAATATAGTAATGTCGTTATGTTTTTTTTTATATTACTCTGTAGTGTAAGAAAGGAAAGGTTCACAGAAAAATCTTTACAGTTTATTATTGAAAAAATACTTTGAAATATGTATATAATATGCATTGCAATATAAAAAAGTTATCAAAGTTTACACGCTATTTTTATACTACAAAATGTAAACGTGTCTAGAAGTAACTTCTTTAAGATATAAGATCGCAGTGTGTGCAATAAATAATATATACAAAATTCTGTTCCATGTTTTACTATACACTAGTATACACCCACTTATTAGGATAGGTTACATTGTGTAATAAATATGTCCCGCTCCCCTAGGCCAACGGTTTTTTCGGAGATTGTTCATATCGTTACTAATGAAAAGATATATAATAATAATCTAACATATCTAATTAAAATATTGTAGTTAGAATCTGTTTACAAATATAAGACCTTCAAATAGGTGAAGATTTTGTAAAATTCAACTAACCTTGGATAACGAATTTAGATGACAAAATCAGATGTTAATCACCAACGGCCACATAATACTTTGTCTACCCCTCATTGTTCCGAGTTTTAGCTTTTCATCGATAAAGCACGAAATCGTAAGGACAGAGAAGCTTTCATCTCGTCCACTTTGTAATTGCTTGCTTCCTGGCTGTAATATTGTCATCCACGAAGAAGAGACAAAGTTTCGAACTTACAATTTATTGCCGATCAGTGATAATTTTGGAAAGATATAACTAGGGCTACTTACAAATTTAACTAGAGCTACTTATAATTAAATATTATGTTATTTAAGTACTTATTATTTAACTATGTACGATATTATTTTCATAAAGTTTAAACTAATAATAATAAGGTTCCTTCACAGCTGTTACCCCAGATATAAGATAGCAAAAAGAGAACAAATCCTTTCGATTAAAAATCGTCAACAACTAGATGACATAATACACAATAAAATGTCGTGAAATTGAGAACCTTTCCTTTTATTGGTTGAAAAAGGTATGCTATTGTTATACTTGATAAAAGCTAGTCGTGCTAAAAACGACAATGCAGCAATGCTAATAGAGATACTATTACAGCAAATAATGATGAATATACCATAGATACCTACATTGCTGTCTCAATGAAATCTCGGTGTCATATATACGAATACTAGCCATAGATATGTGACACCGAGATTTCATTGTAACAACAATATGCCCATAACAATAGGTACCCATATTCATCATTATTTGCTGTAAAAATGTTCATAATAACTTTTTACAAAAATTATGCAAACGGTAAAGTATGAAATTTGGTACAGTTAAACTTTAGACACAATAATAAAAATAGGAGGGTAAAGCCCTATTATTATTTTATAATAATTGCGATTAATACACCCAAATAACTCCATTGATAAGTCTTTGATAATAGAACTTTAATAACGTATAAAATCAAACAATTATATAATTAGTTAAATGTCAACTACTAGTCGACCATTAATATTTCTTTTTTTATCTATCTATATTCTAAATACATCAAAAGATTTAGACTACACATCTCTAATACGAGTATTGACAGCTGACAGATATATACGAGGATATACGACATGAGCTTACTTGCACTACGAAATGCACTTACACCGCCGTGGCTCCGATCCAAACGTAAAAATCTAGATTTATCACATAGACATATCCCCGTGTTAGCCTTTTACGAACTCCATGATACAATAATCTACGTGTATGTACATCCAATATGTCAAGGAAGTCAGTATCGACTTCATTGACATCATATGTGGGAAATACGTCAAGAATTTATTCCAATAAAGTCTAATCAACCGTTACGAAATATGTATGACAACTATAATGCAGTAGGTAAATCGTTTATAATATAATATAATATATGTTATTTAATAAACACAAATAAATTCAGATGCATTAAGAACCAGCCTTCTCTCACTCGTGATCATATATTGACAAAATAAAAGGAAAAAATAATGAATGTTATCATCTGTTTATTTACCATTCTAATTATATAAACAGCTAGCTAGCAAGATAGCACCCTTATATTGCCCTTATATACTAGCTACTCGCCTCGGCTTCTCACTTCCTCTAGAATCACTCTATCTATTTAAAAAACCGCTTCAAAATCCGTTGCGTAGTTTTAAAGATTTAAGCATACATAGGGACAGACAGCGACAGCGACTTTATTTTATAATATGTAATGATGATAGTAACAATATAATGTGAATCATTCTAATCAGATTTTTTTTTATTTTCAGATTCCGAACTAGAGGAGTTGGGTGAACAGCTTCCTCGGTATCGGCCGGACTCAATAGCGGCGCTCCGTCGAGCGACGCGATTTACAGAACCCGAGCTGAAGAGACTATATCGTGGCTTCAAGGCCGAATGCCCAACAGGAGTAGTGCGAGAAGACACCTTCAAAATTATATACTCACAGTTCTTCCCACAAGGAGGTATGTATACAAATCGAGCTCTGTACCTATGTACAGTGTAGTTTCTGCCACAGAATAAATACCACGCAAGAAATGTTTAAATTACTTGCATGTTATTCTGTGAAATTACGAGATACAGAGACATAACAAATTAAGTTCTCAGGAATTATAATACACGAGGCCTTATCTTCTTAATGTCTATGGAAAGACAATAAACAAAATTAAGTCAGGGAGACCTGTCAATTTGTCCTACCAAGCCGTGTAAGAAACGTTTCACTAAAGCCATTTAGTCTCCAGTTGTACACTGGATTGTGACTTTCAATAATTAATCCATAGATAAGCAAATTCTCTGCAAACCTAAATAGATTAAGCATTAAGAGGCCGTTCCTTAAACGGCTTCCTGATCTCCTCGACTTCTGCCGATTAGACTGAGTTAAATAAGTCTTCTAATTACTAATTGATTTGCAAAGGCTTTTTGTATCGCCCATCAATTATGGAATAAAATTGATATTGAGTGATTTGATAGTAAACCTTATTATTATAGCAGTGTTAGTGACTAAAGTGGTAAGTAATATATCAATTTCTAAACTTTATCCAATAAATTAAATAAACAAGACCTCCTCGAGTTAATATATCTATTGAAATATTTTTAAAGAATGACAACAGTTCCTAACATAATTCACTTATTTTAGGTAATTATTTTTTCGCAAAAAGTACAGTTAATTCCTTATGCTAGTAAAATCTATTAGACTATTTTTCACACCTATAATAACATATAACATATATAACACCTACGTGGTATAAATAAATAAAATTAAAATTGTGTTTAAAATAAAAAGTAAAGACAGAGTGGATATCCACCGACAGAATAAATAAAGTTATGAAAAATAATGAAGTTTTATTTACCTTTCCCGAAGACTTCAGCTGAACCGCAATTTAAGAAAATTTAAGGTAAGTTGTAGGTTTTGATATGTCACATGATTTTAAGTTTAATATTCCCTGGCTTATATTTTAATCTGTATTATGTTATAATAATAATAAAGTTACATGTTTATTTTTTAATACAATAAATTTTGCTGTTTAAACACGACCGTCTCAGTGTGCTTGGCTGTCCACGCTGTACGCTGTGTCGTGCTCTCTTGCCCTTTTCCCAGCGTTCCTTCAGCACCGCTTTAGTACCGTAGTAGATACTATTAAACAAATTTTGTACATAAAATTAAATTAACATTTGCCAAAATTGGCTTTCAATAGCTACGGTAAATTAAAATTGAAATATCATGTAATAAATCAAGTAGATACTAAATAATAGATTTTTTAACTAATGTTACAAATACAGCAATATTTGTGTATAAGCTTCGAAACATATTTGCCTTAGGTACTTGAAAGTTCCTTCGATACTTAAAAGGTATCCACATTAACATTTTTATTGTGTATCTATATTGTTCAACGAAGGTAAAAATCGAACTATCGCTGTGTCATTATTGCCGTAATAAAATCGACGAACCGGACATCAAGGCTAAGGTTTAATCTTAGGAAATTGATGGATACGTTTAATTAATAACACCCGAACAATCAATTCTAAAAGTTTTACTTATTAGAAATTCTTACGTCACAAAATTTTACTTCATTATTTCATTCATTTACATTCTGTTCATCAACTATTTGTTCTGTTTCCATCACATTTTTTGATAATTAATTTTGATTGGAATAATAATAAATTATATTGCTATTTCTGTGAATAAACGTTACTTGGAAATTTGGTTTTTGGTTGTCGAAATGAGTCCCATTGTACTATAATTTTATAATCTACAATACCTATTTAATTAACAATGTATATAATTGTCTTTGATACAACAAGAAAATTATAAAATTGGAATGATATTACAAAGAAACTTATTTGATATCTGCAGAAACCATCCAAAAAACACATGTAATAAAAGACTGTCTCAGAGAGAAGAAATAAAATATTGGTACCAAAGAGCAATTCCCATTTAAAAAAAAATTCATCATAAATTATTATATTACTGGTTTTATCATTTATGTGATGATTGTTGACTTTTTTTTTTTTTATTACTATATAATTAGAATGAAAAACATTAATTTTAAATTATAATATTCTAAATTATTCTAATATACAAAATTTGAAAACAGATTATTATTACCTGATAATAATATCTAACTGTATAATACGCAAATAAAAATAAATTTCATTTCATTTCATTTTCATTATGAGAATATATATAGAATACAATGAAAACTGTTTTACAATCTCTTGTATTATGTGGATTGAATGAACCCTTATGCACTTCGATGTTAGCGGATTTTATATCATTCACATTAAAAGGCAGAAGTAATCATTTACCTATATTTTAACCTTAGATATACTTTATAATATCTCGTATCGTTTATGTAGTATTTGTATTTTTGTATATATGCGATCCCTAAAAGATCCCATCCATATAAATGTTAAATCAAGTAAAATTATATAAAAATATAGCATATATTTCACATCAAACATACCTAAATCCATTCATGAATCACAACTTTATGTAAGTATAAGGGGATCTTTAAAACACCCACTTTTTAAAGAACGTTAAATAATAAATACATACATGTACCTATTTGTATATATTATTTATAGGTACCTACTCGGTTAACTCAAGAGCTCTAAGAAAAAATAAAAAAACAAAAAATTAATAAGGAAACAAGTACTTTGAATGTAAATTTACCTCATTTCTTTCCAAAGCGAGAGACCGAGATATTGCAGACTGAATGAACTCAGTGTTAGAATGAGATTATTTTCTTTTGTGGCAAACGCTAACGCTCACTCAAATGTCAAACTTAAAAATAATACAAAATACTCAAGGGTTTTTAAATAATTTGCATCACGAGCCTGCTATTATAGGTATATAAGTAATGTGTATATATATAGTATACGAATTACTTAAATGGATTTTAGCCTACAAATATATAAACACCTCTTTGGGCAACATATTTATATATATATATATAGTTATTTAAAATAGTTGCTTGTCAGTTCTTCTCATCGCGAAATCATTCCGAACTGATGGTAGATTTGACATATCATAAGAGTCTGTAATGGACCTACATGAATAAATATATTTTGAATTATGGACCAATATAATATTTTTCTAATTAGCGGCTGACTCAGTTCTGCAAAACGTCCGAGTCTTATTCATTATTATTAGTAATAAAATGTAATACATACCATTAATATTGTGTAATTTTGAGTAGACCTTTGAAATTGATACAAATTTTCCTTTCCCAAATATCCCTTAAAACAAGGTAAGGCCAATATAATATACGCGAGGAATGTTAATAAAAGATACGGACCGTACTAAAAGAATAAAATGGGGACATGAAAAACGCATCACATAATCATATAATCCCATCAAGTTGAGTGGTCTCGGGTGTGAATACTGGTGTTGGAACACTTACATTCGTTCAAATTGTCCAGCAGACCGTAGTAGGCCGTGTGAACTTTGCTGTCTGTATTACAGTAAAACATATTTTTCTGCGTTCCAAATAAGTCCCAAAATCTGGATTTAGGAAAAAGATATTCCATTGGAATTTATTATCATGTATGTTTTGTTAATATTTATTTATAATTTTGGACAGTTATTTATATTTTTGCGCATAGAGAATTCTTATTCTAAATTCTGAGACAGTCAGTCACTAATACCTTCACAGTTCATATTAACTGTGTTAATAAACGTCCATGACTATTGTCCTATATATTTATGTTTTTCTAATCACACATCGTTACAATTTTATCATCTGTAAGGTTGAAAAAAATACCTATAATTATTTCAACGCCATTTATTTATAAGTATACAATGGTAGGTCTAATATATTTATTGTTTTTTTTTACTTTACTGCATTCTTATCCTAAAAGACCTATATAATGTAGGTACTTAAAAAGAACTAAAAGAGTCTGTTATATTAGATAAATAACTTCATAAATGTAAATAAAAGGTACAAAAAGAAACGTTAATGAAGACACGACAAATAAAATGTGGAACACAGTGATTTTTTTCAAATCACTTTAATCAGTTGGTATATACATGTCTACATATATCTGAAACATTAAAAAACATAGGTATACGATTATAAGACTTTTCTACAAATATATATAAACGAATAAATATAATTTATTTCCACACTTCATCTACAAGTAGCTTTTATTGGATATAAAAACTATATATAATTTAATATACCGACAGAACAATGTTCTAAGCTGATTTATTTCTATTTGTGAAACAAACTGTCCAATTTGATCAACATCATCAGTTAAGAGAAACTGCTACCATACCTATCTAAATAAGGATAATTGAATTCATAAACAATAAATAACATACCACTGTAACATGTTGACTAAATTTAATTAAGTCCAATTTATAGGAGTCAAATTCAGATACCGATTATTTGCAACTGGCTATGAGAGTTTATCGCAACGCGACATGCTGGCCACAAATCTAAAATTCACGGCACATCCCGTAATATCATTGGCTACACCCGCGTGAAAACAAACAACCATCGGCCATAAAGTTCACTTGCGAGAAAAATATATATACAGCGTCATTTATTTCCAGACAACGCAGTTTCGTTGCCCATAATTATAACAGTGATTGTCAGAGATAACTCTGTGAAATTAATCGGCGGGTTACAGGCCACATAGAACATTACATTATTTAACAAAGTATACTATTTAATTAATTATGTGAAAATATCAGAATTTCACAATTGTATTCAAATACTAGACACATTATAAGACGACACCGGAAGGGAATAATAGTAACTATTTCTTAAATACAAAAAGGAGCACTTCAAAGATGTACAGTGGACAAAACAAAATATAAATCCTAACTGTTCTGGTAGTTAGTCGCTACAACTACTTCTATAAATATGTCAGATTTGCAGAACAATAATCCATCAAACTGTTGGTCCATTAGGTCATACTGCGCCAGAAGTTCACTTGGCAATTTAATAAAAACGACGTAAATGTGGCACTTTTCTTAATTTTTTTTTGGAGGACACATATTTATTGGGAAATGTTTTCGAACTAATCTCTACTGCTAATTTGCTTTTGACTAAATCACTAAATTGCCTGATAATTCCATATCTTATGAGTAACCCCACATATACGGCAATTCGTCGAGTATACTAAAGTGATATATGTATATAGTTGTTTTTAATTTGGTTTAAAAAACAACAGGTGTAAGGTGTTATTAATCAACAATCTCTATTAATAATATCAAACCCCTACTTCGGATACTAGAAACCGTTAAATCAATAACTGCTAAGTGTCAACCCCATCAGAACGCCGTGCCGCTAACCCTATTATAATTCTATAACTGTAGAGAAGACCGTAATAAACATTTAAAAAGTAATCCAATAACATTTCGCACTATATTACTTTCATTTACCAATTTAATTAAATTAAATATATGTATATTGTGTAAATTAATTTAATTTCGGACCTAGAAAATTAGTATACAATTAGAAAAAAATTCAATTCTGCGTAAAAAGAAACATATCAATATCGATATGTTACTAACAACACTAAGCGTATCCGGTATATTATCGATATCGATATTTGATTTGCTGACGCTAACAGTATATTTTTGGAGTTGGTAACAGCGGATATAGATTTAAAGTTTTACATGAAAATCATAATCTTTATGATCTTACAGTATAACTTACTCTACAAATGTACATTCTAAACTGTCTAATATTTCCATAAATTAATCTTGTAAAAATAGACCATTATATACCACTTTACTATAATCGCCTAAATAATTCTGTTGTTTTTCTAGTTACGTTATAGACATAAATATAATAAAAAAAATTGATTACATTAAATACAAAATATGTATACAAGTACCCACATTGTATATTGTATTGTATTTATAAAGTATAAAATGTACATATATGTTTTTTAAAGTTATCATGTAATTCAAAGATTGTTCAATTGACTATTTTATTCTTACAATACTTTATATGTATAACGGCGAGAAATTTTTTTTAAAGAAAATTCTTGGAAGAGCAATTATACCTTATATTTAATAATAAAGCTATCTATCCCCACAAACACACAGTAAACGTCCGAATCGTTATGCGCCGAAGCGCGCCATTTGCGCCGTTATTCTGCGCATCAGTTGGCAACATTGAACTCTTTCCTTCCAAGCCGCGATCGGACGCCATTACCACGCCACCGGATCACGAATGTGTCATTAGTGTATCTTTTGTGTAATTAAGTTTATATTATCCTAAACGTTTGTGTATTTGTGTTGTTAGTTTACAAAAATACATTAATCTCAAAATGTCTGATGAGAAAAAGGTACGTAAATATATGTATTGTCAGAGTTACAAACAAATAGTTCTACCGACATGGCGTTCTATATAAAATGTGGTTATTTCTGCGAATACATGTTTGAAATGTGTTTATATTTTTTGATGCTTAGTGTTTTACGTTATACTCACTTTATTACAGGGAGAAAGTGAACACATCAACTTGAAAGTATTAGGTCAAGATAATGCTATTGTCCAGTTCAAAATTAAGAAACACACACCTCTCAGGAAGCTGATGAATGCCTACTGTGACAGAGCAGTAAGTATGCTTTTCAACTATTAATCGCATGCAAAATTCGTAACAATAACAGAGAATTAGTTAAATACACAATAGCATCTTTCCAAATTTACAAACTCCATTCCACTGATATCTGAATTTAACAAGTCAGAACTTATTTTTAATTACAGTTATACAAATTTGTTTTAAGATACTGTAGTAGTACTACATCCATAATCACTCGCTATAAACATGCATCATATTACTTTTATCTTTGTCAGTGGTTTTAAATCACAAAATGACTACTATTATCTTCTATTGAACTGCTTCATACTTTAAATAACTTTGTGTATTTTGTCCATAGCAATTGATTTATCCAATAGGTAATACCACTCCATTGTTTCCAGGGTATATGTGCATTTTACCTTGTTATATATTATTCTTTTTAATATCTTTTAAAATAGCACTTCTGCTACAGAGATCTACATATTGTGCTATATATATACAACATTGTTATATATTAAATTAATGAAAATGTTTAAATGATATGTTCGATTATAAAATGTGCTATTGATTATGATTTTCTTAGCATGAAATAATAATCAAAATAGTTATGGAGAAGTTATATTAGTAATTTTTCAAATTCACATAATTTTTACACTTTTAGATACACTTATTTTAGTTCTGAATTAAACACTTATAATACAACAAATACTATTTTTAAATTTAACAATGTACTACTAAGAACTTATTAGTGCATATAGATAGATACCTCTAACATTCAATGCCATGTAAAACAGAAATGAAAGCAAAAACAAAAGCTTAGTACACTGCCTTTTGATTTTTGATGTTTTGCAGACTAATTTTAGCCAGTATGTTATTGCATTGAACAATGTACACATGACCTATGTTTTCAATGTTTGTATATTTCCAAAATTTTTTTAACTAAATGATGCGTTTCTGGATATTACAAGCAACAAGGATGGAAAATTAACAAAATACTATCATTTATAGTAAACAGAGGTTTCCTCTTATATATAAAAATTTTTAGGAGCTTTATTAAAAAATAAAGGAACCATACATATAAGTAGATAAAATATATTTACTGTATGTTTTGTGTAGGTAATAATTAACATATTATCTTTGTTCTTATCTCTTACACTATTCAATTTTATTATTTATCTATCCATTTATATATTTTAATAACATTTGAAAATGCCTCCAATACCTAAACAAATTAATTTTAGGGGATTGCTGTAAATCACTAAAAATGAACATAGTGGAATACAAATAGTTTTATAATCAACAGTTATTTCTTTAAAGTTTATTTGTATATTATTGTATTAGCATTTTGTAATAAGTATTAGTATTATGTAATAAGTATTAGTATTATGTAATAATTACTGTAATATGTAAAAACTGTAATAATTCTTGTTTACTTGCAGGGTCTATCAATGCAAGTGGTCCGGTTCAGGTTTGATGGCCAGCCTATCAATGAGAATGACACACCCACGTCACTGGAGATGGAAGAGGGAGATACAATAGAAGTTTATCAGCAGCAGACGGGTGGAGCGCCTCTAGTGTAACTTTATTTTTTAAGGAACTGTCCGATCCCAATGTGAAGACCACTGTGGTGTGCCCATCTCAAAACTTTAACATTAAGTTAATTATAATAACAACATTTGTATTGAACGGATGTTAATGAAATTTTCAGAATATATATTATCTGCAGAAATAAACCCTGAATTTTGTATAAACTGAAAATTTCATTGTAATTAAGAAATTTGAGGAAAACCAAATGTCTTAGTAACTTTGGAGAAAATATTCCATTGTGATAATTAGTTGACATTTTACAGAATCAGCCAGTATTTTTAAACTCTGGCTTAATTAAGATATTTTTTCATTTCTGTGGTAACTATAATTTATTGGACTCATGGTCCATTTCAGTTATCAAGGTCTGTAATAGCAACTGATTTAATATCAAATAAATGTAATGATAATATTATAATTGTTTTATTTTAAGAATTTCTACAATAAAATGTAAACACGATTATACATAACATAGTATAGAAATTAGTAATATATTGTGACATTATTTATAGGATTTAGGTCCAATCAATATAAAAATTGACAATTGCAATATACATCTCGAGGAAGTAAATAAATATCAATAGTAGATAGTATATATATCATACTATGTTATGTCCGTGAACAACTTATGGTACATAACATTCTCTATTATACCTGAATCAATCGAAGGCTAAATACTTTACTACTACATAAATCTATTGAATAAAAACAGCTTTCCATTATTATTTTATGATCAACTCTACATACAGTAATATAAATTCTATCATTATTAGACAATATAACACATATTTATACAATACTATTAAAAAACTACCTACATTTGTTTCATTTCGCCTTCATATACCTACTTCATTATAAATAGCGCTTACGTCATAGCGTTTTAGTAGGTATAGCAAGTACCTACTTGCACAACTATTTCAAATACATATCTACCGGATCAGATAACAGTTTCATAAACATTTCAATTATAAATATACCTACATATGTATAAAGTTGATTTAAGATTTTTTTTTAATTCGTGGCATCAGTTGGGGAAAGCGTTGCTTAGGCATCAGGATAATATCGGATATAGGCTTTTTACTTTACGTGTCTGGCCAAAATGATCAGTGTCCGGGTAGTGATGGCTTTTTATACATCGGAAATGAGCGAGCGCCGTACGGTAGCCGATTATATGATGGACTGTTTAAAAAAGTATTTAGACTGATTTGGCATTAAATTTTGTTCATATTTCATTCGAATTTACCACATTTATGGTAATAATAAAAAAAAAGCTTGATTTAACATAAAATTTTTTGGTCATACCTATTGATGCTGAGACAATTCTCAATGTAGGGTGTCCAACCAAACTGACTGATCTGTCCGGCTATTAGTTTTAGCGATCTGGCAGCCCTAGATGGGTTTACTTTTACTTGTAGGCCTATGAACCAATATGTATAAACCGAATTAAGTAGGCATCTCATTATGAAAATAAATAGACTACGTGTTCTACTAGCTGACGGTTATTACAAAATTAATCAACCAAGTCGGCTATCTTCAGTCTGTCGGCTACCTTCCCGTGTTTGGTTTAAAAGGCCTGCATTCCGTCGACTAATCTAAACTACACTATGGGAAGGTACCGATTGTACCTGAATGTGTTTTTTATAATTGTACGTTACTAAGAGTAATGTTTTCTTCTTCTCAGCAAATACCGCCCAATATGCACACTACGTTTTCAACACGTTGGACCAAGATAGAAGTGGCTTGTTAAGTTTTGAGGTAGGTCAACAATAATAATATAGGCTAATATAATCTAAGGCGCGGATGAATGATTGATGTACATAAATATAGAGTGGGTACCTAGCCAAAGTAATAATAAATATATTATGTCCGGATTCTGATTATCGTTAAACTAAGGTGATATCCACATTGTTTACAAAAGCAACTACTAATGAATATCACTGAAAAAAGAACTTCGGTGTTAAATTATATTGTAATTCCATGATTATCATATCGTGGAATTACGATATAATATAACGGTATTGATTTATTTCACTCTCATTAGCAAATTTTGTTACTTATGCAATGGTGTCCGACACACCATGGTATACGTAAGCGTCCTGTCCTCCAATGGTGAAGAATAGGATGAATATTAATATAAGATAGTTACCCTGTGGTAGCTAGAGGGCTACTAATAACCAATCTCCATGGAGGGGAAGGGGATTGTTAATAATGTGGACTAATAACAATATACCCATTGTTGTACCATTTTTTGTTGACTTCGACGCGGTTCCCCCTGGAAACCATCGTGATAAATTCCTAATGAATTTGCCAGGATGGACTAATTAACCTGACCTCTTACTCTTCTCAGAGTCCTCCATTGTTGACTCGCCAACGAAAACCGTTAGCACACAGGAGCACCATTACATTATCATCCATTACAAAATCCAGTTCCAGTGACTAACAATCCCACTGCACTTGGAATTTTACAACTTGTATTCGTTTACAGGAGTTTGTTACCGGTTTATCAATCCTATCGAGAGGAACATTAGAAGAGAAACTTCGGTGGACTTTCTCCCTGTACGACATAAACGGGGACGGCTGTATCACGAAAGAGGAAATGACGGAAATAGTGGGCGCTATATACGACCTCATGGGCAAGATCGTGGAACCAATAGTCGACGATGAAGTCGTACGTGATAAAGTTGAGAGGCTATTTCAGGTAAATATAAGCGTATTAATAAATACCTAAGTAGATAATATACTCGTAAGTACCTACACGACTATCTCCTCAACACGTGATTATACAATAACTAGTTATTTCTCGCGGTTTCGTTCGCGTGAAATAAGCTTGTATTTTATTATATTAAAAATTCTAAAATAAGAGTATCCTAAGTTACCTACTCCTTATAGCGAATGTGAATCAAATCAAAGTCAAAATCGGTCCAGCTGTTTCAGAGATTAGCAAGAACAAACAGACAGATTTTTTAATATATTTTTTTATCTAAGTACTATATAGGTACTACTTCATAAATGTATTTAGTGAAAAGCTGTCAATTTGAAATTACAAACAGAAATTATTTATTCTTATAGCAATAAACAATAAATACCTATCTAATAAATACAGCAAAATTATCCTGAAATTGATATTATTAACGTATAGTTGCTATTCTCATTTGCAATGGCTGATATAGATAATTTCCAGTAGGTACCTGTAACAAGTGTTAGAATTATATAGATTAGTATGGCAACACTGAACAGAGATTATTAGAAAATGTCTTGCTTGTACAATGTCATGTCTTCTGCTACAATAAAAGTATTAAAATATAATAACAGTATTTATCATTATAACATGGCGCAGTCGATAATTTAAACTGAAAGAAGTGATAATAAATAAGTGATATTGAGTAAATAAACCAAAAAATATGGATATGTTGAAGCCGCCGCCATCATTGTCGTTTACCGGCGACATTGCCGAAAATTACAAAAGATTTAAGCAAAGATATCAGTTATATGTGAAAGCGTCAGGAGCTGATGTAAAATTGGATGATGAGGGACAAATAGCATTATTTCTTCACACAATAGGTGACGAGGTAATACAAATATATAATACTTTTGATTTAACCTCTTCTACAAAGTTCGATGACCTAATAAAGAAATTTGATAATTATTTCATACCACAGAAAAATGAGTCTATGAATAGACATATTTTCTTCAGTAGAGTTATGAAGGAAGACGAAAGTATCGACGATTACGTAACAGAATTACGTATATTGAGCAATGATTGTAATTTCGAGTCACTGAGAGACAGTTTAATAAGGGACCAGATTATTCGAGGAATAAGAGAAAAGAGCCTACGTGAAAGATTATTAAAAGAGCATGGTCTTGATCTAAATAAATGTATACAAATATGTAAAACGTTCGAAATAACTTGTATACAGATGCAGAAGTTTGAAAAAGAGAAAATAGAGGTAGCAGAAATAAAGAAAAGCAGTAAGTATGAGTACAACAAGAGCCAGACAAAGGGAAAAAGTCAAACAGCACAAGGTAGACAATCTGAGGTATCAATACATAATGCAAGTAAGAAAAATAGTTTGTGTTATAAGTGTGGTTATAGTCATGGTTATAAATGTCCAGCATACAATCTACAGTGTAGAAAGTGTGGACGTCGTGGTCATTTCGCGCGAGTGTGTAAAAATAAAAATAAAGTGCAAGTGATAAATGAATCCGTATTATCTGACATTGTGATTAGTTCTATAGAGGTCGGAACAATAAATAAAAGTGATTTATTTGAGTCTCTTCAAGTAGGAAGCAAAATTATTGACTTTAAGTTAGATACAGGATCTGATTGTAATGTGATACCATTGAAAATTATTAAGCAGTTAGGTTGTAATACAATGATTAAAAGTAGTAATATTAAGTTACATAATTATGACGGGTCACAAATTAATAGTTTAGGTTTTATAGACTTGAGATGTAAACTGATCAATAATAGGCAAGTTAATTTGAGATTTCAAGTAGTAAAAGCAAATTGTACACCAATATTAGGTTGGAATACTATGGAACATTTAAAACTGTTTGAACGTAAAAATCTGAGGCAAGTAATATGTAATAAAAATATGCAGTGTCATGATATAATAAATAAGTATATACAGATATTTGATACAAATAAAATAGGATGTATTAAGGAAAAAGAAATAGAGGCACAGGTAGGTATGATTATAGAAAATATTCCAGTTAAATCTTGTAGATTAGAAGAAATTAAGAAAGAAACAGAAAATGACAGGGAATTTAATTTATTAAAAAAATATATTATAGAAGGATGGCCAGATAATATAGAGAAAGTACCAGACAGTTTGAGAGATTATTGTACATTCAAAGAAGAACTTTTTGTATATGATGATTTAATATTTAAAAATAACTGTGTAGTAATACCAATGTCAATGAGACAAAATATGCTTGAACAGTTACACTACAATCATTTAGGTATTGAAAAATGCAAGGCTAGAGCTAGATCATGTATATTTTGGCCTCATATGAATAAAGAGATAGAAAATAAGGTACAGAATTGTAATACATGTTGTAGATTTAAAAAACGTAATAGTAAAGAACCTATGACCATAAGAGACATGCCTCATAAGCCATGGTCAGTTTTAGGAAGTGATGTTTTTTATTATAAGGAAAAGCCATTTCTAATTATTGTAGATCATTACAGTAAATACTTTGAAATTATAAGTTTAAGTAATTTATCTGCAGAAGTAACAATTGCTGCATTTAAATCAGTATTTGCTAGATTTGGTATTCCTGATATTTTATATTCGGATAATGGTACTAATTTTTGTAATCAAAAGTTTAGAGAATTTACAAAAAATTGGAATTTTACTCACAGAACTAGTAGTCCTACATTTCCTCAGTCAAATGGTCTTGCTGAGAGATATGTGCAAACGGTTAAAAATTTGTTTAAAAAAGCTGATTATGAAAATAAAGACAAGTATTTAGCATTATTAGAGTACAGAAATACTCCTAAAGTAGAAATGGAGAATAAAACTCCTTCTGAATTGTTAATGAATAGAAATGTTCAAGGTTTATTACCACAATATTCATGTCCAAGTAAAGATAATATAAGAATACAGACTAAATTGTACAAAAACAGTTTTAGACAGAAAAAATATTTTGATAAAAACACTAAAAAGTTACCAGAATTGAACATTGGGCAAAAAGTTATATTAGAATGTGATAAAAAGCCTTTTACATATGCTGAAATAATTAGAAAAGATTATAGACCTAATTCATATAAAGTAATGTGTGAAAATGGACAAATGCTAGATAGAAATAGAAAGTATTTGCATAATTGTAAAGATCAGTCTAAGCTTATTATTAAAAAAGAAAGGAAAATAGATGTAGATTGTGATAGTGGTCAAAGTAAAGATTGTGATGATAAAGAGCAAACTGTAATTAAAGATAATAATATTGAGTTACAAGTTCAAACTGAAAGTCACAATAATGAAAATCATTACTTTACCACTAGGTCAGGTAGAATAGTAAAACCTCCAAGTTATTTAAAAGATCATGTTTATTAAGTTCATTTATTGTGAAGGAAGGGGGATGTAACAAGTGTTAGAATTATATAGATTAGTATGGCAACACTGAACAGAGATTATTAGAAAATGTCTTGCTTGTACAATGTCATGTCTTCTGCTACAATAAAAGTATTAAAATATAATAACAGTATTTATCATTATAACAGTACCTACTTCCTCGTCACCTGTATAACACATATAGAAAACATTTATCTACTCGAAACCCAAACAAATACTATTACTGCCATTTAGGAAAAGGCCAGGTTTGTACCCGATTCGAACAGAGCCAGTTTCTATAAACGTTTTATTCGTTGCGTAGATGCAAAAATACGGCGCAGCGCTACTACACTTCGCTTCCATTAAAATTTGTATTTTTTTGACGGCGGACGAGGTGATCCCTTAGATATGAGGCATGTTACTAAATAATAATAATACACGATATTCAGCTAAGGCGTAAAATATTCAGTCCATCTATCTACTTATATTTAATGACCTTTGAAATCTTTGTCAAAGGTCTTTTAATTCAAATCTGTTACTTATTGTATCTAATACCCCTCAATTGATTGTTATTTCAGAAAATGGACCTCAACCGAGATGGTGTCCTAACGCTAGACGAGTTCCTCGACTGCTGTTTGCGCGATGAAGAAATCTCTAGATCTATGGGTGTTTTTGACAGCAACTTCTGACGGCCTGCGGACGGCGCGCGCCCGGTACCACGCTGCGCTCCGTAATTTTTAGAAATTGCCAGTTCTAATATACTTTACATTACCGCAAAACCTTGAAAATAATTACTAATAACGGATTTTCATCGTGTTTTCAAGGTCAAGGTCGGATTTGTAATATTGAATGGCGATTCAGGTGCAATACTTACATCTATTTAAATAAGAGCTCCAACAAGTGTTACATGGTGACATACTGGTGCAAAATGACAATTAAAATTTATGAGCGGGTTTGTCTTTTATTATAAAGTAAATATTAGCGCTTCGGTCTTTTACTTGATTGGAAATCGGACCCTATGTATGTACGCCAGATTATAAAAATAAATAATTTGCTTCGTGTCGCAGTACCGAAAAATACCGTGTGACAAAAGTCGATTAGTTAGTGTATTTGTAATATGATTTAATACGAATTAGCCACATAAAGAGTGTATATGAGCGATAGAATTTGTAGATAGATATGAAATTTACGTAAATTGCCTTATCATTAGGGCTGCACGCGTAGATAATAACATCAACCTACCACATCCAACTAGTTCACCAGCTTCCTGCTTCAGTGAACATCTAGTTCTAAGTTTATTATTAGCTAATTTTATATATAGAATTGCATATACAAATTAAAAAAGAATTTCTTAGCAAAACAGAATATAGCTGATCTAATTTTTTTTCAAGTAGAAAGTATAAAATTGGGTATTTAAAAAGACTAATTCTAATATAAAAATACTCTTCTTCATTAGTATTTCTCATATGTATCACTTTCCAAGTGTGTAGATAATAAAAATCTCGTACTTTATATAAAAAAAATTATCTGTACGTAGAATCCTATTCGAAATCTTTACTAAAAAAAAGTAGAAAGCATTAATTCGACTTGTGGTCAGAAACTTACGAATAAACTAAACTTGTAAAATTCTTGATATTATTATAAATCTTGTCTGTTCAAATAAGTAGATAGTTAGAGATAATCCTATTTTTTTTTTAAGTCTTATAATACTTTTAAATTATTACTAGATGTACGACTACGTCTTCTGAAGTATAATTTTGTATCCAATATGTTAATTAAAGACCTACTATCTATGTATGTACTGTACTTTCACATATTTCACATCTATCATACTCAACTCTTCGTAACAGAAAATAGCGCTTTTAAAACAAAATAGTGCAGACTAATTTAGCAATTAACCTGCACTATTTTGTTTTAAACACCACGATGGTAAAAATATACGCTATAGTCTGGATTTTCTAAGACAAATTTACGAATAATTATCATTTACAATTTCATTACGTACATTACATACTTTGCACACTCAGAACTTCCCAACTCTTCTTTTTTAAATCGTTCCGGCCATTTTTTATAGAATATTTAGAGTAACTATTTATTTAAGATTAATACCATTTAGGTGTTTAAATTTATATGATTTAAACGCATTATTAATACTTCAATTTCTGCAATACTTACCTACTTACACCATTGGTATATATAATGACATGGTTTTTAACAATCTCCACAAAAGGCCTAAAATATACCCGTAGGTTGAAACACTACCAGCAGGCGTTGATACATTTTGTACCTATTTACATACCAGAAGAAAAGTAATGAGTAGTATTGCAAATGGTGCCATCTCCAATCACCTGCCGTTTGTACCTTCGCTGTATATTCAAATATACGGTCTAACAAGTTATTATTTTCAGATCATTCATGCTTTACATTGTATGAAAATAATTATTTTTCTGCCAACCATCAAGTGATGAGCCGCCATTTTGAATTCTATTTTTTTAACCGTGCATGTTGTAACTTTGAAAACTCTAGTGTTGACCATTATGGTGGTAACAATGTCCAGGAGTGTCCAGAACAGTAACAAAATGCAGAGTTCTTAAAATTAATATAATATCGTTATCCATTTGGAAATTATCAAATAATTGTATTAAAAATTTTGTTTCTTGTATTTTACCCACCTAGTTAACACCGTATTAAATTCATATTCAGCTAAATTAAAATATAAGATATTATCATAGCTGTGTAAATATATGTAATTGTAAATAGATGACAATATAGATTTAAATGTGTATATTTTCATAGTGAATGTTAAATGGAACCAAATAACTAGATCATAGATGCCGTACTAAAAATATATTACAGTAATACCAAATGAATGTTATATGTCGCTCACATAAAAAACAGTCATTTTTATGAATTAAATGTGATTAAAAAGGTGTTGAGAAAAATTAAATAACAAAAGAACTTTTGGTTGAAAGTTCTATATATATATATATATATAAGTAGACAATTTCCAATATTATCTTACCAAGCAAGAATGTTAGATCTAAATATTTACTATTTTAATTAAATGATCTTACGAATTTTATTCATCCAGAAATATTTTGTTATATTTTAAGCATCATTATTGGTCGAGCTTACATAGATAAGAAATTTATGTGTCTTCCTAAACATGTAACTCTAATTATGTTCTATAATCAAAGATTTTAATATTCTCGTTAGTTTAAATTTAAAAAATCAACAACCAAAAATTATTGTTAAAATTACCACTGAGATGCAACTGTTCGCCGCTAAATTACATAACTACCATAGATAGTAATATAATAAAGTCTTATGATGGAAGTGTAGTAAAAGATGTTAGATAATATAGCTACATAATATATCATTTGGCTTATTACTTATTTATATTATTATATACTTTAGTTGTTTAAAACAATGGTGTAATAAATATATAATGAACAAAGTATTTTAATAAAGGGTACCTTCCATTATATACTTTGTTACATTTTATCAGAGCCAAATTCATGCTGATGTCTCCTAAACATTTGTATTTTGGATTGTTAGGCTACTTCTTGGTTTGTTGACGAGATATGTATAGTTTCGGTACAGAAACTGTAAATTCGATTCATATCACGGACTTATTAAATTATAGGAACTTGGTTTTTTTTTTTATAACACAGGGGACAAACGAGCATGCGGCTCACCTGATGGTAAGTGATTACCGCCGCCCATGAGCACCCGCAACACCAGGGGAATTGCAAGTACGTTGTCGTACGTTGGTAAAGAAACAGTATGTATAGTTTCTGCATCGTTATGATACCGTTCAGGACAATTATTTAGGAAGTTGCTATCTGTCTTACATCGTTAGTAAATTGATATTATGCATGCATTCTGTGGAAATTAATAAAGGGGTGTCTTAGTGCCAAACAATTATTGATCCTTAAGGGCAAGTGTATTTTGGCTGTTTTGTTCTTATTAAAATTATAAGTGTTATATCCGTTTGTAAAGATTCCATCGATGTTACCTTTTTTAAGATTATTTGTTCCGCGTAATAATAGGCCTATTAGATTATGGGATACCGATTTGGCCATAAGGTCCACATTCTAGTCTAAAATCTACAGGTACTTGATGTTAGTAGTTGTAGATCTACGCTGTTTTGTTCTATAGGACGTATATTGCATGCGATTTCATTATGTATCAGATTGTTTTTTTAAACTATCCGTTACTACTAAATATGTTTCACGTGACTATTAAATTTTAATTCTAAATTATTTTTTAAAATGAATAACATATCAGTCATTTGTCATTGTCGTGTCAAATATCATATTGCATATTTTGTTGTAACAAGTAGTAATATTCTGGTATGATTTCATATAATTAATTTTAATGACCATTTTAAAATTTAATACCTATGCCAGATAAAAATAATGCATAAAATTGTACTCCCAGGGTAGTGAAATATAAAATCAACAAATTATCAATAATACCCAGTGCTACTTTCCTAATTGTGGTATGTACACGATGTACTTAGGTCAAAGGTCGTTAATGGACGTTGATTTAGGAACGATATCTGTAATTAGATATTTGAATATTAAAAATGTTTATTTACAAATCGTATGTGTATTTTATAGAAAAATAAATAAATTAAATGAGTTCTGTGTTTTATTCTTCTTAAGACTTGGAGTGCAGGTATTTTCAAAACATCATTATAAATGACAATGATGTTTTGAAAATAATAATTAAAACATTTTCGTTCATTAAAATATTTATTAAGTAATGTTTTGACACCAATAAAATTAATTTTACCAATATAAGTAAATTAAAATCGTCTTCAAATACATAAAATAACCTAGATGTGCCGTATTATTGTTTGTGAGTTATACATTTAATATTAACATTACAGAATACTTAAGTCATATTAAGTGCGAGATGGCAAGCATTTAACTAAATTTAAGTAAATTACGATCCAAAACTGAGGCGGAACCACTTATAGTAGACCTACAGGTAAATATTGAAAATTGCACAATTTTCTTGAGCAATACGTTTTACAACAATAGTCTGATATGTCTATTAATAATAATAATAATAATAATATGAGCATTAATTAAATAACGAACTATAATCTATAATTCTTTACAAGTTTGGGGCAAATTCCGAGGCACACAAATGACAATAAAATATTCACACACAATTAAGTAAATTAAAAAATTATAATATTTGAAATCAGATAAATACAAATAAATTTATAATTAATGTAAGGATACACCAAATAATTTTGTTTACAGTAAAACATATTACCTTGTTGGCAAAAAAAAGATACCAATACCCATCAATTATTTGAATTAACTTCTATAAACTTAGACCATAATTTTATTTTTATAATTCATGCAGATTCCTTTGCTACAGTTATGTCATACCTTAAAAATAAAAAATATTCCGAGATTTCACTGAGTTTCCATTGTATATATTTGTGTAAAGTAATCGCGCCTAAGCACACTATGGCCTAACATATAGTAAATAAAACACCACTTATATTCGTAAAATAACATATCGCCAAATAAGGTCAAGAGAGCTAATTTGTAATAATTTGTCCGGTGGTATATTTATGGCAGCATACTAATCTCAGTAATAACAATTTACATAATACTCTATGTAATAAAAAATATTAGAGAAATTATATATACTACTCGAGATCTTTATAAAATTAAGATAATTCCTTTCAATAATAAACATTCCGTCATGTATACATATTTTTATGTACATAATATCTTATATGTCACCTATTCAAATATAAAAGTAACCTGTCACCGGAATGACGCGTAGTTCAACATACCAAAGTTATTAATAAAAGTCAATAACTTACACTACTAACACTGGCACTTATTATAGTACCTTTGGTATGAGAACTGAAGGTACTCGCTTACAGTACCTCTGCCATGCTGCTCCATAGCGACGTTTGCAGCGCGCATGGTCCCGCCATGCTCGGTGCAACAGTGCCAATATAGACAACACTGGTGGGGCTACAACTACATATTGCTGATTCAATATACCTGGTAACGCAAACGCGATTTGCACCAAAATATCACCCATATAGTTGGGATGACGTACTAAACCCCAGAAGCCGGCGACTAATAATTTCTTCCCATGGAAAGTAGGCATCGAGTCTAGATCTGAAAAAATAATATATATAAAAAAAATTAGTGCAAAATAGGTTATTACAATTTTTATTTACTAGTAACAAATAAGTTTATCTGGAATGATAACAAAATGACAGACTTTAAAAATGGAACAAATTTTAATATAGGCAGCTATCTATATATCGGCCATATGAACTACTGCAAGCTTTCTATTTATATAAATCTTATGACAATAGAAAACTCTATGTTTGAGTATACTTCTGCTAACTAATGTGGATATCAAAAAATGTACCACACAATAAATGAACTTGCTCAAAGTGAAGAACAAGCCATACAACAACTACAATATTGATATAGGAGACAGGAATAAGTAAGATGAAATAATAAGACATGTATGACAAATATTCATGATAAATAGGTGATTCTCATAGGTCATTTTTAAATTAAAATAATAGCTAATAATAAATTTACTTTAAATTTAACCAACAAAGCGCCCCTAAGCTACATAAAAAATATACTTAAATAAAAAATACATTATACAGAGGTAAAGACACAATAAAAATTTTATATTTTAAAATAGTTATTAAAATGTTAACTAATGAACAACTTACTTGCTAAGCTGGGTTGCAGTGGATTTTTCCTGAACTCATATTTAATATTGTTACTAAGAAGCATTATGAAGAATCCCAGCAAAAATAATACAAAAGCAGAGATTAAGGTGTTAGTGGATAGAGATAATTTACTATCAACCACAAACTTTGATACTGTTGTGAAAAGGAATGGATAGAGGGCACTTGACACTGTCTGTAGATAACCAACTCCTTCAGATTGCCAGAAAAATGTTGATGTTATTCTATGTTCCTTAATTATAAAGTTTAGAATGTATATAATTTGCATAAATGAGAACATCAAAATTGATGGATTCAGTGTCACTTGATTAATGATTTCTTTATAATTCTCTATTGTTATAGGTTGATTCTCCTTCACTTCCAGATGAATACCATGTTTCAATATAATGACCACCAATATGAGCTGAAAATAATATTGGAAAAGTTTTAACATTTTATTAAATAATTTTTTTAGAAAATATTTTAGACACTTCACATTAGTTACTTAATGCATATTAAATGAATAGCATAGATGGCAACTAATGATTATTAATAGTATGGGTTGATTTCTTATACAATTAATGTTATACACAGATAAATACATTTAGCATTAGCTAGGATTATTGTTCTAATTATCCTATTACTAATATTCCTGTTTTATTTCTATAAGGTTAACACATACATATAGTATGTTACGAAAATACCAGATTATAGTTTTTTATTTATTAAACAGTTATAACAATTCATTTGGAAATTCAGTTCACTAATGCAAAGATATTATTATTATTATAATATATAGTATTATACTCACAGCATTTATGTTGCAGATCCTTGATATCCAAATTTTAACATCCAGCCTCTTTATACAAGGATGTATCTCTTTGCCCATGAAGAAATCATATAATTTATATCCAGTGGTGCCATATGGGTTCAATTCATTGTAATCAGTTGTAGGACGTTTAAAATACAGGACTATACTCAATACAACAGCACTGAGATAAGACGCTACAGCCAATCGCAGATAATCATTCAATATAGCATCTTTGTTGAATAAACCAAAGGAATCCAATACAAATACTGTATTGACAGTGATGAAACTTGCAAAAAATGCATTGAATGTATATTTTGTAGCAGTACCATCCATCTTGTCAGATCTTGTACCAAATATAGGCACAATAGCAAAAAATGCTTGTATAACAAATTGGATTAGGACAATGCTAAATGCTGGCAAACTAAACCACACAGATAGAGAAGTCAATAAATGCACATCAAGGAGGGACTTCAATGAACACAATTTAGTACAAGAAATTATTATCGAAAACACTGTAAGGGGTATTAGCAATATCAACAATGCAGATCCTATTCGTCCTCCAAACTCCCATCGGCTACCGACCATAGTCAGTTTACCCACACTACTTCGGACTGGTGTTGCAAGTTTCCTTGTCACCGATTGAGATTTTTCTCTTTGTATATCATTATCAGATTCCTCCTCATCAGAAAATGTATCAATTGACTGGCTGATAGACTTACTAACGGATTTACTGACTGACTTACTGAGACTTCTTCTGATATCGGGAATATTATCAATAAAGTCTCTAAGTCTACTAGACCGACGAGGCAATGTTTCATCTATAAATCTTCTAGTTCTCAACCCATAGATATCGTCATAATTTGATTCCAAACCATTCACTCTAGTAATATCAGTCAAATTGTCCTTTGTTACATTTGGAAGATCTTGGACAGAATATTCTAAGCGCTTAGAACGAGTACCACGGAAAATATCTAATTTACTAGATAAATCTTCTAATTTCACAGATACATTAGTTTTGGATGTTTTAATCGCTGGACGCTTAACGGGTGATTTGGACGAGGCCTTTTCCCCAGTTTCTTTAGTCGCCCTAGATGGTGATTTTCGCGCAGGAAACTGTGACGATGGTTTTCGACTTGGTGATTTGCGAGAAGGCGACTTTCGGTTACTTCGCGCAGGAGGTGAAGTTTTCCGCGCTGGCGAACTTTTTCTGGCTGGCGAACTTTTCCGCGTTCTGGCGGGAGATCTGTTCGGTGATACACCTTTACGAGTCCGCGGTGGACTCGTCTCTATCGCACTAGGCCTTATTCGACCGCTTCTCGTAGACATGCTGGAATAAAATTATACAATACTTAAGGCCACACGTTTTTTTGCAGTATCTATATTTAACACTTCACCACACGCTATGATATTTACCTAGTAGTTCTTATTAAAACTCATGGATATAATTTTAATTGATAATTAAGAATTAGTTTCGCTTATTCACTGACGCTAAAATATATATTTTATAGATGTCCAGACAATAACAAACAACTTTTATACTTAATCACACAAGCACGCCACAAACAACTAGACACGCATCCAAGAAATGAAACGCCAAACGACGCCAGAATAAATTTCAAAACGCTTTCTGTGATTGGTTAGAAATAGTCGCGCCTATGTTTAGTACGGAAGCTATCTGCAGTCTCTTTCATGTTCATACACAAATCTGAGATATACTATAACTCATTATGATGTTGGTACGACTGGCAGCGCGCCATTGCACCGATTTTAAATTAAATGTAATCTTGTCTAAAACTGCTTCTGACCGTGCTAGTCTATAAGTCTAGTGTATTGATTATCAGTGAAATGTGTTATTAGTACTGACCTATTATAGTAAGCAAAATAATGAAAAGTAAATTATATTAATTGAAAAAAAAATATACGAATAGAATCTTCTTTATTCAAATAATCTTAATGTAAGAGCATTTTCGAATAGTCATATTTTTTATTGTAATACTCATTCGGAACGCAGTTATCATAAGAAGGAAGAGCATGAAACTTGGGTGTTGTTCTATCTGTGGCGAATTTACGTACATCGTGCGGCAACACAGTTGCCTAGTTACGATGCTAAAATGAATAATAGCCTTGTCATTCACGATCGAAGCGCCTACCTGCTTGTAATATACTTCTATATACATGTCTACCATTTGCCATATACATCTGTAAATGTTGTCATCTCTCGACCACCATTCTTCCTAGTTCTGCTGCTACAAACATACAATAGTCGTTAAATTTTGTGAATGTTTTTCAGTAATTTCCAAGATCTTCTGCGAATACACACTGTCAAATACCAAATTTGACATTAATAAATAAACAATCACTTGAATAACAAAATAAATCAATCATAGTTATTAGAGCAGACCAGTCCCTATAAACAGCGCCCTTTCACAAGCGTGAGCAACTTAGCTTCACTGTGCAGCCAAGCTCGATGTAGGTACTCGGTGACAGAGGGAAACTCCTAGCAGTTCCTGGGATTTATAATCCAGGTGTAGATTTAAGGACCCCCCTTGTCAACGTACGTTAACTGCTTGTGTTTTTATCCTTATCCAGCCAAGTCTGATAGCAGCCTGCTAATTCAGCTTAAAATATACATTCTATTATACAACTTACTCCAGTAGTAGATACGCCAAGATCTTTTAAGATTGAAGAGATTTCGCTGATATACCGCTCGCTCCCACTTTGACCGCATGTATTAATTAGTTCGTAGGTAATATTTATTTGTGTCTAGGTGTATCTGTTTCCCAGTCACCACCGTCAGTACATTAGGTACTATACGTTTAGTTTCTTATATGTTTAAATATTTAAAAAGAAAGTCTTGTCATTTTGTTGTCTTCCCGTTGAGTATCCGTATTTTTTATAATTTAGTAATTAATGTGTATTTATATAATTTTATATTGACAGCTCATGCTCTTCATACAGATATTTTTTATCAGTTGTTTTGTATGCACGTGAGAAGTTCTGAGATAATTTATCTCATAGACAAGATACATACTTCTGCTCCTATTAACTAAACTTAACATACCCCAACTTCAAAAAAAGGTTGTGTGTCTGTCCAAAATAGAGAACGAATAGGTAATATATAATAAAACAAGGATTTTTTTAGTAATCATATACAAAAAAATATGTTACAGTCTTAATTTATTTATGCTTTGACCGTAAGAATCGGTGAAATGTGAATTCACGAATACACCACGGTAAACTACACTATTAGCCTAAAAAAAATTTGTATATATTGAAGGTAACGCTGATTACACTGACTACACTCGTAAGCTATTGGTATAGATCAGTATATACCTATAAGTATAGGGAAGAATTCTTTCAGAAAATAAGGAAAACACTTGTTAACAAAAAAATATATATTATGACAACCAAATATACATTAACATTTTACATCGATAAGACTATAATATAATTCACGATATGATAGTGATTAGGTGTGAATGTAATAACTAGACAACAACTAAAATCCAAGAACACAAGATAAAACATTTAAAAACTTATAATTATTGTGCCTGGATAATATTATGCGTTGCATGAATACATAATTGTGTATGGCACTCCATTAAGGTCTGGGCAGCATATTGAATGTGGTGTGCGACATCTAAACATATACACATAAATACCACCATCATGGAAATATGAAATACATTGTGACGTCCCTAATGTGTCTTAATTTCTCAAGCAATATGTGTTCATGTCCTATGATTTAACTGGATTGTCTGACCCTACAAATCGTGACAAAGCTAGAATATCAAAATGGCGATAGAAGAAGGTAAAACAGCTCTCCGTTTCTTTCTACTATAGTGTGGAATGGTGGATAGTGTAATGTACCTGACACCCAGTAGATCGCGGATCAAGTTGATAAGCTATAAAATATCGAGGTGAAATTACCACAGCAATTATATTATTAACAATTGCAAATAATTATGGACATATGGAGTACCCACCTACAATAGCATAATTATTAATATGTATATCTAACACCAGTCATATAAGTGTGTTATTCTATAGATTTTAAAGATTTATAACAAATCACCCTTAAAAATCACAAATGGCGTATCCATTTTATAATGGTACCATGATACAGCTAACTTAAATATTAGATACATTTTTGTCTGTTTTTCACCAGTACTTCTCCAACGACTTGAGCAAATCTTTGGGATCAACATTGGGTCCATGGCGTTCGACGGGAACTCCATTCTTGTCAATGATGAATTTGGTAAAATTCCACTTGATGAAGTTGCCCAAAGTACCGCCTTGCTTTTTCTGTACAAATAAATAAAAATATAAATCTTATATCATCTTCATCACACTAGAGTAATTGAGGTGTCAAAATATCGTAAAAGCGCTTATACGGAATATGACTACAATTTGCAGTGGCAAACAACCAAACTCACCAATAGTGCAAAAATCACAATACAAGAACATTTCCAGCCAATTCTCTTACAATTTAATGTTATACCTACAGATGGCCTTTCGATCGATCCCCAATCCAATTAAAAGGAGGATCGAAATTACGACGGTCCCTAGCATTGCCCTCAGATTAAAGTCCTATCCGTCAGGCGGCAGTTGGCCTTCAACAGCACCATAAATTCATAAATAAGGAGGTATTAAGTACTATAATATATATACATTATGGTACAAGAACAATAGTTCCATAGGTATAATTAAAATTATGTATGTAGGTATAGGTAATGTAAGTAAAATCAATACAGTAATAGCAAGAAATAGACTACCTTGATATGAATTAGCAATCTATTTAATTTGATTGTGTGAATACACCAGATGCGGATACATATAAAGGAGGTATTGATTTTATTGTAACACTTACGTTATATGTGTTAAAGGTTACTGAGTTAACAGCTCAAGGTTAAACAAATCAATACACCTGCTATGTATGCCAGTATTTGTATCTATTTGATAAGTACGGAATTATGCTTCATCAAAAACTCATTAATTCCTGATAACAATCTATAATCAGATAAAGACTGGATTGTATAAATAGAAAAAAATAGTATTAGTATTTCATTTTAAAATATAACACTTACATTATCTGCTTTAGATATATATATATACATATATGTAGACAGTAAACAAAAATACTCATCCATTAAATAACAAATGACGTAAATATTTATCTAACCTTTAAGAATTTCCACAGTGGACTAGCGCCATCGCCGTTGACATCAATTTTATTAAACAAATCAAATTTAACTTTGCGTTCTGATGCAAAACAAACTATTTCTTCGGGGTTCCCAGGCTCTTGACCAGCAAACTGGTTACATGGGAATGCCAAAATACGCAGACCTACAAATCACAAATAAATTTAGTATACAATCACAGTACATCTTAAAAAAATAACAATAACAAAGACAATTATTGTGACTTTTTGATTGTGATTCCCTATGAGTTTACCATAATTCACTGATTTACCTAAGTTCATTTTCATTGATAGGATGAGGATGAAGTTAGGTCTATCTAGGAATTTAGAATGATAGTAACAATAGTGACTATATAAGTTAGGACTCACAGGTGCCGATTTTAGTTTAGTTCTTTTTATGGTGATAAAGGTATGACTACAAGTGCATACCTTTATCACCATAAAAAGTTAACAACACATTAATTATGTCATTATCATGAAGATATCATGTCTCATTGTCACAGTGGCTAATTCAATATTATATGAATAGAGGAGAAAATAAATAAATGGGAGTAAACAATAATAACAACAAACATTAACCTTTGCTCTCTCCATATTGCTCATATAATTCATTAAGCTGCTTATAGTTGTTTGCAGTGAGACCACACTGCGATGCAACATTTACAATGATGCAGACATGACCTTTGTACACATCCAGGGTGACATCTTCACCTTTTATATTTTTGACAGTGAATTCATGGATAGATGTAGCTGTGTTGTAATTGAAATTACTTGCTTCTGCCATCTTTCTGCAATCATTCACCAAAACATTTTTAAAAATTATAATCACATAATAAACTCTCAACTCAAACTATAATATCCAGAATATGGAGGTTGACCAGACACACAACTAGATTTTTTTACATTGACTAGATATGAGTCTTTTAGATGTGGTAGCATTACAAAAATTTAAAGAAATTTTATAAAGAGTAAAATTTTAATTTATTAAAAGTTAAAAAATTCTTATTTTTAGAAATTTCTTGCAACTAGCTTGAAGTGTGAATGCAATACTACTATATAGTATATATGCATATGTAGTGCATATTGTGTAATATATATTTATATATACTTAGGTACAGAGATACACACAAACAAATTATATTACAAATAGAATAAAACTTAGGTAATTTAAATTAAGTAATAATTTATTTCATAGTACCATAACAACCGTAATGAAACCACTCCTTATTTAGAGATATACCATTAATAAACTATACTGGTAATGGATTATTAATATAAAAATAAAATATGTGAATAATGAAGTCGAGAGAGCTGCTGCAGAATATATGATTGTAATCTATTAATATATGTAACAACATATTTAATGTATAATTAAACTTACGTATTAAGCCAAGATGTACTGAATTAAATGAAACAATTTATTATGTATTAGCAAATAACAAATAATTTTTATGTCTACTTGAAGTTGAAGACGAAGATCAGAGAAAACTAGAGAACCTTCCGCGGAACAGTTACAATCTGTGGTATCAATACAGTTTATATTTCAGTCATAGTTAATGTTGCCTGACTACAGTTTTATTTTTTCCCAGAACTGGGACACATACATACACATACTGCACAGGCATTTGTTTTTTTAATCTCATTCTTGCCCCTAACCATTTACAAGTTCTGCATACTCACTTCACCAGGAATATTAAAGCTCTAGTATCCAAAGCTGTAAAATTATTAAAAAGAAAAAAAATCATTAATATCAAATATGAAATTTATTGGCCTTAAATCTATAACAAAGCTTGCGGTTCCATTAGTTGGAAACCTGTTTTATTTAACAAGGTCTCAATTGGTTACCATGTGAGTAAAAGTACAGTTAAAATAATATTATGTAGTAATAGTAAACTAATTTGACAAGTATATTGTTAGGCTATATATTTGTAATAATTTGTCGTTTATTTTACCAACAGTTAACGGCACCAATAAGTGAAAATACACAGCAAAATATGGGGGAAATCTGTACTATATGTAGCCTACTTGTTTGTATAAATAAATATTCTCATATTTATTAATAGACATTTGCATATCCGGTGACTTTAGCTAGGTAGTTTTTTTATTTTTTATTAAGTATTTTACGGCCCTGGAAGTCTCCTTTCAGCCAAACAATTACATTCTACGTGAACAGGGTTGCCAACTATAATTTTTTCGTCTGGGAGAGTAAAAATCTTGAGTAGAATAATAAATAATAATACATTAATTAAACAACGTGCATATAACTTATAAAATTAAATAAACATGTTTATATTACTATTATAATAGCTATTACTTGAAATTATCATTTTGTTCATTTATTTCAATTTTACACTAATTTAAAATTATCTTCGATAATTGCAGTATGGATTTATTTATAAATATCCTTATGTCAAAATCTTGTACATCATGCTGTCCTCGGAGGGTACCTCGTACTGGTAGCAACCCAGTGTGTTATCAGAAAAAGGACTAAACTTGACGAAATCAGAAATATACATAATATTTATGGCTACAGGCTTGTCACTTAAGTTACAATATATTTTCTCGCCTAGCATAGTCAAAACCTTGTCTCTTTTGCGGATGTTTCAATTCCTCAAGTGATGTTTCTTTTTATTTTATTTATTCATATTTGCGGAAGTGACATCACTTGAGTAATTGAAACATTTATAGAATAATAAATAGCTTTACTTTTCGTAGTCAATATTTCTTTCCTCTCTTGTTTCTTTATGTGGCTGTAAAACAAATTGTCAATTGCATTTACTTTTTGTGACACAAAGTATTTGGTTGGCTTATATATTTCACACTAATGAATATTATTGTACCTTCAACGTGCACTAAATGTCGTTACACTTCTCATACTGTTTTCTATTTGTACTATCTGCACAAAATCAGAAAAATTTAAACCAAATTTTATACAAATAAGATAATATTAAATTTAATGCCGTTCCCTATAATAGCTTTTGCAGAATTATAATTGCTTGCTCGCCATTGCTAGTATCTTATTTGTATCGATAATTTAGAATTCCATAGCAAAATACCTAAAAATACATTATATACAAAATAGGCGTGGAAAGATGTAGAATATTATACACATATCAATGATTTATTTTAGAGATTAACGGTCAATTTCTTCTTTCCATATAATTCTATCAATATTGCATTTTCTTCTAGAAAAATGACCGCATCTGATCCTGATTTCAAACTGGCTAAGTCTATTCATGAATTCACCGTAAAAAATATAAAAGGTACAGACGTTAAACTAGACACATATAAAGGTCATGTCTGTATTATTGTGAATGTTGCTTCAAAGTGTGGGCTTACCGCAAACAACTACAAGCAACTTAATGAATTATATGAGCAATATGCAGAGAGCAAAGGTTGGTGTTCATTTTTGTATAACGATCAGTGAGATTTATTATAATAAAATTCATATATGATGATAATAAACTCTTGTTTGTATTAGTAATAGATTTAAAACTTTAAAATTATCATACCTACGACGATATACTTAATGGAAATGGAAACAAATCTTTCTAGGATTGCGAATTCTGGCATTTCCATGTAACCAGTTCGCCAGTGAAGAACCAGGAAGCTCTGAAGAAATCATGTGTTTTGCTGCTGATCGTAAAGTAAAGTTCGACTTGTATGAGAAAATTGATGTTAACGGAGATAATGCTTCTCCATTGTGGAAATTCTTAAAGGTATTTTTAGGTCTTAATTAAGAAACTATTCACATTTAACACAGATAATATAATATACTATACCATAATTTTAGTATATATACCTGTTAGGATTTAATTATAAAAAAAATAATGTTTTATAGCGATTCTAGTTTTGGTGTGATCATTATTTATAATATTTTTTTATGATAGGGTAATTATTTTCGTTAGCCAATTTCCAATAATAAATATAGTGTACCTCTAGCTTAAATAAGATAATATTACATACCTCTAAGAGCATTGCTAACAAAATTGACTACATCATTACATATAGCTAGCTAGCATAGCTAGTAACTTATAATTTTATAATTTCCTTAATTACCATTTGTCCTTCCACTGCCGGACATGTTTTTATAGGACTAGGATTTAGAAGCTGTAGAATGTACCACCCTTTTTTGTTGATAGTATCACTTCCTTCTGGAGTCTTCAATTTGCCAATCCAATCCTAAAAAAATATTAATTATTTGTAGCATAAGCAAGGCGGTACACTGGGCGATTCCATCAAGTGGAATTTTACGAAGTTCATCATTGACCAACAAGGCGTTCCAGTTGAACGTCATGGACCTAATGTAGATCCTAAGGATTTGGTGAAGTCTCTGGAAAAATATTGGTGAAACCTTTTTAACAAAAAACTGCGTATTTACTATTATGCTTACTTCAACATTATAGTTTAATTTTTCAAATTAGGTGATGTTTTATTAATAGAATAGATATGTAGCGTTAACCATTTTAAGTTCGACCAATAAGCAAAAATGATTTAAATAGTTTTAGAGTTCATCTCGCAAAATACGAACAATTTATACATATATATATATATATGTGTAAGATGTATAGTATAAAATAACTATAACCACCACATATAATATACACAAATATTTTGCGGAGGTGTAGGTAGTGGGCAATCACACCCACGCTTCGACATCTTGATGGCAAAGATTTTGTCCCAGTTATTTGTTACTCGAATAAATAATATGTGTATATTACACGCATATATATTACTAAGTGTATGATGTAACTGATGTAACTCTGCTATAATGTGTGATATTTAATTAATGTTAAATATTTATTTATTTACAAATATAATTAATAAATCGAATTGATAATTACTTTTATTTTTGCAAACAACTAGGTATATCGATGATCTTACTCAGATATGAGTAGGCCCATGTATGATAGCAAAAGTAACGGCAATTGGAATACCTATACTAGTTATAAATAAAATGGTATTCGTTACTACAGTTTTGTTAAGTTACTTTTAGTTTAATTGACCGCCATTTTTATAGGCTGCAGTAGTTCTCGTTTTTAAAAAGCACTCTGTACGTATTTGATTGAAAACATTTAGGGCTTTAAGCCCTAAATATTTTGTCTTATATAGTTAATAAATTTAAAGTTTATTATGACGATAAACATTTTCTTTTTATATTTAATAACTAAACAACCCTGTACCTCTAGTAACAAGTGTACTCAGTACCATACCATTTGCGATAGTTGCAAGTCATTAACCAAAAATGATATAGATTACGCTTTAAAGTTTTAACAACGTTCTAATTTTTATTAAAAATGTCATTCAAACAACAGTCATATGTGAATAAAAAATAGACATTTTTGCTGTTAAATTATAAAACAGGCCTCTTTTTTAGGAGCCAAAACGCTTGAAAGTTGGAAACCCTTTTGAAATGACTGAACTGAACAGCCAAAGTCATAATAAATTAAAAAAGGTAGAATCTAGAATAGTAGTGACATCTGCGTGTTTTCACACTTTACAGTAGTTTCCAATCACTTTCGTCGATATTCTTTTGTAATTACTACTTATTCTCATTTGTCCGCTTTTTAATTATTATAATGGCATTTTTGGTCCCCAATTTACGCAGGTGTGTTAGTTTAAAAAATTTGAATAGCAGTGTTATTCCAAAAGCATCGTACCATGCAAATGTAAGTTAATTTTTCTGCTTTCGATGTATGTCGCATCAATCCATTCATATTCTATTTTAAAACCTATGTATATACATAATTAATTAAATAGAGGATGTCTTCTAATGTTGATTGAATACTTTATTTAGATTTTTTATTTACTCCAATACTTAAGTTATCGTAAATATTTTTAGGGTTCATAATTTATGAACTCTATTATTTATAAACGCATTAAGTACGACATATAAATAATAAGTGTTATGACGTTTCATCCCCAGAAAGTCATAACAGGTAACAAATTACAAACTCTAGTCCAATGTTAAATACAAACTATAATATGAAAATAAATAAAACCATATATCAATCTGCTTACTATTATCATGCTGTACATTACACACTTGTTTGTATAGGTTATTGATCACTATGAAAATCCTCGGAATGTTGGCTCACTTGACAAGAAAGACAGAAATGTTGGCACTGGTTTGGTTGGTGCTCCAGCTTGTGGTGATGTAATGAAGCTCCAGATTAAAGTTGATGACAATGGCAAAATTATTGATGCTAAATTCAAGACATTTGGATGTGGTTCGGCCATAGCTTCCAGTTCTCTCGCCACGGAATGGGTAAAGGGCAAGACAGTTGATGAAGCTTTGAAGTTGAAAAACACAGATATAGCGAAGGAATTGTCTTTGCCACCTGTTAAACTTCATTGTTCTAGTAAGTACTTTGTCAAATTTTAGAGATGATAGCAAGAAATTGTGATTATAAAAAAAATACAAAATCATATAACATACTCCTGATAGTGACTGAGTGAGAGTACTACCCTGCCAATAGAAAATAAGATAACCTAAGTGTAGAACAGTTTCTGTTTATTGGCATAAAATTTTCATAACAATTTTTCTGCATTAGTTTTTTGTAATGTCAACAATTTGACAAATAGACTACATTGTAATTTCTACACATATTTGTTAATACAAAAACAAACTGTTCATTAAAATTTTATACTTTCATCAAAATGTATATTAAATTCTATGTATTATATATATAGAATTTAATATCTGCAATTTAGACATTTTTTCATTTATTCAGTGTACTGTACATATAAAAGTTTAAAATCAGAAAGAAATATTTACAGTCTTAAACTAATCAAGTCTTATTTGATTTCAGTGCTTGCTGAAGATGCTATTAAAGCAGCATTATCAGACTACAGAATCAAGAACCAGAATCCTGGTAAAAATGAATAAATAGAATATTGGAATGGAACAAAGGAACAGATCTGTGATTTTTAGATTGATGAGGAAGATAAAACTCTATATTTATTTATATATATGACTTAGCTATGTATCAGTAGGTGGCACTAAGATTTTGTTGCATTAACTATTGGAGTGTAATATATAATTTACAAAATGTTTGATTTGAAAGTAGTAATTGCTGTTGACAAATTAATTGAGAAACAAATTTCATTGTAGTACCTATATTGTAGATGTTATTGTTTAAAATAAATTTTAATTGAGCTTAGATCCATCTTTTATTCATCTTATTTTATGTGTTGACCTTGAATTTCCTTCAACTTGACTGCTTTAAATGAATGGAGGAATATTGGCAATGCATCAATTGTAATATATGTATTTGTATACCCATTGAATAGCTGAGGTTCAATTATTTATTCACTTTCTATTGTAGTATTGTAATAATAAAGACAATTTAAGTTGCAGTATGATATAGAACGCAATAATGAAAGTTCACACAAATTCCATAAAATGTATAATAAAGTTATAAACAATGTTACATTAATTTGAGAAATTTACATTATCATTTTTAGGATATTTTTATATTATACAATAAGGTATAAAGCTACTGGATCCTATGGAGTTACAATACCAATTTTTTGTAATGCAAGTTGGGCAGCATCTGCTTTCGCTTGTTTCTTATTAGCACTTGCCACTGCCGGTTGGTATTCAGTACCTGCGACCTTTACCTGTGATAATAGTTTTAGTTTAGTGTTTGCATTCGGTTTTAAGTAAAAATAAAATATGTAATATTAACTTTCTATACTAAACTGTTATTTATTCAACACTAAGAAACTACTGTATAGGTTTCCTGACAGAAATGATCAAAGGAACAAAGTATTTTTACACCTTTAAAGATTTGCTGACTTTTAGATGCTAATAAAGCATCAATAACAGTAGTTGTACAATGCGGTGTTTTATTGGATGTTGTATGGGAATTCCTTCTATCCTAATATTACAATTACTAGAAATAGGCATTCAGAAATAATAGTTATTAATTATCATTTGCAATCATGTGATAACACATTCATTATCATTTCACAAAGTTTTCTTATATGGGTTAGTTATATAATTTTTATTATATTACTAACTTTGAACAAGAAGTTCTTCTTATGGTCAGGTCCACACTCGAAGCAAAGGTTGTACTCTGGCGGACCGAGTTTTTGTTTAGAGCAGTATTCACCTAGTAATGACACCGGGTGTTTGCCACCCGCTATTAATGGAGCTGGGCCCCTTCCACGTGTTTGTCGATGAGGTTTCATCTGCAAAATGATATAAGAACAATAACTCTAGCTAATAGGAATTACCACACAATTATGTTGATACCAAGATCAAACTGCTGCATTACCATATAAGAATTCTGAATTTGCAACAATGATACAATTATAAAAATTAGCTATGCGAAGTATGGTCATTTATATATTACTAGCTGTGGCAAACGGCCCGGCAAACGTTCTTTTGCCTTAAATTAAAAAAAAAAAATTTAGGGGGATGAAAAATAGATGTTGGCCGATTCTCAGACCTACTCAATACGCTCACAAAATTTCATGAGAATCGGCCAAGCCGTTTCGGAGGAGTGTAGGAACGAAAACTGTGAAAAAAAACACGAGAATTTTATATATAAGATTATAATATACTATAGGACAAACTTTAAACACAAATTAATACCAGAGCTATTGAAACTTTACTTACACCTTTGTTTGGTCTGTTACCAATCTCTTCTTTTGACTGTAGCCCTCTTGTGTCCAACTTAACCTCTAGCAGCAAAGGTTGGAGAGTTCCTGTACCTTCTTTGCCCAGCCCCTGTCCTGGGGTCCAACCCATCTTCTGAAGTAGATGCATACCCATTCCACCTTCAACAGGCGCAGCACGGACTAGTTGATCCTATATATATATAATAAATATTGTTTATACAACGTAACATACATATCAATATAAATTATATTTTTATGATAAGATGACTCGAATATTATATATTGTAATAAGATTCCAATATTTTCATAACTACTAATCTTCCTTACAAATGTCAAAAATGTGTTGCTAATTACTGTATCAAATAATTGTTTTATTTTTGATTAAGTCATCCATCTCAGATCAAATTCTGCATTTCAAAAGGTCATTGGTAACGGTAAGTAGTATTTTAGTTTCCAACTTATAGTTATATATTATACTATACTAACTTATATTATACTATATAGTTTACTATTGTAGTTCTTCTTGTGATGAGACAGCTTTCCGAACGAGTGGTAGATAAAAAACAAATTGTTATGACTATTCAAAAGTGCTTAAATTAAGTTTATTTGAATAAATGATTTTCTATTTCTATTTCCAACATAACAAACTATGAACGCCTTATTGTTAAGCCTGAGTCTCACCAATAAGAGGTGATTTTGACTATCAGATTTAGACTAGACTATCCCGAGACTTCCTTCTCTTATACTGGTGTAGCATATCTGGCTTTAGTCACCTTTTATTATATTCTGGGGATGAAAAGCTACTGACATGGAGATATTTATTCTTCGAGCGCTGGTAATTAATTGTACCTATTCCCCGTCTATAGATACTTACCTCACGTTCATGGGAACATTGCCCCTATCACCTGTCGACCATGCGGTAACGAGGTGCGAGCATCTCCTTATCACATAAAAGCTGCAACAAATATTCACGAATTCCCCATAGCAGCCATGCTTTTCTATGACGTCAATCTATTACGGAATATAGAAACTATTTGATATATAATAGACAACTTCACAGAATCGCAAGGCTTTTATATATAATATTTATATGAGACTGACATGGAAGGAAAATAGTACGATAAAGATAGTATACCAATAAGAGTAGTAAGAAATAAAATATGATTAATATGAGAATATGCAATAATAGTATTAATATTCATAACTATAATCAAAATTATATAAGTACGAAAACATACTACTGTATACACAGTTATCAAAGGCTGAAATATATTACATACATAAAGATGACATTGATATTGCGATTATCAAAATATACGTGACATGATAAAATAATAAGCATTTATCTATACATTTATATGTGAGTACACAACGGGAGCTAAAAATTAGTCAGTCAACAAAAGGGGAAAACTGAATATTTGTGTGCAAAATTCGGTAATGATAATCGGCGTGCCATACACAGTGGCACGAGAATTACCATCACTTGTTGATACTAAGACATTTAACGGTGTAACGATCGAACTGCGCGAGTTCTCTCTTTACACGAACCGAGAACTCGATTTTAAGGGTGATGATTACAACAACAACATATGTAATTTACATATATTATATTTGAAATACTAAATTACTTTTTGTTAGTAAATACGTAGACAAAGTGGCAATATTTTTATGCATGGTGTTATGTGTATTCTAATAATTTGTGTAATAGTCATACCGAAATAATGTTGTTAACCAACTAAAAATGCATTCTAATATATTTAACGCATTAATAATAATATTTCTATTTCTAAATAATTAATTGTCTCTAATATGTATTATCTATGGTATGGTACCAATTTATAAAATAGTTTATTATATATAGCCTATCCATGTCTGTGTTAGTGTAAGTGAGTGTGTAATTTACGGTTAAATATTTATTTTGTATGTAAAACTAGTCGAATATAAGAAATTTTAATTGATTCTCAAGCGTGTAGTACATTTTTGCTTATCATGTTATCTTTATCTATCGTCGAGATTATAATGATAAAAAACCTATCAGTAAATTGTCAATAGCAATGATGTAAGTACATTATAATGTTATGTAAAATATATGTGTCATATTATTAAATAATACTATGACTGACTATGATAAAATTTATTGATAAATAAGTAGGTAGTTAATGTGTCAGCGAATGCATAACATGTATTTGTCTAAAATATTATATATAATATGTTACATTAATTTATAACATATATGTCATACTACTCAAAAAATTTTTAATAGCCAAATAATGGGTTTCTATAATTTTGATGTTGGCAAATATTGAATGTTGTTGAAATCATCACCCCACAATCATAATGAAAGAGGTCAGAAAGCATAATACATGTGTATTATAAGTTCTGACCTAGAAGCCGCATACTGGATCATCAGAGTACCCGAATCCCGACCGATGGCACTTTGAGCTGAAAGAAAATTCATTTGGACAGACTTAAAGTATCAAACAAACCTTACGACTTACTTCTGCTATATATTTGTACTAAATATATGTGGTGGATATAATGGTAAAATGGAACAAATGTAAGTAGGATGGGCAGAAAGCGAAATATTGACTGCAAATTGGATTTAGATAGGGAGTTTAGTACAAAATAAAATAGCATTATAATAGTCATGTTTTGTTTGAAACTTTACATTTCTTTACGCTAATGTTACCTGTTCTTTTATTATCACAATAAGTTGTACAATATATTTATATATATTATTATAAAATAGAAGTTTGTGATAAATAAAGAACACATTTGGATCATTTTAAAAGAAACTGACATTGAATTGCTTTTCAAGATATCACTACTCTGGTTTTGAAATTGTATATAACATAAATCAGTGTATACCTTCTTAGCCCAAGCTTGTATTCCACTTGCCAATTCTCTAGGTGTAAGAATCTGTGCTCCTGTGGACCCCGTGAACTGACCCAAAGTTGAATCCTTTGAAGACCAGCCAAACTGTTGAAATAAATAGTGAATTATAATTATTATTTTTAATTTCAGATATTAATAAATATTCAAGTACAGTAATATCCAGCTTACCGCCGTTTCGGTTTAGCGCTTGTTTGTTTCAACCCAGGGATTCGAAACATAACGGAGAGACGTCGAGGAAATAGTTCAAGAAACAAGAAAGCAACTAGTCTTTCTAATAATAAGCTCAAGGAATTAACTGAGCAAGAAACAAAAATTAGTAGTAGTACTAGTAAACAAAAAGTAATAGTAGTGATTCCGAGTAGTGATTAAAAGAAAGATAGGCTCGTTCAATACTGTTTCGTTTAGAGCTGACTCTTATTGGAACATATCCCCGACGTGAAGCGGGATTTTATTATTGGAAGTAATTTTCTTGTGATAGAATATATACTATTAAGAGTATGAAAAGAAATTAACTAATAGTATTTATGAAAGTATAATCTAAATCTGTATTGGCGAAGACAACACTCAATATATACAAAAAATGTTGTTGAAGTGTAATAAAGTCTCTTTCCTTTGGCGTTCAAAAGGTTAATATATTTTAACTTACCCCACAGGTGCTAGACAGTTCATTTTCCTCTTGTTCTTTGCGTATCATTGCTATTTTCTGTGAAACAATCGACGCTACATCCTATAAGGAAATTTATTTTTCTATAGTTAAATTAGGAGTACACATAATAAAACCACTTGTACTTAAAAAGTTAAGTTATATCTCATGCATTTAGGTATCTATATATAAAATTTTAAAGAAATCATTTGAACATTTCAGTATTTGAATTATAGACAGCTTTGAATTAAGCACAGAAAAATTTGTTTTAATGGATTTCCTAACAGAAATCTCTAGTTTTGGTGCTACTATTGGTAGTATATGGTGAGTATGGTTATTATATAAATATCAATGAGACCTAGTAGTGGATACCTGATTGATGAACAAATATATTTGCTATTATTTTTATAATACCAGTACAGATTTCCTAACAGTAACTCACTATTTTGGCTCCTTCAATACTTGGTGGGTATGCTTGTGGTCCGGGCGCCGGTAACGCTGAAGGCACGGAGGACAACTCTGAAACGAATAATTAATATTTTAATAAAACATATGGCAACACTTAAATTATTTATCAATATTTAAAGTTATAAAAGTGTAAACAAACTGACGAAAGTGGCAACAGTCATCTATATATCAACTGTATAGTTAAAGCCTCATATGATGGGGCACATCAGCCGGGAATATCAGAAAAGTACTATATCAAACCACATGGCCACCTGAGTAATAGTCGTTTTTTTATATCCAGTGCTATCTATAGTCCAAAATTTGTCGTTCAGCTTAATGTATAATTGATTATGACTTACGGCTTCCTGTCGTAAAACTCTTCATATACGCTGGCGTTTCGACTACAGGTGGCGCGGGTAAAGCAAGCGGACCAGATCTGAAAAAGAAAATTGACACATTAAAATAGATATGCTACATGTAAAATGGCAATGGCTTATGACAATTAATATTAACGGAATCTGAAATATATTATAGTTTAATTTTTTACAGGTTTAATTTACGGGTCTTCACTATCAAATAATATTCATCCATGATTTACACTTTTTGCCAGAATATTAGGCAAAGATTACTCTTGTGTGTGATTTACATCTACTGACTGATAGCTATGTTTATTTCAATAAAAGTAATATAATTTACATTTTTATTGGGATATTATTAACGAATTTCAATATTCTACTTAAATTTATCTTATATCTATATAATTTGTGTTTCAAAATGTTAGGATACAATATTACATGCGGTCACATATTTTATGCAATTGCAATGTTAATTATTAATTAAATAATTATAACACTTTTTATATTGATAAAAAAACATCTTACTTGGTCGTTTCTGTAGTGCTTGCTGTGATAGCTGCAATTGTTTTTGTTGCTGCTGGCTTTGAGTTCAGCTTCGCTACTTGCTGTGAAAACACCATTAAATGTAAGTTTATTTTAGATTTACTGTACAAGTAAAGTGTCATTACTACTGTACTGCTTGGTAAGAGAAAGAAATAGTCTGATATACTATTCATTTATCAGACTATTTCTAGACAGATATCAATACATTGAAATTGTATCTAAGAGCAAATCACGTGACTGAATATGGGTCCATTATATTCTATCTCTATTTACTTAAAAATATCATGTTATTTTCTTAATTTATTCCTGTTGTCTTGTTCTTCATTAAAGAACAAGACAATTATGGACATACAATGTGCAGTCTGATACTCGGCCGAAATATTCCATTAATGCTGGCAGCATTTCCACTCTGAAATCCAGATATAATCAGAAACTGTATACAAGATTAGCTGTATAAATGACATTACCATATCCTTTTTAGGAGGTGAGACAGGGACCCATTCTGAAGCCTTCTCTCTATGTTGAGAGCCAGAAGACACTGGAAATTGCAGCCTGAGTTCATCCTTATTGGCCACAGGCAATGTACTGGTTTTAATAGGCAGTGGAGCGCCACCCTGTGTGTTTATTAAAGAAAGAAATTGTATGAATGGTTTGCACAGAAATTTGTCTTTTATACAGAGTGTTATGTTTAATTTACAAAAATGTCAAAATGTGGATATTTCTACTACAATATATAATATGTTATATAGGTTATCAAACATACATTGTAGGTTCCAGTTTTAGTGAATATTTAATGTAATTTTTATTATCATAAGAAACAAGTTATAGAATTGTTATGGATTTTGAATCCATAACAATTCTATAACTTGTTTCTCAATATATATAGAAATATCTATTATATCAATCTAAAGATTTAAAGATTTAGATACATACAGTCAGATTTAGGTATCATCTGTATGTAATCTCAAATAATGGATTTAATCTATAATTTTTACTTTTTTGACTGACGGCCGACATGATGGCAAGTGGAAACCATCGCCGATTATGAAGAGCAAAACAGATATGATATGGAAATCATATTATCATGTGACGCTTCTCATTGACATTTCAGAGGACTAAAACGTTATATTTGTAATATGTTGGATGTTGTGTGTGAACATTATGCTTTATCCTGTAATTGCACTGCAAAGTCGCATCCTACAACTGACCACAACTGCAGATTACAAAGTAAGTCGCATGGCGGCTGAAATAGGTGAATCAGAGAAAGATATATCATACAGACATTTTTTAACATCTACCTCTGGTAAAATAAATATATATAATAGTTACTTTTTAATATGATGAACTCACCCTTATATTCATTACTATAGGTGCTTTTTCTTTTACAAGGAATGGATGATGGAATGCTAGGGTGTCCTCATTTTCACTCATATCATCGTCATTAGACGACACAGAAGACAGTTCACCGAGGGCTTCTTTCTTGGATAAATGCTTGCAAAAGTCTGTCAGTTCATCTACCGATTTACCTGTTGATTACATTGTCTACTATGTTACTAGTGTCTTTACAAAATTACAATGCAAATATGTACTTTGTGTATACATAAAACTTAATGATACATAGTGTATCAGCGTTTTTTTTTTATTTAGACAGAACCTCGAATTATAAGGACAATTAGGTTTACCAGATAAAATATCAATAAATATATTAGACATTTAACATATTTAGTATTAAGAATGTAATTGTAAAATTAGTATATATTATTTCTTTGACTTACCACCAGATTGTATGGCGGCCATGACTTGGTTTCTTGTGTGTGGCGGCAGCGCCGCAGCGCCAGCAGGGACAGCGCCATTTTTAAGCATATTGATTGCATTTCTTCTTGCTACTTCTAGAAGACGTTTCTTCTCACTATCCGCTAATTTTACTCCGCTAGGTGATCTATAAATAATAATATAAATATTTATTAAAAATCATGAATACAGAAACCAATGGTACTGTAAATGTAAAATAGTGAAAAAAATTTTTTTTTCTATTCCTTGTATATCCGAAATCAGTAATTGTACTATAATCAGATTGGTTGGTAAAGTACTATGCAAGTCTACAGTCCAGTGAGTGCACGACTTTTTATTTAAAAGATGCCTCTGACCATTGGAGAATTTCAATGTTGAAGCTACTAGCACTTCCCCACAATTGTATGCCATAGGTCCAAATTGGTTTGATGGCTACCTTATAGACAAGTAATTTATTCTCTACTGAGAGGTTACGAGTTTTTACCCAAGAGCCAGTACAAATTCCTGAATCTGTGGTTGGCTTCATCTCGCACACAATTTTTAAGTAGGTAAAATATTTTAAGTGATGTCCCTCTGTCTACTGTACGTACACTCAAAACAAAAAAAAATCACTTTATCTCAATATTAGTTTTTTTTTATAAAATAAGGTATAAATGGTTGCAGCATACATGATTGTGAATGATTATGAGTACCCGCAACAATCCCCTGGGATTTGCAGGCGAGTTAAAAAAGCTGTTACCATTTAGAAAGGAGTGGAAATAATTACGAAAGCGATATGAAGAGGTATAATGTAATATCAGTAAATATAACTTTACCTGGATCTTCTAGTCCTATGCCTGGGTGATGATCTGTGACGGGATTTTACTCTGGATCTGGATAAGGACCGTCTCCTTGACCTAGATCGGTGTCGAGATCTACTTCTCCGCCGTGACTTGGAACTTGAACGGTGGTGACGCCTTGAAGTTGAGCGAGATCTCGATCGCCTGGATTTGCTTGTAGATCTATAATTTTTTTAGCAAACAATTTATTATATATTTTACACAGTGTACAATATGCTACAAGAAGATGTGTCAAATAATATTTAAATGTGTTTTCTTCCTTATTCTATTAGTATGTGAGTTGACTTTTTACTAATAAAAAGTCAGGTACTCAAAAATTGCAAATTAAAAATTTAAAAAATATCAATTGATAATATTATAATTGTATAATAGTCAATAATTATCATTGTTAAGTAATAAAAGTTAAGTATAAGAGAGACATAATCGAATTTATTGGTGTCACAGATAGAATAGCTGTCGTTCGCCTCAAAATTCGTACATATTTGAAAGAGTTGGTAATAATTCAAATATATACAGTCAACCCTCCTATAACGCGGTGAGTGCGTACCGCGTTGTATGGAAACCGCGCTATAAGAAACTCGGATTTAACCGTACAAACCAGGCTAATTCGTAGCGCGTTCTATGGAAACCGTCTACCGCGTTGTATGGAAACCGCGCTATAAGAGACTCAGAATAAGTACAAATCACATCATTCGTACCGCGTTATATGGAGACCAATAAATACAAAAGACAAGATAAATTATAAATTATTTTTATTGAATTGAAGAGTATGAACTCTTCAATTCAATAAAAATAAGTAAATGATGAAAAAAATGAAACAAAAACTAAACTAAAAAACTGTTTTCCAACAAAAACAAAAGAAAGACTTTTGTAAAATGATGTAATCTTTCAACACTCATCCTCACTGTCAGATATGAGTCGCCTAACTCGCCTTCTTTTAATGGGCAAAATGTCTTCCTCACTTGGTTGATCTACACATTGGTTTTAAGCGGCTAAGACATAAGCAGAACGTAGTTTTTCTATAGTTCACGCGACAATGTAGTCAAAAGATCACATATATATCTTTCATGTTACAGTTTCGTTAGACACACACACGCATGGCACGCTGTCGATGCGAAACTATTTAGTTAATAGAAGTGGAAGATAGCGCATGAGGAGAACCACCCACCCGTGAACCACGCTGATATAAACATATCCAGTTAAAACCATTCATTGGGTGCACGGAAAGAACTGATGGGACGTTGTTGAACGGAGACCGCGCTGTAAGAGTACCGCGTTATAGGAGGGCTGTCGCAATTTCAGCTCCGCGTTATATGGAAACCGCGTTTTGAGAGTACCGCGTTATAGGAGGGTTGACTGTACACCTACTGAACAGGCCGAACAGTCAGTAGTAGACTCCTTTTATAATGACCTCTCAGAAACAATTGGAATGTACTCTAACAATCATATTGTAGTAATGGGAGATTTTAATGCTCAAGTAGGAGAAAAACAAACAGAGGAAGAATTTACAATTGGAAAATATGGCTACGGAAAAAGGAGCTGCAATGGGCAAAAACTAATAGAGTTCACTTTGGAACACAATCTTACGATACTAAAAACACTATCTTTAAGAAGAAAAACAACAAGTGGACTTGGATCTCTCCGGATGCAAAGTACAGAAATGAAATTGATTACATCTGTTGTAACCATCCCAAAGCTTTCAGTGATACAACAATAATAAAAAACCTAAACTTCAACACTAATTACCGCATGGTAAGAAGTTGCCTCAGGATATCCAGGCCTAAATTTAATAGAAATAAAATACATAGATACTGCAACCAACGACTTACTTCTGGAACACCACACAAGTCCACTCTTATGTCTCTAACGCAAATAGGATACGAAGACTTAAACCTATTAGATAGATATAATAAAATGGAACTAAAACTTAAACAATCAACTGGAAGAAGGAGAGCCACTCCTAACAGAAACAAATTCAGCGAAGAAACTTACAAGCCAGCCAGAACGTAAAAGTCTAAGTAAAGATACATATACAACGGAAAGAGAAAGAATAAGAAAGTTAGCAGAGATAAGTAAGTAAATTAGAGAAAATATGAGACGGGACAGAAGAAAACGCAGACAGGAAACATTGGAAAAACATATTAAAAAAACAGGCAGAGTAAAAAAAGCTCTCAAAAAACTTAAAGAACATGATAAAGAATCGATACCAAACCTCAAAAAGAAGGGAAAAAGCGAAAGAGACAGAAAACGAATTAAAGAAATAGCTACAGAATTCTATACAACATTATATTCTGATAAGGATAAAATAAAGGAGTCTGGAATATTAAGAGAGACAGAAAGTGAAGTACCCACAATCCTACCATCGGAAATAGCTAAGGCAATAAGAAGCCTACCTCCAGAAAAAGCACCTGGACCCGATGACATTCCAAATGAGGTAATAAAGGCAGCCATGAAGGAAATAATACCTTTACTGATGTTGATCTTTAATGACATACTAAAAACAAAAATGATACCATCTCAGTGGAGCGAATCTCACATAATCCTTATACACAAGAAAGGGACAAAGAATGACATAGAAAACTATAGGCCTATAAGTTTGATGTCGAATCTGTACAAAGTATTTGCAAAGATAATCTTAGACAGAATATCAAAACAGTGGAAGGAATTAGAGGAGGCCTTTGCCATAACCCACTCTGTACTGCGGGATATAATTTAGAAAATGAAATTAAAAAAAAAAATTAAACTTAACAAATAATAATAGTAAAAAAAATATATATAATAATAATAAATTTATAGTATAATATAATAATATGAATGAACAGGAATGTAGAAAAAAAAATGTATAATAGTACAGAAATAAAGGCTTCTTTATCTTTATCTTAAGTAATAAAAGTTACATTACAACAATAATTTTGTAAGTTTAATACTGACTACATACCTTTTCGGAGATCTGCTTCTATCTCTTTTAGATGACTTCCGAGAACTCTCTGTGGTTTTGCTCTTTTTAGTGACAACTTTTTCTTCTTCGGTACTAGAAACACATGAGTAGTATATCAATTAAAATTAGAATCACCTTTGACCTACACAAAATAAACAACTACAATATTTAGGAAATCAACTTTTTAAATACTAAATATTGAAACTATATATTTAGTATTTGCCTTATTCATAAAGATTAAAAATTCTAACAAACCCACTTCTTACAAATTAAAAAACTAGCTTAAATGTAATAGAACATAACAGTTGAACTGTTAAAATATGTGTAAGGATTTGGCGTATTAGCTGTCAAGACAAAATCTAATTACTAGTTAACTAGCTAAATAGTATTTATGGACTAGTTAACTTTAATACTTTAGTTTGCAATTACTATTTATAATTTTATTAACAATATCTAGTCATATCAGAAAATTTACTGTTCCATGGAAACTGTTTTTATTGTGTAAAGATTTCTCACATTTTAATTTCTTCAGCAGCTTGTTTTTTCAGAATGCCCCCAGGATCCGAAGATTTTGGGAAGTGTGAGTTTGAGATTACTTCGTTGACAGAATCACTAGAAGAATCTGTGTATTCTCCCTCTTCATATTTCTCTGCTTTCTTTCTAGCCTCTTCCTCTGCTTTCTTTACAGTCTCCTCAAATACAGTACTGAATTTCAAATTCTTAATTTGAATTTTACCTTTGGATTTGTCACTTTCAGTATTGGTATCATTTTTTTTACAGTCCAACTTGTTTCTCAAATCACACAATTCTAGTTTTTCTTTAGGAGACTCAGGCATAGGGATTAAACTAGTATCAAGAAAACTAACACTGTTGGAATCTTCTATTATAATAGGAACTTGCTTTTTTCGTTCTTCTTTTGTTTCTGTTTTGACTCTCTCGATTTTAATTTCAGTCTTGAGTTTTGCCTCTTTAGGTTTAATATCCTCTGACTTCTTAGTACGTTTAGTTTCATTTTTAACCACTTCTGGTTCGGGCTTTATTCGCAAGGGAGGAGGGTATGAAGGGGACCGGTCGTAGTCTTTACGTTTTTTGGTCTTACCCTTTTTTCTCTTTTTGCGTTTATGGGAGTAGTCACTATCGTCAGAATTGCTACTACTGCTACTACTCCGGCTTCGCTTTTTCTTTTCCTTTTTATGTTTCTTCTTACTCTTCTTCGATTTCTTAGTAGAAGCTTCATCAATTTTAGGTGGGTCTGCGTTAAAAGCACCGAACAACTCCGACAAGATCTCGCTTGAAGATTTAGTTGAATCATCTTTTTGTTTCCTCTCTGGAGTAGTTCTCTCCCTTTTGATTAAATGTTCTATTTTGTTAATGAGACTCGTCATTGTAATATGCACTAATCATTTAATGAGAATAAACACGTGAATACATTTTTTAAGAAATAAAAACAACGGCCATATTGTGTGTATAGTGTATTATTATTTCAGTTTGGCTTGCAAGAATTTATCGATATATCGATATTAGTAGATGTATCGACTTTTATATTCATAAAAGTACCAAATAATGCAATCATATAAATATGAATTTTATGATTCCAAATATGAATTAATGAATACGTATAGTATTTTTTTATAAATCTAAAACTATTGGTTATTGATATAAAAATATATATTATATAACGAGTGCCTATCATGTAACAATAGGAATTAATCAATTCAGTAGTCTCTAGCCTTAAATTTTAATTTGATGTTTCCTGCATAGTCTTATAAACTTCAATGAATGAAAATCTAAGTAGATTTTATTCAAAATCATATATAATAATAACCTTGGATAATTCACAGAGGGCTATCTCTCAGTTCTAATTTAAACAGAGCTTTAGTTATGGATACTAGACAACTGATATAAATACTTTTTGTTAGTTGTAGTTGTTAGATAAATGCATACATAATATACATAGGTAATACCTAGATCAATAAAAATAATCCTACTCAGGAGTACAAATATTTTCACTGTGTGAAGAATCGAACCCGCGACTATCAGAAAGGGAAGAGATGTGTTAAATCACTAGACCACCGAGGCTGCCAAATTCAGTTAATATTTATTAATTTCGATAAGGTACATCGATACTTGTAATTTAGAAATCCCTAAAAGTCTTTTTGTTAACATATTTTATGGCACTGGATGCTTTGACAGTTTATTTCCAGGGTTACCAGCGCTCTTTGTTTGGCAAGTTGCCAGTGATTTTTGGCTTTTGGTTCTATTTGGTTTTCAAACTGAGGACTCATCATCGTCAATAATTGCCATTTTTTACCAGATTCTGATCTATGGAAATTTGTGAATTCATTTTTCGCTGCAATAAAAATTTTGTAATAATGCGTGGGTCAAACATCATTTTCGGTCGTATAAGTATTTAGTAAGGGTTTAGTTTAATAGGTAAAGTATATACTACGTAATAAGTAATACCCATGTTTAAGTAATTTTACAACGCAGTTATATAATATAGAATGATAATGTTAGCGTTTCCCATTTCGTCTACACCGATCTGGACTGAATATAGATGCGTCATACTTTCTTATTTGGTTTTCTAGGCATCATACATAATAATCTCCTATTGTTAATTATTGTGTGCTGGTGATTAAAGTTGTTATTCTACCTAGCTATCGCCATCTCTCACTTTCTATTTCTATCGTCTGTCCCTAATCCACATCATACGAGTATTTCTGTATATATGCAATGTGCGATCTTGCAAACTTCCACTTATTAGGTACGATCACGATAGTATCTACTATTATGTGTACTTGTGTAATAATTTGTTTTTGTAGTAACTGGTATGGCAAGCTGATACCGTATTTGATAGAATGTGTAAGGTGGAGATGGAATGAGGAATAAGGTGTGATGTCTTCGTACCCTGCAGTCTTATGTCTCACACCCCGTAGCATTATTAAAAAATCTGAGCAATTTCAATAAACTCCAAGTTGTTCAGTAAACTGTGGACTGCTAAGCTCGAGTTTCTAAAAAAAATTCACTAAAATCGTATTTAAAATTATGTATGTATACAGAATATATTCAAGGATCAGAGCTTTAATATTATATAGTATTAAAAAGTAATATTAGAGAGGCCTATAGAGACTACCTAGACAGATAATCAGTCTCATGCACGCCGGCTCCGGAGTTCGTTGTTCTGGAGACAGCTAGATTGAGGGTTAAAACATATTGTTAAAATAAAACCACTTTATTTTGTATATTATCTCTTTATTGTTTCCATACCTTTGCAAGGTAAGTAAGTCATAAACTGATAAATCATACAGAATGGACACTACATTCTTTAAAGCTGCAGGAATTCAAAACTGCGATTTCACTGCCTTATGCAACGCTAAGGACGGAGCTCGTGTCCTTTATGAATTATACTTTCGGAAATATGTTCTTATAATTAATAATTTTTAAGTAGGTAACGTTTGAACTACTTATGCGATGTAGGTTTATTACCTATTTATTATGTAGGAAAAGCTTATAGCATGAATGGATGTACAATGAGTGTTATAATTTTGAACGGTATTTTTCTGTATAGGTACCGTACGTACCGATGTACATAAGTCGGTTAGACGTATGCATTTTAATATAATAATTAAACAATTCTTAAACGTATAGATACGGATATTCCAAAACAGTTTTCCGAATCATAAAAATTTTGAGACAAGCACAATTTATAAACAAATACAGTAGCTAAATTAATAATTATAGGCTTTAATTTGGCCTTTCCCATTATGATTTTAAGATGGAAGCTCCTTGCATTGAGCAATATTTATGCCGTCTTAATATTATGCCAATTGTGTTTCTAATACAAATTATGTGTTAGTACCCATGTTTAAATAAATTAATTAAAATTCATTTTCTTAGGGTAGCTACAATTTTGTTGTTTAAAAAATAATATCCTAATTTGGATATTTTTTTTCTCCAAATTGCTTCTACATGCCAGTCTTTCGGAAGACAGTAAAGTCTATGAATTGAGTAAACCAACGTACTATACCTACTGTCATTAAACGCAAAGCAATATATAGTATCACACAATAGAATCTCCATTAGATATAATTAAAATCGATGATTAACTTTCTAAGTTTCCTCGGTTATAATACGTATAGCAAACGCCCTATATAGTATAGCTACATACTTGATATAGGTATGTAGTTGTAAAATATATTCCCGTATTAAAATTCCTACCTAACTACTTTTCGTATCAAACTTTAGATGATTTTTCAAATATTCAACAATGCATTATGTTCTTTAAAAAAGAGGATTTCTGATATCTAGGCATTATTAAAATTTGTTAGGAAAAGGGAGTACTTAACAATTAAGAAAAAAGAAGTTTTTCAGTCCGTATTTCACTACGTTTTAAATTTTTTTCTCATGTAATTTCTTTCATTATTATCTTCGACGTATAATATCTGTATTGAATGGAGAAGGGATAAATCATTAACTCAATGTAGAGATAGTAACTTGGAATAAACATTTTTTTATTTAAAATGGATAATCAATTTAAATTTGGTGCTTGAAGTTTAATTTGTCGAATTGTGCAATCTGTGGTGCAATTACGGGAACATTCTTTCTCATGTCTCTCCTTACGTTTCCAACGTCCTTACTTCGAATATACGCTAACATTTTATCACACAGATCATAACGGGTCCCAAAATTTTTTAAACCATGAGACAGAATAGTTTCCGCTCGATCAACGAGTGGAAATGATAAGCGTTCGCCTAAATGAGGGGCTAACTGTGTCGAGAAGCAATAGAACCTCGTTAAGGAACGTGTTTATGGTTGCGCATATATTTCTGTGCAATATTTTTATGATTTCTTTTAAAGGTTTGCACTAGATCAATTTACAGCTTGGCACTTAGAACGCTATATTCAATAGGAAACTTGCGCAACCAGGTTACATACATAGTGCCCATTCATTTCTTCGCCTTATTATCATAATTCTTTGGTAAATATCTGAACTTAACAAGTTCAGGTTCCGAGTGATTCTAGACAAGTTAGAATCATTGAGATCAGTGACTAGGCTAGCGCCAGAGAACGCAGCATACGGCTACGGCTCTCGAATCTGCTGCGAAGCATTATAAAGATGATAGATATTAATTTATATACCAAAAATTGAGAAGTATTCTACATTCGTTGTCGATGTCTTCGTAGATCAAAAACACACAATGTAGAGTATATATTTATAAAAAGGCTAATGGCAGAAATATTACGCAGAGGCTCTAGTTTTGAATAGGAATTGGAAAATCACGGTCGGAATATTAGTTCGAGTCGCGCAGATCGAGAGCGCTAGCCGCGACAATCTTAAAGCTACTACTAAAATTCACTAAGCGATCAAAGATCGCAAGCTAGATTGATTTTTCAAAAGTCTTAAAAAAATAAAATCTGCTAGTGATCAACTTTTTACTCGCTAGCGAGGTCGCAAAACGGCGCGCACCGTTCGGAAACGTTTCTCGAAGCCAAGCTTGGAGTAGAGAGAACGGGACGCATCGTTTTCCGGACGAATCACGACGAATGGCTTGTACCCGCGAGCAGCCACCTCCTTTGTTAGACGCTTGGCCAAATAAATGCCGTATCCTTTCCTACGAAATTCGGGACGAGTTTGCATTGAAAACATTGCTCCGTAGTAGGATTGGACCATCCACGCGGCCAGCTGTCCCTCGACGAAGATTCCATAGGCAGGCAGTTCAGCAACTAGCTTCTCGAAGACTTCACGGCATTCAATATCGCTCGCCGGGTATAGATCATGTACGGCTTTCATGTTTTCCGGCTGCAGACGAACTAGCTCCACGTCCGATGGCAGCCTAAATACAAATAAAAATACAAATTATATAAATATACAATTAGTTTGAGAAGTAAATTTACAATGTAGCACAATAATAATTATTATTAAATGTATACGAGACGTTTTGGAGGCAGACAAAATGCTACCTACCCATCAGTATCGGCATCCTCCGGTGGGCTATCACAGACGTAGACATCACCAGTGATCTTGTCATGGGCTTCATAGCGCTTCTCGAAGCGGTTTACTATGGCCTCGTGAGTGAAGTTCAGGTACAATGGCTTGGTGAGATCTAGCAGCACGTCCTCGGATGTGAGCAGATCTACCAATTCAGCGCGCTCGGACGGGCAAAACACCGTCACACTCTCGTATGGGTGGCTGTTGGGCTGTAAAAGGCGAAGCGGTTTCATGTTAGTACTGCTATAGAAAATAGATCAATAGTCTAAAATTAAATGCCATGCATATGTAGACCATATAACCTACAATATCGACATGCCGCAAATCGTGCAACGTGGAAACAAATTGGACTACGATACCCTGCGATGATGGGCTACCGCAGCAGAAGAAGAAATGGTAAATTTTGTATTTACCTTTCATCGGAATGTTATAAAAAAGACATACTAATTAATAATACTACTATTACAATATAACTACTATCAGAATAATACGTATATAGAAAAACACAACATAATTTATCCCAGTTCACGGGGATAAGGTGTTAGATGCAACTGATTTATAACTAGGTTTAACTCTAAATTTATTAGAGTACTTTTTTTTAAGCAAATTGATACTTTAGACAAATGACTTAGAACACACATTAGAGCATAGTACTTTATAAGTAGATTGATAAAGTCGATCGCATCGATAGGCTCAGCGAGCAGCACGTAGACCTGATTGTTTAATTAAGTAGTTTCATCAGGGCTATAAATATGAAAGCTAATACATTTTTAAGAGGTGGTAAATGGTTGTTATAAAGTTGCAGATACGTTGAAGTTCCCTCCACTAGACGCGATGTGAGGGCATGACGTCACAGCAAGACGGGTACAGTAGGTACAACAGTAAAACGTGGGGCGCTTAAATGCCTCACTTTGAGGGCTGGATTTACAAACTTTTATCTAGTAAGCTCTTACTCTATCATCGTTAATCGTATTATGGCATATACTCAAAATAATATGATTAGAAAATTTCATATACAGAATTAAAAAAAAACACCTAAGCGGTACTCGTACAAGTACAACCCGAAATGTAACGATAGTATTTACTCGTAAATTGTAAAATCAATTAAATTCTGTCACATTGTTCTTAGATGTTACTTCACAGTTCTATATATATATATAAAGGTAACATCAGCATAAACAGATCTTCATATCTAATATGTAAGTAATCTTAATCACGTCAACTTATAAAAAAAATGCGTTAAAATCCATCTCTTTGGCAGCTCTATGATACCACATACAGACATATAAAGACGAAAAACACCCCGTTTTAGAGTGTTAAACATTGCTTGAGGTTGAATTTATTGTTGGAAAAGGAAATGAAGAAAAGAACGAAAGGAAAGGATAAAATCTTTGTTTAGATTATAGGCAGAAATCATTACGCCACTAAGCGACTTCAATTCGCGCCTATGTTTTATTCAATAGCATTCCACCATATTACCGAGATCTGAATGAGAAATCTCTGAACACTAGGAAGAACATATAAAATATAAGAGCTATAACTAATATTTTTTTTATAAATTTAATTCCGTTATAGAATTCTATACCGCCTATTAATTCGCACATCTTTGTTGTATTACATCACATATTTTCGGGGAACATAGTGAATCAACACATGCTGGAAGAGGTCATTTAAAAAAAAATATTTTCATTTAGTACTTACAATAATATTGATTGAAAAGGGAGTTGTATGCTTCTTATATTCAATGGTAAAAAAAATTGCTATTAAACTGTTCATGGAATAGGTTAAGGATATGTACTACCACAGATAACATAATATTACGTACTACTATTTACCCAGATAAGGCAGTTACGCAGACGAAGTAAAGGGTAAAAGCTAGTATTACTATAAATATGACTTACAGTACTAGTACAGCCAGGGAAATGCAGACAAATTGGATCCTCCGGCCAATTTTTTGCTACATAAAAATGGAAGTCCCACACTTTGTTGTTTCGATATGTTTGAATCGTTTGATGGAACTGAAAAAAAAATGGTATATAAATGTATAAGTTAGGTAGTAATGTAATTATACCTACAGATGTACATATTTATATCAATTATCTTATTAGGTACTGTAGTTAATAATAATTTGGAGTTTCAAGAGATTCAAATTGGTTGGTTGCGAATTTGTATGACTCATTTCAGATTTGGTCTCACACAAATGTAATCATAAAACTGTTGAGATTACCCTGTTTCCAATAAGAAATGTTAGCTAGTTGCTAAGAATTCTAAATTTTGTCAACATTAGTCAGATCCTAAATTTTATTTCATTCTATTCGGTATCTGACGCATTACTAAAAAAATATAATCAATATTTTATTGAATATACTTTTTTACACTTGTTACATTAATAAATAAGTATAATTATACAAAAATGTAACCAAGGGTGGGCTTATCTCTGCTCTTGCAGATCTCTTCCAGCCAACCTAACGCTGTGACAGAGGTGGTAGTTCGCGGGTAACGATAGTTTTTGTAATAATAATATTCTGTTTATGAACTAGCTAAGATTATTAGCACACAGTTTATAAGATTGACGCCGAAAGAGGGTATAAAAGAAACTGTTACGAATGTCACGATATTTAAAATTATTTGTAATCTATATCTGTATGTAAGTTACAGATAAACTATACTTATATTATCTCACATATATAAAAACTTTTACCACGTAAATAGACACCCATAGAATGATTTACAATAATTGCAAAATCCAAGCAGTAAAACACGGGGCCGTTTACTCGGCCACAACTTATCTTTGGGTGCAATTTATAGTCATAGGTCCTTGCAGCTTTGCCAAGATTTAATCTTAGAAAAGAAAAAATATCGTATTTTCCGCTACCTGGCTAATTTAAAACTTTGGAAAGTTTTATTTGATAAATAATAAATAATTTTCCTCTTAGAAACAAGCAGTCTGGTTCTGGTTAAAAATTAAGGATCTTAAGCTATTTAAGTCTAGTATCATGAGTATAAACTTAACTCTTTTAATTTAACTTCGATTAAGACTGGATGGTGCTTTATAATTTTTAGATATTTATTTTTAAGACTGTTCGGTTTATGATAATTTATACCTATTTTTTTATATAAAATACCTTTAAAGATTCAGGCATATACTGCACTAAGATATCGGCCACTGCTGGGAGCTCGTCTTCTGTTACCAATCGAAAGTTTTTCCCCTCGGGCACGATTTCCATCTCTGAAACAAATACGACATGTGTTTTTATTCCTATGTTAGGCATATTGTGTTAACAAGACTAGCAATGAACTGTGAGGTACATTTTATATTTAATAGCATGGCAATAATGATATATCACTTGTTTGCATTTTAGGTAAGTAATGTGAAAAATATTAAATGTAAAAAGTATTTTCGTTTTGATACTAATACCCGTATAATCACTTCATATCAACATTCAACAGCATGGTTCAAAATATTAAAAATATTTTTTTTTAAGAAAGAGATGTTCGGCGTATATGTAATGAGTAATTGTGAGTACCTAAAAACTTATGCAAAAGGATGCCGTTGATGAATAATATATAGCTGTATAGATAGCTGTTACTAAAACTGCAATATGCTTGTCAAGATCTTATTAGTTTTAGTAGATTTGACTTATTTATTATGATTTTGAAATATAATTTCTTTTTTAATATGCGGTTACGATCTTGTTACCGACGTATTATTTATCGTTCTGTTCCCTAATGTAAACCTAAAGCTGACTGTATCTATTCAAATGATGATATAACAGATTGACGGAATGTGTAATGTCTAAGAAAAAAATATTTTACTACTAATATCAATAAGATCATGACAGGATAATAGAAATAATAACGTGTTTAAAATATTCGAAAATAGAGTAATGTTCGAAATTTAAGATTTGTAAGTAGCAAAGCAATGATAGATTAATTTATAAAGTATAATAAAGTAAGAATTTGTTTACGTTAACTGTGGATATGCACAAAATAATCGTTAACCTAAGCAGGTACACAATGATGTCTACAAACCTGCAGTGAAGAAGCATGGTGGACTTTGGTCCATTCCCTTTTTGTGATGGTCTCCTGTGCCCTGTGGTGGAACGATATATTGTATACGAATACATGTAGTTGCCATAATAAATTAATATACTGATTTTCATAGTTTTTTTTATAATGTATCACATTAAGATCTAAGTTAATTCGAAGGCTATTATGAGTATTTATTTATAACTACTAAATCTAAATGGATTATATTTAACATTTAAACTTTTTATCTAAATCTCTTTTTAAACTAAAAAGGTTTTGAACTAAGTTAGACTGAAATTCTTAATTGTGCTATATATAATATCTTCCATCCCAATGGTACCACAAAAAATGTACAATAAATGTATTGTGTAGTAAAAAGAGTAAAATTCTTTACCTATTGATTTAATTAAAATGTAATCAATGCCATAACTTAATAAAACTTACATATTGAGTGGGAATTCTGTTCGTGTTGGTGAATGAAATGGTTGATATTAGATACGATTAGAATACGACATTTCAGTACACTTTATAACGGGGCCACTATTCCTTATACAAACACTTATGAATCACAGCGACAATAGACTACTTTTTATGCTTCCATTCACTTTATCTTGGGCAGTAAAGCTGTGACGTAGGTACACAAATCTTCGAAATATTGAGGTCGTTCTACGAAGTGTACGAAGATACCAGGAAGCTTCTGCGCTTCTGGGCAGTGCTAGGCTATATCATTTACGGCTCTATATGATAATATAAGTACAGATGCAATGTTATCCATATTTTGTTAAATTATAATGTCTGATCTGCGTTGCTGCAAGTTAATTTTGAATATTGAATAGAAGTTCTATTTCGATTGTTTTATTTTATTGTTTACAGTCGAATCGAGCAATATTAAGTACCTACCGTAACAACTGTATTAATATTGTAGACTAAGACAAGTTATGTTGAATTGGAGTATGTTTGATGAAATGTGGGCATCGGATTAAATTGATTACATTTTGTAAATATTAGGTAATTTCTGCCTATTCATATTTCAGACTATTATTATTTTCCAGGGAATTATAGTTACTAGGTCATGTACGCTATTTATATATATATTGGAAGATCATGTAATAAGAGTTTAAATTGAGTTTGAGTATATTAAACCTATTCACAATAGGTATAAAAGGCATGGGCATGTAATTATCATGAAAAATTTGACCTCCCTAATATTTCTAGCAATTTATACATTATGTAGGTCAGCATAGATATGCCTTAAAACACGATTTTAATAATGGTGTTGGCGTGATGAAAATTACTGCACATGCCTGCATTAGGTCAGGGTCGGGATACAATACTGCATGCGGCCACTATACTATGCACATGTGCGATGCAAATCAATTGATGCTTTAAATAAAATATATATTTTTCTATAAAACCTACACAAAATTAATATGTTATCAACACGGTATCGAGTTGTGGGAGTGATTTTAGGAGCAATATATATTTTTTTATATAAATTTTATAAAATTTAAAGATTTTCATTCGTAATTTACTTTGTCATTATTCTCTCTTCTTTTTACAATTAATATTTGACCCTGTTTTTTCCTTGACTTTATAAAACCTACAAATGGGCAAAGCATTTTCCTCACACACCTACATAAAAATTTATAGATCAAATTAAATAATTTATTTGCTTGGTGCAAATAAATTAATATTATTATTATTACATTTTCTGTAAAAGTAGTCATGTTCCTAATATATTGTAGGTTGTATGTAGGCGGATATTATTTAATTATAGACTTAATTTCGAAATTTTATATATATCTTCTTTATTTTAGTTGTGTAATTTCAGAAGTAGACATGTGGTTCATGCCTTTATTTAGATTGAATTAATGACTGTAACCACAAATTGACACACATATAACTTCATTGGTGAAAATTGTCCAATAATTGTATCTTTAGACTTTAACACTACTCTATAAAAATATAGAATTTATGATTGAACTCAGCAATTGAAATGTTCCATGACTTCCTCGAAAAATCGAATACATCGAATGTATTCGATTTTTAATAAAAAAATAGACCATATACTCTTATAGTAAATACATTTATCGGAGGTTACGTTTTGTGAATAATACAGGATATCAATAAGTATGGAAATAGGACAGTGTTATTTATTTTCACGTATCACGCGAACGGTTGAAAAGTTTTAATATGTACGTTCTATCTTCTATTCACTAGGTACCACTATGTAATTTGTATAGATTTATTAATCCAGTGAAGTACTTACTTATACATAAGTTTTTTTAATACTATCTCTATACAACTCTTTGTTATTATGAATATAGCAAAAACTGTACTATGTTCAAACTAGGGATAGAGTAGTGGGCGAAATTTGCCTGAGGACTAAGGTGTAATGCATCTGTATTCTGTAATTGAAACACAGCTTGTAAAGCAAGTTGCATCGAAGCTGAACAATAATAGTAACAATTTGTCCACGGCGACGACTTACAAAATCTATCTCAACTCTACAAGCTGTTACAGACATAATATTAGATAGATGTTCACTTATTGTTTCAGTTTTTTTTATTTATAACTGTTCAATGAATTGCAAGAAGGAATTGTTTCGGTATTATTTTCATTCGCATGTAGAGCAATATCTTCATTAAAAGTTAACGGATCTCGATGATTCTTTTTGCAGCAATTGGAATTCACTTCGTTGTTGGCCATATTCAAATGTTATTTCGATTACAATGAACTTTTTCTATGGAATAATAATGCTTTAAATATTTATATTATTTTCGGAACTGAGATAAATTTCTTTTAGTGAATCTTAACTTTAATCCTGTACAGCGAGAAAACAGAGAATAAATTATAAACCATGTTGTGGAAATGACACAACGAAAATAAAATACTATTTATTTCTGTTTATTGGTTATAGAATTTGATATATGATGTAGCGAATTTAATATATCTCCATAAATATAACATGTATGTAAACACATCACTTCGGAGCAGCTGCGCGATATTAAGAACATTAAATAATCTGTTGTATAATGGATTGTCATTGATTTTTAATTATATTAAGGCAGTTAATGTGTACTGACACTATACTAGATCTAAAATGTCAACGTCACATGCTCTTATAGTTTTTTAACTTAAAAGCTTCCTTAACTATCTATATTTATTTATTTATAAAAAAAAATAACTATCTATATCGCATTCCTACCGCCTTCTGATCTTGAGATGGAGGCTTGATTGCTTGGCTTTGTTATTTTATAGCGCCTCTATTTTTACAGGTTTATAGAATCATAAAAAAGTTAATACTATACAAAACCAAAGGAATGAACAATGAAATTATATAGGTATAACTGAAATGAATATGCTATGTAATAATAAATTATAAATGTATATAATGACTTCATCGTAGGTGAAATACATCTAATTAGGGTAGGTACATAATTAATTGAATATTAGTCTAAGATGTTATGTGTCTCATTTTGTGAGATATAGTAGACTATAGAATATGTATAGTTATTTATTTGTAGATAAACAAAGGCATATAAAAATAAATACTAATATATAATAATACTATATATAAAACGAAGGTCGAATGATATAGGATTTTATGGTATTTACTCAATGAATCTGGTAAAATGGAAATGTGCCTAGGAATACCTACCGTTCACAAAAGGTTTCATTCCATTCAGAGGACACCTCTGGAATATCTCGCGGTTCCACAGAATTACGTGAAGGTATTAGAATCCGTTTTAATCTCATTCACTGTCAAGCTTATTATTAAAATCCATTAAATTCGTAAATATTCTTTGTGTATTTTCTTTGAAATTTTAATTAAATTATCGACTTTTCTTTGAATACCTACTGGCATTTGAGATTATTAAATTTAATTAAAATGTTCTTCAAGAGAGTCTAACAAATTATTAATTCAGTTTATTTAAGTTCTTTTCTTTGAATTCAATAATTTCAAATCTTTCTTTTTGTCTCCTATATTTTCTCATATCATATAAGACCTACCTACCTACCTACCGACCTGGATACCACTGTTAGACATAAATTCTACCATTATTACAGTGGCTCTGTATGTAATTTATTAACAGTTTATATAAAGATTTATATTCATTATAATGAATCTATTATTATATAGTTTTAAGTATGAAGTTGCGGGTAAAAACTACTTAGAGCAGTATTTGTAACGATATATGTTATATATACAATGCTGTGCACAGCATGCATTGTCATAATAACGTTTTCTAAAATTACATATTTATTAATTATGATATAATTGTGAGAAAGCTATAATTATTATTATTAGCGTATTATGTCTCTACGAACTTCGAAAGACACATAAACAAATTATCGATGCGTACAAAATTTTCGGAGAATACTTAATTCGACGTATAACATAAAAGTGACTAATGTTTTTTATCTTACGTCTGTTTAATATTTTCTCACAACATAACCCATTAACGGATCTATTATACTTTTCTACGAAATTTATAAGACACAAAAAATGATTGAAATGAAAAATGAAATCAGCTATGTAAATTAAATTCGCAATAATGCACTTGGAAAATAAGTTCTATTATAAAAATGAAAACGTGTCTACCTTTTTTTCGGTTTAAATGTCTAATGCCCTTATTATATCACAATCTAAAAATATCCTAAAAATATTTTACTTATTTTTTTTTTTCAAGAAAACTACACATTTTGATATTATTATAATCATTATTTTTATTCTTCAAACTTAAAATTATATGCATTAGACTACAATTTTTTACTTTACTTCACAACACAAATAAGACATAACATTTTGCGAATAATACTGCGCAATAAATTCACCCTCGATAGTAACAGGAAGGGTGGTAACTAATTGCACTGGGGTTCAAGGACAATGATGACGTCATAACCACATGCAATCCTGGTACCTAACACATTATGTACTCACATATGCAACAATTGATTAACATAACCACGTAATGGCCCAAGTTAGGTAACTACAAGTATAAGTTGTAACTAAGTTCAAGGAAGCTTTAAAAGCTTTTATATATATTAATCACTGGTTCAAACAAGGTTCGAGGCAGTTACGAAGGAACCACTTATCCTGGAATAAATCGAATGAAATAATCGGTACTTAGAGATAAAGCACATTAAAGATTAGTAAAAGATATATGTACATAAAGAATTTATATTATTTTATTGAATTCCGTTACTATTAGCATTTGGACACAAATATTCAGTGTGGAATCCTGACTATTGCTTCTGGAAGCATTACGACATTCTCTATTGGTGGTCAAATTCCAACCGTTATTGAGTCTATCATTATACAGCAGCGTAGTACAGTACAGTAGTGGTAGCGATATTAAACAAAATAATATAAATCCATTAAGTAATGAAATGGACTTCTGCAAAATAAACACCTAATTTGATAAAATATAAGGGTACATGAACGAAACCGAAAGTTAGAGATAATATATAAATATAAAGTGTAAATAATTTCATTTTTTTAAATCCATCACTTGGGCGCTCACGTCTATGAAATATTTTCAAGAAAATTTAGTTTACATATTATCACCAGTCAAGTAATTAACTAAAAGCCTCTTTGACTTGACATACGACATACATCTCTGTTCAATTTGAATACTTCCTTAAAACCTAGTTGTCGCTCCTCCACATGGTATTTATATTTCAAGTCAATCGTTTGCTTCGCAACTTCCCAGTTACTAGTACAAGTTTACCCTCTTTGTACATTATATGCAACAATTGCCTACAGTATATTAGACGTTATAGGTGCCACCGTAAACTCTGTTCATGTCAAATTTCTCCCGCTCACGTCATTTTCATTGTTCGTCTACATAACTGGGTTTGCGTGTGAATCGGATTGGCTGTATTTACAGGGATGTCAACTAAACAACTGACGACTCTATCAACATGGTGCCTTCAGTTTCTCGTCGACTTATTATGAAACAAATAGCGATGTCTATTGCTTTATTTAAAATCTAGGTACGAGTCTTTAGATACAAAAGAAATGTAAACAAAAAGGGTTTATACATTATGTAATTATTTAAACTTCGAACGCATACCAAACGACCTAGACCAAAATACCTAGTCAAAAATAATAACAATTGACAGAGATCTTATTTTGTAGAAAATTCAAGAGTTTTTGAAACTAGCTTGAATGAAGGAAAAGTAGTATGCAACGATAGAACGCTACTTGATTTCACAATTATGACAGTCAGTAGATACACATCTGAATACGATACAATTTATTATTATTATTATCTATCCCAAAAATCTTAAATAATTATCAATTATCTAAATATCTTTTAAAAGTATTTCCGCAAAAGATTTTGATTGAAATAATATAAAAGCTTTTGTTCTGTTATCAATCAACAATGTAACTTTTAAGCAAATCAAATGCAACTTTGCAAATACATCAAATGTAGGTATAGGTACTTGTAGATGACTCTATTATTCTTTACATTGATTAAACAGTCTGGAAAATATCCGCAGACTAAAATAAATGGTCTGTGGGAGATAGACAATATTTTATGTGACGATTAGGAAGGCAGTAGTAAGAGAACACGAAATAATAAATAAATGTAAATGCGACGCCGGATCTCTTGGACTGAAAAAAATGACAGGATATAGCATGTCGTGGCATTCAGGATGTAGTGGCATTCAGTGTGGAGTATGTTATCTATAAGCGACGCCATTTTTTTCTAGCGATCATTAAGCCAGTGTTTCATATAACTAATCATACCTATCATTGCTAGAACAAATAACTATAAACGCACCCTATAAATTACCTCGCAGTAAAAAGTGCTCCTTTTTTGCAAAAAAGCAATTCAGAAGCAATTTGGGACACTTTTCCACCATTAATAGACTAGAAAATAACTATAATATTGTAGCGAAGAGTTCGGATATTGACGTGTTTTCTGGTTTCTCCAAGTTCAAGTCAACCATTCATTAACACATATTGAGACAAAAGTCAAACCCGTTTCATTAACATAGTTAAAATTAAAACTTTAATTATTTATACACATATAAATATATAAATATAATATAAATACATATATAAATATAATATATATTTAAAAAAAAAAAATTGTATACATATACATATATATATAAACTTCTGTAAACAATATCGCATGCCGTGGCAACCAGTAATTAAGTCAACACTATATACCTGAACTCTTTGCAAGTTATAATAATTGTATCCTCATGGTGTATGTCTTGTTGGTCGCTCAAATAAATAAATAAATACCTTCCGAGCAACTGTAGACCGACATTCATTAACTACATTGACAGATTGATCATTTTATAAGGAAGTACCTATATATACCGTGTTACTGATATTTATTTTAAAAACTCTTTGTCTGAAATGTTTTAGTCAGAACGTTTTCTACCGAGAGATCATTAGGTCAATGTTACTCCAGACATAAAAGTCCCAGAGGAGTCATACGAATAGTTGGGGCATTAAGTATTCACAATTTTATCACTTTTCATCTGTTGTACATAGAATGCAGCATTGTATCCTATATATTTATATAATTTTCTAAAATAACACTTGTGTTTTAAAATTTGTCTCCAGTTCTAATTGACAAAGAAATAACAAAATCCCTATTTAGGTAGTTAGTTATGTTTCTACACTTCCTTCAGAACAATATAAATATTGGTAGCATCTAATATCTTTGAGAACAAAAAGAATATTTCAACAAAAAGTTCTAGTTAGAAAAATCTTGCGGTTGTGGAGTGCTGGGATATCACAGTAGAGCAACCCTGGGTGTCGACGCCGCGCCGCGCCGCCGCGTCGCCCTTGAGTCTGCGGAACCACTGCAGTGGACGCCCAGCCACTTACGCGTCTGATATCGATTGTTTTTTAGGCCTAGTATATGTTGAAGTCAAATCATGTAATCTAAGCATCACTACAATTAATAATCTTAAGAGTTACCCTATGTTTATGATTAAGAGATTTCGTGAGACTGGACCCACCGGCATGTTTGTGCCGGTAGTAGCTAACCTCGCTGCGGATATGTTAATATTAGGTTGTGAAGAGATTTCAATTTGTAGGTTACACGCAATTTATTTCCATAAGGCACGGTATAGGTAAATGTCTAGAAGTAGAGGATATTACTATTAATAGTATGAAATACTTGATAATATCGTCGTTTTGTAAATGTCACCCACATTTATCTCAAATCTATCGTCACGTGAAAAGGTAACAAACAGACAGACAAGCACGTTTCCACCTTTATGGTATTAACTGTGGCATTAGTATGATGCTATACTTTTGAAGTCGGTAAAAAGTGTGGGGTATCAAGAGAAAAGTTTCAGTCGATACCCACACATATCTGGCCATGGCAAGCATATTTAGTTTATTTTAACATAGTTATTTCTTGTGGGTTTTCCCGCGTAGGTCTCCAACTTCCGTTCATATGATAGTTCAGTAGATATTTATGAGGGTTGTATAATAGGCTCACTCATTATATTATTAAAATTGTATTGATTGCTCCGACTCTGCTGCCTTTGTCATAACACAACCACTAAATTGTGTTGTGTTTTAAATGACGGACTTTTAACACTGACTTTAACCATTCGCTAACAAAGTGGAGAGTTGTATCTGGCTTGCTTTAGTATACCTATTCGTAAATTACCTTTGCTAAAGTATACGCTTATATAGTCAACTGTGTATTCATATTTTAAATTAATTTATGTTGTATGGTAGTTTATAAATACTACATGCAGATATTTTAATTAAAAATGTAACATTTATTTAAAAGAGCAATACGCAAGTTCTTCGATCTTCTTGTTATAAATCTGAATTCTCTCTATCTCTTTCCAATAGAGTGGAAGAATAAAAAAAGACGATTCTATATTAAAAGTACTTAAAGTTATATTAATTTGAATAAAGTATTTTATTTATTACATTTCTAACCCTTTACGACTAACCCTGTCATGTGTTGATAGAATTTACTGCGTCAATTTGGTTTCTATGGCTTCAGTACACAGTTTCGTATTAGTGATGACTATCATGACTATCCAGTTAATTAGGATTGAACTTTATTGTATTAATATATGTTATAATAAATTGTAAACTGTAATGAATAAAATATGTTTTACATTTACACATTCAATATGAAATAATCAGAAGATAAGGCTAATAAAAGTAGAAATATAAAGCCAAGAAGAGGAAACTCCATAAATGTATAAAAATATTATATAATGTATTACAAATCAAATTACACCATTATAATGTTTTATTTGGGCCGCCCCTATGCGTGTGTTTGTGTTCATAAAGCTAAGCTAAATCTACAAATACTTAATCCTGCTTTTGTTATGGTATACTGCAGCCAATGTTGCTTCATTGTAGGAACAATATTTCAACCACTTATTTCACGATATAAATATAACACGACTCTTCCTTCACTGTGTAGATTACATAAAGAAAATGTGGTTAAGAATATATGTTATTTTTTGTTGCGTTCATATCTACGTGACATGAGTTATGGTTTCATGCGAGTTTCATTCGAATAGTACTCGAGAGGCTCTTATTTAATTACGATTTCTGACTTCAGACAATTATATTATGTTCCTCAGATATACATGTAGATTTATCGTATACTCGTTTATTTCGTCTCAAGGTTAGTTTCATTCAATAATGTTTGCAGATAAAACGGCTGATGTAATCAAGTGCTGAACATAAGTATTATTGACTAATATTATCTACTCTGTTTGATAGACAATCGCGAACCTAATAACTCCATTTATGTATTTTGAACTAGTGAACCACTCTGGCTTCACACAAGCCGTATATTATTTTATTATACCGTCAAACTTTCGTCAGGAATTATTCTGTTTATACATGAAAACCGTATGAAAATCTATTCAGTAGTTTTGAGATTATCCTGAATGTACGCATAGACACGGGGTCCTCTCTCACTTTGCTTTGTAAAATATATAAGTAAATAATATCGCGTAATAATAGACGGTGTCGGTGGTATAGCGGTTTAGCACAGCGCTTTATCTTCGATGGCCGCGGGTTTGATTCTTCGGTTTCCTTAAAGAGTACAAACATTTGTATTCATGAGTATGATTGTTTTTATTCGTCTGGTTGTATATAATTTATATCTATGCTAAGAAATAAGTATTTACATTAGTTGTCAAGTATCCATAGTACAAATGCCCTACTTAGTTTGGGACTAGATGGCGCTGTGTGAATTATCCATTTAGTTTTATTGGTTTGTTTGGGCTATATATCTATTGTGCTTGCCCTGCTATTACCCTATTACCATTATCATTAACGTCATGGTGTTATTAATTACAATAGTTTGTACTTTTCTTCGATGTTTAATATAAAACCACGATGATGACAAATTTACATTAAAGTAGGCTGTGGTACCTATGTATATATAATGAAATTCAATAGCACTGTACTGACGAGTTTATGAACATCAATAAGCGTAGGAAGAATTCGTATGTTATTAATTCGGTCACGTCATGGTGGCAAAATACTCCAGTGCCAGCCGCCTACTAAGTTATGAGAATATACACAACAAAAAACAAGATATAATATAAGTATAATAATATTAAGGGTTATTTATTTTTTATCTTTACAATTTGTGGCAGATGAACGGTATGATACTAATAATTGGACAAAGTCACACTATTTGTTTTTTCAGGAAAAAGATTATGAAACTCATTTTTTGACTTTCTATATCTTACAATTAACGACACACGCCTAGCACGGGTGCATTACAAATCTTTGAATTTCTCAGGAATTCTGTACTGTAATACGAAAGTATTACACACTTAAACTTATTCTTGAATTACTTTTTCTATTGGTGTAAACTGTGGTTTCGTATAGTTTAAAAGATCTAAGGCTGTTTGTTGGCTTTTGTTTAAAAAACTAGGTAAAAAACTGGTAAAGTAAAGCTTGTAGTCTAACTGCCATGCTTTCAGTGTGTATATAGCTCAATAAGGAAATACACTATCTATATGTTACGGTTTCTTTGAGCGGTTTTCTTTGTGGTTTACCGACTTAATATTAATTTATGAAAAAATGCATTTTTTCATAAGTGATTTATTTTTTATTCAATGAACATCTTTTCTACTATTATTATTATAGGGTATTAATTATATATATTAGTTACACTATATGTCATGTATGTACGCTGCTACAACTTGTGCAGATTATTTCCTTTTAGAAGTCAGAATTGTAAATAAATTAAGAAACAGAAATTACCATAATTTTAATAATAATTTGTCAAGCAAGAACATCAGTTGAAAATTTTAGTGATCCAGCTGATCAAGAAAAAGAGAATAAGAACATCTGTTGTATCTAAATTATTAAGTATAATTTACAAGTATGTTGGCTTATATTACAGTACATTGTCGCAGATGAATTATTTCAAATTATGTCTGTATTTGTCATTTATAAAAATTATCCAAAATGTTTATATGCTTCTATATTGTTTTATGGAATTTGTAGGGAGTTTAGAACAGAAATAGGTATATTTCCTGTGATTGTATATCTATTAGGTAATTACTTTTTTTCAATTACATATCAATTTGAGTAGGTACTGGTTTACGTGTTTAATATATATAATTTTTATAAAGAATTTAAACAGAAAAATGTCGCAAACTGGGTTGTAGTAGTTTATAGTTCATCTGTCAGGTAGTGTTAGGTATAGGAAGGTTTATTTGATAATCGAACAGCGTATAAGCAAGGCCCAAGGTGTGTCCAAGGGTCATAATTTAGGTAGGTTTATGTATAGGTAATGACCGGGGGTAAGCACGAGTGCCAAATGACAATGGTTTGTGGATACGTTACCGAATAAATTAGACATAGTATGTGATATTTGTTGTAGTGTTTCCATTTGTTATTTATTACAATAATATATAATACCAATGTCATTGTAAGTAATTGTAATCATTACTTAATCAAAACTAAAAGTAGTAGGTAGTTTTATTATTTGCTTACATACGTATTACACTTCCATGAAGACTCCCTTTCTATTATCAAGCCCGACGCATTATATTATAAGACAGTTGATAATATACTTAATTATATATATCTAGTAATAGACCGGTGTTGTTTTAATTCAGCTAACAACCCCCTAATGTATTCCGCATTGTAATTTAACAAGAAAGTTTGCGTGATAGTCAGGTGGCGTGTATTCAAGTTCTAAACTACTTTCTCACTATACTATATAAAATTAATTCATTATTACACATGAAAGTACGGTTAGTAACTTGGTAGCACTAATACATTTTTGTAGTTTTTGATAAAAATCTATCTTAATACTTGATCCCACAATCTACAGATACGATAAATAGAAAACATGCGATCTTTTCTGGCATACTTCTACTTCTACATTTATACAAATTAAACAATAAATGTGGATATTTGTTTATTTGGATGGGTTTCACTTAATCATGGTAAATGGATACTATACGGATTCGAATATTTATCTTAGGCCAAAAAAGTATGTGTTATAGGATACTATTTTCGTGAATATATGTAGGCACTACGAAACGAGTAGGCAAGACATGGTATCTTTTTCGTTACATTGATTTCACAGACACATAGGTACTATGATGGATGATAGGTACCACTACATAAGTAGGTACTTTATATATATTTATAATATGGAAGATACGTAGGTCAATTAAGACGACGCCGCGACGCATCGCAAATATTGACGTTAGTAATCTTAATTTTTCTTAGAAATGACAAACCATCGGTTCTGATATTTATGTATTTCTTTTTTCATATTTTTAACATAATTTTAATGATTCTAGTTACATTATTGATTAACTTTTGTAGCAGATAAAAAAATGTCAAGGGAAGGTTTTATAAAACATGATGGAACAAACACGGAATAATTAAAATGGAGTGATTTAAGACAAAAACTTTCCAGTACATTACACTAAGTACACACTTAAAAAGAGTAATTCAGATGCATATAATAACAAATAGTTTTTATTTTAAAGATAAACTGGTTTGGCGCATAAGACCCCAAACTCCAGCTCTGAAGTTATAATCAATACGAAGAGAGAAAATATTTAGAATGATGAGTATCAGGAGACAATCACAGCATTGAACTAACAAGAAATCACATTTGCTGGAACGAATGCCAAATTACTTGGAGCGCTACCAATCCACAAGTTCCATAATAAGTGTATAGCTATCTAGACATCTGTACTGAAAACGCGAAAATACATTATAAATTACAAAAAAACCAGAAATCTTCTGAGTAGGAAACTTTTTACTTTATTTGAAACTTGGTTAAAAATATTATAGTGGTACAATACGCATTAAAAAAATTCTGTAATTTTGTTCTTAATTATCTTTGTTGATCAGTTTTAAATAAGTTTTCCATATTGGGAGATAGAATAGAAAAATTACGTGTGTGTCATTATAATCTAACTCTAAAGCGTCTACCTGTAAATACATATTATATATATTATCCATTGTAGCGTATGTGCCTTTTTAAATACTTTCTGATAGGTATGATCATCCGCATTTTTAACTCTTGCTGTTCTAGATTCATTTATATTAGCTTTAATACTGACATCTGGTTTAAATGCATCATAATGAATCGTCCTTCTATCTGTTTAGCATTATTAATATGATAGATATGGGTTTAACTGACTATTACTTCAGTAAACAGGTTTATAAGCCTGGACAGTTTTTGATAACGTGGAGAAGGGGATTATTAATACTAGGCACTAGTGACCCCCATTGCAAACAGTTACTATGTCGGGTCAACCTCCACGCGGTGTCCCTTGAAAACCATCATGTTAATTCCTGTGGAATTAACCACGATAGGCTGACTGATCGGACCTCATGCTCATCTTATCATCGTTCACTGGTGACCCTCCAGTGTATACTGTTAGCGAAAACGAGTGCACCACTCCATAAAAAAATAATACTTTTATCTTTTACCTAAATTTACATTATCCATTATTCTCCCATTGTTGAGGCCGTTCTCGTAAGAGGAGGATGTATTCAACATTTGCCTAGTTTGTTAGACGGCTTTTAATACTTCATTATAACAATGAATACGTTGGGTATATCAAAGTCATTGCACATTGATAAAACACGTTATCAGTGCGCTAAAATGAGAATGAATCATAGATTATAAACAAAATATATCAGGCGACTAATTTTATCCAATCATTGAGTACTTAAATATTTACATGATCCCTCCATGTTGTTAAAAAAAATGTTAGGGGCGATTTTTCGCAGGATTTGTAAGCAAATTCTAGTGGGTGGGGAGGAATATAGTAAAGAAAACATAGGTCACGTATTTAATATATAGCACAGAATACTTGTGACTGCATATCGAAATACATATAATAAAATGCGTGGTACAAGGTATTTATAATAAGGCGTGGTAGGTATATAGATTACCTAGGTATTATTGTATCACGTTGTGGATAATGTGGAATTACATTGTTAATATTTTAGAAATAAAAAATCTATTAAACAGTGGACCATGACTAGAAAATTGACAATATATGTACGTATATTGAAAAACTATGTCTAGCGCGACGCCCCGCTTTGTCAGTAGCTGACAACCATCTTGTCTTGATATATTTTTTTGCGTTATGTATACATAACCTATCATTTATCTGTGATGTAATTACTTGCCTGTAAGCTTTAGAACCATTGTAGTGATAGGATATCAGGAAAATATTTATGTATTTTTATTTTCAGGTAGGTAGTGCTTCCTTCTTATAATGGGTACCTAAAATCGACATTCCTTACAATAATATATCACGACTAATATCCAAGATGGGCAAGTCGCAGGTAGTGTCATCTGTCGACATCGAGGGGAACGCAACACTTGAAAGTCCTTCGTCCGTTGGTTATTTGAATTCAATGTGGCAGGGAGTGAGCTTACCGGTGTCTCTCCGGATTACTATGGATTAATATTCGGTGTTTCCATTACCGAAAAGTCTATTAGAATTTCAAATTAGCAGTTTAGAAGTCAGGACCTTTGGGTCGAAGTGGGGCAGTAAATGATTAGGCCAGACGCTGTCAATCGATGATTATAATAAATTAGAACTGCGATGTCTGTCCAAACAGGCGACAATCAGTAACAGTTGTCAGAAGATTATAAAATTTATAAGATAAATACATATATGACGCATACTATGTGAACTTTGCTAGCTACTATTGTAGCCATTTACTTATAATGTAGCATAAGTACACTAACAGTGGAAGCCGTAATGAGGGAAGGTCAAACACAATACTCTACTTCCAATTAGAGGATTAACCGTATGTTAACTGACAAAGGCATAATGGTTACTAAAAGGAGTTACTTATTTTGCCATAATGCAGTACTTTTTCTTTGTTATCAAAAGTGAAATATACTAACTAAGGAACACATTTAAAACAGTTTAATATGGTATTATTGTTAAATCAAGAGCGATTCAGGGCGGACATGTCATATATTGCAATAATGAAAGGTATACCTTTTATCCGGCGAGCCCTGTCTGCGAACGCCGGCGTCCGTGGCGCTTTGCCCCCACAGGTGGAGTGTTGAGTACTAGGGTGTTAGAAGCGCCAAGGAGGGCTCCTGGCCGCTAGGGGCCGGCGTTGCTGCGCGTAGCGAGCGATGGGCGCGCGTGTGCCTTGGGGTCGATTTGCCGGCGGAGTGGTCGCCTGGCTGGTATGGTGACAGCCGGCGAGGGTGCGCGCGCCTGCACCACCACGCATGCGCCCCGTTCCACCGCAAGTAACTCAGGGATACGCAGCGTCACTACATGTGCTATACTGTGCATTTACATAAACAGAGGTGAGCAATGATATTCCAGCAATTATTTTTATGTACTTCAATTGTCTACATTTTTATTTAATAACAATGTAGACAATTGAAAAAGTTAAAAGTTAATAAGTATCTATAAAATATTGTCCGAGATATGGTACAACGTATCTACGCATTGGCTATTAATTACTTTGGTACTTATTTTTTGGATGTGTAATCAATTAAATATTTAAATTTTGAGGTGATATGTTTTTGTATTTCATAAAGTGGTGTTATTCATAACTCTACACAAAAGTTCAAAGGTTTTCTAAATACAATTTAAATATAGGGCGTAGCGTGTGGGGTGCCGAATCAGCTGTTCTGTGTAGGTTATCGTTAGGGTGTTATCGATTGGTGCCACTTTCTCCGCTGGGCGCGAAGTTCTTTGTTTTGGCGACGATCCAGTCATGGCGTCGACTCTGTTACTAAGCATATGTAGGCAGTAATGTGGGAGTATAATTAAGTTTTTTCGCATTTTATTAATTAACCTAAATATTTTTAGATTGTGGAAATAATAATGCTTATTTATTCATTATTCATATTTGTGATCGATTTTAAGGCCTTTTGAATAAGAGATCCCGTTACATCACAGGATGTCTGAAATACAAAGCAAGATATATGAATGAAATAAAGTAAAATATAGAATCGAAATAAAAAAGTAAATATACTGTTACTATTGTCGCAATGTTAGCAGATCCTGCCCCATCTCTGTCTTACAAGCGGTAAAAGTACGCACTCGGTTCCAGTGCCGTCGGTCGCCCTCTTTCTGTGTGGCTCCTAAAAACTGGAATCAATGCCAGTTTTAATCTTAACTTAATGATGCAGCATTAAAGGCCCGCACCAGAAAGAAAACTATTCACTAATAAATATCAATTGTATCTATACACAGAAACAATAATTGGTAATTTCTTGAATCGTCGATAAGCGTGTTTGTCAGTTATTTGCATATGAACAATGTTTGAAAACCACTGCTGTAAAGACAAGTTAATACATTCCAGACCTTGTAACCAAAAATTCCGATCGAGACTGTAAGAACCCGATATTGATGTTATGATTTAGCGTAAAGTTAAACCTGAAATTTTACTTTATCTTATACCTATATAAAATTCTCGTGTGACAATGTTAGTTACCATACTCCACAGAAACGGCTTGACCGAATTTTATGAATTTTTATATGCATATATTCAGTAGGTCTGAGAATCCTACCTATTTTTCATACACCTAAATAATAAGGATTTTTCACCCTTAACCTTTTTTGTATTTCTTGGATTTTTTATAATGTGACATTAAAATACACATACAACCCTAAATTTTCACCCTTCTACCATCAACCCCTATTTGTTATAGTGATTTTAATTTATATGGCAAAACAAAGTTTGCGGGGCCAGCTATGCATCAACATGCATAAAATTGTTGTATTGTTAGTACCTAACTAAAGCTTTAGGTGTAGACCACATTCAAACTCACGGCCTTCCGCTACCGTGTAATTTGTTATAAATTATTACATTTAGCTCAATGTAAGGTTACATGCAGTGCAGAGTGCAATTTGCCTGTCCAGTTTTTGTTTTATGTCTACTGCATACTGCCGAATTAGGTCAAGGACTATGCGATCTGCAGTGTATAATCCTAACACGAACTATGTTGGTGGCGCATAGGTACCTATATCATACGAGTAGATTAAAAATTCGAGGTGAAAATTAGTTGCATGCGCCATTGTTTGCTATCAGAGGTTGTTATAAACGTAAAGAATAACACAATTGAAAAAAAAATGGGAAGTATAAGTATGTAGGTACTTGCCTACAAATGAATAAATAAATGGCCATTTGCCACAGTTGCCACAGGCACTATTACATCAATTGGAAATTATAAGAACTATAAATAAGAATTTAATGCAATTAATCAGTTATTTGTATTGAGGATGAGGGATTTTTAGTAATTGGTGCCATTCTTTGTTATAGACCTCTTAGCCCACGCGGTTCCTCTGGAAATTTTAGTGAAAACTAACTCTCTATACGGAATTCACCACTTTGAATTAGTAGGCGAAATAATAGCTTAAACCGAGATGAAGCCTGCGGTACAACGTCTATAGCTCGAGTCGACGCTGCCGGAGGTGCGGTAGAATTCAATTGCGACCCCGTGACTCCGTCCATAGCAACTCGGAGGTACACCGTGCGTTTTTTAGTACGGTAAGAACACATTCCTCACCGGCACCTCACGATAGTCTTTTTTAGGAAAAAAGAAATGAATAGACGCTGTTAGCGTAGGTGAGTGCATAATTCCACAATCATGCATTAAAAAGTTTTTTTTATTGCAGGTGCAGTTAGTATTTCGTGGGCAAGATGATAGTGGGAAAAACGAGAAGTGTCAGAAATAGTTTATAACTTCGTAGTCGTAACTTCTTTTTGTGTACCTATTATTATCTGTTATTTGCATATGAAATCTATAGATGACTTTTCTACAACATATTAAAGGTTTGCATAATTTAAAATATTAACTAATAGTTACGGCAAATACAGTAGGTAAGTAGTAGGTAGTAATAATTAAGCACAATAATTTACGTGCTTATTGTTCGCCGAGCTTGTTTCAATCTAACTAGTCAGAGCGCGAGACTACCACAATGAAATTGATGATTTATCGATATTTTTTATCACTGGAGCTATAACCAGAAATTTAAATTGATAAATAATTTTTAGATGTAACGTAAATTTATGGTTATTGGCCTTTAAATTTGTATAGATAAATTAATTTATATGGCATATAGACTACGATACTATCTCCTAAAATCGAGAAATAAGAAAATCAGAAGAGAGACGTAAATACCTCGGACTGAAAAACCATTAGTGGTTGTTCAAAACAATAATTTACATAAGCTTAAACCTTCTTCACGTTTACGTAATTTTCCTTAGTACACCCTAGTAAGTACTTCATACTTCATACCATATGAGTACAAAAAAAAACAAGAATGTTAACTACGACATGTAAATGTCATAATGACAGACGACAGTGGCAAATGTGACATTAGTGATCAGTGACAGTCCTAATAAGTATTTGTTTATTGTATTTTTGATTGAATTTTGTGTTTTCATTTTCAATTTTTCAGTCTGAAATTAGGTTAATTTGTAATACGTTATTTAGATATTTTGTGAAGGCTAGCTACTAACGAGTATAATTAGGTTAAATTAGAACTTCATAATTTTTTAGCTATTTTTGTTTAGTAATTTCCTTCTGCAAATTTGTTATTTAAAATTTGGAATAAAATATTTAGTTTTATATTCCGAGATTAAATTTCTTACCAATATTACCTGCTTTTCACAGACCGCATCAAAAGATTAAGAATGGCAAGATTTCGGTTTGGAAGACAGCACGAAGGTTATCGCTTGATATCCAACGACGACAGCGGTTTCTCTGATGCCCAGTTTGAGGAACCTGTACCAAAAATTCCTTGGAAAGCCATTACATTAGCTGTATTCTTGTTTGTTATTGGCACAATTTTACTTATATCAGGTAGTTTAATAGTTTCAGGACATATAGACACTAAATATTCAGACCGATTATGGCCAATGATAGTTTTAGGTGCAATAATGTTCCTCCCTGGAGCATATCATATTAGAATAGCTTATTATGCTTATAAGGAATATCCAGGGTACAGCTTTACTGACATTCCCGAGTTTGAATAGATGTAGGTTAGTAGTTAATTTTGATTAACAATTTGAATAATGTAATTTTTATGAAATTAATTTTTACTGCACTATCAGTGGCAAGGTGTAGGAACATGATAACTTTAATTATAGGTTTTCTACTTTTGTCTCAAATGCTTCACATATAAATTCTAATTTTTATGCTTTAAAACAATGACAATGAATAAAACCTATCTCAAGTTCTTCCTGCCAACCATGGACATAAATATATCCTTAGATATGGAATTTTTATATGATATTAACATATTTGAAATTGCCTTATGTAATATAGAATGTCTGTTGTTTTTAGTGCTGAAGTACTAGACTAATGAACGATTGGATGTCAATCAATTTCCACCTACCATAGTTATATTTATTACATTTTTAGAGTATATGGGCAGATATTTGTATACTTTGTTTATTTTATCTGTATGCCAGAATGTATATTTGTTTTAATACAGGCAAACTTGCAATGGAAACAAGTACCATTGATTTTGCCATTTCAGAGTTAAGCCATCTAGCACCAAGCTAAAATATATTACTTGCATAAATCAATTAATTTAATATGTTCTTATTAAAAATATTTATTCATCAGTCCCTAACTGGTGTGTATGCTGATGCATAATTGTGTGTGCATCCACTTCCATAACTCATCTGATGATGAGTCATGGAAGTGGATGGAATATGAGTGAATGTAAGGATAAATGCCTATGGCATTTGATTCTTTTTATCTCTAAAAACTATTGATGTAAAGATATTGTTTTGTTACAATTTGTCTTATATATATCAGGAAATGTTTCCATAAATAATGCTGTTTCATTATATGTAAAAAGAATAAAGCAATTAAACATACATTTTCTAGTTTTACTTATTAATACTTAACATTTCTTTGATTTTATTTTATGTATAGGTATAAAAACAAAATATCGAATAATATTGAAGGATTCAATATGTATTTTTGTTGTTTGTTTAAAAACTAACTCAACTGCATCAATAGATAATTGAGGTGAACCTCCTTCTTTGAAGTTATTATTTCCATACTTGGAGTTAGAGATATAAGTTGACAGTTTTTTATGTTATTCATATATACTTAAGCAACCAATCCAATTATAGTAGACAATGATCGCGGATTAATCGGAAACAAAAAATATATATATACTTTATACTTTTAAGGTCTTGATGTCGAATCAAAATTGACATGAATTAATTAAAAATATGACATGTACGTTTTTGAAGTAGAAACGGTAAAACATTATTAATAGCTAATTTCAGATTAGCTGCATTTACTTTTTTTAGTAATAAACCCCTAAACACACAGACATCTTTTGTATTATATTGGTAGGATGATGATAGACCAAGTATCAACAGTAGTCAGTAACAGTCTTATATACAATAAGACTGATAAGGGTTGAACTTATTACATCATCAAGTGTAGGATGTTCTTAAACAAAAAGTATTTAGTTAGGCATAATTTAATGACAATGATCATAATTTTAATAAATAGATTGACAAAGTCACTTTACAACTTGTAGAGATTTAAAGAAAATCAAAACGATTCTCACTGATTAATTAATACTTCCATCCTATCTAAATACATTGCACATATTTATCTGTTAGCTCTCTTTCCTTTTTTAGTTTGTGTAAAGCTAGTCTGGGGCAGTGGCACAGAATGTCCTGTCTTTTTCAAATGTTCAAATAATTTGTTTTTCGATGGGAAGTCTGTTTGGCATACTGCACATCTAAGATTCATAGCTGTACTGGAATCTTCGGTTTCACTTGTTTTCGTTCGTAACGGTTTCCTTTCGACAAGCTTTTTTGGCTTAACATTTCTCTGCGTTTTCGGCAGTGCTGGCTTATCCTTTGGTAGTGCTACTTCTCCCAAGGCGTCGTCAGTAGGCGTTGTACTCGAAACTTCGTATAAATTTTCCGTTGAAGTCTGTGACTGGGATCCTTTCTTGAGATTAGCTTCCTTTTTAGCCTGTATCTGGCTTTTAAGCATATTGAATTTCTTAGCCTTTCTACTGCGAGATGGACCTTCTATTTCATTAAAACTCATCTCATCATGACTATCATTGCCTTCACTCTCAGGCATTGGTATAAATGATTTCTTCTTGTTTTTCTTCTTCTTTTGACTCTTAGGTAAAGCCTATAAATTGTAATAAAGTATCTTAAAATATTTTTAATTTGAAAAGCTTTGTAATAATAATAAATATTGTATAGGCACTATTAGAAACGGGCAAATGTATATCCCTGTCAGTTCTTAATATATGTGTTAGATATATTAAGAACTGATATGATAGTGTTAGACTTAATGCAATAAGTCACTTCAAACAAAAAAATAATTACGCGTTTTATCACATCTGCGTTACTAGTTTAGTAAAAACTGAAAGCTTACTTAAAGATATCTGTATGGTCCAACTTTATTGAGTCTAATGTGAAAAGGCCAAAGAAAGAAAATAAACCAACTTACCTGAATTTTGTCAGAATCATCACTTAATGTTTCTCCAATCTCATTATCTTCAATATCTGATGTAGAATTGCCTACTAGTTCTCTCTCATCCTCAGCTTGACCATTGATTTTTTCTTCCGCTGTTTCTTCTACATTTTTCACAGATTCATCTATTTCAGCATCATCTACATCATCATCTGATATATCTACATTATCATCAAATGTCATATTAGCAACATTTTCTTTGTGTTTCTTACTGTTCTCATGATTTTCAAACGATTTGACATTTTTAAACAATTTGCTGCAAGCTGAGCAATATAAGTTTCTCATAGCTTGTTTAGATTTTGAGGAAGATTTTGCTGTTGTCCTTGATACTTCACTTGCCTGAAATTTTAGTAATGAATGAATTTTTACTTTATTTCATTGTCATTTCTTAAATGTATGTAGAAAAAATATAAGGAATCATTTCCCTCCTATGTACTTAAAAAAATCCCTGACAGCTAGGCTCATAAATGTTGCATATAAATCATAAACATGTTCAATAAGACATGGACATAGGATGAACTTGTATATTATATTCAGAGTATAGTTAATAACTGTAAATTAATATTAAATATATTAATTTGTTAATTTTAGTATATATATAATATTAATGTAATTACTGAATTTAATTTCTTAGCAGTTTCACAATTATAGTTGTATATTAATTGAATAAATAAAAAAATAAACAGACATCAAGCTATAAAAAAATATAAGAATCATAATCGAATAAAACATAATAACCTCTTCAGTCTTGGAACTCTCTTCATTGCTGCTCTCCATACCACCCTCACTAATAGTGTCATCATCTGATGACAGTCCAAATTCTTCTGCCAACAATGATTCAATTTCACTCAATTTCTTTTGATAATCCTCACTTTGTAAGAATGAGCTTTCACCTTCCTTTTTCTTTGCTTCTTCTATTTCTTTCTGTCTTTGTAAGATTCTCTCCCTTCTTACTTGTTCTGCCTATAATATAAATATTTTTCTGTTTTATAAATACAAAATTACATAAAAATAATTTTATTTTGCAATAGTTAATAAATAATAATAATAATCTCAGGGCAATTAACACTGCGCCATCTAGTCCCAATTTAAGCTAGCTAAAGTTTCTGTTATGGGTACTAGACAACCAAATGTGTTTTCTATGTGTAAAATTTTTTGTAAATACATACATATTATACATAGAAAACACCCAGACCGATACAAACAATCATAGTCATGAATACATTGTGTCTTACGATGGATCGAACCTGAGACCATTGGAAGTAAAGTCGTGAGCTAAATTGCCAGACCACAGAGGCCATCAATATATATTACCTTTTTCTTATTTTCCTCTGCTTTCTCTTGTAACAACTTAGTGTGTTCAATCACTCTCTTGTCTTTCCTACGAACAAAACTAACAAGTCTTCTGATCTCTTCATTTCTTTCCTTGCGAGCTTTCTGTCGTATTTTATTGTTTTCTTTCTCCATTAGTTTTATAACTCTTCGATTATCACCTTGTTGAATTTCATATTGATCTAGCCACACATAACCTTTGAAACATAAAAAATATAATATAATTTGGGTATACATAGTTCATTAATATATACTTGGTAGAAGGTTTTATGCCTGTTGTAAATTGCATTAAATATATTTTAAATTCTGTTACATAAAACAATACAAATTACTTAAAATAGACATTCCAAAAATATAACATTTAAATAAAAAAAAAAAAATAATAACTATTGAAGATTATACAAGAAAACCTACACGCACAACGGCCCGAATGAGAGGCCAATTGCGGAAAATGGAGTCCAACCGACATTATACAAGAAAATAAACATCATATTGTAACAAAGACATTGCTTACTTTTATTAGTAGAAAATGCCATCCAATATGCATAGAACTCATGCACATCTTCATAAGGTGTGGTGGAATTACCAAATTTGGGTATTTGGGTAACATCTTCAGGATCATCAAGAAAATCTGTTTCTTCAGAAATCAATTTGGAGAATACCTGTAAATTAGATTAATTGAAATAATGTACATAAATTTACTGTTTGATAATTACAAAGGTAAATATTTTTCATGCATTTGTGAAAATTTTGTTGTAATTAAATACCTACTTATACATATTTATTATGATTTATTATAATGAATTTGAAATAAGGAAATCAACAGCAACGTAATGTCTTTTAAATTATAACAAATAATTGAAATTACTGTATATATTTTTATGAAAATGATTTAATTTTGTTATTTGGTAAGAAATTAGAATATTTTTTTTATATAATTGTTATATATACTAAAATAAAAAAGATACCTATTGATCAATTTTAGAACAGAACTAGAAAAGAAGCATATATTTTTAATGTACCTCTGCATACACTCCATAGAACCCATTGGGGTCATCTCCAAAACCTTTGTAGCAGGACGGACTGAAGTATGGATATACATCAAGGCTGTCATCATTATATGATGAGCCTGCACCACGTAATAGCTGCTCTCTGTGATTGTCATACCTGTCATAAATATATATTAATATATATGTTACAGTAGCAACTTGCCATGCTTGGTATATTTAAATATATTATATTAATTTGACAACTTTGAGAATTTTTCATAAGATGTCGTCATCGATGCCTATTGCTTTGCTCAAGTGATTCTTTAGATGAACATCTTTACTAAATCTATTAAGTATTTTTTTAATGTCACATTACAAAATATCAAATCATTCCTCTTATAATAGACATTAGTAAATACATATAGATTCATACAATTGCTAATAATGTGAAATAGTGACTCTTTCATTGGCTTACTGCAGCTGTAGATAGGCCAAATGTATTTCAGAAACTTGTAGAGAGATTTTGTTATTATACCTCTCACACCTACTTCCGACTGCCTATATAGCCATTTTTAGTTAGTTAATTTATCAGTTTGTAATACTTATATCTTTTTATTGTCTTTATGTATATTTGTTTCCCATGGTACAATGAGTTCTATCAGTATTATATGTTACGATTTTTTAGAGAATAGGAAAATATCCCAATACATAGTACTGAGATGAGATGGGTTTGTTTTTGGAACTTACAGTTGAGCCTTCTTATATAAAGTAAACTTGTATTTTGTTTGCAGTCCATCTTTTTAGGGTTTTAGCTACTGAAAGGTTTACAAATTCACTTCCACTATAATTTGAAGATCATGGCAATATGAGTAATCAGCCCAAATGAGGAGTTACTTGCAGTTTAAAAAAAAATGTTTTTGGGCGACTAATCAACTAATAGTTATCTATTGTTGAGATGAGTAATACTTATTATACCATGCTGTCATTACTATAAAGATATATTCATAGCGAAATTTTCAAATAAAACGATATGGATTTTTTATGGAAATACTTACTAGGATCACATAGTTACATCACATTGACCTCAATAGTAAAATTTATTAAACAGGCAATTGATTAGTGTTGGAATTCTTTATTTTCATCATAATCTGAATTTATACTACTTATATTGTACTTTTTGGCATGGTACCATCGCAGAAATTGAATATTTATCCATTTTGTTAAAGCTGATAAAAATTAAAAAGAAAAAATAGTCTACCATTACTGAATATGGTATATTGATAGTTTCGTGTGGCACTCATCATACTCTAGAAGTCTAGAAAAATAAAGATATTAGGATGGTTTAGATGGATTAGAAAGACAGACATATGAATGTCTGTCTTTATGCTAAGTGAGCATAAATTCTTACCAAGCTCTCTCCTGAGGGTCAGAGAGTACTTCATAGGCGTTCTGAACTAGTTGAAACTGTTCTTTCGCCTCTTGTATGTTGTCTAAGTTTTTGTCCGGATGCCACTGCAATGCTAGGCGACGATATGCCTTCTTTATCTCGGAAGCACTTGCTTCTTTCGGTAAACTCAATACTTCGTAGTGGCACTTCATTCTAAGACATTCTATGTAAACTTTCACTATATTTCACAATGTTCACAGCCTGTTTGTTCTCTTTTTAATAATATATTAATATAATATAACCTGGATTTGATCAATATTTTTCACATACTCAGCACTATAATAAACAAAGAATATTTAATTTACAAGCTATGAGAATTAATAAAGGAACTGTAATATCATTATGGCAAAAGTTAAAACTGAAAATTATTTATCAGTATATTTTGAAGATTCTAGCGGAAAATGCACGACGTCTGTTCATGCTTCTTTATTTTTTACATTTTCGTTCAATCGGTTCAACTCGGTTATTCGGTTTTGGCCATAGAGTTTTATTTCTTTCAACAATAACCAGTATTTACGGTTTTGGCGCATTGAACTTTCGCCATCTCAGTGTGGTCATATTTAAATTATATTCCGCTAATTTAATGCTAACATTTAATGATCAGGTCACATTATCTAGTGATAAAATCGTGTTAAATATAATAAGGATATATTTACTATCTAAATTGCTAAAATTTGCTAATACCTAAATAACAGTTCCTGACATGCTAAATTAGCTTTATTGTTTTTCGATTTTATTGATCTAATAAGTCCACAACTGTCATGAAGGTACTACAGAAATTTTATAATTTAACAAAAATCATTATACATATACAATTGAAATCAAAGTCGTAACTCGGGCAAGGTATACCTATGTATTACTCAGGCCTGACTTATTAAACACTATTTAAAAAATAAGACAGGTAATAATAATATTAATATTTCTTGTAAAAAAGTTTCGTTATAAGTAGTTCTCGGTAATTTAAAGTTCATAAATGTGCACCTACTTACGTAGCTTATTAAAGTTATAAAAAATAAGACTCAATACATTATACATTGAAATATATATTTGAAATGTCAATAGAGTTATAATAATAAAATTAGACTAATGTATATAATCAAAAATATTAAAGTACAATGCATACAAGTTTCAAAATACAATATTTCCCTTTTATATTGAATGCATAGTTACCTGGTAGGTAATAGATACCTAACCAGTAGGATCTTTGTTTACTACCTTGGTACCAATCTAAAATTAATCAGGGTAGGTATGTTTGCGCTTATGATCTGAAGACTGCACGGGTTGCATGGGCACTTGGTTCTTACACTTCCAGTTTGGATTGTAAAAATCCTCTTGTTGCTGTGAAATGTAATAATAATACATACTGATATGGTAACTAAGATAGTTACCATATAAGTATGTTCAATATTTATGAATAACAATATATAGGTACATTGGCAGATAATGCAGACGTTGAGAGATTGTAGTAGTGAACGGTAGACTGTATCTACTAGTATAACAGCTTTCTTTTTGGGTGACACAGGTAATTTATAAAAAAGGTAGATTCTATAATATAAAATAAGTCACAAATTGTTTATGTTTAATATATTTAATTAACATTAAAATAGGATCAATGGTATCTATAAATTAGATATAAAGTAATTAAAATTACACAACACAAACAATCCTTAAGAAGAAACAGTTTCTTGCCGTTATAAAATCATTTAGTAGAGTCCTCCTGAAGATTTTTGAATATAATTTCCTGGTGACAATTTATTGTAACAATTTTAATGTAATACACAAAAAGACAATAAATTATGATTAAGATGATATATCCTGTGCCGACTCTAAATTATGTGACAAAGCAAGGCAATTATGTTTTTTTTCTGTAATTTTGTATTGAAGTGCAAATCCAAAGCTGGTATAAAAATTATTAATCCGTAACTCTATTTTGTTGTTTAACACTTAATGTGTAATATATAATAGATACTTTACTTGGAAATACATAAAATTCAATGAGGATTATCGTCATCTTTCAATTAATTGACCGTGTAGATTGTTCGAAGCAATAAATTATATGGCGATATATACATACCTTAGTAGACATTAGATACCTATATGCAATAAAATTGATATAAAAATTAATAAACAATTTCTATTTAATAAGTAATATAGGTACTTAATAAAAAAATGAGAAACTTACTTTAAATTGTTAAAGTTTGTCAAAAATTGTATTATGGCTATACCTATTGAACAAAATATTTCCTTTTTAACATCGATACACAAGGAGAGAAACGTCTTAGTACGTCTTCAATTTATTATGAAATCTAATAAAAACATTAAAATATAATTGTAATTAATATGCACACAGAAACACAGACGATAAAATGTAATTCATTATATACCTAATACAATAAGAAATGTTACGCATTATCAAAATAAGCACATCTAAAAGCATGTACAAAATACATGCTTACCACCTCATTATCGTCATTAAGGTACTGGTGAGAACTTGGTGGCGCTGGGACTCGAGAGGATGATGCTGGGGTCGGGGACTGTTTGGGTTCCACTTGGGGCTCGGACCATTCCTCGTATAGGTCTGTCCGTGGCCCCACTTCACTCTCTAGACAGGTACGGCAATTTTCTATTATCCATTTCTGCTCAAGAACAGATGGTGACCTGGGTGCCATTAATATTTTAACAATATATCTACTATATCAATCAGTCCTATATTACAGTATACTAAATCAGTTTGGTCTTTCATATAACGATAATAACTTTTGTAAACTATTTCCAATGATATATATAGTTATTTCAATAGTGATGTTTAATTATCAGTAATAATCAATTAATAGTAAATGAGAATATTTAAAAATGTAGGTGGGTAAAATGAAATGCAAAAATCATAGGTTCTTTTATTATGCATTAGGACAATTTTTTTATATTTATAAAAATTGTAATGGTTCGTACTTACTACACCTGTAAGCAATATACCTATATAGTTTAAGAAAATGTAATTAGTTAAATTTAATATGTACTACGTTATACAAAATATCTAGTTATGCTATGCTATTATAAGCACTAAAAATATTTTTTTATACAAAGAAACTATTTTAAATGTAGTATGCCTAGTATTAGACTATCAAAATTATTATGAAGTGATAAATTTTATATTTTTTACAATAATTATGTGATGTAAAGTTTGCAGGGTAATTCTTAAAGGGAAGAGGGGGGATTAGTACAAATGGAACCTAGTAAACCAATAGTTAACAATGAGCCTGTTTCTCACGAACACCCTTATAAATCGCGTTGGTTATTTTTTGTGAATCTACCACGATGGTTTAATGAGCCTGAAATCAGGTCAGATTTCATGCTCATTCTATAATCTACAATGGTGTCTCGCTAGCACATATCTACTGTTAGCACAGTAAAGTGCACAATTCCATTATCATTCATTAAAAAAACTGAGTACATGTTTGCGATATAAAAAGTGCTATAGAACAGTATTAGATTACAAACAGAGGCGTGGTGGAAGGGTGAAGGCAATCGGAAAGCCAATTAACACGGCAATTACGGGGAGTTTTGACGGCCCACTAATTAAATCCACTCGGGCAATGAATGTACTGTTTTATGGGCATGAGATTTTTGTGGTATTTATTTATGTTAGCAGGTATTATTCCCAGATATCTTTTAAATATTTACAAGTCATATATCAATATTTACAGATGCATTACAAATCTTTGAATTTTTCGACTTGTTCTATATTATAACAGGCATGTATTATACATATAAACAATTCTCTTGAATCACTCTATGGGTGCATTAAAAGCCGTTGCGTAATTTAAAAGATATAAGCGAACAGATAGCGGTGGCCACTTTGTTTTATACTATATAAAAAATTTCTTCATCCTACAATAATTATGTTGTATCAAGGTTGGATTCAGATTTATTCTAGTTTTCACGTTTTGAATTTTTGAATTTTGAAATAATTGTTTGCAAGATTACATTTATCTGTGCAATTTTCATATCAGATTTTAAGACATTAAAATTTTTGCTAATACCTATTTTTTAATTTAATTGTAATGGACAAAAGATGACAACGCCGCTGAGAGTTAGTTTACCACTAATCCTCATCAAAATCATATAAAAGCACAGCACAGCATATTCAGTAACTTCACTGCTTTTCTCATGTTGAATCTGGATATCAGCTTACAAAGCAAGCTGCTTAGCAACTGGAATATGTGAGATTGAGGTATCAATGCAGTTGATTTTTTAAGTAATTATTAAATTTATTGTTTTACTAGTTGACTCCGTGAACTCCGTTACGCCTTAAAATTAAATTGACATATTTAATTTTTAAGGGTTTTTGAAGTTTAGTTATGCAATAAATTTCTGAACGCAGGGTGCGTTTGACAGGTATCAGCAGTTCGTATGGGAAAATAAAATTGTTGTCTTTACTATTTTACCCTTAATATTTTATCTCCGTTTAAAACTTCCCTGGAATTCCACGAATATTTTAAGACTAAAATTAGCCAAATGGATTCATACGTTCTGCAGTTTTAGCGAGACTAACAAACAGCAATTCATTTTTATATTTATATTTTGAAGATGTCAACTTAGAATACAGTTAATAATTTTATTATTAACTCTATTCTAACCCCTAACAACAATATAAACATACCTAACTTTGGATTTACATTTGGTTGACCTAATAAATCAAAATAAGTAGGATAGGAACCTATAAACACGTCGTCTTTCTACTAGCATTAATAATTCCGTAGTTTCGCCAACTAGGCTGACAGGTCACCGTGATGTACAAGGAAGACCTTGCTAAAATATTCAGCAACCTTTGAATAAGCAATTAATTTGTAATCTCTATTAGTTACATTATTCATTTAAATATTATGATAACAAGAAAGTTTTTAACGATTTAATTTGAAATGTAATACAAATAATCGTGTAATCCAATAATAATCACATTTAGTATGTTTTAACATATTTTATTCTAAGGAATAAGAAGGATTGTTAGTAACGTGGACTGCGGACCTCATTGCTAGCAATGTTTCACATCAGGTTTACCTCAGAAATAGAAATAGAAAATCATTTATTCCAATAAACTTACATTGAAGCACTTTTGAATTGTCATTACATTTTTTTAATCTACCGCTCATTCGGAAAGCTGTCTCATCACAAAAAGAATGAGCAAGAAACTTGCGTGTTGCTCTTTTAAATAATTTTATTATTACTTTACATTTTTAAGTTTAAGTGTGTGAATACAAACCACAAATTAGCACTAATTCAATCACGTCCTAATCCTAATCCTCTACGTGGTTCTCCAGGAAACCATCAATAATACTACTTTTATTTTAGTTTTTCTATTCTAGTAATGTATAGGTTAGATGGTAACTTAAAACTGTAATTTACCTGACAATAGCAGTAATTTCATCAGCTTTGTAGATTGTTTTAGTTTTGGGATCGTAAAAACCGTCTCCTGTATCATAATATCCTGGTGGTATCTTCCTAGTAGGCTGATCAGCGGTCAAATAAGACTGACCGGCCGGTTGTAACCCTCTCTCATATTCTATTGTAAACCTGTAATGATATTGATAAATAAATAAACACCGAACAGAAGAAAGTATTTTGTGAATCATATAAATTTTGGCCAGGTGCCAAATCGCGTCGTACGCAGTACCTTCGTATCTTCGTTATTATATTTATGCATCTTATATTATATTATTTAAAAAATATATGATATATACGAACCTATACATAAGCAATAGGTATGTATTTCTAACTAATTCTGCACAGCACTGAAATAAAAATGTCTTATTGCTGATCCATACTAATATTACAAATCCAAGTGTATCTGTTTGTTTCATATCTTTTCAAGACTAAACAGCTGAACGGATCGCAATGAAATTAGCAATGAATATACATTGTATCCTGAGTATGCACATAGGTTATCATTTATCAAAACAACAGACGAAGTCGTTGGTATTAGCTAGTTCATGGTATAATGTATTTTTTGTATAAATCATCTTTTTACAGGTACGACTTTAGATCAGATTATGTTGCTGACTAAAACTTCCAGATCGTACTTAAGTAATACAAACGGGCAAAAAGAACGATTAGTGGGGCGGCAAGGAAATTTGCTAAATGTTTTGTGGGGCGTAACAATTCATACCTGTCTATTTTTCGCGAACAAGCAGAATAGCGAGTAATTCTTGAGGAAGCCGCGTTTACCTTACAAATGAATGTTTAGCGAGAAAAAGTGGTGATTTAACAGCATCTCTCCTCATATTTCTGCACCTGTGTTCGGTCTTTGTTTAGGGTCGTTTAGATATTAGGTGTATATATAATATTAAACAATACAGAATACATAGCATTTTATGTAATACCATGCGCATAAGGTGGAAAAGCTCTAAGATGAGTGTTTAATATTTTTTGTTCTAATATACGAAAAGATATATATATATATATATATATATATTAATATACGTAGGTATATTATTTATTATTTTAAACTAAGAATTCACATGGTTTTTCTTATACACTTTCATATCAAGAAAACGTGTGTAATACTTATTAAACAATAGATACGTCTTTGCATTTCCTAAGTTACTATTTCAGTCATAAACAACTATTTCATTTTAAGTAAGAATATTGTCATCGCATTTCTTGTTATAGGTGGATAAGCTCATCACGTATTTTATTTACAGTCCTAATATATACAAGAGAATATTATGGGTACTTGGTATTTCAAGGAAAAAAAGTAATATCCATTAGTTATATTATGTTTGCGTATTCAAGCGTTTTGTTTATTTTATTCAAATTATATTGTTATTTAAACAATCCTTCAGTTTCGAAAAGTAATGAAACATACAAAAGATTTTATGTCTGTAAGCTTATTACAAGGTATCTATCTATACATATCACAATAAAACGCCTCTAATCCGGTCAACTTAAGATTTTTATTTTATGAATAGACAGTACTTTGAACATATAATAAGATTAATATAGGACAAAAGAGGACATACTGCGTCGACCCCATATAATAGGATAAAGGCAAGGCCATGAAGATGATACTGTAACCTATACGATATTTAAGATCACAATATATCTATGTTGGAAAAATATTTAATTTTATCATGTGTTTTTATTTTCAGCTTTCCCTTGAAATATTATATGTATATTGAATATGTTTTTTCACAATACTGAGACATTAATAATATTTATTGTCTATGGTAATTATATAAGCGATTTACTCTAAACAAATGAATACCATATCCTCTCATCCGTACAAGCATTTACTTCATCATCACCAAATATCATAGGATAGAAAAAATAGGGCACGGTAATATGAAGCACACATAAATATGTACATATATATTTTGAAAGCGGTACCACCGGACCCCTGTAATATATAAGGTTGTAAGGTTGACTTTATTAAAATTTCATGCAGTACTACTGTCGTACAATACAATACCTATACAGTACCTCTATGCCGAGGGTTCGCTATTACGTATTCATAATTAGAGTTCGGTGGCAACGTAAGTGCCTATTTATGAAATGTTCATTACGTTGCTTACCATTCCAATTATGTATGAGCCCTAATTGATGTAATTTCTGCTTAGAATCTTATTAAAAAATGACTAAAAGTAACAGGCAGGTATTATATTGTAGAGAAAGGGTTGTTAGTAATAGTTAGCTTTAGCAATTGGCCATAATGTAATTATTATTATCATAATTTTTTTTTTATAGCACTGAGTACAAATAAGCCTGCGGTTTCTGGTGGTAAGTGATAACAGCCGCCCATGAGGATGCTCATGGCACCACCAGGGGAATTGCTAATGCGTTGCCGGCCTTTTAAGAAGGAATAAGATCTTTTCTTGAAAGTTTCAATATCGTATCGATTCAGAATACTATAGCTGGAAGCAATTTTTATTTTTTAATTTATTTACACAATTTTGTAATAATTATATATTAAGTACTAGTAATATTGTAAATAATTATTATCAGCTATTACCAATTTACGTTTGAAACGACCTCTTCATGTTATTAAAATCCGCTTAGCCGTTTAATCGTGAAAAGTGACTATCACATTTATAATATTAGTACATATGTGTATTGATTTGAACTTTGAAATTATAATAAAAAATTAAAGTTTTGCTATTAAAAATTAGGGGTTGATATTAGTACGGTGAAAATTTAGGGTTATATGTATTTATAAATGTAGAATTATAGAACATTAAAATAAAAAAATAGTTCCAAAAATAAACAAAATATTTTTTTGTGTAGACCACCCCTATTCACTTAGGATTATAAAAAATAGACAACAACCTATTTTAAGATCTAGCGCATATACATATAAAATTTCATTAAAATCAGTTAAGTCGTAAGAGAAGTATCGCAACTCACACAATGTGACACGAGATTTTCATATAAAGATTAGATTGTAAAACTCTGTATATTTGAATAATATATATATCAAAAGCACGCGGCAATGAAGTTGTACGAAATAGGTACGAGTAGGTACAATAATAATTCGGCTTGCAGTACGAAGCTGACATTAGTCCGTTACTGTATTTTAATCTCATTTCAAATTCAATTCCGGGAACGGTCAGCCACCGTTATTACCGGTAGGTCCTTTTGGGAACAGATTTTAACTAAAATAATGCAAAGCGGTAGGGTTGTACCAATGTTTTTCTTTAATTTATTGTCATGTTTTTTTTTCTTTTAGGAATGAGATTGGGTGCTTGTGTTCAGTGTTGGATGAAAGTAGCTTTTAAACCACATATCTAATATATATTAGCCTACCTATTAATAATGTAAGGATATATCGCTGATTAAATGCCAAAGGGACACATGACGAAAACGGAAAATATTACAGGAGAGCTCATGAAAATTTTCACTGTTATATATTTACTTTTTTTTACAAATCTATAAGTGTTATATCTATATGTTAGCTCTAGAATCATGAGTGTCTTTTTTTAATATATAAATTATAACGATTTAGATATCATTTAAAAAAAATAGTTTCAGTTTTTTTTGCGATGTTTTTGTGTTTTGGCATTTAATCAGCGATATGTGGCTTCAAAAGCTACATATTATCTACGTATTTACTAGTGATGTTTTTGTGTGACAGCCTACGTCGTTCGCCATGTAACTTAATATCAATTTCAATCAAGTCTGTCCAGTCATTTACTCATGCAAAATAATGCAATAACAATAAGATAGACTAACATACACACTTGTACATATAGAATATTACTATGGATTATCTATGACTACATATTCTGTGAAAAATTTATTCTAATTACTCTAGCCATTTTTACAAGAAACCTTAACTCACGTACAGATAAATGGACAAACAGTGAGTCTTGCCTCGCCTTTATTTTTTTAGTCTATTAAATGTAAAAAAATATGTATTAACATGTCAACCCTACCTACTGTACTGGTTTCATTTAGAAGTACCAGCAAAGTCAAGAGTACAAAAATATGCTCTTATTTACAGAGGACACGATTCCGGTTGTAAAATAATGTTGTACAAATTATAGTCATTAAGGCATTTAGGGTTCCGTCTGGTTAACTACTCACGATCAAGATTAAGTTGAAAGTTTCTCTTAGAAAAATGTTCTTCGAAATGAACTATATTCCAGTATTATATGGATGACAAAGAATTTGTTTCAAACAAATATTACAATATGGTTTTCATATGATTATTTCAGGCATTAACAGTTTTCATTACGTAATTCACTATTGACCATACGCGGTTGAGATACACTTAATTGGTGTGTTTGTGTTGAATTAAAATGCTATCAATTCATTTATTTACTAATTTCACTTACCAAAGTAGATTTTATAAAAAGTTATCTGCATGTATCTCTGTCTACCTTTTTCAGTCGCTAATCAGTTTGCTTTGAAATTGCAAGATAAAAGTCATCTTAGTTCTCCTGAATAGTAGAACAATAAGTGTATCCCGAGCGTCACATGACAACAAGATATTCATAGCGCTGATCAAATATAAATATATATAGATCAATATATATATATATATATATATATATATATATATATATATATATATATATGTAAGGTGACGGATACCATTAACTTACCTGACGGTTGTCGGCTATTTCAACGACGAAAAATATAATACATAATTACTAAGTACATTATATTTAGTTAATAAATAATAAAGATTTAATATTTTAGATTGTCTAAAATATTTAAATGATTTAGAAGTATAAGAATATTATTAAGTAAGTTTATTTTGTACGGAACTCTTAATGTTTGAGTTTTATTTGAACTTTTTATTTATACTTGTCTTACACAGATTTTTTAGCCTACTAAATGTTTTAAATCTTGACAGATTTATTTATTTATGAACTCTATTACGCGAGATGTACATATATTACACAGTTGAATGACTTTATATTATGATAAGCAAGTTGACGATCGAATACATTTTTTTCCAGATGGCATTACAAACTCGCGGAAGGACATACAGAGCGGCTGAGGCTCAACCTCCGCGTGAAGGATAAAAAAATTAAACTATTAAGTGTTACTGTATGACTTTACCTTCTATCAGGCATTTGACAGTATTTCCAGTCTGTATCACTATATTGGAGGCCATCTGCAAATATGAGCGTCCTCTCCACCATTTCTCCTTTGTACCATTTGCCTTTCAAAATGACTCCACTTGGGTACCGTAGTTCCCCAACGCCGTGGAACATACCGTCGCTGAATTCCCCTTCATATATGACACCTTAAAAGAAACAAATGAATGAAAACTGGTATATATGTATAGGCTATATTTGTAAAGAAATGGTCGAATATAAACAACTCAGTTTGACAAAAAAATATAAAAAAAAAATGTTTCTGCCGTAGGAGGAATCAAACCTGGGATGAATTTTGTTTTTTATTTTAAATGCGCTTAATTTAAACTCTAACATGTAGCTACGATTTATTCTTATGATTAGGATATTGAATATTGTGCAGTGTTGGATACATGTAACCTCTATGTACCTATATAGTTGCTTGAGATGTCTATTCATATAACTAATCCATCACACTCGATTAGGTAATCTAGTAGCCTAGAGCTAGTAATTAGAAATTTTGTGTCTATGGACGTAACAGATTCGGGTATATAAAACCACATTCAGCGAGTAGTGTAATAAGTACATATGTTTGCTACTTATACCTACACTTAATAATTTCCAACTCAATCGATCTGCATATAAATAAAGGAAATTTATAATAAAGAAAAGTATAGAATTTTATGGTATCACCGATACATATTCGTTTTATATCAAAGAAAAAGTATTTTATTACACTTGGGAGAAGAGAAGAAAGGCTGGTAGATCGCATCGACAGGTTCAGTCGTAATGGGTATCTGAGCCTTAATCTCTCTAAGGACTGAAAGATTTTGTAACAAATCAATTCATTATTATTATTTCAACTTAATCGTTATCGACTTCTGAACATTTACATAATTACAACTTCAATGTAACAATAGGAATGTAGGATTCTTTAAAAATTACTCCAATGAAAAATAATTATCATACAAATTATTTATACTCATGTAAATATATTATGGTGTGGAAAGTTATAGCATTACTATAATAATGGATCTCACATTATTAAAATAAAGCATACTTTATAGGACTTTAGCTTTAAAAATGATTATACATAAACCCTTTATATATTGTGACTTTATTCGAATCAATAGGAAATTAATTATAATTTGTATAGTAATATTCTATTCAATCCAAATATTAGAAAGTTTCGACGAATATGTAACCAAACAAACATATTTCATACAAAAGAAACATAATCTAACCGTTAGGAAACGTATATATTCCCACTCCGCTCATTCCCAATACGTCCCAAGTGCCTTCGTATTGTGATCCAGTGGGAAACTGCTTGATCGACCGTGGGACCCGAGGTATGTCCACTGACACTGTTCTGGCAACAAGAACATAATTTGTGATTTACGACTTTAATACTATGCCTCACGAAATCAAATAACGTGATATTTATAGATATAGGTCAAGTTTATGGATGGTTGGATTTTATATTTTTTTTAAATTACGGTAATTTTATGTGTTGTTAGAAAAGGTGTCTTGTAACTGTACAGAAGCAAAGTACTAGATCGTTTACGTTTACCTCCTTGATTAATTAAGTGGATACTTTATCTATTTTTCTATTGTAATTATTTATAAATTAATATTATTAATATTATAAATGCGAAAATTTGTAAGTATCGATTTTTCAGGCATAACTCCTGAACGGATTTTAATGAAACTTTACAGTAATATAGCTTATGCATCAAAATAAGACAGGCTATATATTTTTTATTGAAAATAAAGAAATTTAACGGGCACCGCTTGTAATATTATAAACGCGAAAGTTTGTGAGTATGGATGGATCTTTGTTCACGCAAAATCTACTGAACGAATTTTGATGAAACTTTACAGTAATATAGCTTATATATCAGAATAATATATAGGCTATAAATTACGTATTGTAATAGGAAATATTTACACTTCTAATGCACTTATTACCGAGTTAGAAGTCCTTATTTTGTTAAAATATTGTAGATTTATTACTTAAATACTATAAATAAATTGCTCATGTGTTTTAATAATACTTAGTAACTGTCATGACAGCAGATCATGAGAAAATCAATTTCCATATATGGGTACTAACTTGCATTTTTCTTTGTGAGCTTCTGAAAACTTCCTCATCAGTGCTTCCCACTGCGACACACGTTTCTCCGAGAACCTAATGGAATGAAAATGGTTAGTGGATATAGTTTTTTAATAAAATTTATTATAAGGCATTGACGATTTCAGTGGTCAATATATCTATGTTTTTAAGAATATTTGCACAGTTGTTTCACCTTTGTGATAGAGTTTACGAGTTAAGTTTAGTATTGTATATTCTTTGCTTCTGTACAAATAACTCAGTATATTGGGGCAAAATATATATATTTAAATTATCTGTATTAGCAAACAATCCCACTCAATGGTATGCATTGCAATTCCAATGGTCTAAGATGCCATGCTTCCATGTCTGTCTTATCTCACCGTTCAAAAGATACACAGCTTACAAAGCAAGCTACTTGGAGCTTGAAATATAAGAATTCTGTAGTAATTGTAGTAATAAATTTTAAAGTAAGTAATAAATTTGTTATCTTCCAACTTTTTTACTTCTTTTAAACAGAGTTCCGGCATGTAATTGTCGTTATCGTGTGAAATTATTAATAAGTAATATGGTGAATAAATAAGTATGCAATTAGTGTCGTATGCATGTATTTATTCACTAAGGTAATTATCAAGATAAGAAAAACGGAACATTTTACAATATCATAGCTATATCTTTTTAAAATTTATTAAGAAAATGTCATTTCACTAAATATTGTATTGGATTTAATTTAAATTATATTAACATAAAAAAGTAATGTTTGGAGATGAGTTTATGTAAATAATAGTTATAGATTCTTCCAATCATTCGAAGATAATATAGTATTTTTAGAAGTACGGTAGTTCTAGTATTTGCTTTAATATGTGTTGGAGATTAAAACCTCCTTGTTAATACTTTTTTAAAGCCATATATTTTTAAATGTTCCTGTCACTGTTCTTCTTTTGTTTTTCCATTGCATTTGATCTTTTCATAATATACGGAAGCAAATTATTTTAATTTATTCACAATTACCTAGTTTTATTACAATCACCATAATAACCAACTGAGTAATCCATAATACTCCCCAACAATATGTGTGTACAAACAAAAACAAAGTTTACTTATTTATGTAATGTGCATACAAAATCGGCAAATACAATACTTATTTGATCCCAGGTAAATCAAAAACCTCAACACATAAGTAATCCTATTAAAATATAGCCTTACTTGTCATAGGATCAAAGGAAATGTTTAAATCCTATTCTACAGAGTTCTTATTTGTATTAATGAAACAACAGAACTTACACAGAGTTATCTTGCGATTTCTGCTGTGACATTGTTGCAACTCGTAACCTCACCAAGTTGCCAGTACTTCGGCTGTAACAAAAGTTTTATCTCGGTATATCACAATATATTTAGGTATTCGAGCTAACGAGCTAAGTTTATTGTAAGTCATCTAATTAACAACTTCTGAACTATATTCAGACTAAGTAAAGCAATTTTTTCAGTGTAATGCTAAAAGACGACTAACAGCATTTTTCAAATACTTAATGGCCTTGATAAAGTATTTTTGTTCTATTTATGGTATGGGTTCAAGAGAGTCATTACGTCAGTGTTTTAAAGATTCAAATATCCTCACCGTTACTTCACAATACATTTATGAGAATATCATGTATACACGGAAGAATTTAGACAGTTTTAGAAAACTTAAAGACTGTACAAATAGAAACTTACGCAATAAAAATAAGCTAATTTTACCTAAATGCCGCCTGCACAAAGTCAGTAATTCATTCTATGGTAATTGCGTAAGATTTTATAATAAACTGCCAGAATCTGCACTAAATCTGACAGAGAGGCAATTCAAATCTTATATTAAACAATTTTTGTGTAAGAAAGCCTATTACAGGATAGACGAATTCATAGACGACAACATATCAAGTAAATAACTAGTTTATTAGCATACAACGTTATAATTTAATTTTCTCATTGCTTTCTTGATTTAATTGATTGATTTTAGAAATATGAAAGCGTAGCGGTTTTAGTATTGATTGCCGCATGCATTCTTATGTAAAATGTGAATACTATAACTATCAGATAGCAATTGTAAGTAGCTTTGACGTAGTCTAGTGTTTTGAGTAGTCATGCTCACTAAAATGTCCAGACTTGTGGCGGCGTGGTGGGCCGGGTCATTGGGCTCCCTAAAATATGGTCGAGCGCAGTGATGGCTGGCTCATCCGTCATACTCGTGAACGGGTGCTGCTTGTAGGGACTGGTCTGCTCTAATCACTATGACTGATTTCCTCTTATTAATTGTTTAACCAGTTGGTTATATATTCAATATTATTTCTATTTGAGTATTTAATAGAATTAGTGCTAATTGGTGGTTTGTATTCACACACTTAAACTTAAAAATGTAAAGTAATAATAAATTATTTAAAAGAGCAACACGCAAGTTTCTTGCTCGTTCTTCTTGTGATGAGACAGCTTTCCGAACGAGTGGTAGATTAAAAAATGTAATGACTATTCAAAAGTGCTTAAATGTAAGTTTATTTGAATAAATGATTTCTATTCTATTCTACTGTACGTAGAGTATTGGATATATTCTTTTTAAATTGTATTAAAATCTTCTTGCTGCTTTTGTTCAATTGTACTTAAGGTTATTTTCAGATTGTTCTAGGTTTTGATTTGTTTTAGATTTTCTATTTCTGCTTTTACCTTGTTCTAATTTTTATTCTGTTGTATCTCCATTGTATTATAAACCTTTTTCAGATCCAGATCTAGATTTAGATCATAATTTTAGTCTTTACTAGTTTTTAATATTATGCCTTGCATTATTCTAACTTTAGATTACAAGTATTGCCGGTCAGAGTCGATAAAAACTATTTTAATATTTATGTAGCAGTTAAGACTCCAATAACAAATACGAAATAATTACACACTTCTTGTCATGTTTCAATGTCATGTGTTTTCTATTTTTAATTTTGACTGCACAATTATTAGGTACATTAATTTATTATAAATTTGTAAGTAAAATAAATTTTGATGATATTTAATCACTATCACTTTTGAATAATACTAAGATTAGATATGGCCAAGTCAAACAAAAGGAAGATCAAGGGAAACCTATAAGAGAAACGGTCTCCATTGTATCCATAGTTTAGTATTCAATGTGATTACACGGTCATGGTCAAACACGCCGCTGTATGCATTATTTATAAACGAAAGAGTGAAACTTTGTGGATATGTCACGACAATGCGTTTATTGCACTTAAAACTTATGTACCAGTTCCGGCCTATTGATTTGTAGGCTTTTTATATCGTATATCGGATGGTTACTCGATTAGAATAACAATTTTCATTTCATTGCCCTTTTTTATGTTTTATGTAAATAAATGATAATTGTTCTGTAATTGCGAATGTGATTGGAAATTATATCAGTCTTAACGTTTCTATATCTTTTTACTAGTGGTGCCGGAGACAGCAATAGTGTATGCGTATTTATTTAATGAATAAATTACTATAATTGTAGGAAGACATTGAATTGAAGAAGATTTTGTCTCCCTCATAGGGGTTTTTTGTCTGTAGCTCATATGCTGTGAAAATTTTATCACAAGACATAGTCGTTTTTACGTGATACCTTAACAAAATGGTGGAATTGACCACTGTAGTTAATTCCAGATCAATTCACCGCGATGGCTTAACTTTACCAGCAATATGAGCCATTAAAAAAAACCTTCACGTAAAGTTTTCACTTCGTCTGATTTTAGGTCAGAGTTTATAAGTATACAAAAAGATTATATATAAAACAATATAACTAGGTGTAATGTGTATTATATACTGGCTATTGTCCAAGACTTCGTTCTCGTGTAATTACTTTCATGACCTGGATTTTTCATCCCCGTTGGGACATCGTGGGAAAATGTCGGTAATGTATCGGGGAAATGTTGGTAAACTCCTGAGGATTAAGTAGCTTTAGATACGTCTTGTACAACAGATTGCACAGTATAAGTAAATAGCTATTTATTTTTATTATTCTATCATATATATAAAGGGGGTGGTATATCGACGCTATTATTTATGTAGGTATTAAATTAATATTAAGATTTCCGTTATATTTAGTTCATACTGTTCATATGATTGGTTGGTACATGGTTCATTACAAAATATAGAAATGATTATTCTGAAATGCTAACAGAAAACAAATAATGAATTCAAATACTCTACTTTCGTATTTAGTAACATAAAAAGAAAATTTTAAGTAATGTACTGATAGACAAAACAATACGCACAAAATCACATGACACTTTTTAGTTTATAGATGAAAAAAAATAAACAGAAGGACGAAATAACAATAAATATGTAGATCCTTCATCGTAGCTTAGCTATATATGTACATATAATATAAATAGAAACACATGATTATAATACTGTTATTATTTTAATTTAAAAAAATTTTGACATATAATAACAATATTTCCTGTTATTCTCCGATTGATTTGATGTAATATTTATTCTAATGAACGCATTTCACGAAGTTGAAGATAAAGCAAGTAATTATGAATTCAGTGGCTTTATATAAATCTTAAAGCTCGAAAGTAAATCTTAACTCAAAAGTTTTGGGTTTCACCAACATAAGATGGAGAAATTTTTCAAACTAAAGTTGATGTACCACCTTGTAAACGTTTAATGTATTGTAATACTATTATATAGTAACAATTGGAAATATACAATAATTAATTTTGATATTTACAGTCCGATAAATTTGTTCGTTATTTCATGAATCAAATAATATATGGCCTAGGTCTAACATGCATTATATATTACAGAAAATATCGAGAGCGATACAAACAATCATTCACTCATTCACATGAATACAAATATTTGCACTGTGCGAGGAATTCAATTCGTAACCATCAGAATTAAGTACCAGCGACACCACACATAATACACATAATGTCTATGTATGCGAAAGTATATTGAGTAAAAATACATTACAGAATCTACATTCACATTATTCAAATTCCTTGCGAAGGATTTATGCAAAAGCTAGCATTAAACATATTTCTCGAAAGTTCTGATTCGACAAGCGTCCCGGGGCAAATTAAACGCAACCATAAGATTTTGCGAGCGAAAACGTTTTCCATGGAGAAATCAGCCATGCGATACTGTGCAGTATTTGGACAAAGACTCCTTGTTATTCAACGAATTTCCACTGCTTTAATCTTGGATGAGTACTAAGTTCCTACTCATTATGCGCTTGAATAAGAGCTTGGAAATTTTTCTTTTTTGTAGTTCATTTGAAATTGCATAGGGTTGCTTTTAGAATTCTTTGATCTCTAGCTTATTAAGCTACCCACCATCCTTAAGAATAGCAACAATAGTTTTATAAGAAATGTGAGCATGTCAAATGTTTTATAACTACCTATTAGTAATTCTGTTAAAGAAATAAATTAAACTCAGTAATAGTTTTGGCTCAACAAAATATTGTGATAGATAATAATGTGTAATAGGCATAGCTTCCGACAGAGTCTGCGGTCTAGTTGTTTAGCACACCGCCTTATTTCCGTTGGCTTCAATTCCTCGCATGATACATGTTTCCATCAATCCATGAGTTTGAGTGTTTCTATTAGTTTATGTATTCTCTACGTATATTATGTATTTACAAAAAGTAAATGTATATATGTATATAAGTTTTCTTAGGTACCCAAACAACTGCATGAACAATAGAAGAACACAAGTTCTGATTAGCTTGTGACTAGATCCGTCCAGGTTTATTATTATTATTCTAATAGTGAATATGATTATTATCATAAATGTCACATCTTTAGATGATTCACATAGTATACCTCGTACGTACATACATACACATACGTACCTCTATTAGTTACCCTACCCTATATTATTGTTATATATACTAGTAGTTTTTTAGAATAGATGTAGTATTAATATGTTTGTCATATAACTTGAAAGCTAAGGTTACATAAGGAAATTATGTCTATATATAGAAGATGATTGGAATGTTCCGAACCTGTGTTCTTGATTCAATGCATAAGTAGTTTAGAAATTCCGCACTTCTTTCCACTATATGGCGGTATTAGAAGCTTAAAAATGACGGTGATACATACTAGTGGTAAGTTGTCTTTTGTCAATTTGACAAAAAAATTGTCACCGATATTTTAATCGAAATTCAAATATTAATACACATAATTTTCTTTTAATCTATGGTAAAATTAATATTAGGAAAAAGCAGTTGTCTTTACAATATTATTAAAAATGAATGTCATTTTAAAGAAAAAGTATTGTAAAATCTGAAATGGATATAATACATTCGATTCAGTGACTAGAAAATATGAAATTGAACAAACGCTATATTAGCGTAGTTCCGCAAATCTGCCATCGCTTTAAGCAAGTTAGTGTAATAAATTTAACAAAGAGCCCATGAAAATGAAATGCTATTTTCGGAGAGACTTTACAAAACTAAAACGAGTTTCAGTCCTCTGTCTGCACTGTCTGCACTGTACTGCACGGGACTGGATTGTTTTCACTTCAAATAAAACAATTGTCATATTGTCCTACCGAATAGGTATTTTCCAACTTAACAATAGAGGAAATTAAAAGAACAATCCTATTTCGTATATCTCTATGTCATCAAAATTTATTGTCATTTAAAATAGGATAAGTCAAATTATGACAAATAGAGAAGATATTTAAAAAGAAAGAAATTCTAAATTCAAATATTATTACTGTATTTTTATAACTATACTTGTGGAGGTAAAAACTGAATATCACAAACGACGTACCGTCACGTCTGTTATGAGCAGATAGAGGCAGTAAGAGGCATTGTCGTTGTTATGGGAATTGACTGAATAGTAAATAAATGAATTATATTTAATAAGCGAACTGTCATGGCTACTCATATTTGAAACCATAGACAAATAAAAACAATTAAAAAGTTATATTATGGACACTAATAATTTCTATATTTAAGAACCGACTTTAAAGATAGACATCTCATTTTTGTATTGCATACCTACTAATTGTGGTAAGATATAAGTAGATATTTGTATTAGGGACAGTTTTAAATACAATGATCAAACATAATGATGTTGCTATTTCATAATGAATAAGTGTGCTACAAATTAACATTGTAAATACTTGCTAGTGGAAATTTGTATTAGATTTTTATGAACAATGGTCGTTAGTAACGGTAAAGGTAAAATTGTCGATCTGCACTCTGCAGTCTCATATATACTTTCTCTGGAACGAATCGAATACAATCAACGTAACTAATTATTAAATGTGTTTGCATACAATATGTAGGTAGGTACTGAGGTAATATTCGTTATCTGTCCATATGTTAGTATGCATATTGATGCGTGCACTGTCTACAATAACATATATTCTGTACTAGCTGACCTCCGCATCTTCATCTGCATCATACTGGACATTTGTCACTTCGCCCAATTTACATCATATTTTTTAAATTATAGCCTATGTGTTATTCTGATGTATAAATTATTGTAAAGTTTCATCAAAATTCGTTGAGTAGTCTATTTTAATAACGAAATCTGTCCAATCATTCATTCTCATACACTTTTGCGTTTATAATATTAGTAAGATAATAAGATCTACCTTAGGATTTTATAAGCAGTTATAAAGATATGAGATTTATGATAATTATATATTACTAATACGTCGCGTTCTGTGGCGTTGTCTATTTAGAATAAGGCCTATATTACTCGTAGATAAACTGAATAATATAAAAGTTTCAAAATCAATACAGTTATTTTTTGAGTTTAATCATTACACTTAAATCATTCCTATACAATATCAGCATTGCTTTTAATAACAAAAAAATTGTAATTTCTAATTTTTGTACAAAAGGAAATATTGATCTATTTAGACTTTTTAAACTTTTGAGATTTAATGTGAAAAAATAATCTCATGACTATCGTACATGTTATGGAGCTATTTGATACTTTAACTTTCTCACCATAGTCCAATGGTTTGTGTTCGTAGACGTCTGCCATTTTTTGTCGTTTGAAAAATCTTGTTACACGAGATTTAGTAGCAGGTTTCCAGTCCACCATAAGTAAGCTCCTCACTTCACAGGCACATTCCTCCTTTGTACACTTAGAAGAAACTAGATTATTTATAGTTTGGATCTAAACTACGTATTACTGTCTACTTTTGGTCTAAATGAAATACACAATAGCAATTAATCTACGTAGGACGACTTTTTTTAAAAGACCACTATTGAGGTACCTTCTTAGTAAAATTAATAAGAGTAAGGTAATATGTGAATACGAATTTCATCAACAGGAAAATAATGTTTATATTTATATTTCTGATTAACACTCCGGTAACTCCAGAAAGAATTATAAATTAGAAATATTTCTAAAGACGGCATTAAGAACGCTCCCAGTAACCTTTTAATTTGAATATACTCAGCGAAATGTTGAGTGTTACATTCACCACGACCATAATAGATTATTCAATCGCTTGGTCAGAAGCAACTCGTCCACCGTCAAGGATTACAGGCGTGAAAATATATATGCTAATAAACTGTTACGTCCCTTTTTATTGCATTAATTATAAACAAAGTTTCTAACTGCCATGATAATTAAGTTTCATAAATATGGGTTAATACATTTTTAGTTATCAAAGTTGGCCATAAAATCATCTTTTTATTACAAGTTTATGACACTTACGGCGAAAAATATACGAAGAGGGTTACGGAATCCACACTAAGACACACCTTATGTAATATTTTCATATCATATAGACACTGGAATTTTGTGACATTTAATATAATTAATTCACTCTATTGTTAACGGACTACCAATTAAATTCATCAAGTGATGTCATTCGGAACAAGTGCTCTTAAATTTCAAAATATACACTAGAAAATAAAGCTCGGCAGATTACTTCCCACGATTGTGCAAATGGAATTAGTAAGGTCATAGTTCTTGCTAAATCAGCCCAGTTATATAATTTCTTCTCTGTGTTAAGGTTGCTTATGTTGTTCTTTATTATCTAATTGGAACAGTATAGTTTTTTTATGCCGTAACTATCACGACGTATTTCTGTTTTAGGGTGTGATTAGGAAGTGAAATGACAAAATAATAAGCATGTTATCATAGTCATCCAAATTGGCAACATAAGAGTAGTATGATAACGTGATCATATTTAAAGGCGACGGTTACTGCTTACATTCAGGTGACCACTCAATTTGTTTAAAATTCCAATTACATAAAAAAGGCATATCGGGACCATTTACCACAGGTATTTTCATAAATAGATAAATAGAATCTATGTCTTTAAAATGACTAGTTGTTTTACTAAATATAGAGTGTATATATATTTATAATTATATAGTCTAGGTATATATATTATAATCTAGATATTTTATTGTTGATAAACTTTTTTAGCGTTCACAGAAAGTCTTACAAATGTTCTTGGTAAATGACGGTTTCAGTAAGTGAAAAATATTACTTAGTGTTTTGGACATACTTTCTGTCTTCAGTGCGTGCTTTTGATACATGACACTGGCATAAATGGTCCTAAAAATAACGACCGATTGCCATAGAAGAAAGTAGTAGAAGAAAAAGAAGAAAAAGAAGAGAAACATATTATATTTTTCCATTACTCGTATTGAGTAAATTGTTCCATACATACTTTCGCGATAAGTAATGAGGTCCATGATCAATTGCTTAAATTACGACAATATTATTGTGTACGGAAATTTATGTACTTTCTCTCTTCAGTCATAAAAGATAGTTCTGATCTATAGAATTATTTTATAAATATTTATTGCTGTAATAATACTTCATCTTTATTATAAAATAAAGTAAGTAATGTACAGATCACCTTTTCAATATTTGTATAACGTAGCATTTCTTATTCGATACGCCTGAACTTTAAAAAATATTTTAAGATGCAATGCATGTTAACTAAAACTCGCGTGTTAATGATTATACCTATAACGAGGTATAAATTACGCGTAAATAATTTTAATATTCCGTTATTAAATATTAACGTGAGGCAACAAATAAGTACGTATTGGTAATTTTTTGAAAACATTACAATCACGGTGCTCATTACGTAAAAATTGTTTAAAATAATTTACACATTTAAAATATTGCAGGAGTAAAAATAACTGATACACGAATGTAAATGTACTTTTAAATATTAGGAATATATGTCTTTATGCAGTTTTAGTAGGTAGATGATTCACTAATATTATAAAATTATTTTACATGTCAAGTTTTGAACTTCAAACTGATTAATAACAAATAATGGTTCTCATATACTTTATCTATAAAATATACCCTTATATTTATAAAACACTGAGTACCTAATGAAAATAATATAGTTGTTGTTTTATCATGTTATTAGAAATAAACAATGACTATGACAAACATTTTGGTAGAATTGGCTTTGCTTTTTATTATCATGATCATCATCTTACAATTACGATATATTTTATGAGAGTATAGTGGAAATAAAATATTTATCTTGTTACAAGAGGCGGTAAATTAAGAAATGATTTATATAAAGCTAGATAAATTTCACCATAAATCAGTAAAATTAATTTAGTCTTCATCAGAGCTCCGAGTTTATTTACGAGAATTAGTTAACTCTCGTCGACAATAGATTTTGGCGAATGGATTCCCGCTCGCCGCTTGATTGAGACCTTATACACCACATTAATAATTCATTGTTTCAATTTACTAAGCAATATGGCAGGGAAGGTAATTAAGGTATGTAAATGTGAATATAGATAGTAGTGATCTGGGTTGTTAGGTTCCCTGGAGTATGGTTGATTGTAACTGTAGTAATGATTGGCTCATCCATCATTGAAGTAAATGGATGCTACTTGTAGAAACTATAACTTGCTAAAGTTTACTCAGACATACGACAGTATTGATATTCAACTCTATATTATAGGTATATTAATGTATGAAATAGAAACTTTGTACCCATTTTTTACGAAAATTGCGCGGACGTAAAAGTATGATATTTCGCACACTATTATTTATATAGAGAAGAACGAATATATTTACAAATAAAAAAAAATCGTAATTAATACATTGATACAAAAAAAAAAAATTACTTACATACACTTTACTTTACTCGTATTTTTACTATTATCTGTCTTTAATATTATTTATCTATAGTCTTTTTAAATGTTAAATTAATTATAGTTGAATTTTGACCACTAGGGGACCATTAGTTATAGGTGAATATATTAATTAAATCCTTTACAGTTTTATATAAAATTACTATTATAAGTGATCATTAGATAAGCATAAAAATTACAATATTACATTTGTAGAAATATATTTTATTTAATATCAAGTAAAATTTAACTTCTTTATAATTTCTTTTCGATTAAAATTTGACGTCTGTTTCTACTATAGCCATAGAATTTATTTACTACGTGACTTGCTACTATATTATGTGTGGGCCGTCAGCTTGTTTGCCTTTCAAATTACATAAAAAACTAAATATATAAATGTAGTATGCGGAATTTTTATAACATTGTATTTTTACTGTCTATATAACCACAACTTAGATGGCAATTGAATTACTACTGCACTTCACTCCACTCTACTCCTTTTACCTATATGTCTTCTATAGTTGATTAAAATACTCAAAGCTCATTTATTATATTACGAACTTTAACATTTAGGTCAGTTACAACTAGTACTAAACTACGCAGAGCTTGTGTCCTGGGTATACTAGACAACTGATATAAATACTTAAACAAATCTATTTTTGTAAATCCATTCGTAATGTATTTATATTTCGAACAACCGTGCAAGGAATCGAACCCGCGACCATTGGAAAGTAAGGCGTCCGGCGTATTAAACCGCTGGAACACGTTAAAGATAATCTGTTGTTTAATGTATGAACATACTTATACATTCATATGGATACTGGAATGATCGCAGTTATTTCTTAGTGTTTTGCCCGCGCAGAACTTATACTGTGTATCCTAGAATTTTTGTACTCTATAAAGTGGATATGTATATGTATTGTAGTAAACATGTTGGTTGCATAGTCATGAATAAACTAATGGACTAATTTCCATAAAATTTTCTAGGAAAATGGAAAGGAGGATAATACAGAGCATAGATTTTTATACACGCAAAGTGCAGATAATTTAGATTCCTAATTTCTTTAACATTCAAGTTTAAGGGTAAGAAAATTGCTAAAAAAATTTATATCTAATATCAGCATAAAATATATAATAATAATAATAAAAGATATTGATACATACTTTATTATACACTAGCTACTCGCCACGGCTTCGCATGTGTGTACATGTGTTATTTATATTAACCTTCGTCTTGAATCACTCTATGTATTAAAAAAACACATCAAAATCCGTTGCATAGTTTTAAAGATTTAAGCATACATAGGGACAGACAGCGGCAGTAACTTTATTTTATACTATGTAATGATTAATCAAAGGAAGGAATCTCCAAATTAAATATTATTATTATAATAAGATTTAGATTTATGTAATAAATGTGATATTGAAAGTTATTTAATTATTTCTTTACTAATATTCGTAGAAATTAACAATTTTATTGGGATAGTACAGTTATTACTTATACGGTTAGTTTAGTTATTGCTGTTAATTAAAAAATGTAGTCATCATTATTAATCAATCATATACATATTACTACTAATATAAGTATTAAGTTATACATAATACTAGGTAATAAATGACATTATTTCAATGGCTATTGTTTTACAAATTATTTTCTATAGTTCGTGTCATTCCACAGTATAATCTCTTAACATTAAATCAACAATTTTGGGCAATTTGAGGCCCATAAATCAGCTACCGTTTTAAAGCCAATTTTCTTGTCCGTCCGTCCCTTACCGAATTAACCGCAGCGGCTCGTCATTACGGTACTGCAGTTCTTTTGACCGCTACATCTAAATCTATTGCTACAAATAAAAAAAGTGGAAGAGAAGATCGTTAACGGGTTCCGTAGATATAAGTAACCGTTAAAATTATTATTGGGGATTTCATTTGAAATTAACATTTATAATGTTAAATTTGCTGTCGATTAAATGTGGAAGTAAACTATACCTATTAGAAATCACCAAAATTTAAAACCATTTTTTTTGTTACATATAAAAGTCCTCTGTGTTCGAAGTCGGTAAACAAAGAAGTGGCTTTTTGATTTGGCTTATTTTGGGGGTAATGAGAATGTTTTTTTCTTATGCTTCTAATATTTTTGTATACCGTGGTAATTTATCGATATTCACATAAAAGTATACGAGACCCTAAAAGTCTACTGCGTCCAATCACTGAACTTTAGATGATGACAAGTCCCGTAATGTTCACACTGCGCCGCGGTTTTGCTCATTTCCGCTGTTAACTTGGGAATGTGAGAAAAAACGGAAATAAAACAAAATGGACGGCTGCCACCGCGGGCGTTAAACAGACCGCAACATTAGTTAGGGCTTATTCACGCGTAGACTTCATTACTGCGACGCAATTGCTCTATCTTTCTGTTGGCTACAAAATTATAGGTATATTATAGTGATATACATTACATTACGGCAATAGGAAACAGGACATCTTCCATTATATCAGGACTAAGAGTAACCTAAACCTGAGGGTGATGCAGCTGGAATGGAGCACAACGAGCTTTAAAGCGTTTGTGCCCGGGTCCTCACCAACATGCTGTCAACAGGTGGACAGCATGTTGTTGAGGACCCGGGCACAAATTATTAACTGAATATAAGTATAGTATATTATAAATATACTATACTTATATTCAGTTAGTATATAAATATGGGACAATATCTTATATATAAAATTCTCGTGTCACAATTTACGTTCCCATACTCCTCCGAAACGGCTTGACCGATTCTCATGAAATTTTGTGAGCGTATTGAGTAGGTCTGAGAATCGGCCAACATGTATTTTTCATCCCCCTAAATGTTAGGGGTAGTCCACCCCTAATTTTTTTTTTATTTTAAGGCAAAACGACGTTTGCCGGGACAGCTAGTTGTTATATAAATATGTATTATATATTTCATTTCAATCTATAAAAATGTCTATTTGTATGTAACAATTGAGCTTAATGCTGTAGGACATAAATACGACATAAAAGTTGTTTATAGGTACTGACGGCATAAAGTTTTCACTTTTATTCTTGTTTCCATTTCTTCTTCTATTCACTAACACTAACTATCCCATGTCGGAAAGCACCGACAGTGAATACAATTCGAGACAGGATAGTAGGCTTGCTTCTTGCCAAGTAACATAAAAATATTTTCAGTAAAATGTGAGCATGTAAAATGTTGGGTTTACCACAATGTCCACATCTGACAATGGCTTTATTTATCTTTGGGGTTATAGTCGCTCGGATAGAGAATCGGTTACAATTTTTTTTTATATTTATTTGTTTATTTTCGTTCATTGCTGAGTGTAAATATCTTAGTCATACTTTAGAACAGAATTAAGCAAATCAATAGTACCTTCATAACAGTTTTTATCTGGATCGACAGGTCAACAAACTCTTTTATATGATTTGTAAGAGAAAGGAAATTACAGGAAGAACAAACAAACTAGATTATGGATCTCTATCGGAGGCTAATGAATGGATGGTGCAGCCACAATTGCAAACAATAATTTGAGACTAAACTCCACGGTAACGTCTTAGGTAATATGAACTGATAAAGTATGCAATTTGGAAATTACATAGGTACTTTAATTATATTGTCCATATAATTAAAGTACCTATGTAATTTCCAAATACATAATAATACGAGTATGTCTGACTAAGTTAGAATTATAACAGCAATTGTCTTTAATATTTTAATAATTACTCCCATAAAACATATACTAAGATAATTGATTAGGAATTTTACAAAAATCACATGAAAATACATCTTATTATGAAAATGTATGTACTCTGAAATAAATTAACCGTGTGTCTGGATCGTTCTCTCGTACTGGCGTGGCAGCAATGCAGGCGGAAATTTTAAAGAGGCGCAAATACTCTAATATGTAGGGAATTATTGGTTTTTGTCCATTTCCCGTGGAGAATGTTGACGAGTATTTCAGCGCGGCTCATAAAGGTTACTTGTGATCAGCTTCGATGTGCCAGGTTTGATTACAATGAATGTTATTTTTTTGTGTGAATTTATTTTATGTTATGTACTTATATTATGTAGCATATTATGGGGAAATATAGTTCAAAATGTAATTATAGTTTCTTACGCATATTAAGTATTTGTAATGAAATATGTTGAAGGTATTAATGAAGACTTAAATCGTTTTGCAGCGGAAATGCAAACGTAGATATCTACAAAACTACGGAGAAAACACACGGGCGCCACAAAAAGTAAGTAAAATCTAACCGGAGACTTTACTGTGATGGATAGTAGTTGCAGTCTTAGTTCAACGGCGCCTTGGAAACAGTGGTGAAGTTATTCTGAGAACGAAAATGAACTTTTCTAGTCAGTTTTTTTTAGTCTTTATCATTTCAGGGAATCAATAATCTGCATCATTATTATAAAGATTGCAACTTTTATTTTTGTTTGTATTAGGTGGACACAAAAGCATCTATAAATTAATCCGTTTAAAAAATGCTTTCATCAGTGGCCTATAAATGTGATCTATTTATATCTACAGTCCATGTTTATCGTAGACGGGACGTTTATCTTATTTAAAAAAAAATACATATTTGATCCCGTGGAGAAGCGGAGGCGGGACGGCAGTAATTGAATAAGTTAAATGAAAAAGGCGCAAGTCAATATTATTATAAAGTAATATTATTACCATATCATAATATAGATATTATTACTAATAGTGTCACCACTAAAATTCACGCTTAAAATAAGACGAGAATAAACACCTCGTTGCAATCTCTATTTTGTAAATTTATTTTAGGTGAATAAAATAATAGTTTATAGTCTTTAAAAAAATATAATAAAAGATATCAGAGAGCCCGTTTTAAAAACTGCTGTATTCTTATAGAACTGCGCTACCGTTCGTTGTTTTAGTTACTCCATGTTGTATAAAAATAGATCACAAGCAAGTAACTACTTTTCTTTTATAAATATAATTACCAGAGCTTCACAACAAAACAGTGTCAGAGTATGTAGTCTAGAACATGACAGGTCTGTTGTTATAGGTGTCCACGTCTGGAAATTACTTATTATCACATAGATTGTATACTTTTGCTAAGTGTGTGTTGCAAATATATTTAAAAGTACTATGATTGCGTTCTATATTTCAGCCCGATACGTCCAGTGGTTTGAGCTGTGCGTTGATAAATCACTATGTCAGTCACCTTTCAGTTATATATATTTATATTAAGGATATATTATGTAAGGATAAAAAACAGAATGAATAAACTTATTAGAATAGATTCGCAACTATCAGTGCGATGATTATGTGTTATTATGATGACGAATATAATATAATTTGGACGAAGTAGACTTTATAAAAAGTATTTAGCGGGTAGAAGTACCCAAGTATCTACTTATGTCAAGCTTTATACAGCTTGCTTTGTAAGGCAGAGAAATTACTGGACAAGAGCATTGTTCTTCTAGTCCTCTGGAATGTCAACATATTGTAGTAGTGATAGGTGTTACATGATAACGTGATATCCGTATTGCTGTCCTTGTAAATAGAGGATAGACGACGGTTACCACTTCAGGTGGACTTATTTGCCAAACCAATTATGTATCTAAAAAATACAATGGATATTATAGATGAACATATAAAATTTTCTCCAAGATACTCCAATTAAAATATTAAATATAATATTGAACTTTTAAATATAACTTTTGTATATATTTAAGTATAAACTATATCTAAAAAATGGGTATTGTTTATGTAAATAGCTTTTGATTTATAGGAAAAAATCAATTACGTATCGTTACTTACATGCTAAGACAATCTATGGCAAAAATCCAAGGACCTTTAAATTTACCGTACAAACTAATACACACTAATGTAACATCGATGGAAAAGCAATTACTTAGGAACTGATCCAGATTGATTGCTCGAAGTCTTTAGTTGGATTATTTTTTATTAATAGATACGTATTTTGAAACAAGCTAATACAGATAGGAAAAATCCAATCAAGTATTAGGCATTGCTTATTGCGAAGTTCCTTAGAGGTTTATTGCCGCAAGCCGAAGTTTTAATGTACAAAGTTTTTTTTTACACATTTCCGAAGCAGTTTTTTTATATCTATAATTAGCCTTACGATATAATTAGCATTAGGATATATTTCGTATATTGTATGATTGTGCTTTCTGTTTGAAGTCGAAAATAGATAAAAAATCTAAGATTATAATAAAATGTTTATCTTGTAACAAAGTAATATTAAATACAACGTATACTAGATATCGACCAATCAGAATGATATATAACGTTTTTCAAATAACAATAAAATAATCTATTACACTATGTACTTAATTATATGTCCAATAATACATCATGGACATAATTAAAGGCAGGAAAATTGTCACCTTTATATACGTTACTATCTAAATTTACAGTTTTTGCTTGATTTAGTATTAAGTTTATCTCAGAAACGATTTATTATATATGACGGACAGCTCCATTAAATACCTGATCATACTTCATCTCCTTCAAAGCAAAACACCTCGTTAATCAACCACAACGCTTGTAAAGTAACCGTAAGGTACATATAGGTTGATCTGAAATGAACAACTTGTAAGCCTGCTAGGAATATTTTTATAATAAAATCTATATTAGGTACCTTATAAATATATTACTTCAATGATTGATCTTACTATAGAGGATAAAGAAATATATTCTTAAATATAATATGATGATAATGATAAAGACTAATTGAGTCCTTTCTTTTATCTGAAGTTACTTTAAAGGCACTGGTAAGTTCATAATATTGATTGTAATGAGGAAATTTATAATCGGTCAACGTTAACTTTAAAAATCCTTATGACATATAATATAATTTATATTATATTTCATAAGGCTTATGTCATAATGTTTATAACATTATGACCCGTAACGTATTATTATTTTTATGTAACTAAGAACCTATAGAAATAAAATTAATTAGAGACATTATAAGCAAAGAAAAAAAGATCTCTTCTAGTCAACTAAACACAGCATGGGAAGTAACGATTGGATGAGAGTATAGTTCTATTTTCAAATATTTTTTATTAAATGTAATTAAATTAACCATTTAAATTTGCATATATTAGAGACACTGTACTATTATCATTGAGAAGATTAAATAAGTAATTGGTAACATTCTTTGGATATAATTCGCGAGGAACTCAATCAAATATAGCCAGTTATTTGCATTGGTACCTGTACCAATAAATCAGTGAATTACAGGGGATCAGAGCACGTTCTCCAGCTCTCTAATTTACATATATTTCACCCCAGACGTGCCTTGCATAACTGAGTTTATGATACCTTTGCTTTTTCAGTTTCAAATATCTTTTGTTATCGTTTAGCCATAAAAGTAAAAGAAAGTTTTTCTTAACTCCGTACACTTTTAACGTTTAATTTGCGGTAATAAATTAAAGGTTAAAATCGAATGCTTTTAAGAAAAGAAATATCATTCTATTAATATTAGGTATATGAAAAACCTAATTTTTGATCGAAAATTAATAGAAATAATTTATACTCTTAGTAGCATTCGAGTTTGTTTGTGTTATATTTGTCTAAGTCGTTTAATATTTTAAACGGCTTTAAAAAGGTTTTTTGTTAATTGACCAATTTTGAATTTGCATAAACTTCTTTTTGTTGTAAGTGCCTTAATTTTTTCTAGCTTTTATATTAGTTTTGCTCATAATTTTGAAGATAATATAATTCATACAGCGCCATCAAGTCCCAAAAAAAGCAGAGTACAATGGATCTTAAAGAAATGATAAAATATGCTATAACAAATTCTGGCTAAAATTGATATTTACATAATAGTTGTAATATGAGATACAAATTGTTACAACGGCAAGTAGATTGAAACTGCGTCAAGTAAACACAATCCACAGATTTATTATATATAATATTAGTAATGAAAAAATGACGTCATGTATCTATTTTTCAGATGGCTGAACAATCAAAAAGTCCTAGTCATCGATTTATAATGTTCGGATTACACTCGGGACAGCGAGATCTGTTTTTCTGATCAAAAATTCAGGTGTGCGCGCCGTAGGTCGCTCGACTTGAAGTCTGCTGTCTACTTTTTGTGAATTCACGATTTTACCAGCAATTAGTTGGCGGCTGCTTTAAATTTTAGATGAAGGGCACATGATTCTGCGGTTTCACTGCACTCGTTTTTTTAATGTCCCTGGGAAAAGCTGCTTGTATAGTTTGTTTTTAGATGTGTTTTTGGATAATGCACAAATATAATATATAATTTCAATTAAAATTTTTACTATATAGCATTACTTTGTTATTTATAATAATAATAATATTAAAAATAATATGAACACTAAATATTGTAATATTTAATCATAAACTATACAAAAACAAGCTGTCAGAGCAGATAAATTGATTTTTTAACCTTTTTGAAGTCGACTATCAAACTACATATCTAATAGTAATACACGAATATATGATAGTAATTTATATTCAATTAAAATTATCCATTCATGGAAAGTAAATTTTAGAGTTATTTACACTTTTCTGTGGATTTGAATCGGAATCAGTATATTTGACTGATTGATCCTGAACATTATTTTCTTTACGGATTGATCCATCATTAAGAACAATGACTTTGCATTTGTAATTATACACTTTATCATGAAGTTGAATGTCTTATGACGTGTATTGTTGAAGGTTTCAAGAGTTGTCGTATCTGTTCTTCCATAGAAATACTTGTAGCCAATTCATTTATGATGTGCTTGACTGACGTATGGGAAGAAATTTACTTTCTTCCATAGACGTTCCTATAGAAAGCAACAATAGTAACACTCGACTAAGAAATTGGTTCGTGATTCTATTATGTGGTTTCTGTACATTAAAGAAGGGTATGTAGTATATTCGAGCGCGTGCAATAAAAAAATATTATTGAAGAAATAAACAATAATACTTAGATTACAGAGAATAGTAGTGAAATTATAGTGTATTTATGACCTAGAATATTGAACTTTAATAAATAATATTGAAATTATTTTATTTAACTTAGATCAGGGACAGTAACCTGTAGTGTGTAATAAAAAAAAAAAATGAAATTTTCTGACCCATTACCTGGGTTACTGGTTGATTCAGTGTTGACCCATAAATGGCAGCAGAATTGCAGTAGTGGTAATTCGTAAATAATGAGGCTTTTAAAAATATCTTACCTATAAGAAAAGAAGGTACAGATACTCAACTTTACATTTCTACTAGAAAATTAAGACATGTAACTGCAATTATTTTGCTGTTTTCGGAATACTAATCTGGGTTAGCCTTATTTAGTAATTTAGTCATTACCCGTGACATTATGCGGTCAGAGATACTTTGTCGGTTTGCGAATAGTGGTGAGTAAGGACTTGTATAAGAAACAGTCTGTGTCATACCGCGAATGTCGACTCTGAATTGTCTGCAAGCTAACACGATACGGAACTGTGATAAATCGGTCTCGGTCTCGAGGGAGGCGAGAGAATAACCGAAAGTAGAGTGATAGCCGGAGGGGGCACTGGCGCAGCCTGCCACCGCTCTCACAGTGTGTTGTCGCCTTTACTCACCGAAGCTCGCGCAGTTCGTCGCACTTTCACACAGAACACGCGACTTACGATTCATTTGCATTGAAAAAATAAATAATAAACTGTTCGAAATTCAAATTTTAAAAAACAAAAGAAGACTAAGGTTTTCGTGGACTGCTTGATTAGAAGATGATTTAATGTTTTTTTATTCATTTTGAAGTTTTTCGGCCAGTTATCCCGAATCCTGGTTTAATCGGTAAGTTTTTTGCACACTACAATAATCGTATTTGTTTTACTATTTATAATACTATATTTATACAATGAATAATTTATTCTCAATACACTTTAAATTAGCAGAATGTTATGGTTAATATATGTCTGTAGCAATTATTTTTCAATTTTATCACGAATAGCTTTTTATAGCAAACATAAAACAAACCTACAGTTTTATATCCTGTAATATTTTTCTTCAGTCAGATCGCAAGCATATATTGTAACAAATGATCCCGAAAAATGTATAAAAATGTATATTATAATTAATAATAAAAAGAATTGAGTAGATATTTGTTTTTAGACTTCACTTTATGTCAAAATGTTCATGTAGATTTTTTTAAATATTACGTTTTGATCTTATTGTAAATTTTTTTTTGTCAAATTATATTTTTATTATATTTATTAATATATTTTGTATTTAGGAATATAGTATGACTCTTTTAAAAATATCGAAGTATTTTTATAATGATTATGATAAATACAAATATATTGATTATTAATATTCAGTGCAGTCTGTTGTTCCGTATTTGGTTCTATCGATTGTTCTTAACCAATTTAGGTACATATTACTCGTATATAAAGTAGTATAATTTTTTGCCATGAGTTTAATGATAGCACTACAGCTTACATGTATATAAGAAATATTATTTTATTATTATCAACTTCAGCATTATAAAAAGTTTGTGTATAAAATTGATCGATGACATTACTATATTTATTATTTATTTATTGTTATTTTAATATTTACATGTCTAATTTATATCATCTATATGTATGTATATGATATGATCTCAAATTAACCAGTTCTCAGATATTTATCAGCGGTTTTAAGTTTTTTTTGCAAAATAAAGTCGAAAGGTTAATCACCTTACCATTAGTATTTGCTAATTACTTTAACCACTTAGTGCCAGTGATGATTGGCAGAGTTCTGTAGAGATGTCTACTGGACAGACATACAGGGTTATTATCTTTAAAACTGATTGTAGAAAGATATGGAATACGTGTTTATTTTTCTAACTCAAATTGGTGAAGGTGTTGAAATTTATATATGTATGTTTATATATGTATTGTATTGTATTTTTGTATGTGTAAATTAAGAACAAATTGTGATGATTATTTTTTAAATGTTATTAGTTTATTTCCGACATCATTCTGTACATATTATTACTAAAGATTTAGGTATTTATGATACATATTTTCACTCTATAGACGTTTTTAGCAACATTAGTATCAGAGAACTTCTGTGCAAAATATAATTTATTTTTAGGAAATCTTTCTAGAACTTTCTAGAACAATGCTATCACCTCTGAACGTGTTCCATCTGGACGTTTTCCTTGCTCCCAGTAAAACCTTAAAAAAATAATTTCCCTATGGGCATGTTTTTTCTTGCGTTATAAAAATATATCTATATCGTTACTTATATGTCTATATCCTTTATCTATTGTAATATAAAGTCTAATATGGACTTTGTTATTTACAAAGAAAATATATGTATGAACAATTTTTACTTTTAAGTTTACTTAGCTTTGTCTTTTTCATGAAACATCCATAAATCATTTTTTATTTAAAGAAGGAATTGGTTGTAATACAACGCGAATTAATTTTAATAAATTAATTCTATTAATATTTTGCGCGGCTTTTATGCATATTATGTAAGTAAATATATTTAACAGTTATCTGGTACCTACTCGTATAGGGTTACGCTGTGGGATATATTCGGAGTTTGTTATTGTTATTTATTCATAACAAACTGTTTAACCCGCAAATAATGTAGTGTATATATGGATAATTCGCTAAGAATAAAATTTTCTATAAGTTACAAATAAAATACAATAAATAAATCTTTCCACTTTATAATGTTAGTAGGTGTAGATAATTTGTTAAGGACCTACTGAATTCAAGCGAAGGTGGGTTAATAGCGCTCTTTAATCGTTCTTTGAAGTACGAGACGAGAAATGGCATATTTCGTAAATTTATGTGGGTGTTGGGGGTATGTACTTATATTATTTACAGTAAGTCAGATCCCATTTAATTCAGTGGCAATTTATTACACAACTTTTGTCTGGTCACGTAGTCGATATTTAAGTTAAATAAGAATTATGTTGGAATATTATTATTATACTAATCGTGCATGATTCATTGCTTGAGTGGTTCAAATATAATATAATATAAGTTGACCGTAAGAAGTTTTAATATAAATTATTAAAACAAACATATAGAGACGAAATATAGATGTGGCTCAGTATTGTTAAAATAAATATCTTATGTACAGCTACGGAACGTAAAGTTTATGTATATCAAAAACAAAAAAAAACAATGCGGCAACATATATCAAAGAGCTTTTATTTTAGCACAGACTATTATAATTTCATAGAGACTGAAATCTGGAAGTTTGCGTCGTTTCGGTCCCATCTATGTGACAGTGGAACACTTCATAATGTAAAATTTATAAGAATATCCGCCCCTTTCGTGCAATTTCTAAATTATAAATTCACCGTGCTCGAGCATACGCTTAAATTACTCAAGAATAAAAGTGTCTTAGATTTTTTTACCTGTAGGTATAAGGTGCGTATTCTGTTACAAGAGCTCTTAAACGACATTATATTTTAACCACAATACCAATATACTAGTTGACTAGCACAACTTCGTCTGCGTCACATTTTCCCAGGTTTTGCAAAACTTTTAAATTTTAGCTCTTATTGGTCATATCATATTATATAGCATTCTTTAAAAAATGGCCTATAAGAGGCAATTCGAAAAGGTAGTTTCTGAGATTAGCGCGTTAAGTCAAACAAATATACTTTACAGCTTTATAACAGTTATATAGATATCACTTACCTACATACCAGAGCATACTTTCTGTCAATATGCTTAATATAATTAAGTTTTCTTTTATACTTCAAATACATTATCTTTCTCCGTTATTCACATAGCATTTCATTATTTTCATAATAATGAGTGTCCTTCTATTTTATTTTTTAATTTAGGCCATTACGGGTATAAGTACCGTTAACTACTATTTAGTTAATTTTATTTTTATATTTTCGATTTCTTTAGTGTGATTACTCAGCATTTGAATATAAATTATTAAAAAAAATTTAAAAAACTTAATACAATTTTTAATATAACTTCTACTAAATTATATCAACTTCTTCTAAATAAAGTTATTATTAGTCCGTATAGACCTTTTCTACTTCTAGAATCTACTTTATTCACTATAAATATGGATAACCTTGCTTACTTATTATAAGACCCTTCCAATACTAGTCACATCAATAAATTCATAGAGATTTCTAGGCGCAACTGTCCTAGCGAAATGACTTCTGAGCACTCTTATTGGATTGGATACGAGTACCTACGTTGACTATGTATAACGTTTGCAGTATGTAAATTCAACCCAATGATGATACGTTGCTTCCTTCCTAGTGGGGAGTTTCTGCACTCTATTATGATAATATGAACGCAGAAATGAAGTTACTGCAGCGAATGCAGTTTATTATGAAATGCAAATCTTTTATTGGACTTATGTTGTTATACTACAAGGTATTTAAAACGCGGAAATTATATACTTATATGGAGTATACATGGCTATCTTTTATATATTTTGTAGCTTATAAAGTTCATTAAGTTTGATTTCAGTAATTTTCCTAGTAATTAATTTGGTTTGTTACCAGTATGTAATTATCGGAAAATTAGTCTGAAAAACGAATTGACAATTTAAGATACTACCAATGTTTTTTTATGTCATCAGATTTGGACTCACGACCTTTAAGGTGGTAAACCTCTAGGTAACAATGCTCTGAAGGCGATTATATTTTTTTAAGTATCACTACGAAAGTATTGTTAAGATGTACTTTTAGGATATTACTCCACGATTATCTACTCGGTTACCTTCCTATGTAACCTAGTTTCAGACTTATTATACGAAATTCTCTCGGTCGCCTCGCAGTGCTTATTTAATCGCTATAGTCCCTTTTACGACTGCAGAAAGTGAAAGATGCACTCTGCTTTTATGGTAAGAGTGCAGGATATAAGCTGTAATGCAAGTGCGCCGATATTACTACGGGACGAAAATACTTATACTTTTTATAGTCAATAAAAGTAGGTGTGGGATGAAAGCGGAAATTATTCCGTTATCTGTGATAATAATTGCAGTATGACATATATATTTGCAAATTAGCAATATATAATAATAAAAATTTAGGAATTTATATCACAAAATATCTACGCAAATGTTGTATTAAACAACAACAATCTAATTGTGACCAAAGCGAATAAATCAGGTAAATACTACAAATTTTCTTTTTCAAATTTTGGCATATACGCAATGTATATGTGATATAACTAAAATTAAAATATGATTATGCTAAACACACAGAAAAGGGATAAAGAAAAGCAATAGGTACGAAAAACAGTTATTAATATTACTTTATGATACCGTTATTTTAATTAGTAAATTTGTGATGCTCAAGGTACTGTTTATTATTATATTTAATGTTGGTCACTTTCCATTAGGTAGAATAGGTAAAAATAACTCGATCGTATAATCTCTATTGATAAAGGTTGTAACTTTTCATGTGTTAATTACACTGTTATTCATTAAAAAAACTATATCGTTAATCTATTTAATTTAAGAGAGTCGACAGCGTGCTCGTCGTGCACAATGAAGTTGAGAGTGTGCCATGACTGCTCACGAAATCCCGGTAACTTAATAAAGCCGTTGCTTCATCTCATTGTTTCGAACAGTAATTCTTTCTCACAATAAGTTATACGGCGACTTATTGCTGCATTGCAGGTTATAGAAAAATTAGGTCAGCGCCCTAGTATTCTGCGAAGTTTTGAAGATTTGACAGGCATAACAGATGTTGTAGGTTTCGATGAAACTTTACGAATAAATTATACTCGTCTCAATTACACAGATTTTTAATTATTTCCACTATTACTATAAAATAAATATTCTATGTGATAAATATTGGATTTGATTTATCTGCGTACCCAATGCAAACCATGCTATCTATCGTCACAAACTTTTGTGTTTATAATATTAATAGGATATTTGATAATTAACATATACAAGTATATTAGACTTCGAGCTTTATATAAGACCTAGGTCTTATATAAAATAAAGGTCTTATCATGTAAATTATGTGAACTATTACATCTGTACGGTAGGCCGCCCGTAATCGCCCCCTGCCTAGTTGGATTCAAATATACTCAGCGACATGTGAGCATGTGAAGTATTGCGTTCACTATGATGACAATAATTAACGATGATGCGGACTATCCCATTCGGGACAACAATCAAGACGGTCAGTTGTTACGCATATGTAACAACAAAAACGTCATGACTTCACATTTCCAGTCATAAAATAATAAAAAATGTATTACGTTGTTGTATTAAAAAATAAAAATCGAATAAAATTTATAAATATAATATTACGTTCTTACATTATTACTCAACAAATAGGTATAATAGGTATATAAATCATGAAATGTTTTGATTATTAAAGTTTGAGTTTATTAACAGAAATTTCGATTTACAAAGAAACTTCAACGTAATTCTCATACTTTTGTTAGATATTAATGTTAAATAAGAATTGGGAATATAACACACTCAAATAAAGTAGTAGGGTAAAATCAAACTTTTATATTATTCTTTAGTAAACGACTATATGTTAGGAATAAAATAAAATATTCCATAGGGATAAACTTTTGAAAACAGTGAGCTTATAAGTTTATATGTAGGTATGTATATATAGGAAAGTTCACAAATAAAGTGGTAGTTACCATGTATTCAGTGATGTGAGAACACGATTATCATTATTGTTGTTTGCTTACCGCATCCGAGTTTAACGTTTCAAGTTAAATTGCAAACAGTAAAACAGCAATAAAAGTGGTCTGGCTGGTTTTGACCCCGGCCATAGAAAGAGAAAAATACATTCGTCCTTTTTATCTATACACATATACCCACTTGGATGGATCCTGCAATAGTAGTTGTGTTTTTAGATCTGGTAACATTTTATAATATGTAATAGTGCAAAATTTAGTGTGAAGTACATTAAAACTCTTTACTTAAAATCATTTTTATTAAAGCACTATTGAAGCATGGACTGAACTGAAGCCTATTTTCGTAAGGAACGGTGTTGATCTCAATTGATTGAATTTGCATTAACTTAAAAATTGTTGACCTGTCAAATAGAGGTTCTTATACACTTTTTTTTATTTGCCGCTATGAGACATCGAACATTTGAATTTGCTCTAGAAATATCGTGTATTTTATTAAAAAAATAGATTTTTTCATTAAATGAACTGAATGTTAATTTTTATTAAGTAAAGATTTAAATTCTCAACTATATATATAATAAGATTATTAATTCGCATAGAATAATTTAATATGATTAGTAATATGTAAAATTAAATGTTAAGCTTCCTAAAATATATAAAATAAAAATCACTTACGTTAAGAAAAGAAATGGATGTAAGATTTATTTTATAAATTATATTCGTCGTATTAATTAATGAGAATTGAAGTCAACACTTATACGTTATATACATATATTGTATTTAAAATAATAAAGTTATAAAATGTAATAATTCTATGCGAGTATTATTAACATCGTTATGAATAGAAATCTTTGATACAATTTAAACCAACGAACGTTATTGTAATGTTGAATAAATATTTGGCATTGGAATGTCTTGCTTCGAGCTCGTTATTGAATTTATTCCAAGTAAAGTTTATTTTGTGTGCCCTCATCAACTTGAACTGTAATGATGAGTGTATATAAAAGATGACTTTAAATATAAATTCTATTTAACAATTAATGTATTTATATAGTAAGTAGAATTCATCTTTAATGTAAGATGCATATGTAATATAACTTTATTTGCAATATCAATCGATACGTTTTACCATTATGTTATCTGTGGTTTTACATAAGTATTATGTTACTTATGCAAACGCAGAGACATGCATTAAATAATGATGTATTTCTTATAGCATTAAATGTACGAATATAATATAAAAAATAAATATATTATTTTTAACCATATTATTCGTTTGTTAAAAAAGGAGGTAGAATTTTCGTTGATTATTTAGGTTTATTTATTTCTTATTTTATTTTTACCTACAATAATAATTTATATTTAGTGATTATTAGTTGTCAAAATATAATTGTTTTGTTCAGAAAGCATGTTAAGCACTGAAATAATAAAATCAAATTACTTACATTTATTTGAACGAGTTACAATGTTCTATACATGAATCCCTTTCCAGATTCTATTTTGTGAAATAAGATAGCCTATGGCCATTTCCGTGATGGATCTTCTTGTCAAATTTCTTTAAGATTAGTTCAGCCACTCAGTCGTTTTAAATTTAATAAACAAACAGACAGACACACTTTAGCATATGTAATAATACTCGGCATATATTATACAATAATGTAATAACAAAAAATAAATGAAAGTAATTCCTATCTACCACGTCTTGGTTCATAAGGAGCAAGTTCATTATTATTATGCTAAGCAGGTTCTACGCCTGACTCGGACAATGTACGACGCCCTCGAGGCTGTGAGGTCAAACAGGAGGTATTTGTTATCCTGTGAACGCAAGATGCCCCATAATTTATAGTCTGTGTTACTAACTTTTTTTAATCGCCATTTGTGATAGCAATGTTGCTGGCTGCTACAAATTCAAAAAAGGTTTGAGATATTACCCCATGTATATAATTTGATGGAATACATGATACGTTATATATATTATTACTAAATAGTATATTTTTTTAGTATAATCTAATTAAATATAATTTTGAACTGTAAGTCTATATTATATTTAATAACAATATTTCTGTAATTGACAACTTATTTGTGAGATCATATTATGAAACCTGACAGATTACATATTTTTTATCAAACATTTTATTAATTTAACTATTAAAATTGATTATTATCATCATATGTCTAATCTGCTGAACCGGTTATCTGTACATGGGATTCAATAAAGTACTATAATTGGTACCGTAATACACAACAATATTCGTATATGAAATATAAAAAATGTATTTCAATAAAGATATATAAGGTCTAAATTAAATGAAAAAGCCCAAAATTACTGAACTTCACAAATTATTGCGATAAGCGTTCTCCTAGGTGTACTACAACACCATTATATTATTCCACAAGGACCCTACAGCTGAATAAAGGAACAATACACATTTTCGTAATGACATCACTATTAGGCCGAGCAGGTTACATTCTCACGTTCAGAATTATAATGAAAACACGTATACGCCTGTAATGACTTTCTGCTGAGCAAAAACTCCTAGAGATGTTTATGGCGCTTCCTAGTCGAATGTTGTTAGTACCGCCCGACTTTGCACGGCTGCAATTAACCAATGTGACATAAAACTTGTTTTTCGACAGCTTGATTGACAAAATATTGAGTTTTCCCTACGTTTAATTACAATATGTTATACACAATGTAAATTACAGTGAAAACCTTATTAAAAGTTGTTGCAACTGTAGGTTTTAAGAATGAAGCGTTTTTATATGTGAAAAAAACTTTACTTATACTTTGTTTTATTGTATTTAATAATTACTATCATAAGCGTAATAAATTATAATATAATTTTCGATGCGTATTATATTTATTTGCTCTTATGTTATGTCCAACTAAATAAGTACATTTTTTTTATTTAGTTATGCCTAAATGTCTATTTCATTGATAGAAATATATGTATTTAATCGAATTAGGTGTTATTTTGCGGAATTCCATTTCACTACTCGATGGATTTATATTATTTTGTTTAATTCCGCTACAATTAACATGTGTGAGACTACAAACATTCGGCGTAGAAACCTGACAGCGCTAGGACCTTCTTCAGTGGCCATATGCGATAAGCGTAATAAGTTTCGCATTTTTTTTTGTATGGTGACATTATTATTTTGTAAGTAAACAGACTAATATAGATATTTCGGATTACTAATATAATCATTAGGTTTATATTAGCATAGCATATTAGTAATCCGAAATAATATTATAATTTTCAATTACGTATTATACGTATAGTTACGGTATTGCTTACATTAGGTACTGATATTATATTACTAATATTATAAATACTATTTCATATTCCAATTGGATTATAACATATGATCTGTCCTATTTTGGTAATTGACGATATAACAAATATTATTGGTTATAATTACAATTTGGCATGTTTACAAATATGTATAGATACGTAACTTAAGATGTATCTGTCTATAATAGATTATTGATATTTGACTTCGACTATTAATGGTTATTAATTATATTATTAAAATGTAATACATACAGTTGTATTTTGTTGTAGGTTTAGTAAGGAAATTGTTACTCTTAATTAGACATTTTTGTCTTCAATGTTAGCGATTTTAAATAGAAATTTACTTTCATAAAAAAAAATAGTGCTTGATTAAAAATTTTTAAAAGGACCAGTGTATGTAAAGAAGTTTTTAGATAATTTTTATGGAAGAAATAATAACAAGCTATCAATTACTATATATAATAAGAATCAAGAATAAAAATTGTAAACGAAAATTAAAGACCAAAAGTATTAAATTAATGTAAGTGTATTTATTACGATTATTTCATTAATTTGATACAACTTACAATAGATAAATCGAATTGTAAATAATGAATACACATTAAGTAGATACCTATTTGTTTATTTGATGGTATAAATTGATTATCATCTCCTGTTATTTACTAATCGACTTATGAACAATGTTGTAGACGCTAACTTGATATATTGTTTTGTGAAATAAACTGAAAGCTATTGGCACAATAAGATTCCGTTTGTCGATAAATTGTAACAGATTGCCTAATAAATTATTGATAGTTATCTCAGTATACCCCAAAAACTGACTGAAGATAACCCCATTAAACATTTATGAAACCCTTATGCCTGCGGAAGGAGGATTACTGTTGAGCCTTCGGTTGATGTCATGTTATAAAAACAATAAGCTATTTATATATTTATCCACACGGATATTATAAATATATGTGCGTCTGCCTGTCTGTTTTTTGCTTATCATACCTACATGACCAAACAACTTGCAACAAAATGGATATTAACGATTTTTGATCTGACAATAGATTGTATCACGAGCTTGACCATAGGCTATCTTTTATCTAATATACATATATCTATCCATAGTCTCATATTAAGTAACGACTTTGTCTATTTTTATTTGAGACTTCACAAACAAAGTCGTAGATAATACAAGTAGCTAGTGAAATATAAAATTACTAGCTACTCGCCCCGGCTTCGCAGGGGTGTACATGTATTACATATATAAACCTTCCTCTTAAATCATTCTATCTAGTAAAAAAAACCGCTTCAAACTTCTAATAACTTAACAGAATGGAGATGAATGAAGAAAAAATTTTACAAAAATAAAACACGAATTTACTAAAAATGATGGTTACTACCGCAGACTAACATAATTAAAAGTGACAGTAGTTATAATGTTACCAAAAAAAGTAATAAAGGTATAGTATGTCTCCCTGAAAAATTGATGAAAGTAATTCAGATTTGTGTTCACTCAGAAATTTAGAAGTTTTAAAGATGTTAACAGAGTTTACTCCAGGACAAAGTTAGATCATTATAAATCTTACAATTGAATGTAAGAAAGAAAAATTAAATTAACATCATTATTATATAATAATGATCTTAATTTAATTTTTATAGAGATGAGAATATTTGACCTAAGATAATGGAGTACATTTTTTATGCGTAAAAGGTATTAAAACTTAGATATAGAATATACCAGTACAGTTGTAGTATGTGTCATATGATACAGGAGCCGATATTACCCAGTGAATATGATAGTAATATCTCACAGACTACACAAAATGTAAGCTCATCCATTTCTTATCAATTTTTAAATACCATTGAAGTAAAAAGAAACAATATAAAAAATGCACCGATCCGTAAACTTATCGGATAACATCGAATCGGGAAGTAAACCTTTTGAATTATTTATACTAGAAGAACTCAACATAGCTCTAAATTGTTACAAGTGTACCGTACTAAATTGTACATTAGTGTGCAGTATTTTCACCAAAAATACACATTGTACAGCGGCCGCGGTGCCGGCATTTCACTCAGCGTTTCGGCAGTAACGCTATCTAAATTGCCATATGACCGTGGGAATGACGGCGAACCGTCCATTACTGGTGGACCTGTTACAGTTATTCGTTGTGAAACAATAACTGTTACCAGATTAATTAATGCACCGTACACAAAGTACAGATATTCACACTCCATCGACTATGCATTCAATATGACGCCAATTATCAATGCTTTGATTAAAAGGGGCGTGATACACACTTTTTTGTCACGCCTTTTTAATAATGAGGAACAAAAAGTGGTTATTGTTGTATTGCACTGTTATTGTATACAATGGATTGGGTTATTAGCGGCTAATTTTATTATATTGGTACTTAAGCTTATTGTTACGTTCTTGTATTGTTGCAGAGTCCCACAGAAACTATGTAAATACTATATCGGCTATATAGATTGTACTATATCTGTTATTTCGATTATATATTGTTCTAATATTTTTTTTTAATGGATTATAATATAATGGTGAACTCGCTGCGCTAATGGTTTATGCTCGTAGGGTACATGAGAATGATAAGAAGAGCATGAGTTTAGGTCAGTTACCTTCTCATGGCAATTAACCAGGAATTAGCACGCTGATCTGGATGAGGTCAACCTGATATGGTAAATTGCTTGCTATGAGAACTAGTTCCCATTCTATTAACAGTTTGAGATATTGAAGAAATTTAATTCTTCATAATATATATCACTATTTAAATTAGTTCAGGTCTGGGTTAATAGTTATGGTGCTAGATATAAATTTATTGCCTGGATTCTCCTGTTATCTAGATAGGTTCCTCTATAAGTTTAATGGCTAAATTATTGGTTCGCCCGAGGTGAGCGCGAAATAACCGACCTAGGTCACGGTTAACTTCAAATGAACTGACTAAAATTTAAGGATATTAAGGATTATTAACGTTATTCATAAGTTGATATATACAAAATTGAATAAATACTATGAACTTTTAAGTGAGATGTGTATACATGCTAGTGGTAATAAAATTGTAAATAAAATGTGAAGGTAGAATAAATTATTAAATAATATCGGTATGTATAAGTAACACTATATTTTAGTTTATACTGCTGATGTTTGTAAAATAATATATCGCAGTATCCATTCATGTATAAGTAAAATGTATTATAATTTTACCGAATATAAATTGCTCGTTACGGTTAAAAATATATTGCTTTTTGATAGGATTTCTGGTTATGGATGTGAAAATTTAATTTCAGCGAGGTAGACGTTAGGTTGGCGCGCTATATACGAATTTCATGATCATTCAATTTCTTGAAATTGTAAGTGATTTATGTTAAATTATTTAGGAAACTCGTTGTGCAAATTCGATAATATTGTTATCTCTTTGTATGTTATTATCCACTACTCGGTACAAATTTAATATTAACTCCGCCAATGTGTATTATCCTTTATGTTATTAGTCTCCCTTATTTTTACTTTATATATACACGACACTGTTAATTGTATTATTACAATTCTAAATCCAGTATGCAGTGTATGTCCCCCATTAGCGCTAAACAGTTTCTAATGATTCCGTTATTAACCTTCCACACGTACTGGCTCACCTATAAGATCTAAATACTTCACAATAAATAGTGTGGTGTTCTAAATTACCACATATATTTGTAATACGAAGAACTAGTAACATACCTATTTGGCATTTTTGTCATTAAGTAGTGGGTTTTCTTCAAGATGTGTTTATCAATGTAATGAACAGAACATAATTGCAAAATTTCTAAAATAGACATTTTCTGTAAATTTTTCTCTGAATCTGTAATATAATACATTAGATCATGACAACTTTAAACCTATTTATAAGAATATACATGTCATTTATTTTCATTAGGGCCACCTATTAATTCGTATGCATTACATAATACGGCGGAAAATCTTAGTGTAAAATAAACTTTTAAATATTAGAACAATTTCGTAAATTTAGGAATAGACGGTTTGTTTAAGCTTATTGTGTTATCTTTTACTTCAAATATCGGTATATAATGTACACTATACAAAATAAAGCAACTAGTACCTGAAACATTACTGTATAAAAATAAGTAAAATTGCATTCTGGAAGTATTAACAAATAAATGGAAATAATACTATAACCTACAGATAAACAAATATAACGTGGAAAAGTTATTCTTTTGGTTCAGTTACCTTGAAAATGACACGTGAATGTAACACCTCCAGAAATCTTGACTTCAATCGAGGCGTATAACGATACAACCTGCCATACCGCACACCGTTTCCTCTCTTTTCTTTTTATTCTTTCATTTCCTCTCAGTAAAAGCTTTATAACCGAGCGAATGTTTACATGAAATATGTTTCTTGAGAAAATTTATGATGCCATGCATTGTGTACGTGAGTAACACTTACAAAAGCCAGCTGTTTTTCAATTCGGATACGTTGAGGAAATACCTTGCCTGAAGGCTTTTTGTTAGTCGGTAAAGCTACCTACTTGCTGTTACTATGGTAGTATCAGTAAAATTGATATTTTCGGCTTGGGCTTTTATTACCTCCTACGGAGAGGTTTTGTTTTATTGGTAGAATTGTAATAAACTTCAATGTGCTATAAATAATAACTCTTCTAGATTTTAAATAAAATAAAGTTAGTTGGTACTATGTTATACATGTATTTAAGTTATACATGTATAGTATTTAATTTTAGAATTTTAAATTTAGAATTCATTGCCAATGTGGACCAGAAAACTAACTGCTGCAGCGTTGATATTCAGTGGTAGTCAGGTATGATATCACGAATGACGACAACGACAGTTAATGATGTCATCTTTTACACTTTTTATCCTTTCATTGCGAATTTCTCTCGTAAGTAACCACTGTAGTCGTGTGGCTATGGAGTTTGAAAAAGTTCTCGAATGGATTTGTATAGGAGTTTGAATGAAGGATGATTGAATGATTAATTATCACAATTGAAAATTTTGTAGAAATAAATATTTATACTTAAAACATGCATTACTTTGTAAAATTTGTTAAAAATGTAAATTGTAACCAATATATATACGCATTTAAACTATTTATCGGGGTTGTGTGTTTATTTTTACTTGCACCTATCCATGTTTTTACCCCTATCCTTAATAATACAAATAGAAAACAGAATACTTTTTACAAAAATAAATAAAAAATATGAAATGTTAAGATGTAGGCGCGTTTCAGACCTGAAATTATGCGCAGTGCAGCACCTCATTAGTGGTACAGTAATTTGATAGATATGTAACTCCCTGTAAAGTATAGTTAAAATATAATGAATGAAAATATTTTTTATTAAATTATAATGATAATAAAAATATATGTTTTATTTATATAAATTCTTTTGAAGTTTCTTAATCAATCTGGTTATATTCGCCGCTCTGATTAATAAAGGTATACGAAGTTAAAAAAATAGGACTAAGACAACGTAGCTCAATAGTAATACATACTTTCGGAGAACAAGCGAGACACGAGTGGAGAAGACATAATAAAAGTAGTGACAAAAAGAATCGAACAAATTTTAGAACTTTGTTCACCTACCTAAGAGTTTTGAAAATAGACAGGTAGTACACATGTATATTGCGAAATTTGACGATGTATCGTATACTACATATACAATATTAAACATATATCATATACATATTAAACAGTGCCTATGGTAAATAACTGTTCGAGACAGCTATCCATTTGTATAGTCTATGACTGACACGTAACAGACTTTATGAAATTAACCGACATCGGCGTGTTGGATGTAAATGAAATACGATCAAACGAAGTTGTGGAAATCAATATTACTTGTATACCGATACTATTTGCAATTTCAGATTTAATTCGCAAATTTAATGTACATATATTAATACTTTTAATTTTGTATCATAGAGCAAGCAAATTACTTATCCATATTGCTTTGTGATTAAGAAACAGAAACATAAATTCTATTACCATCTGTCATGACTACCTAAAATAGTAGTGTGTAACTACAATAGTCTATAACTAGTTTAGGTAGGTAGGTTTAGGTAATTTTTTACAAGAAAGACGAAGTATGTTCTCCGTATATATGTACTGGTCTGTGGATAACTATAGCAATCACATATAGTTTAGACAAAGTAATAGGTTAATCGTATACTTACAAATAAAACAAGTACCATCATATTGCTATAAAGTGAGGTAACTGTAACTATAGACACATTTTGTTATACCCATTTTTGATAACCGTAAAAGGTTATTCTGTAAATGTGAAATAACATCAGTTACATTTAAATAAATCTGTCATCAAGTCAAAAGGGACTCGTATCTTTTGATTTATCTACAAAAGGAGCAGTGGTTACGCTTAATCTTGATGAGAATAAATAATACGATTGACGTTAAAATTCATCAGTCCGTAAACGATCTATTCAATATAGAATCTGTATTTATTTACATCAACAATAATTCCTTACAATATACCATAATAAACACGCTGACTTCATTACAATTTCCATCCAAGTGAACAAATTTAATAAACAGCCGAGTAAACATTTGTTTATCATACCGCAAATTTTCTGCGGAGAGACAACACCACATTATTTCTGCTCTCGCTTAATGAACTCAAAATGAGAATGACATGAAACTTCGTACCGCCTTATAAACTTATTAAACAACTTAAACGGCGTACAAATTATACCTGTTAGCTGTAATTAAGTTTCAAAGCGATGCCGAGTTAAGGCGAGTTCTATAATCTTTTCCGTCTTGGAAAATCCATCGAATAAGGTAAGGTTTCAATGTATAATATAATAACAAGCTAATAATACTTTCATTAGCTTTCAAGATCGCTTGTATTTTAGCTCTGTTCCCATATAAGTCGATACAAAATAAACAATAGGTAATCTTAATAATGAAGTTGCTGATATTAATAAAAAATCTCATGTTGAATGTAGTAATAAATGTGAATGTATGTGGTAAAAACTTGTATTAGGTTCATGAAATAAAATTGTAATTTGTCTACATTATATCTAATTAGTTTGAATCTAATATGGTTGAATATCAATTGCAAAAAATACCATTATATTCACCGTATAATTGGCGAAGACAAATCTTATTGCAAATATGAACACTATATATGAAGTTTAGTCCCATTTTAGTGTATTTTATGGGTAGATAGTTCTTTTATAGTCACATAAAAAAAAAATTCTAGTGTTAAATATCCGCAAATAATATTGTCCTGTAATTGCCTTGGAGCGGTATCCTATAACTCCGGCGAAATAACGGTTTTACATTTTGCCATTGATTATCTCGCCCATTCAATCATATTGACATTAGAAAATTTATTAGATAGCTTTCGATTTAGTTCTAATTATTGTTTCATTGCCTTATGCGGCTGCAATTTTATTATCATTTATATGTGTATTATTATATAGTTGATGCTTTAAAGAATATACCCGATATTAGAGAAATGAGATATTATATTTTCAACAAAGATAATTAAATACTCGTGTTGTTGATAAAAAATACCTTTGAAGTTCTTTAAAGAAGGAGATTGTTTAAGTATTCTGATTATAACAGGAAGGTACAGGTAAATATCGCCTAAGTGTATGTATGTATGTATATACATATATGTATATATGTATTATGGATACTAAACGTACAAATTAATATATAAAACACTCATGTTCAGTAATAAGATGTCAAAAAAATATTAATAAATAGAGGTATCTGAAATACTTTTTTACTTTTGAAATATAAATAACAGAAACTTGACAATATACATTATTAAAAAAAAACAGTTGTAAAAAAAAATTATTGCACAAATCCTTCTTTCCTTATTATTATTTGAGCTAATGAATGAAGTGTTCTGTGCTTTGCTTTTAAATAGTGTGTAACTTATAAAAACAAAATGCATGCAGTTCACTGTTTATTATCTATTATCTGTATTTGTCTAATATGAACTGTTGCGATAGATGCTGAACAATAGGCTGTTACAGCTGTTTGCTAAAGAACAGTTACTAAAAGACCTTTTAAATCAGACTGCAGATATTTTGTATTTTCACAATCTGTATTGTGATGTCGTCTAAATTCACAAAGTAAATTTACAGGTTTTGTTAAAATTAAATGTTTAACTGCAGCGTATTGTGATTTGTGAATAGAATAGAAATTCACGATTTAAATTTAAATAATATGGTCATTTATGGTAATTATAATTGACAAGTAACAAAGCTAGCTAATTTTTATAGTGGTCCTTCAAGAAGACCGTGACCACTCTCGCTAAATTGCCAACAATGATGTACAGTGAATGTTGTACATACTTATCGTGATCAATTAAGACAATCACACAGTTAAAATAATTGAGCATATCGAAATTTTTCGTTGTGTTACGCAAAATTTTGTATAAGATACACACGAATAGATATAATTCATAAATCCTTGTGATAAGAACGTAAAATCCGATGATTTGAGATGAGACGACAGGCACCACAATTATTATAATAATGACCACTCATGTAGCAACGTGTAAATGGCCTCATCTATTTGGGATTGCATCACTCTAGAATTAAAGATTGCAAAAACAATATTTCGAGAGTCATTGTGCTCGTATTTTATCAATGTTACATATTATATCTGCTGTATTGATTACAATCGATAATGTAGAATCATTTGTAGTGATGTGCGAGAGATTTGTATTCGAAATTAAGTTACCAAATGAAACCTATTATCTAACCCAGCTCAACTGTTGAAATATAGTTCAAATTGGGTACAAAAACAACAACTATAATTTCAAATACTATTACAAATCATTACTTTTAACGACTTGTTTTTGTTATCATATATAAGCATCATTTGTATACAACATGAAGTTTATAAATCTCTCTTCTTTGACAAATTGTAGTATAAAAGCGAAATAAGTGCTTATTAGTTGCATCAGAAATATGATTAATGAACAGTAAGATTACATCGCAGTTTTGTTCTTAAGTTTTTATTACTGTCAATGTTATTGTAAAATAAAATAATTTATGTTATAGAATTAACCTTACTAAAGCATGTACCTCATTCGTTATACGTTATGACATTATTGATGCGTGGTCAAGTAAGAGTTTGCTGGGTACGTAAGTAGAAGTGTATGTGTAAAGAAAGTATAATTAGTGCACGAAAATATTGACTTTGGATTTGGAGCAAGTGGTATTGTGACATTGTTGGTTTAGCAGTATAGTCGAATGCAGTATTATTATTTAAAGTTTATATCAAGGATTGACTATTTTAGTTTCATTTTATCTAAAAATGAATTAATAAATATAATTTAGGCAAAAAAATTTTTTGGTAATGCTCAAGAAAATTGTCATGTCGGAATTCAAGCGGGTAAACAACGTAGTTTCTACCTTACTCGTTTCTTTTATCAAATCAATCACTTTAAATGCTTCAATAATATTTTGTATCGGTCTTGATCTCTAAAGTATCACAAGTGAAGGTTTCCACATTGGAAAATGTAATAAAGTCCCGTAAAATCGCTTCACGTCTTGATAGATGTCTATAAAAGTAATCTCTATGTCTATCCGTTCAAGCGAATTTCTCGCGGGCTCGCTATTTGTAACACAAGCGGCTTCCGAGTATGCATACATATTTCAACCACCGCTGAATTTATTGCATGTCTTCAATATTCTGATGCTTTCTATCTATTACACAACTTAGCCTATTGCGGTTTGTAATGTCACCTATTATCTTATATCTTGGTTATATCACCTTTAATATGACTTTTGTTCCTACTCTGTTATGTTCCTTTCAATTGTTGGGTTACCTCATTTTACATGTGAAATAATAAGTTTAACTTTAAAGGTTAGTAGTTATCAAACGAAGAGAGACCATCATGAATCCCACGACCATTCTGACACAGCTTAAGAAGAAGAATTATCATTATGATTTTTATTATCACTATATATCTCATTTAAGTTGTAGCGATACATTATGGATAGATTCTGTTTTATGACTCTTAAATTATATGATTAACAGTTATATATATTTGAAATTTTGCAGTACATGTATTTATTAGTAATGATAAAAACATTTCTAACATTTTTCCCGGAAACTAATAGTCGATCAAATAGACATGAGCACTTAAGGTGACAAAATGGCTTTATATATAATATCTCTTTGAATCAATGAGAGTATTACGTGAGTGAACTGACCAAAATTGGTTTGCGGTTTGCGTGATCCAATTCGACATTTCTCCTGAGGACCGCATGAACACTCCGCATGACAAGTAGATATTGTGGCTGCTGTAAAATGTGAATGGAAAACACAAGCTCCCCTTTCTATTTTTGTTACTATATAGATATAAATGTAAAAGTCATTGCTTTGGTTGTAGGTTATCATAGATTATTCTTAATTCAAAGTTAGTAAATGTTTATGGTTATATAAGGTATATATATAAGGTAGGAAATTATGGGCTGTGTATAGTGTGGATGTAGGTCGGTTATTTAAAACTAAAGAATATCGCTGTAATATTACAAAATAAGATAATAATATTAATCGGAAAATGTGGACTAAAAAAACATTCTTAGTCTTTGTAATAGTGTCCCAATTACTAATTTATACAACTTTGTATAAGAAAAATCAATATCAAAATTAAAATTTGATTATACCTATTATAATTTACCTGGATGTATAAATTTTTGGGTTGACTAATATTTTTTCAATATAGTTTATTTCGGATTAAACTTATTTCTTATGGAACTTAATGTTATGAATATTAAATATTAATAATAAATTTTTGAAAAAAAAATACTTTTAACAACTGCTTTAAAATAACTTCAAGATAAATTTTGCTTAAGAGATGCCATAGAAGATTTCTGACCGACGTTTAGTAATTGAGGTTATCTTAACAATGTCAAGTGCAGCATTGAATATTATGACCACGGAATACAAAGGAAATTCTATCCGTATTTCTACATTGGAACATAAACTTCCATACGAAATCATCAAAGCGGGATTTAGCTCAAAGACATTGTTGCTATTTTATCGCATCTAATACTGATTGAGAGCTACTTGTAGGAACGACGCTATTATTATAAATGGTAGACTATTTAAACGATTCAATCTACGAAGTTTTCAATGGACTTACGAGTACTCTACTTAACTATTTATGGTTATTGGGAATATATAATTTTGTTTATGAAGTCTATGTCTATGTGTCTATACTATGTAATATGAAGATAAGATTAAAGCCAAGTATGCTTTAATCTTATCTATAACTGAGAAACCTTCAAATGTATATAAAATCAAATCTTTTATCTTCATATTACATAGTATAGACACATAGACATACTCTTCATAAACAAAATTATAATTATAGATTTTAAAAATTCATCAAATCTAATATTATAAATAGCTTCACATTTTACTTTATTTATTTATTATGAGCAACTTTATGGCTCATATAATATATACGTTAGACTACATATACCAAATAATAAAATAATAACAAAAATTCTTATGACACTGTTGGTAGTAGTTGTTCAAGATAAAGTCGTCGCAATATTCCCTTGATGCAGTAGTCATCCATTAGTATCTAGTAGTCATCCTTCATGAAGGTGGACAGTGTATTAGTGGGGAACTCTAGGTGCATCACTCTCAATGTCAGGTCACTTTTGGTCCTGATGTAGTCGACAATGTCTTATTCCTTGGTGGCGCCAGTGTAGTAGGAAAAAGGTGCCGTGATGATATTATTAGTGTTAGACCTATTATGTCTCATTCTAATGACGGGTAGTTTTCTTTCTAGCAACACAAAAGTTCGAAAAGTAAATCTTGCCTCCTATACTTATTACTTACATTATGGCTCAGGTATAAGGTCAAGAATGAACATCAAATAAATAATATGTACCTATATATGCCTGAATCGATGTAACTTGGAACGCTAGTGGAATTCTGATGAGCGGATAAGCTTGCAAATAGTGTTCTTTCAGCGTCTAAATAAAATTATATTGAAAATTTTTGTATTCTATTATTCCTATTATACCTTCTACCGAGGAATAATTTATAGATGTCTGCGTGGATACTTAAATAAATAACCCTGGAACATTAACAGAGCGCCATTTAGTTCTAAGCAGAGCGGAGCTGTGTTAGGGGTCTAGTAACCCTACAGTACAACTGATAAATACTAACACAATATACATAGAAAATATCCAAACAGATACAAACAATCATACTAATAAATATTCTTGTTTGCACTGTGCGAAGAATCGAACCCACGACCATCGAACACATCGACAATTGAACCCACCCACGGCTCTCTTTAGTTTTTAGGAATATCACGCAAGCGGTGGACCATTGTCATCTTACGATGCTGTTCCATTCGTGATGGTATTCATGAATATAAGCGGCGATTCCACTTTACATCAGGTGGTCTATCAGCTCTCTGCCATTCAAGTTACATTAAAAACCTTATGCAGTATTTACGGTGATGTATAATTATTATTATCATAACGTTGCGGTTCATATCGCGTAATCGTTTAAGCGTAATGTAACGTTAACAAGCGGAAAATGTTGCGGTCAGCTTAAAAGCATCGATAAAATCACGATGAATTCACGATAGGGATGTTACTTTAGCTCAAAGTGGTGCGATAGTTGCTCTAGGAAATAACTACTTGACATCGCCTCAATGCTTTTATATCCCACAATGGATGTGCGAGACTGGTATTTAATAAACGGTTATTTATTGCCTGCAGCTTCGTGCTGCGTCACAAATGGAGATTAATAACGTTTCGTTACGTTTTCACGTAGCTTTATGGTTGTGATTTACTTTAGTAATAAATTTTAATATTTTTATGTGTCGAAAGCCGAGACCATTGTCATTGGAAGTTTTATTGGATCATTCGCTGACATATTTGAAATATTACGAATTTAATAACAAAATTGATTTATTAATACATGCAATAAATTAGTTTATTATAATATTTTTTCTTTATCGACTTCAGTGAGTAAGTTCTACTTGTGAGTAACGTAGGTCTACTTTAGTGAGTAATTTAAAAAATATACATCAAGGGATCAATTTTATAAAATAAGAAATAACCATAAATAAGAATAAATGGCGAATTAGAAATATGTATATAATATGAAGTAGTTAATTTTTGGATATAATTATACCTCTAATTAATTCTGATTAATTCTCGATTAGAAATTACTATATAACATTTAATTTGAATAATATATAATAAGTTGGTTATTGATTTAAATTTTGAAAGTTGTTAAAATAGTTTACGGGAATAGTTATTGAAAGTATGTAGCAACAAGTTTAGTTTTCATATTAATTTAGGTTTTTTATGTTTATAGAGTGAACCGTATATTCAAAAGTGCGCACAATAATAATAAAAACAACTCTTATAAAGTCTGAGAACTAAATTGGTCTCGTCAGTGCCATCAAAGCTCAGTGCGCTTTTGTTCTGAATGTGGGCCACTCGGTGAGTTCGTTGCGACAGGTTGAAGCACCTAAAGCTGGCTTACTGAGGCTTCGCTTGAAAAACGACTTGGAAAATCTCGTTTTACGTATGTATGCGACGCCCGTTGAATAACGTATCAGTTTTGACCTATAATCCGTACGTGTCAGCGAAAGTATTCTTATCAGTTGATGTGATTGTGACATATACAACATATGTAGTATAAGACATATAAGTTCTTCACACGATAGATGTTAAATCACCATCTCATTTTTGCAATCCAATGAAATCTAAAAAATCTCAATTTCATTGTATTAATTAATTTGTATATATTTTGTAAGTGCTACTGCACTGCTTTAAAACGCTTTAACAAAACCAGTGATATCCAATTCTAGAACATTATTTTTACGACATACATCACAGGGTTACTGTTATACCTCATAATATTGTCAGTCGTAGCTACACGCGTAATTTTAACACTGCGTCTGATTTTACCACCAGTAAAAGTTTTATGAAATACCATCACAGGTTTTATGATGCGAATATGTTCTAACAAAAAGTTTTTAATGTACATAGGTACAATATTAACCGATTTTAATAGGAGTACAATCTGAGAACAGCGTGTCTTAGTGATTTGCTAACTAGAATTTCGTCTAGAAGTTCGCGAATTCAAATCTCTCCGACACAATAAAACTTAATGTGTTAATTTATATTTCTGATAGAAGATAGAAGAATTTGACTTTATTTGAATTATATCTCTGGTGAAGGAAACATTTATATGAAATTGAAAATTTATACTAGAGACGGCAGTAGACTAGCCTGTTGTCACGTTTTCAAAATGTATCGAGCAAAATGTGGGTACGTCAAATGTTGCATACACCACAACATTGACAGTTATTATTGAATCTGACTACGCCATCTACGCTAACAGCCGCGACGGTGTGTGTTGGAAGAATCTTTATTAGGTTATTTTATATATATATTTGTATTTTTATTAATGTGGATACTATGTGTGCTTGTACTTACAAAATTAAATTTCTATCTCCATAGTAACAGTACTTACATTGTAGAAACAAATTTGTACCAATTGCAAGCTCCTACAAAATACTCGAAGCTTATGTAGTAGATTTACTGAATTTGTTTTGTGTTTTAATGACATAAATAAATCTCTCGGTAAAAATATAATCAGTTGGCAGGCTAAAAGATATTTCCCATTTATTTCTTAAATTCTCATAAAATTAACATCTTGATACTTACATCGTCTTTAGTAAATTTAACTCAAATCATAGATTTAAATGTTGACCTTTCAAAGTTCTTTTATATATGTTATATCTCTTACAGTCTTATGAATACTATCAGTACTTTCGAATTACTGTAACTATCAATGCCTTTGAATCCTTTTTAAGAATGTCTGTGCTCGTATTAACACTACAATACAACTAAAAGTCACGTAGGGTTTCACGGCGAAGTGTTAGAAAATCGAGTTTAAAAGTTGAAAGTTGTTGGAGCAATTTGAGCATTGTACAATACCTTGATCGTGACACTTTTTTTTATTAGGTATTGTTAATGTTTCTGTTATTATTTAGCATACAGTTTAGGTATCATGGTAAATTGATCCAGTTAAGTGTTCCTATTAATATTCTTGATACAAATGTAAAACATTTGTATCTATATAAGAAATAAAAAAATACACGATACAAGCGCTGTCTTAGACAATTGATAGACATACCTATAAATACAAAAAAATGTATTGTGTATGTATGTATTTGTATTAATAATACAACAGATAAGTTATATTATATAAATACCTATATACTTATTTAAAATATTTACTTCATTCATTCTTTTTAAAGCATAATGTTATGAATTTTAAATGGTAAAAAATAAAATTTAAATAGTATTAAAATGTGAATAAAGGGAGCTTACCTTCTAGCTTTCTTAAATATTTAGAAATCAAGAAATTTATTTCAGTTGTTATTAAAAAAAATCACTGAATTGATGTTTAATGTGATGTTGAAAAAATTCGTGCAATAAATATTCTATATAAGGTGAGTCAGCCTTTGCTTATTATAAAATGGCAACAAAATTGTATATTGGAAGTACAATTTTTTTACAATAAAAAATTATGTTTTTTATACAAATAACAAAATAATATTAAAACAGAATGGCCGCGTCACGGGAGTTTTCTCTCGCGTACGATCGGGTTGTAGAATGAGCTTCCTGCAGAGGTTTTCCCTAGATATTATAGCATGAGATCCGTTGGAATGTTTCTTAAGGGTAAATAACACACACGTTGATACCACAATTGGTCAGCTGAGACAGTTGGAATGTGCTTATATATATTCCATATTACAACCATTACATACTATAATAAAATTAACATTTCTACTGTTTTACCACAATAACAAGATCGTTCTATTATTCTTGTGTTTCTACAAAATTAATTGCAATACATAATATTATTATAAATAGATAGTAAATTCAAATAGTCAATCAAATATAGAGGCAACGTATCAAATCTTCAGCATAGTACGCTAATATAAAGTGTATTATTGTGTACAAGCACAAATCCATACACTTTTCGTTAAACTCGACTATTTTAATCACATAAATAGAACTGAAACATGATTTAGAATTTTCATAGAAGCTTTTCTTTGAGATTTTCTTCAACCTTTCGAGATCCCGAGGGATTTTACCGAAGGAATCTGACTTCATACGAAGATATGATTGGCGTAATATTTTGTAGACATTATTTCAAACATCATTTTCATGTAAGTTTGTATCTCAAATCAACTGGGAAATATATCTTTGTGTGTTTTGACTAAAACATATGAGATTAAATATGTACAGTTTCTTATTGTTTTATTTTTAGACATAAAATATGATTTATTATAATGGTTACATTTCATTTTATTATCCATTAAATAAATACCATGATAGTATAATCACAGAAGGCATTTATTTATATGGCTGTTTATTTTTAATTTCATTGAATTACACGTGAATTATTAATATATAAGTAGTCTGATTCGGAAAAACGGATATAACTAAACTCATACTTGAACTTAACAAACTTTTACTTTCTTAACTTCAAAAATTTACCTCGGGCATAGGCCAACATGTCGTGAATATGAAACAGTTCCGAATATTCTAAACTTAACGGATATTCCGTTACAGTTTTGACGTCAAAGTTAAAGTAAACTTGTCTGTTTCAACTTTGTAGATTTTTATATATATTATCAATGATTTGTGAAAAAGAAATATTTAGCTGGAGATTAATCAATACAAGACATTAAAAATATATTAAACTTGTATTTGAATAATTTACCGTTTTCCATCTACGTTTTGTTAGTATAAGAAAGTCTTAAAGTATTGTATTGAAATTAAATGAGTTTGTAGTACCACAAACTCATTTAATTTTTAATAAAATTTCCATTTATATTAGTTTTCAATCATGTATAGAACAGAATAAAATAATGAACTGTCGTTCAGTATAATATAAAATTGCATCTGTACTCTATATTTCTTCAGTCACTACTTATAGTATTTTAATAAATGCCATAATAATAATTTAAAGATGTTGCTTAATTAGTTGTTGTGCAATTGAGAAAATAACTAGCTTAATTAGATCCCAGATCAACTCTTAGCTTGGACAATTTAGTAAATTAACTTCTAAATTGCCTCGGAACAGAGTAATTAGGGTTTATCCACAGTTCGTTGTTAGTTTTTTTAGTAAATTATTAGAATATTGTCTATACAGTTAAATTTTGTGTATTTAAAAAATATTCTAATGTAATATATATTTATATATATAGTTTTCACTAGATATTCTTACTAAATATTTAACAGTATGTAGGAATGTGTTAACCTGCTTGTTACTTTAGTAAAGGTAAAAGTATTATTTTGGTATATATTAAATATAACAATAGTAATTAATACTAGTATTACTCAGCAAAGTCGACCATTGACAGATACTCTGATTACGATATGAATCTTCAAAAGAAATTTCATCAGAATTCGTTCAGCCGTTTTATCGTAAAATAATAACAAACGGACAGACAGCAAAGACGTTTTCACATTAATAAATATATATTAGTATAGATTCATAGTTTAAAAATAATCACGAAAACATTTTTACTAAGTGTAATCTATTTTTACCTAATGACGCCAAGTAAAGGAAAACGGAATGTAATACCTAAAGATATCAAACCTATAATATTATTGTACGTATCATTTTCTTTTCTCTTCACAAATCGATTTCTTAGTAGATATTAGAAGTTATAATTGTAAGTATATATGTTTTTTTATTCATACTAATCTGCACATATAATACCCAGTACTCATTAATCACAACTATATACTAATAACATAATACTAAAAATACATTTTACATTACGCAATTATACTACTGTAATATGTTATTTGTAAAGTATGATTTAAATTGAGTATTGCCTTATTTGACTTTTAAATGTGAATGCAATGATAATATTGTTTAAACTGTGAGAGCAATGTGAATGATTAACATATTGATTTATTGGTAACATTAAAGTTCAGACTAAGTAACGTCTATTAATTTGATTTGCAAATATTGTTGTGTCTTATATAATATGTAGTATCTCTTCAAATTCATAATAAATGTTAATAGTACGTAATGACTTGTGATTATAAATTACCTTAGCACTTACAAGAAAACTTGGTTTCATCGTGAAAGATGATGGATTGGTGATCCTATCTTCGCTAAAGTGTATATAAACTATTAGTGAAGAATGGAATCTACAAAAAAATTCAGCGGAAATGAATTGTTATATTGTAACATTGCTGGCTAATAATTAATCTCTATAAAAATCCCATTACTACATGGAGATAATATCTGTAATATAAAGAAGGCTACTAAACCTAAAATTTAATTAAATTTGAAAAATACACGATAGCCATTACGAAATAAAGTTAATTGGATAACAGAGTTTACTCGACCAAACTAATTGGTACTTCATTCTGGTCAATTCTGAATAGAGTTAGGTCGTAGGTATGACAACATAAGTACACTTGGCATGTGGTTTACTTTCCGATATCTAATACTATTTTTATTTATAGTTCTTTGTAATTCTTTCCCAGATATCGCGCTATTGTTGTGAAAAATAGTCGTCCTAATTCAAATATATAGCGATCGCTATCACTATTATTACTGCTGTATTTCAAGATCAAACTTCATCGCTATCTCTTTGTTCGGGCTCAAATAATATGAGCCATTGTTAAAGGAAGCTTTGGGTATATTATTATACCTCAAAATTGCTTGTCAGATGTTCCGACGAAACCAAAATATCGATATTATCGGTAATTACATTTGAGCTAAGTGTTTTGTAAAAGTTAATAAAGAACGTATTGTTATTGTAATAATGAATTGAATTTATGGATAAATGACTTCAAAGTTTCCTTATTAAAAGTTTAACAACACTTAAAAGTTTTTATTTATCTTTTTATATTATATCTTATCTATACAGTTAAAATTAATTCCATAGGTTTTGAATCAATTTATTGTTTTTTTGTAAAAGTTTTTTTTTCTTTGTTTATTATATATTGCACTGTTTTCATATTAAACGACTGCTCTCTATTCAAACTCTGAAGTACATAGTCAATTACCTAAATCATCGAATCGAAGATATTTCCCTTGGATATGCTCTTCGTGTGTAATTTCAAGTAACATTGAAATTTTAGTAATTTCTTAGATGCTAAAATTTATTTAATTTATCAGTAATAAATCTCTTAATTATTATGTATTTTAATTAAAATTTTATAGATCTGAATTTACAACATTCAGAAACGAGATGATGTTATCCGGAATTATAATTTAGTACAACAAAAACCGATGAAATGTAGCAAAATTGGTATTTTTAAATTAATCCAGATATGAACGTGGCACTAAAAAATTTACTTTTGATTAAGCCGATTAATTGAATGATTTATTTAATAGTATATTTTCCATGTGTAGTCACTAACACGTAAAATATTATAATAAGTATACTGATTCTATCAAAGTCTCAATAATGTCGTCCATCAATACATTTACAGTTATTATTTCAGTTGAAAATGAAGACGAAAGAAAGATGTCTGTATTTTCTCAAAGATGTAGTAGTTGCTCTGGCTGTTTATCTTGGCTTCCTGTAGGCAGACGTAGCTCCGGAGATTGCTTGTTGGCAACACAGAGACAACTGCAATGCTACGTTGATAATTTATGTATGTTGGTGCTGTTTTATATCGTATCTTCCACTTTAAGAATACAGCTGTTGACACAGACTGCAGATTACTTTAAAAGTTGAATTTAATTTGTCTATACCTGAAGATCTGTGTAATTCTTTTCAAACATATTGCACACTAGCGTTTTTCGTAAAATAAGTAGCCCATGTCTTTCCTCACGGTTCAGTGGTTTTGATGTGTTTTCCTAACATTTCCCTTTACTGCTCTGCTCCTATTGATCGTAGCGTGATGAAAAGTATACTATAACCTGCCCAGGAGTATGAAGAATAATTGTACCAAGTTTTTTTTGTCCAGTAGTTTTTGTTTCTATTACGAGCATACAGACAGACAGACAAAAAATTTACTGATTGCATTTTTCGCATCAGTATCGATCAGTAATCACTCCCTGATAGTTATTTTAATACAGGAAATATATTTCATATACAGAATTGACCTCTCTACAGATTTATTATAAGTATAGATAAGAAGTTCTGTCAAATATGAAATAGTTAAATCGTCTAATCAAGAAATATATGTCGAATAAATATAAATAATGCGTATTGTATTTGTATAAGTATAATAATTTAAAACATTTCTTGTTAATTTCAGCGGAGATAATGTGATTTAGAGGGATGATTTGTAATTAATTTAAACTCCCCACTGTGAAATCCAAGCGGGAGTTTATTTAGATTTTATCAGCAAAAAATTCTCCTGAGTGAAATAGAAAATGCGAGTAATTTTTATCCGTTAATGTCAGAACAAATTAGTCTGTGGTCAATCAGTCGTACAGACTAGTAATTGTTTCTATATAATTTAGGTATTGGATCGGATTTCGACCAGGATGAACTTTAATAAAAAAAACTTACCTAAAAATTAACATTCTAACGAAAGTTATGTATAGTCAATCTGTAAGTAAATTATAATTATTGTAAATAGTTAAACTTTTAATGAAGTCGTCTACTTTGATACATTTGTCTCTGAAATTTCAGTCACTAAGCAGTTTGCTTTGTAAGTTGTGTTTCAGTTGAAGAATGAGATAAGGCAGTGAAATTACAGGATAAGAGGCATGACATCTTAGTCCTACGGAATAAATAAGGCATAAAAGAAACAATTGTGATCCACCAAATATATTTCACAATATATTAACTGAGAGACTAAGACCACTAACATCTCATGCAGTGGATAAACATCTAGTACTCGCATTAGTATTTTGTCTTTCCAACTGCCTCGTGTTTATATAACATTAATAATATAATGAAATATATGTTTTGTATTTCCTTTATCTATTATATTTCAAGCTGATCTATCCTGTACATTATTTATTTCCCTCGTTGGTCTCCTGAGAGTTTGTTGAAGATCCGTGACAGATAATGTTGGAAGTACCTATCAAGTTTTTTCTTATTATTTATTTGATCCGTTTCCTATTACATAAGTTCTATATAAAAATTGACATTAAAAATACTACATAAAAATATACTAATGTTTTAATATGAACGTCAATTTAATACATAATTTAGCTATACTTGTAATCTCCTTAATCTATTAGTATATGCATAAACAAAAATGATTAGCCGAATATAGGTATGGAAGTGCATCGCTTCGGAACGAAGGAGAAAATTTCATCTTATATTTATGCAGCGAAGACAGGACATGTAATTGTTTAAGATTATCTACTTTTAACTTTGTACTTTTTTCTTTGTATTATTGTACTAAATGACAGTAAAATATGTTTTTTTTATAAATATAACTGACGTACAAGTCAATTTTGAAGACGATTTGTTTAGCGTTTAAGATGTAAAAGTTACAAACATCATCAACATCGTCATCAAGTTATTATTAGTAATACTTAAGGAATTAACTGCAGTACTGTTACGTGAAATCTGTATACGGTGTTATTATGCAAATTGGTGAAAACAGTAATATTTGACAAGATGAGATAAGAGTAAACAAACTATTAATAATAAACAACATGAGTCTTAGAATGTTGATTTTACCAAACCCACCCATACTTACTTAACATAATTACTGGAGACTGACTGTAGTTCATTGCCTAGCAAATAAACTTGTCGTAATGAGTTGCAGTTTAACGGTCAAGTAACATACGAGTACGTGATTAGTTTAACTATGTTGCATAGGGGTACATACATATGTTTTACTATATACAAACTATAGTAAAACATATCTAAATATTACTAATAGTATTTGTAGTTTTTTATGAAGATAAGTTCTGCTGCTAATACAACTCGTCTTGTAAATGCGTGTATTAAAAAAAAAAAAGTAAATAACTTATTTTTTTATATAAGCTCGGTAACAATTAACAAACAAAACAAAAACAAACGGTCTGGTGTTTCAGGCGTTCAAAGACTACGGTAACGATAAATCGTTGAGGGTAAACCCTCAGTTCGTGTGTATGCTTGATTGCTACCTTCGTAGTATAAAAAGACCTGAACAGGTATACAGATATTAATAAAATTTGCCGTGAAGATATAAATATCACGACGAGAGACCACATTTTATATAGAAATAATATCAAATGAAATATCGGAAAATAACTAATAAGTATAAAATAAGAAGTAAAACATTATTTAAAAATTAGAACTATTATTATATGTTTGTTGTAATTTTTATACATTTTCATGATGACACATGCACCTGCATACACTTATACTGTATACTTAATTACAAGTTATATTAAAAGTAGCTTGCCAGCTAGCCCCTATATTTCTTTCCGCTATGCCTATAGGCGCAGTACATCACTTAGCAAATGACGTTAGTTATAACGAGACGCAGTTTAACCAGATTTAACGGTAGACATGGTTGAAGAGTTAAGTTTTAATATTCTTACGTTACTAAAGTAATTGCACTACATGTTTGTTTGTAAATAGGAAATGTAATAATAAGAAATATATAAAATATATTATTATTACTTAACGGCTTGTAGATTTATGTATGATGTTAGTCGAAAAAGTTACCATAACTGCACTGCCTGCACTGCCACTGCCTTACCGCTGTAAACGGAATTATTCTCGATTTCGCTATAGAATTTAATTTTATAATTTCCGTCGGTATAACCGATCTGATGAGGCTTTGTTTACTGACGAGTAAACAAATACACAAACAAGAAAGAGATAACTGGCAATGTATTATTATATCGTCTTTCGAAGCTAAAATTATGTCTAAATCTAGAACTATTTTTTCCCAGAAACATCCATACTAAAATATAGAGAAAAAAATTTAGGTTCTTGATTATATGTTTCTAATATATGTATAAAGTAAAAAAATATTTGACTAATTCTTTTAATAACAGAAATCCACACCATCGAATAACATAAGACTAGCTATATCTTGCGACCCTGTTCACGTCACGTCAATATAATATAAGTTTCTTATGTATTTGCAATGGCAAATAAACTGACGGCGCTCTCGATGGTAAGTGGTAACTGTCACCTATATATATATGATTAGTACTGTAGGCATCATATGACAGCTGCGATGACCTCTTATTCTGTAATTTTACACGTTCTTGTAAGATCCGAGCAAGTATAAGCTGAATTATAAAAAGTTTTTTTTTTATATTAGAGAGTAACACAAGAAAGCATTCTTTAAACTATCAAACTAACACAAACACTAGAGAGACGTTCTAAATAATTGAAATGCATTTCTGAATTGCGCTGCGCCGGCAAATGGGAAACTCAGCGAACTAATATTTTTACTTCTTTAAAATGCATCAGGACTTGGATCACCGCCAACAAAATATTTACAGAAGACGTAGGTACTTCTATTTCGTGTAAAATGATGTAAACTGTCTTTCCCTAGACGTAGAATTTTACTACTATTACAAAGGCTTAAAGCTGTATGAATAGTTGTTACTCTTTGACGCAAAAACTTCGGGACGGACTATAGGTGGGCTATAGGTAGGTAGGGTAAACAGAGATACTAATGTAGCTTACTTTGTACAGAGATTCTCCGATTATTTTTCTTCAAATAGGCCAATAACCAAATAGAAACTCGATAGGCACAATAAGAATTCAATTTTACAAACAAAATAATAATAATGACCATTTGACGTTAGCAGTCGATTCGTTCCAACAATGTACATTGTTATATTGAACAAATTGGACATTTTATAAGAAATTCGGCAACTTTCTTCTATAAACATCAGATGAATCAGTGGAGAAATCTTACATTGTTATATTCAAAAGTAGTAATATCAATGCAGTGATGTCATACGGAGATTCGATGGTGGTTCGCAAGACCGACAACCTAATACCCTACTTCCACGCTCTGTATGGAAATTGAAATACCATTATATGTAAATAACGCTGTCGTATTCTTGTAGTTTGACAAATTTAACCAATGTTTGTTTTACCTCAATCGTACTTTAACAGAACAAAACTATGAAGTACAAATTAGACTTTTGTGTGACATTAAGAAAATATGTTAGCATGTGTTGCTTTTTAAATGTTTTTTTACTTACTCTCATTACCATCCGCTTAAAAAGTGACGTTAATAATAATGTATGAATAATATATGTATATGTAGTTTACTAGATTTTGTGGGCCAAAATTTTATTTCAAATAAAATAATTGTCTCTCAATAAATATCAATTTGGAGTTAATACAGAGTAAATATATTTTTTACTGAAATTTACTTATTTTATTTAAAAGTTATGTTTTAAGATAGGCAATGCATATTACTTCCATCGAAAGATGGTATTTTAGTAGAGGAGGTAATTTTATATCACTAAAAAGTATAGCATTTACACGGTTATATTTCATATAAAATTTAGTTAATAGTGTGTCTATCTGTGTTCATAGTTAATCGTCCCAAAGCGTAAAATTCAGTGCAAGCAGCCTGTCACCAGTCGAGACAACACTACTATTCGAGCGATAGTGTAATTATATTTTTACTGCAAATAACTAGCGTAGAACAAGCATCTATAGTTCGACGACCCTTGTCGCCGGTTGCTAAGTCTCGGTACCGTTAAAACTTCACGTTTACTTTCAGCTAGACCGGCACTTTGGGACTCTGGCGGCTTTTTGTTAACTTAATTATGTCAAGTTTTTCGGGGACAACATATAGCGGTAGCTTATGAAAAAGTTATAGCAGGTATTATTTGTGAGTTTCGAACAAAGTGTCCCCTATGACTATCCATCAAGCCTACTAAACTTAATGGAGTAACAACCGAGTTTCTTGTCAGTTGTTCGCGGCTGAAACTGTAGTCCGAACTGGCAGTACATTTGACTTGTCATTATAGTATAAATAATTATTATTAATTATTATGTGTTGCACAAAATAACTAAAAAATGTAATAAAAATAATAATAATTCAATAATTATGTTTCTTATTACATAATTATTGAATTATTATTATTATAAATGTATTTTTTTTGTAATATTAAGCAATTGCAGAGTATTTTGTTTTATTTGATTTGTATACGATTTGTATTTCTCTATAGACGATCTCGGTGGTCTAGCGGTTAATCGCACCACTTAGCTTCCGATGTTTGCGCGTTCGACTCCTCGCACGGTGCGTACATTTGTATGATTCTGGGTTTTTTCTATGTATATTATGTATGTATTTACTGAGAAATTATTTCTATGTATTTATATGAGTTGTCTAGTATCCATAATACAAGTTGTGCATAGCTTGGAGCTATATGCACACAGCGTCTTATTCTCAGATATTAATATACATTTGTGATTAAAGTTGTTTTAAGTTATACTACTGTATGTTATGTAATAACATATTACGAGTAATATATATTCGAATATACATTTCCAGTATATAATACTTAAACTTGAATAGCACTTTATATGACTAGATAGACCGTTAAGGAGCCGAGACGAAAGAAATAAACTCCCTTTTATAGGCATTGTAATCTATATAATTTTTAATAGTATATTCATAAAATCGTATAAAAGTAATACAGTACGTAAACCTAGACTATGGATTTATAATATTCTATTATCACTGTTCATAACAATGGGATCTAAAATTGAAAACACGCAGATCCTGCTCGCGTGTTCATTATGTAGTTTTAGTATACCATTGTGTATATTAACGCAATAGATCGCATTACAATTTTGATGTCTAGTATTGCGATTTGTTTTTTATACTACAGTAACCCCTATTACAATGTGATGCAAGGTTTCAAATGCTTTCATCATTCAATGAATTGTTGATTAAGCTAACATTAGGGTGACTATTTCATCAAAAACATTTTCGATTGCAAATTTTTACTAAATTAGTTTACGATTACCGGTTGCATATAAGTAGAAAAAGATTCGATCGATAACCATAGCTATTATATTACAATAAAATTCAGTGGAAGGAGTGAGACTAGACACATTGCAATCTACATACTATATAACCAAGTCGGTAAACAATTCTTATTTAAATTATCAAATAGTTTGAAGATCTACAATCAAATGAAATATATAAAACTCATCAAGTGTAATGTAATAATTTTATAATAGACTACTACATTCAAGCAAAGATTTCTGTTAATAGTTTAAAGACTCATCAAAACCAGTATAAAGTCGGCACGACAAAATAATACTATGGGATCAGTATATTTTGTGACAAATTAATAACAATATTAGATTGAGGTCATTTCACCTTTTCAATGAGTAATAAAAAATATTACATTTATAAAGACAATTATAATTAGAAAAGCATAAAAGATAGCCGCGTTCATTATCTCCAACATAAAGTTACTATATAAGTTACTTAAACTTTTGTTACAGATAAAACTTTGTTATCTGTACTTGCCGCCTTTGATATTTCTTATGGAAAATTGTATAATTACAAGTTTTCAAAGAATTATATAAATAAACAATGTTTAGTTTATTATTAGATACTACTTATAATAAAAGAGTGTATTCAGATATATAAAAAATAATCAACTACTATCAATATTAATTTAAACAATGCTTATATTGTACAAAAAGTAATATTAAAATTAGAATCATTTTAGTTTTAATAGTGCGATTGGAAATTTAGAATTTTCTGATTATGGGGGTAATTGATCTCTTGAGAATGTTTTTTAAAATCAAATTATGATGGACAAAAATTAAGAGAACAGTCTACCTACCACTTTATCTTATTTGCAATGAGATACGAAAAGATATACTAGAATTACCTTTAAACAAATTTCAAATATTCTATTAATTAAAAAAATTTACTAAACGATTTATTTAAATGACAATCATGCTTGGCAATAGTTATTCATGCACATAATTTTCATTTAATGTTAGTCAATAACCTATATAAGCATACAATATAAATAAACTGAATTTAAAAAGAAGTAATTAATTAGATATCACGTATGAAAAAAATATTTAAACTATGCATATGATCAGAGCTCATAACTAATGACTGTCTGTTATAATTCTTAATCACAGCTTATCCGTAATGGATAATTTGATATGGACGATAAATAGACATCAATCTCTAAAATATTGCCATGTCCTGACCTCTGACTGCAGAAATGAAATTATGATGTCAAACGTAGAGTTAGAAAGCTTTTGAATATTTTAGAAGTAAGCTCTATCCATTCTAATTTGACGGGTAGATACATAGTTCATGCAAATTGTAAAGGGTGAGCAGAAGCTGTCTGACTTTACTGCTGTAGGAAGTCTTTCATCAACAAGATATAGAGCTGTTACTTTACACGAATTTCAATACGGAATGGGCAATAGACGGGATAGGTAGTGTAAGTCCTTGGAATTGGAAAAAACACTTGTGTTTTTCGATTTTTTAATAACCTCAATTTGCTTAATGTATACAAGAAAAATATTTAATAGCTAATTATTTTTACTAGCTATGCCCGCGGTTTCACCCACATGAAATTTAAAGAAAGCTTATATATATTACTGTAAAATTTCATCAAAATCCGTTCGGTACTTTTTGCGTGAAAGTGTAACAAACATCCATCCATACTCACAAGCTTTCGGATTTATAATATTAGTACCGTAACACTAACTCATTAATAAATATTGTACACCTAATGCTCAGATGGCAATCAAGACTGCAACGTCTGTTGCATTTTAATAATTTAGATAAAATTAATAATTTGGCCTCTCGGGTAGATTTTTGGGGACACACAAAGTATTTCCACTATAAATATGTGCATAGCATTCTTCATTCAAGATCCAATAATAATTATTGTGAGGGTAAATATTTGCAAAGCATGTCCAGTAGGTGAACTTGCATTTGCGCCAACATGTATTCTAATATATATCGAAAGGTATCTGCAATATCCTTGCAATCTGCGTGATGTGAAGTTTAATAATTCCTACGGTTGGGTATTGTGATTCTACTAGCAATTGTACGAGATTTTATAATTCTGGTGTAGTTAGTTGATTTTTAAATAATAATTTCTTAGTAGAGCTTCCTAGAAGTTGTATTTCAAATTATTGTTCTTCGATATTAACGGAAAACGTTTTTATAATCATAGACTGTTTTTATTATTCTATTCTAAAGTCAATACTATCATTATTATATTGTTATGATTCTAATCTAGTATAAAATTTCATTAAATAATTGTATACTTTTTATTACGTATTAGGAAAAACCGCACTGTATTATATACTCTGTTCAGCGCGACGGTTGACCGGTAGAGAATGCAACCAGATGTTTACAGTTTTTATATGTGCATACATAAAGAAGAAATAAATAAATAAATAAAATTATCATTGTATATTGATCTTGAGATATTGGAAGTAGTACTTTAACCCAGTTCATAGTTACATCACTCGTGTCAATGTCACTCGGTATTACTGAATGTTCGCATGTAACTGTCTCAGAACTGAACTAACGGGTTGCATGATGATTGTCAGCAGTCATCGGAGCGTGGTATTACGGACTATACAAGTGTCAAGCTTGTTTGTTTTTAGTTAACATGTAATCATGGTAATGATAGGTGCATTTACTGTTACACTTTGTTGCAACTGCGAATACGAAACAATAAGGTTTGTCTGTATTCACTGATTAAAGAGTAACTAACTACTGTCTGTAGTTACTCTTGAAGTCTCTGGTAGAAGGATCCTACCTAATTGTAAGCGGTTACTGTCACTACATGAATGGCACTACGGCCATTATCACATTATCATTTGACACCCGTGATACCACTAATGCTTGGTTATTCTAGAGTACTAAGATGTCAAGCATTTTATTCTGTAACTTACACTACTTAATTAATTACACTTTACAACTAAAACGCAGTATACAAAATTATTCAACCTATTAATTTATAAATATATATTCGATTATACAACGGGTTCATTTTTTAAAATAGAGTCTTGGAATTATAGAATTCAACTGTTTCTTTATAGGCACGTAATTAGAATTTTGATAAATCTGAATGGAATTTGATGTCATCCTTGAATTGTATGTACAGTTTTATTAGTTTTAATCAATACTTCATAATAGTTCACATTAATATGTAATATATTGTGTCATTTTCTTTCAATTAATTTTTTAAATAACTGTTATAATAATGTAGTGTATAATAAATGTGTAGTAGAAAATTGTAAGTTTGGTGAAGGTGTTACTGTTTAGAAATAAAGAGAGTAAGTAGGTATAATATAGATAATCTATTCACATCATTTATAACTATCTAAGAATAATAAGACAAATTTATTCCATCGAAATAAACTCACATAAAAAGACCTGATCACGTTTAGGCTTATAATTGTACCCAACATTGTAGCGTAGGCAAGAAGGAAGGTTGTCGCCCGCTCCCGGGTTAATTAGATTTATATAATGGTGTTTATCCTCACTGGAAAGTTAGTTGGCAAATCATACACGCACGAAGTTGAAGCCTCGGTCAGAATTAAACTCACGATCACTTAATTCTCTTTGAGCGGAAGCGATCAAATTAAGTATTTCAGCAACATAGTAGGTCTATAACATATTGCTAAAATATAGTTAGGCAATGTAGGCATGCAAATTTGATTCAAAGTTTCTCCATTTTGTACTGTATACATGAATTAGATTGCATAAAAATAGTTTAAAATTGTTGAATATTTAATATATTAGCCTACTTTTAAGTACTAAATTAGTGATTTTAATGTTTTACAGGGTCAGGGGTTACACACGTAAAGAGGTTAAACGATACATGTGTAAATAAATATGTTTTAATAATGTTTGTTCTATAAAAATAACTTTAATATGCGTCGTATAAACACACACAAATATAATAATAACACTTTACAACAGATAACAAGACAATCTATACCTAATCAAAATATAATATATATATTACAAAGTGCAATAGAAAAGACAGTCATATAAATAGTAATATGGTACAGTTGACTTAGTAAATAAATAAAAAAAAATTGTCGAATTAAAAGTTAAATTGGAATCGAAGAATTCGAATCGATTCAGGAAGGCTTGTCGAAGATCGTAATGTACAGTCGAATTGTCAACGTCTTCTTAGCAACCTTTAAAATATTTTTTTATAACCAATTTCTGTTACTATATAAAAATGGTATTTCCATATATATAGCATAATATTTATATATATGCAATAAGTGTTGAAGTATGTTTATGTTTTTACCTGTACAACTCTCACTCTCGACTCTCCGCTGAGCTCGACTTCCTCTCAGCTGCTTAAAACTTATCTGGAAGTGATCCCTCTTTAGGATAAGTTCGACGTTGAAACTTTTTGTTTCATACGAAATATTTGCAATGATAGTCCTATAGTACAACATATCTATAAAGATATTTTTTTCAATAGAATATTATATTACATATATATATTGGAAAATATTTTTTTTAATTTTTAATTAAATATTCAGAATCTATTATTAATACCGTTTTTGTTATTGGAATATATGGTTAGAGGTTTCTGTATACAGAAAATGTTAAATTTGCATTTAGTTAAATCTTAAATGTGGAATTAACTATAGACAGTAAAGAAGTTATAGTAAAGTCAATAACAAACAGCTAGGTGTAGCTACTCGTAGGTAAGTAAACGTCTAGATGTTTGAATCGAGGTCTTGTATTTGACTCATAGTCTGAAGACATTCATTAACATTTAATTTAATAAGACAGCGGCGTATTCGAGTTACTGTTACAAAAAATGTTTTAAGGAGTCAATGAACATGAGAAAGTCATAAAAACATACCTATTCTCGTATACGTGTTATGGTATAGGTCACGTTACTAAAATGTATGTTTTTATTTTATTTTCTTAAGTGGCGTGTATATTACAAAAATAATCACATTTGCGTTCCAATAATAACACGCGTAATAATTACGTAAGTTTTGCCAAGGTAAGGGTGCAAATAAATAATCTTCTAGAATGAATGATTCTTTAATAAATTAACTATTATTTTATCTAATATATGATATTTTTAAATGATCTAACATGACACCATGTTAGATAATTTAAAAATGCACAAAATATATAAGACAAGATGGTTTATTTATAAATGTGCGAAAATAGGACTAATAACTATCAGTTTGAGAAATTTCTATGCAAACGGTTCTTTTACAGTAAAAATGTTAAAATGTTAGATAAATATATATCAGTGGAATTGTACATTAATAATTCAACTGTATTAAAAATCTCCGGTCTCATTAATTCTTTGAAAACAATTTAGCAAAGAAGTTGCAGGTCTTACCATTTGCATTTGATGTATGTTATGAGGGTCATAATGCGTTGCTCTTTCAAATAAATTACAATGTATTATTAATACCTTACATAACTCATATATCACCTTTAAAGTTGAGTGACCTGCATAAACAGCCAACTGACTAGATATCAGGTGTCCCACATATTTTGTCCGCAAACAACTTGTCAAAACACAACGGAACCGAGCACTTCTCAGCATGAGGTCAAAGAAATGTGTCTCACACGAATGCGATGTGTAATTTTTAAGTGAAATAATATACATCAATCCATCCTCAGTATTATATTTTATAGTATCGGGAATAAACCAAGCGATATATACGGAACAAAAAAAGAATCTGTGAGTCAATATGCGATAGACAACTTGTAGTTCTAGTTTATGCGACAATGACCGTGGTACGACTTGTCCAACTGGTTTATTTTGCTATACAGTTTTTTTATGACCGTTGATAATTATCACTTTGTTTGCATTCTTTTGATTTTCTTAGTTGGTAGGCGGAGGCTATTATGAGAATATTGTGGTTATTAACTAGGCCTCTATTTACACTAGTTTTATTGAGGCTACACTATCGGTTACATATTATATCAATAGCAACATATAGCAGTATTTTATATTAATAAACGTAATTAGCGAATATTTTATTTACTAAAAAAGAATTACCTACGTTATTTTTGAGAATAATAATAATTTTATATTATTCTGCGAAACTAGGCATTGCAAACATTATTATTAAATAATAAATAAATATAATTAGTAATATGTAAATAGTTATTCATGAAATATTTTTTGTATATACATATATGTGTATTTCAGGATGTTTTCGGAGTGTTCATTCTGCACCAATTTTGAATTTACATTCGAAAATGTACAGAGAATAGTATAGTGTTAGTTTCATATTTATTTTGTAATCATTGAAGTAGATTCTTTAGTAATGAAGAATTAAACAATCTTATAAAAGTGTTTGTGTGCATTTCCAGGTGTAACTGCAGTGCATGGACGGGAAAGATGCGTGTGCCACTGTTACTTTTGGTTACTGCCACGTGCGCACTCGCCATCAACTCTAATGAAGAAGAAGAACGGTAGGTTACACTGTTTGCTAGTCAATTTAACATCTAAATAAGCCTAAAAATATATGAATATTTCTGACTCTGTTCACTGAGATGCATATGGACTGTAGTGAGATGACAAGTCGTCTGCGTAGATACGTCTGTTTCACCTATTCTTGTCATGAAATTTGCTTTGCTCTGTTTTGGATTTTAAGAGTGAGAGATTCTAGTGTAATTACTAGGTACGGAGGCATGATACCTCAATTCTCACAGATAGGAATGCATTAGAAGAACCGGAACAGGTATTACGTCCCAAATGCTGTTCATATTTATAGGTTATTTATTTAGTTTTATTATGTTTCTGTCCCAGTTATATGAAACATGTGTAAATAATTACCAAAATATAGAGGCCCTTTCTAAAACGCACCTATTCTATATAATGACATTAAGATCTTTTGCCAATTGTTGTGATTATTATTCAAGTAAAACTTAGTAACATTGTACCTATTATATTAAAGGTGTAGATTTCCAATTTGACTTTTATACGTGTATGATACCTGATATTTTCCCACATATCTTGAATAGCTTTTGATCATTCCTGTATTGAAGGAAAGGGTCTACACTCAAGAAGAATTCGTATCAATTTTCTCAAGAGTGAATTCGGTAGTTTTTGCATAGAATCTTAAAATACAATAAATGATGCTGTGTTATGATTAGGTTAGGTTAAGATATGGATATTATTCTTAAAACTGCATAGCTTATATTGAATATTCAATTATCGCCAGGAAACGTGTTTTTCTGAGATTTATTTCTTAATGTAGTAAAGGTTTTATTATATTAACAAATAAATCTCAGACTAAGGGTTATTATTAATTTTATTTTATTACAAATTACAATTGTGCACATAATTATGCCAATTGTCTCAGTACTATTTCGCTGTAAATTTAATCACAACTTCAAAAAATAACAGATATGTAGGTACTATATTATTTGTGCAAACTCAATGTTTGTTATTATCAAGAATACTACATATAAAATTTTATAATAAGTTGTTTTTAATAACAGTAGCAAGTAGTAATATCTTCTTTTATAAGAATGATCTTGCAGTGAAAATTTATGGGTTTACATGATATGACACATATATAATATAGGTGTTTTTCTCCTATTATTATGTTATATTTAAAGTAAAATATATTTTGTATTTTCAGACGATCTAAGCTACCATTCGTTGCCGACGCTGTGGGCAATGCTCTTCCTCCACCTTCAAGTGTACCAGCAACAGTAGGAAGTCCGGTAAATCTTTTGACGCCTGATCGATACGAGTTCTATACTTTCGATGAATCTGGTGAGCTCGTCAAGAGACTAATGACTTTAGAAGAAATACAGGCGATAGTTGCTGCAGGTGAAGATGCCGATGGCTTGGTCACATTTGCTAATGACAATCAACCAACTGTAGCTTTTAACTTTAGTCAACCTGCATATACGAAAGTACACAATGTAGTTACTAACGTACAAAACGTATTAAAAGCTCAAATGGAAGCACATAAAAATAAACCTCAAATACAACCTACTTTGGACACACCTGATGTTTCAGATTCATGGAGTCTCATTTTACCATCAATATTTGGCAATACTGGTAGTGTCGACATAGTTCCAGATAAAATTCAACATGCAGGTACTTTTACAACACCGGACACAGAAACTATAGAATTCAGTCATCATAATATAGACTCATATGATAATTCTATTGGTAAGGAAGGCAGTAATAATTTAATCAGTTCAACAATTACAGCAGACGAAGAACCTAAGGTTGTATCTGTGACCGAAAAATTACTTCCGGTGATTAATGAAGTTAAAGCAGTGCCGACTACAATCATAAGTACTACGAGTACACCAACAACGACTAGTAAGCCAACAACTACCAGTAAGCCAATAACTACCAGTAAGCCAACAACTACCAGTAAGCCAACAACTACCAGTAAGCCAATTACTACCAGTAAGCCCATTACTACCAGCAAGCCCATTACTACCAGTAAGCCCATTACTACCATAAAAACATTAGCTACAACAGTTACTCCTAAACCAGTTATCACTACGGTGAGAACATCAAAACCGATCATCAAATCTACTACAACTAGTAATCCGATATTTACAACTACAAATACAACGAAAGCTATTATTTCTGCAGAAAATTCTAATAGTACATCCATTATTCCAAGCACTACAACAACTACAACAACAACAACTACTACTACTATAAAGCCACGTATTACCATATCAACAACTGATAAACCACGCATAACTACAACTAGTCTAAAGTCAAGTACTACTTCTGAAACAATAGTAAAAATAACTCCTAAAATTACAACACTAAGACCTACGACGCAACCTCAAAAACAGTCTGACCATAAACTCAATAAGATTCAAATTCAACTAAATTCCAACAATACTTCTGAAATAAATAATAATAATACGCATTACGAAAAATTAAGTACAGTCGTTCCGATGTCAACAACAACGTACGCAGTAACAAAAACTACTGGAAAACCAATGCAAATCACGAAATCTGATATTACATATGCTAGTACTACTAAAAGAGCAGTGCCAATGCCTACAAGATTACCACTTACTACTACAGTAAAAAATAAAATTTTTACAACTTCCAAACCATCATCAACCCATTTCACTTCTATTACTTCAACAATGAAACCAATAGAGGAAGATAATGAAAAAATAAATACAACTACAGTAACCACTCAGTCTGTATCTCCTTCGACTACTGTATCTTCAACTGAATTTCTATATACAGATAAAATAAGTGATTTAAATGTTCATCAAACCGACGTCGATATTTCTGATAAAAATATACCGAATTTACCTTTATTTGATGTAGCTCAAAGCATTAGTCAAATTGCGTCGGATCTGGGTGGAAACTACAGACCACTACCAACGTCTAGTTATTTATTAGATACAACAAAAATTAATGGTATTAATTTAGAAAGTAAGGAAAGCTTAGAAATGGACATTCCTATCGACACCCAAATTGATTCTGAAACAAAATCCTCAAATAACACAGAAAGCAATAATTATATAAAAATTTCTACCCTAGATCCTCATCATCAGAACAATGTAAATAATAAATCTGAAGATTTTTCATCGAAAAATATTAGTACCACTACAATTGAAACAACAGAAAAAATAGAATCTACTACGGCATTATCTGAAAAAACAACAATTGACCCAATCCTGTCGGAGTCTATGGGTGACTTGTTATCACAAATAGTTAATCAACCACAAACAATTTTGACTACTGAAAAACATGCAAACGATATAAAATCAGAAACGACGGAAAAAAACTTAGAAACTACATCTCATGATTCTTTAGATAATATAAAAACTACAGTCTTTCCTAGTGTTGATGAAAAACAAGAACTTACAACCGTATCCCAAGAAGTAAATTCTGATTTACCAAATATTGAAAATAGAATTGCAGTAAATGACAATATTAGTGGCATATCAAATAATGCAATACTCGTTAACAAAACTGACATTCAAAAGGAAATCAAAGAAAGTAACAAAAAATATATTGAAATTTCAGCTTCGGATAGTAACAAAAATGCAACGATAGTAAACCTATCCCACGTTATAAATGAAAGTAATACAAACAAAAAACCAGACGATAAAGAAACTAATAATTTCCTTAATAGTGTAAAGAACCCTACTGTGACATTAGTAGATGCTATTAAATCTGAAACGACGACTGAAATATTATCTAAAACAGAACCAACGACGACTGAATATAGTACATCATCAATTACAGAAAGCACTACAATATTGGCTCTGCCTATTAAAAATAAATATGAATCAAGTAATAATAAGTTAACTAATAATTATAAAGATAAACTGCATGAATTATTACCCAAAATAGAAGAATTTAAAAAGAAAATTCAGAAAGTGAATATTGATGACAAAGAATTAGCTGCAGAACGCAATAATACGTGGAAACTGATATCAACTGTTACGCCTCCTAAAACTAATGAAATACCTAAAGATAAATTAAAAAATGAGGTCCACCATTCATCAAATGCTCATAAAGACATAATTTTAGATTTCTCAAAAGAAAATCAAGGTCTCGAAGTTACAACGAAGGATCTAGGAGAAGATATTTCCCAATTTACAGAATTATGTAATGAATTAGCATTTAGATATTGGAATGCAATAGTCGAGAACATCGATAAAAGAAGAAGTTTTATATTGTCCCCTTACTCCATAACTTCAATGTTAGCTATGATGTTTATGGGGGCAAGAGGTGCAACATCCGGTGAAATGAATGAAATTCTGAAGTTGGATGAGATGGTGACATTTAATCCACATTTTACTTTAAAAAACATTTCCGATTCCATAGAAACTTCCCCAGTGGCTGGTGTTATTGTTTCAGCATTTGTAAGAGAACTTTATAGTGATAGAAACAAAGGAAAAATTTTGACGTTTTATAAAGAAAGAGCTCAACACTTTTATAATGGCCATGTCGAAGAAATAAACTTTAAATTAATTGGCGATATTATAAGAAGAAGAACGAATTTACTAGTGAAAAGATATACGTGGGGAAAAATTCCTGAGTATATGAAATCTAATTCCATTAATATGCAACCACCGTTAGCTGCTTTTTCTGCTAATATTTTCCAGGTTAGTTTATGTTTGTTATATTTTACTATATACTCTGAAATTAAATGGAGTTATTAATTCTTAAATTATCTCATTTCAGACGGACTGCTCAGGATCTTCTGTCGAGGGAAGAGATGGTGAAATGTATTTTGTAGTATCTCCGAATGTGCGACAAAGGCGACTTGTTCCAGTGCCAGCAGTAGTTTATAAAAATGGATTTTTAGCGGGATACGATCCAGTACTAGATGCTACTGCCGCTGCTCTAGGAAATACTAACTCCGTGATTAGTACACTGTTCGTGATGCCAGGACAACAAGGTAACGTTGTCCATTCAGAAGATCTGGAAGGTTTAGAACAGCGTTTGCTGGATGCCAATCCATCGACACCGGCATGGAACAGGTTATTACGTACTTTGCTTCCAAGAATAGGTTTAGAACTTCAAATTCCAAGATTTTCCCATAAATCTATCTTCAACGTGTCATCGACATTACGAAAAATGGGATTGAAAGACTTATTTGATGCAGAACAAGCAGATTTAGGTGGTTTGAATGGCCCGTCAAAAGATCTTTATTTATCCGATATGATTCAGACTACAACATTTGTGACTTGTGGAGAAGGTGTTATAGGGGACCAACATCATGTGGAAGAGTATCCTGAATCATTAGGAGTAACAGCAAAACGTCGCTCTTCTAGATGGGCAAATGATTGGGATGAGCCAAGAGATTATCAGCGAGCTTTTCATGACCCACACGATGTCGGAGAGGCCATGCATTTACCGCTACACCTCCGTCCGCGACAGGCACGTCTTCCTGCAAGAGACGCTCAGCCAGCTCGATTAAAATTCGACAGGCCTTTCCTTTACTTCGTAAGGCACAATCCATCTGGCATGATATTATATGTCGGCAGATACAATCCACGGCTTCTGCCGTGAAGACATTAAAAAGACTGTTAGTTTAGTGTAATTAATTAATTCCTACAAGGAAAGTGATAAGGGAATATACTGGCGCGTGTGATATATGGAGATGTTTATCGACGAGCATTTACGTGACAGTATTACTTATAAGTGTATCAATACAGTTGGACAGGTCTTAGTCTGTATGGTACTTGTATTCGTATCCCAATTCATATCAAAATGTGTGTACAAAAGGGTGGTAATGATAAATATTATAATTAGTTAATTTTAGTATAATAATATTAGGATGCAGATATGTGCATAGTATGTCTGAAAGAATATTTCATCTCATTGTCATTAATTTCTATTTAGAATAAATGCGATGTTTCGTGTACATAATTTTATTTTTGATGTCATTTCCTTAGAAAATAAGTACGACATTCGTCATAAAATTGTTTTTGCTCAGAACATTCTTTACTATTTATTGGAACGGGACAATCCTGTAAGGAGAGAAAAATAAATTGTTAGTAATATAAGTGGAATATACATATTTCATTATCTTAAAATAAAATAAAAACTGCGTATCACAACGATTTATATGTTTCAGATAAAATAGTAAAACTTCCGAACATTACTGAAATTATATGAATCATATCGACCGATATTGTTTATACATAGATAAAAGATGGAGAAACTGTTCCAGTTTCAGAAGTGGGTACTAACCATATTAATGCTGTCTCTTATGCAGAAATGAAAATTGTAGAATTCACAGATCTTTAGAGGCATAAAGAATTTGTAAGTTTGTTTACAATGTACTTTGGCATTTAACAATACAGTAGTAAATGCAGGGTTTAAGTCGACCCATTTATCAAGATGGTTATAATATTTCTCGTCATCTAGAAAGTCTTCATCAGTAACTATACCGTATTTTGACAAAATACATCGCCAGTGTTCGCACTGCAAAAAGTAAATAGAACTATAATACTACATATTATTAATAATTGTATACATCTGTTTCTTCGAATGAAAACATGATAATAAATATGAATTTAAGAAAAATATTATTTAATTTTGGTACTTCTGCTTTTTCTGAGATAAAATATAACCTGCGGTCGTTGTTGTAATACAATAAAACTTCATGACAATTTTCATTAATTCTGCTGGTTAATCGTGTAAAGGTTAGATAGATTTCGCGTTTAGGATATTAATATTAATGAAATAGGTTTATACTTACACCTGTGATGGCGTGTCTTCTAAGACCAGTGACATTATTTTGTCCATCTCTAAATGTCAAAGCAAAAATGGCTCCGCAGGTTTTGGCTACGTCTCGCGCAAAAAATGGTGGAAATATACAGCATTGACGTGTCTGTATGAAAATTACAATATAAATAATATAAGTTAACCTATACAGAATTAACTGACATGAAATTCTAAGTTTTACCAATAACTCTGGGGCAGCGTGACAACTATCCGGCTTCCCAGGATCTTCTACTTCAATCTGACATATGACCTAGAATAAAGTTTTTGTAGTTAAGTTACAAGTAGTACTTAAATCACAATAAATCCGACAAATATGAAAAGGATGGTTCATTTATAACTAATGAGGTAGGTATTTAATTTGATATACAAGCACAGACACAAAGAGGAAAAACTAGATACTTAACAATATAGAACTGTATTTCAGAGTGTTGACACTTGTTGATGATATGTATGATTGCAAACAATGTTAATACTACATTTGCTGCCCAATATACTACCAAATAATGAATTGACACAAACGAATTATACTTACGTATATTAACACATTAAACATTATTATACATTTAATATTTGTGTGATACGCCATTTTTTAAAGATATAATTCAATATTAGTATTTATTAAACTCTATGTAATGTCCCAATCGGAGTACAAATCGAAACTGATTGCATCGATCAATACAATCGATATTTTTTTTAAACTTAGACCGTGTTTTAAAAACATTGAAGTTATATAAAAAGCATAGTATCAGTTTACGTAATTGTAATGCAATTCATTATACAAACTATAAACTACTTATTATAGTAATGGTACGAACAGTACTATTGTTATATTCTATGGTAATACAAAGATAAACTGACATAAACTGGTAATGAACTTGAAATAATGGCTATTATTGAAGATTTAAACATTAATAGAAATTTTATCGAATATTCATAATTTAACGAATTATGATGAAAAACAAAAACGTTTTGCGTATCTAGACGACAGTGTTTTGAGTTAGCCAAAACACTACCTCTAGATACGCAAAACGTTTTTTTACAGAACTTTATCTCAATTTCTCTGTCATATGCACAGGTCTTATTGTTTACACATAAGTTTACATTCTTATATATAAAAATAAAATTCTCATGTCACAATATAACTAACATGAGACTTTTGTTTTTACCATACTCCTGTGAAACGGCTTGATTGATTTTTATGAAATTTGCATATTCTGTAGGCCTGAGAATCGGTTACTAACTATTTTTAATACCCCTAAGTGATAAGGATTGTCCACATCTAACATTTATTTTTATTCTTTTATAATGTGACATTAAAATACATACAACTCTAAAATTTTCACCCTATTCTATCACCAGCCACTATTTTTTAATAGCGACTTTAATTTATTTAGTAAAACCACGTTTTCGGGGTCCGTATCTCTCTCTCTATCGAAAAATTATAATATACTTTACTTCGGTAGTTAACAAATTTTACTTTAATGAAAGATAACATATCAATTGCAGTACCCAAAAAATATTACCATCATAATCACATTAAAATATCTGAATAGGTATATTTCTAGTTCCAATCATCGACACTTCAACGCAATAATTAGAGGTTAATGGATAATCAACGTAGATAGACGCTTAATTAAAATGCCCAATCAAGGACAAAATAAACAGGAAAGGACGGTAGATTAATGAAACATATTGATGCAAATACTTAATTAGTTTTTTTTATTTACACAATAGAAATGTTTTAAAATACTTAATTTTTGTGTAAAATAAATACCATAGGGCCTGTAATTGTCAAAAACAAGTTTTAATGATCGGCGGTAAAAATAAGGGTTGCCCTGCCCAGCTTTATACATAGTTTATAGTAACATACTATATATAGAATTTTTCAGATTCTAATTAAAGTTTATATTATTAGTTATTATTATTAAAAATTATAGGTATTATTTTATACATCTGGTGGTGATACGGCTGAATTTTTAAAATGATTTTGGAAGTAAGGCATACACTCGTCCATATGATTTTTAAGTTTCTGGCATCCATCGGAATCATCCCAAATTGGACATTTCTGAAATTGAAATTTGTAAGTTAATATTTTTTATATTACTTAAGGTTTAACAAATTTACGTTAATATACATAAAATACATTAAATTAAATTGTTTACAAGGGCAGACTTGTAAACTGTATGTAAACTGACAATAAAACTCCGATAAAATAAATTCAATTCTGTTCAATGTACAAAACTAATGATTTTATCATTAATTTATTATTTGATTCGGAAGCTACCTTCGACTATTTAATTATATTTCTTCTTGTAAATTGCTTTACATATTATATGAAAATTAGTACCTGTATAATGTATTCAATTTCAAGATTATCAACATAAATATTATCTCTAAGAATAAAAAGTAGTTTCCGTTAATAGAAATTCTACTCATTGAGGTGAAGAGATCTAGGATATTACTAAAGTAAATTGTGCAATTTTTGTTCATGTCGGTCGAATTATATCATGCTTTGAATGTAGTGTCAACAGAAAAAAAATGCCAAGAAGGTAGGCACTATTTTTTCAAATAAGATACTTCATGCTTGCTGCTGATGATGCACTAAACTAGCAAATATTGTTGTATCGTGGTAAAGATTAATAAAAAAACTTACAGAAAACAAAGTAGAACTGATGCAGAAAACTAATTTGTTAGCCTCGCAAATTTGCGGCGGTCCCGGTAATGGTTTTCCGACACATATCTCTTTAGCTGAAGCGATAGCAGACTGGAATTCTGTATTACTGTCCGTCCAACTGTCGAGGAATGCTTCTAACTTCTGGTAGTCGATAGTAGTCTCATTTTCGAGAAGGTCATACTTTTTAAGCATGCACAGTTGTTTTGAGCACTATAATATATAAGAATTATGTATTAGCTACTGTTATACCATTACAATTGTATTAGAATGTAGGTAGATATATTTTAGCCCTTTAGGAAAATAAACTATATATGCAAAAATATCATAAAATCAGTGCAGAATATAAATATTGAAAGATCTAGTGAAACTGTGAGTTCCTTTTTTGCAGTTTTTATATATATGAAGTAAATCAATTTAAAACGTACATTAGGTGGACCTGATGGCCTTTCTGGGGGCCCCTCTTCATTTAACTTCTTGAATCCACATTCTTGGAAATCCTCGTCCGTGAAAAAAGGAGGTATTTTGCAACATTCGTGAGGGTTGTACTGCAAAAAATAAGCTTTTAAATGTTATGTGCATAGATGATATTGTTTGTCTTCAGGAAATTAGTACAAAAGTCCGCAGATGAAGTGGTTTGTCCTTGAAATAAGCATTTGCAATAGAGAAGAGAGAAAGAAGAAGAGGAATCCTCATTCCTATCAATCATTGTTATGTGGACAAAGTCAAACGTAGTATGTATATACTGGTCATATTGACGTCCTCGGTGGTCTAGCGGTTTAGTACACAGCTTTATTTCCAATGGTCGTGGGTTCGATACGTCGTACGTTACAAACATTTGTATTCATGGGTATGATGATTTCTATCGGTCTTGCTGTTTTCTAAGTAATAAAAAAACGTATATAAGTATTTATATCAGTAGTCTAATACCCACAAGACAAGGTTTTCTTTTTATATGCTACGATAGTGGTTAACAAACATATGATGGTAAATGATTACGGTAGCCTATGGATGCCTGAGTCATTAGGGACGTCACGTGCGTGTTGCCGACTTTTAAGAAAACTTAATATACCCATTTTGATAAATCTCAAGTTGGGGTCTCTTGAAGAAAGCTCGGCAGGTAGTTCATTCCCCAATTTAAGTGTACGTACTGGATGGCGTTGTGTGAATTGTCTAGAGATATTATTAAATAGTGTATAAATAACTTACTACGTCTTGAGGAGGTCGTCTGCACTGCTCAGGTAGATTGGGTGGGAATGGTGGTGGACCTCGTTGTCCACCCTGGAAGAACTCTTGTGGAGGACCTTGTGATGCTATTACCTGCACAGAATGAAAGTATTTTTTTAATAATACTTTTATTACTTAATAATTATACAAAACCAAATTGGTCAATCTTAATAGAATATTACAAAAATATACCTCATAATTATCTTTTTTTCTAATAAGTAATAATTGTATATTATAGATGAATAACACAGCAATGCCTAGTTCTGAAACTGAATGGTTTTATTAAAAGTATTATATTAACACAAACACAAAAGAGCACAGTCGCATTTAAGGACTCTTGGAGATGTCAGTATATTATTAAAACGTTTAATATTTTAATACTTAAGTGAAGAACTATATTTTTAAATTATAAAATCGTATTAATTCGCTCTATTATTTATTTTTGTTATACTTTGTACTCACACAAATCTTAAAAAGTTAACAATATTTTAGCACTGTAAAACATTTTATATATTTTATACTATTTTTTGATCATATAGCTCAAACTATATAGTGATTACAGGTATATAAATTTTTGTTGAACATATATTGTTCTACAGCTGGCAATAGATTAAACATATATTATTTTAATTAAAAGTTTGCTATACTTACATGAATGACTATGGTTAGAATAAAGGCTATACCGAATCCCATGGTGGTACTGTACGTGAGTACCTGAGCTGTTGGGGTGGAGTGATGGTGTGACGTATACTTCAGCAGTTATATACACGCGGACACTGTTCGTGGCCATTGTGCGGTACGGGAAATAACCAAGGTGTCGCGCCATAGAACAATAGAACGCATGTAGATGCGACACTCTATATCTAGGCATATAATTAAACTGACGGAGAATACTAGGTATTTTAGAGACACGCATACTCAGTTCTGCGGATAATACCGTGTGTGGAAGTTACGAAATAAAAATATTAGGTACTATTAAAGTAAATGCAGTTTTCTATCTATGACTGTTATTGAATTTTATTAATGTCTGTTTTAATAAAGAGTTATAGGTACTCGAAAATATGAACATATACAGTTAATCGCGATTAGAATATCAATCCGAAAATCAGGTAAAATACTCATGATACTGAACTACTATATTTTAGTAAACAAATGCGAAATCTGCAAGTAAATTCATTACAAATTGATCACTTCCCTGCGCAGTTTATAGATCACAGAAATTATTTTTCGTTTCACCTTCGCGTTTTTGAAACAAAATGGTTCAGTTTCAGAGCTTGTATTGAATTTTAGTTCATATTATACGTAGATATGGCATGGAAGTGTAAATTTGTTATTACTATATTATTATACAAGTTTGTATAAAGTAGCATAAATTACATGTTATTATAAATTTAACATTTTATTTTTTGGTAGATACAAACTTTAACATCAATTGGCAGCTCTGTAAATGTCTGCCCGTTAAGATTACTGAGACAAATTAATTAGATATTAAACAAGAGATTAAGGTTAAACTCGATAAGGTTAAATTAATTTATTGCAGCATCCCTATGGTCAACTTCCAGCGTTATGAACACACTAGTAAGTATTTAATACATTATCTTAATTTTTAACTTATGTTAACTTTACTGAAATTAATTTCTAATATTACGATTCAGAGTAGGTACTGCACGATAGATAAAAAGAATCTACTGAGCGCCCCTTTGTACAAAGTCGTCTGTATGGGTACCTCTGTCTATCTATTTCAACTGCTAAAGCTGCTGCTAAGCAGTTTACTTTGTATACTGTTTTTTGTTGAAAGGTGAGATAAGGCAGTGAATTTACAGGATAAGCATCATGACATCTTTGTTCACCGGATTAACACGTGATAACCTGACATCGTAGTGCTGTTTATGTACATAGGATACTGTAGTAAATAGGCAATAGTTATCACTTACCATCAGGCGGGGCGTCAGCTTTTTTGCTAGTTAAATTAATATGTTAATTACTATATATAAAAAATAATCTGTCAGATATATTACTTATTGATATTCGATTACAGAATAAACCTTTGGGTGAAATGTTTTGGTTTACACAAATAGTAAATAGATTTTAATGTAGAACTCGCTGACCACAATGCTAATTTTAGAAATACTATATACATATGTGTCAAAAGTCTATTAAAATAATCGATTAATAGAAAATAAATGCCATTATGATATATGTGAGGCAAAAAAACTCTTACTGTTTATGTTCATTACAATTTAGCACTGCCACGACGACAACTGACACCGACATACTGACATGCAAAATAGCAACACATATTTTAACTGTGAATGCAAATTTTTTTACATTACTCCAATACCAGTAAGTGTTTTGAAAAGGACTATAATTAAACCAGAGTGGGACGCTAGCTTCTATATCTACATATATTCAATTCAATGGTAGATATTATCTAATCAAACGAATTTCTAGAATGAAGTTCGATCAATATCATGTGAGTTTTCATTCTTCAGATATACAATTATATTAACCAGTCATTTTATCCTAAATCGCAATTCGCACGATCTTTAAAGATATAATCCATGAAGATATCGACATACTCTTTTTCTATTTATTTGTCGATCTCTGCATATTTCTTGGTTTCTCTTTACATTTTAGAGCCTGAAATATATTTTGTTTCTGGAATTTGGGTTGGAGGGCGGGGGGGGGGGGGGCGTGTTTATATATATATATATCTGATATCTGAATACATATATTATTGCAATACTCGTAAGTGTTTGGTAAATAACTATAATTAAACACAGTATTGATCGCTAACTATATATCCTAATATATAGTTAGCAATCTATATTACTAATGGTGGATATTGTACAGTCATTGGAGACTCTATCTCACATATTTCAGTTGCTAAGCTCCTTGCTTTGTAAGTAGCGTAATTAGAAGGCATAACATTTTAGTTGTCTTACCATCAGGCAGACCGCTTACTGCCATTTCAGTTACATAAAATGTTCATATTTATATAGCAAACACTGTAGGCAAATTCTGCATGTGAATCAGCTATACGGCTCTATGCGTTACCCATAGAAGTTATTTGTTAGTATTGTAACTCTGTTTTTGAACCAATATGTATGATTCTTTAATCACTTAACTTCTACATTAGCGCCATATTAATTTAGTCTAAATAAAAACTTTTTTTTATAAGTAAAACTTAAAATTACAACATTTAGCTTTAAATTACAGGGTAAGAGGTATGGCATCTTAGTTCTCAGATGTAGCAACGAATGAGTGTTATCACAGGTGTTACATGATCACGTGATATCTGTGGTACTGTTCATGTTTATAGGCGATGGTTACCATTTACCATCAGATATGCCGGCATGTTTACTATTTCAGTATGATATTATTAAACTAATTGAGTAGGTACCTAATGCCTGTACCAGATATAATCAGATTACGATGTAAGTGTGTAACATTATTTGCTAATGATTATAATTTTATTATCAATACATAATATAAAACAAAGTCGTGGTCGCTGTCTGTCCGTCCCAGTGTATGCTTAAATCTTAAAAAATACACAACGGTGTGAAGCGGTCTTTTTAAATAGATAGAGTGATTCTAGAGGAATGTTTCTATGTATAATACATTTACACCCGGGAGAAGCCCGGGTATATTATAGGTAGTAATATATATATATTAGTTTCAACAGCTACAATAATAAAAAACATATATCCCAAGATTGTTATCAATATGAACAGTATATATAATACAGTAAATTGCACGCCCTATTCTTATTGATTTCATTCATTCATGGTTCGTTGGTCTAGTGGTTTAGTAAACCGCTATACATCCGATACTCACCGGTTCGATCCCTCGCACTGTACAAAGTTTGTATTTACGAGTAGGATTGTTTGTATTGGTCTGGAGATTTACCATGTATATATATATATATATTATGTACGAATTTACAAATATATATCTAAGTATTTATATCAGTTGTCTAGTACCCACAACACAAGCTCTGCTTAGCTTGGTACTAAATGGCGCTGTGTAATTTGTTCTCTGAACATTATTATTATTATTCCATTCTTTTTTATTCATTTCTAATACTGAGAAGGATCTTACGTAATTTTATCAAAATAAATATAGTCAATTTCTATAATTTAAAATAAGACAATGTACAAGATTGTTATGTATAATGCGTTCTTTAAGATTAATACAGGATTTGTGGTTATTTAGGTACATTAACCTTGTCCGAATTGCATATAACTCGTATACTTGTTTTACGTTTCTACTGAAAACAGGGACGAAATTTACAATTCGATAAATACATAACTTGGTACATAGCTAATGCATTGATCACGTGCAATAAAGAGTACCTACATAAAATGTGTTAGTTGTATTGTTATGTTAAACATTGTTATATGATATTGTTAAAATATAAAATTGTAATTTGTAAATTACAGGTTAACAGGACAGAATGGCAACTCATGAGTATACCACTCAAAGTGATGTTTGTAGTTCTGTTTTTGTATGTAGGTAACAGTTACCGCTTACCACCAGGTAGGTCAGTTTTTTTTCATTGCAATGACATATTTTTTGTGTTTGTTATTATTAGTAAAATCTTTATTAATCTTTAATTTGAAGTATTTGAGAGTTTCAGAAATCAGCTCAGTTGTATGTCTTGCAATTGCAAGTGTGAAAGCCTGAGGTATATTTTCAATAAATATAATTGTTAAAGGAAGACCTAAAAATAAATAAATATATGTATATATAAAAGATATGGTTAGAAACGGAGCAACTATTAAGATGACTGCGAAGATAGAAAAAAATTACTCCGGGTATAAATAACACGAAATAAGAGTAACTAAATCTAACAACTTCAATCGATATTTGGCAATGTCCTCTAAATTAATTAAATCGATTTGCCGTTAAAAATATCCAAATAATTAGTTACAATCTTCTAGTGAGTCGGATGTCCTCAAGGGGACGTATCATCACGGTTGGTGAATCAGTGTCAAGTAGGAACGGGACCTTGTACAGCGTGGACAATTACGCAGGTACAATGAACCGACGATAATGCAGCTGTTGTTATTTATATGAATATTCTAAGAGCAATGAAGATAACTTGCTTTACCGCACCGTCTAGGATATACCTATATATGTATATAAGACGCCCAGCTTTTAATTAAAAGTCTTGTTAGTTAGTGTTAAATAGTGAAGCCTTCAATTTTATTACTAGGAGCCATAAAATTATAAAATTATACCGTTATCATAAATATAAATTACAATAATCTTTAGAAGTCCGTATTGTTTCAATTTCATTGAAAGATGTTTTCTTTCCTTATTAATATTATATTAGTTTTTGCCTTGATTGTAAGTATTAAACGTCAATATTCTAGTTATTTTAAAATGGAAATATTTACGCACTATTTCTGTGGATTTCGAACAATATTAATGTATTTATTACCTTAAAATGGGTATGCAATAAACTTACATTGTTGCCATTTAAAATTTGTATAAAAATTATAAAATTTACATAATTATTTTACAAATGCAAAGCTGAAAATTGTTGTAGATAAATACACACAATAACAAGATAATTATACTAAAATTGCTGAAAATGTGAAATATACCAATAGCCCTTAGTTCTATTTATGAATTTGTTTTGAGTTTGCATTCCGTTTCTTTCCCGCATTTAGGAATCACAACAAGGCCACTTATATGGTATAAAAAAAAGGTCATGTATACCATCTACCTTCCTATTGTATTCATATTATCGTTGTAGTAATCGAAGAAATCCGTAAATCTATTGGCACCCAATCATCATTTCTATTGCTACATGCCTAACAATAAACCTAATGAATAATAATGAACAATGAATTTTTTTTATCGAAACTTAAATGAAAATGAAGATATGATAGATAAAAATAAAGATGCTTCCTTATTTTTTATTAATTTCTTGTGTTAATTTTTTTTATTAAATAGATAATATGATTAATAAATTTCTAACATTTCCATGCTGCGTTGGGACATTTCTGTAAAAATAAAAATATTTGGTATTAACTATAATAATTCAATTATTAATTCATAAAAAATATTCTGATTAATTTTTATTTATTTATGATAAATAAAGAATTATCACAATATTTCAATTGTATTATATATTTTTTTATTTATTCTCTAAACATACATACCTACATATATTTATTATTGGATTTTCAGTGTAAAACTGAATTGACTAATGAAAATTTAGTAGCTGCTGAGTCTTACGTGCAACTGTGATGAAATCGAGAGTAAATTATATTTACTGTTGTATATCCACTATATGTCTCCATTAATAACTATTTATTTATTAAAATATAATCACCTTCAGCATAGCAATTCCTGTACATGTAAACACGTCATACGCCTTGCAAGGTTCGGTAAGATATTGTCTAACATCTTTATCGACACAATCCTCTATAGCCTTGTTGATGGCACTCGACCAGTCCTTGTGCTTGTCGGCAAATTGCAACAAGTGATTTCTGTAGGCTTCCTTGTTCAATGTGTTCTGGTTGGTCAAAAATCCAGACTTGTCGAATACACATTGTACGTCACGACACTAAAAGCATAAAACTTGTATTTTTTATGAAATTAGAATGACAAACGAGATGCTGCCCACATTAGATATACATACTGTTTCAGAGCAGCTTCCTCCCACGTACACTTAGATTGTGGGATGAACTGACTGCCTAGGTTTTCTTGAGAGTTTACAGCATGGGAGTTTTCAAGAAGGGTATATTAAAGTTTCTGATGGGTATGCAATGCGCACGTGACAGCTTGGTGTTTCAGGCTATGTTTTCTATAAGATATGCAGACTGTTTACCATCAGACGGGCGGTATGCTTGTTTTAGCCACCATCGTAATATATAAAAAATATAAGTAAAGAAAGAATAATAATGAAAGTAGACTGTAAAAGTGCATTGGTCTAGAGTATCTTAGTCTCACTAATTGAATTAAGTAAGCCGCTTGGCGGTTATAATAGGTGAAGACTGAAATACTGTGTTTTCAACCATAGTATAATAAGATACATAATACACGTGATTCAAATAATATAATATGCAATGTAATTAGTTTATATCAATCTATGTATAAAAAAGAGTTATGAGTGACTAATCATACAAGACCCAAATAAAAAAGTATATAAATCTTCATTTGAATTCTGAATTACAAAAGGTGTGGTACGGTAAACCAAAAAACTAATACAACCTTAAAATTTTTATTGTTTTGATAAATATACTCACAGGACCTGGTAACTTTGGATTGGAACATTCAGACAATGGCTTTGGAGAGCCCAACTCTGGTATATTACAGCATGCAGATATGGGTTTCTGGAAGATACAGTCTTGTTGAAAGAAAAACAGAAAAAGTATAATACAACAAACATTGGTACTAGTGTCATATTACAGAAACTATAAAAATAATAACAATTAACTAAGACTACAGTATAAGTCTGTTTACATTATAAGGTATCTCCCCTTAACTTCACATTATACGTCTTTCGATGTCTCCTATTAACTTCTATCAACAAGAAATATAGATAGTACACTGTCAAATTACACACAAAGCCACAGTAGCTTTGTCCATTGAAAATTTTGACCATGTATCAGATAAGAATTATTGCTATCTCTGTATAAAGAAATTTATTTTGACCGACTAACTAACAACCAACAGCTATTGGGCTAGAAACAAAATTTTATTTCAAAAACGAAACAGTTGACAAGTATCAAAGTTTAAAATGCGTAATTGATTTAAATGTTCAATGAGAATAAATGTTTTCTTAATTGTATATTTCTGTTTAAAGTCAATAAACACTATAAAAATAGTATGTTATATGTATTTCTATGTTATAGTGATCAAACTGTCATCAGTAAGTCAAGGTATCTTTCACTATCATGCAATTCATAAATAAACTTTAATGTTTATTTTTGATTGTATTAATCAACTTACCAGAGTCGCTCCTTTCCTTCCAAGTACTTCAATCATATCAGCATTAATGGCCTGAAATGAAGTATAAAGAAAAATAAATTGCTAAATATATCGATTCAATAATAGTTAATGTTTTTGGAAGTTAGAAGAAAAGAGATCTTGGCGTAAGAGGTCCACCAAAATTTATAATAAAACATATTGTCGATCGGTATCATTTAGTTAATAATATTTATTACATTTATTTTGTATAGTAATCTAGCTAAAACTGGGTATATATATATATATACCATATATGGTATTATGGTCATTATTCCAAAACTTTTATATTATAATTATGATTATTTTCCATCTTTTATAAATTCATTACCACAGGGATCATTTTTTCAAGTGAAGGAGCATTCTATTTGTGATTTTCAGTGGTTATTGATAGAGTTTCATAACTGAAAACTATGTATCATAATGTATTTTTTATGATTTTACAACATTATATTATATTTTCCATAATTCAGAAAATAAGAGGAGTGAACTGCTCAGTAACATAACTAAAATAGATTTACTGATTGTTTGACCTAATGCATACCCTGTTTATAAAAATAAATAGACAGACTATAGTAAAACAGAAAATTCACTATATAACATAATTCAATACTGAAGAGACATAAAGGAATTACGTGATTATAACGTTTACTGTGAATCATGTTTTATACCTCTGTGAATATCATCGTTTCTTCAGTAAATTAGTACACATGTTTTCTGTATTAAGTAATTAAATAAAAAAATAAATGTCACGCTACAGTTTCGTGTGACTCCATGAATCACACCGTAATATATAAGGATTTCTATTCTCAAGTTTTTAATTTTATGGAAATATACAATTATAATTTTAATGAATAATATCTTTGTTGTACTATAATTACGTTGCCAAAATATTAGAATTTATAACATAAACTTCAGTGAACAAATAAACAACAATTTCTCTGAGCAAAATTAGTACGAATTTTTTTATACCATAGGGGACAAATGAATAAACAAAACAAATAAATTTAAACTTATTAAACGGACGCAAATGAAGAGTTTATTTGTATTAAAATGTCATTAAGAATTTACTAACAACTGCATAATAACGTTAAGAGTACTTGTAACGCAACCTAATATATATTATTTTGTAATAAAAAGTATTATATTATAATATTTTTTTGTAATTCAACATTTATATTTTACTTTAATTAAAAAATTAAATTAAAAATTATGTCACACTGACAACTTTTTATACTTAATCAAAAATATTTAATATAATTTTTACTTACTGATATTATTAAAATAAATGCCAATTGTAACTTATACATTTTTGATCACTAGTAACTACACCACTGCTCTCACTGCAGTAATTATAACATGTAAACAAACATTGTTGCAGTAAGAAATATTATATATATTATTAGAATTCTCTTGATAAATAAGACATTATCAACAATAATGTCAAAAGTTCACGTATCTTCAAGTTGCCATACATTACGATTAAATCGGGAATTCCTGGTTTCAGTCTACGTTGGTTTGAGTCCCTACGAAGAGACTGGCGGGATAGCAGTTGTCGCGATTTCCAGTATATAATTTTTTTTATTCATTTTTCAGCCATGTTCACAGCTAGCCGCCTCTCATCTGAAGGCGACGCATGTTGTATGGCTAGTCTGACGTAATTAGTAAGTAGAACTACGGGTACAACTTAACCCGAGAAGCATAGAAGCAAGAATGCGAGTAAAATTTTTTTTCCGTTCTGATGTATAAACTTTTAATTCCTGAAAATCCATCATCACAGTTGGTCAGCCGTACGAGTATCTACATAAAGTATATAGCCGTGTTTTGAAATCGGTATACTTTATCAGTTTTATTAAAAACAATGAACTGTTGTTTCTAGAGAAATTGACAACGAATGTCGATTAGGTACCAAGAATATTATTAGTTCACATTTGGAGTTTATTCTAAGAAAAACTAATATAAATTTAAGCAAAATAATCAATATAAGGAAAATTAATATTAATTATAATTATTATATTTCGAGAGACGAAAAAGAGGCAATTATTTAGATATTTCTTTTAATTTTAAATAAAAACTTCAATAACAGCTTGTACCAATTAAATATGAATTAGACAAGTAGTTATATATTTTGTTTCTCAGATAAAAACCGACCTCCAATTTCAAAAATTACAAAATTAGTATGTAAATACTATATTATGCTTCCTGTAATTTACGTTATTTTAAAATTAAATGTAGCGATAATTTGTACAATGTAAAACGATTTATTTGTTGTTGTATTTATGCAGATTTTTTCTCATTCTAACTCAGTATAGGTAAATATAGTTTTTTTATGTTAACTACAACGGCAAACAAGCTTACGGTCCACCTGATGGTATGTAGAAATGGTCGACTATCTATATACCTGAATAGCATCAAGTCGTCGTGTTATATCCGTGTTACTGCACGTATATTGCCATTTCAGAAGACTATGGTGTCAAGCCTCTATATCCTGTAATTTCCCTAGTATATCTTATACAAACCAAGGCACAACTTATAAATCACGCTGCTTGAGGTCTGTAATAGGCGAGATCAATGTACACACGGAAACTACGGTAAAACAGAACAGTGTTAGGCGTTCATATGGGCTGTATGCTTGTTTGCTATCATTATGGTATAAAAAAAACTAATTGTAGTATGCCTGAAGTAGGTATGTAGATATATTTAGAAAATTTGTTGTTTAACTTTAACAATGACTTGATGCATTAAGATAATTTATACGTTTTATATCCATCTTGTTGTCTAGTTTGATACAACTAAACACGAAAGCAACAAAGACGAAGCAATTTAAATGATGCGACAGAATTCATTGAACGTTTGATAGATGGCGCTACTGACCATATCAGAAATAAACATGAATGCATTTATCTGTATAATAATGCACTATAAATAAAAAAATAAATTTAAGTTCAAAATACTCGGCAGTTTAATAAATTCCAGGTATAAATTTGGAACTAACTTTAGGCTGTGGTTTTCTCCATCATATATTAACTAGTTGTAGTGCTCTCCCTATATATACTTATCTATTAACTGTCTATAAATGTAAAGATAATCTCGTTAGTTTAAAATCATTTTTGAAGAGATTAGAGATATTGAAAATAGTTTCTGTACTAATATAACGTAGGCAAATGATAGGTATAAGTTTGTGTGAAACCCTTAATGTTTCTATTCTCAATTTTTTAGTTGTTACTTCACCCAGCAACAGATATTGTTATACAACTGAATATATAGAAAAAATCATCCAGTGCGGTTATAAAAACTATACATATGTGACAAATATTAAAAGTTTTTTTACCCAACAGTCCTCTTGCTTGAATAAGAGATGTCTCTGAACATTTTGCTATGAAGATTTTCACAATTGCTTATATTTGTTTTAGTTTTAATATTCTCAAACATATAGTTATGATTATTTAAGTTATGTTGGTATATTTAATTTATTAATTGTGATAGGAACAATAAGCAATAAATAGCACTGTGTTGATTGATACTAAATATAAAAAGACCTACTAAATATCACCAATAAGAATACTATACCAATATGTAACATCGTTTCAGGATATAAAAAGGTTCATGTCAACCATTCCAGTGTGATCTCATGCAAGTTACGAGTAATTGTAGGTCATAACTACACGCCGAACTTGTTCAGGGATGAGTCAAATTGCCTCTAGAGCTGAGGTCTATATTAGAGCGATTTTACCGTTTATTCAATAAACTATTGTATTTGTTTTAGAACATGAAATAATATAATAACTAAAAATACATAAATTTACTATAAATGTGAAATGTTTTTGTTTTTTATTTGCTACTATATGGGATCTGATTGAATTATCTCTATATATTATATAAAAAAAGTGTAATCGTGACGAGGCGTATGTTATATTTTTTCATCATCATCATTCATGAAAAAGAAATTAAGAAAATAATAATAGAATATTTTATTAAATATGAGTCTGCAAAGGAACATACCTGTGACAGAAAGACGATTGAAGTAGGAGGGGACTTTTTTAGCGCTCATGTTAAAGGGATGAAACAAATAATTTCTTACAAACTTTCAACACGCATCCTTCAATTGTATTAATTAGTTTATAATCATAGATGACACTATATAGATAATTTGTTTATTGTATAGTTTAATTTATTAAGGCGTCTCTAAATGTACATGCAAATGAAGTCGCAGACACCACTTGTTTATAATGGGTAAAAATTAGCAACCTACAAATTATTATGTCTCCACTATCAAATTGAGTTTCCGCTACATCGCTGAACTAGGGGCCGTAGCTTTACATAGGACAATTTACGCAGCTTTTACGCCCAAGAGGCACGCACAAGACGTGCAGTGATCACTTATTGGGCGGCCCATACGGTTTATGTGCCGTAAACTCGACCATTCAACGGCACGAGTGGGATTTGCCAATTATGAGATAAGGTGGTGACGCATTTCTATCAGAGTTTGACTATTTAACTTGTATGATCATTGATACATTTATAGATGATAGCAATATATAGCAAGTATAAGTTTATTTGCGGACAATGTTATAATTTATTTTTCATACTGCTTTCTTGATATATGATAGCGTAGCGGCTTTTGTATTGATTGCCGCATGCATCCTCATGTAAAGTGCGAATACTGTAACTACCATATAGTAATTTTTGTAGCTGTGACGTGGTCGAGTGGAATGAGTAGTCATGCTCACTAAAATGTCCAGACATGTGGCGGCGTGGTGGGCCGGGTCATTGGGCTCCCTAAAATATGGTCGAGCGTAGTGATGGCTGGCTCATCCGTCATACTCGTGAACGAGTGCTGCTTGTAGGGACTGGTCTGCTCTTATCACTACGACTGATTTAATCTTATTGTGTTTTTATATTTGAGCCTAAATAAATTAGTGCTGGTTCGTAGTTTGTATTCACACGTTTCGACTTGTAAAATGTGAACTTACAAGGATTGTTTAAAAGAGCAACACACAAGTTTCTTGCTTATTCTTCTTGTGATGAGACAGCTTTCCGAATAAGCGGTAGATTTAAAAAAATGTTGACTATTCAAAAGTGCTTAAATTAAGTTTATTTGAATAAATGATTTTCTATTCTATTCTATTCTACATCTAGATTTTTTTATCGGAACAAGTATTTATATAGTTTATTAGCTTATTATATCCATCTATCAGATAGCATTATAAACTAGTGTTTTACTAGCCATTTTACTACAATAAATAGCCATTATAGCCGGATTTGAAATCAGAACTTTAAAAGATCGAACCAATGATGGAAACACTGTTGATATATTACATTAATTGGACAGGCGGTGGTAGAGTCTGCCATTAGTATCTGAAATCTTAATCAGTCAAATGTGGATAAAAAATAAGAATTTAATAGTATGTTCAGTACCCACAATACAAGCTCTGCTTAGCTTAGGATTAGATGCTGAGGTGAGGGGTGCTTGGTGAATTGTTGTGGATTTTTATTTTTATTTAAAATATCGGAAATAATTTTATAAATTATTATTATTATTATTACAATTATGGGAATAGTATACTGTAATTATACACATATAAGAAAGATGAAAGGAAATATTATTGGTTACATTGTTGGTAAATGTCCATTCTGCAAGAGAAAAGTAATAAAATACATATATTTTAAATTAATAGTTTTCATTGACATAGTATATCCACTTTTTTTTTCTATAATATATGAAAATCATATTTTTTTAGCTATCCTATTATGTCATTTACACTAATAGATTTTGTTCTGAAGCGATGCAATTCATCTTATTGATGGTGAGAACGAAGCCATCTCAATCCCCTTATGTCTAGGACTATATTTATGACTCGTAAACGTAAACGCAAATCGTTACCAGAGACGAGATAGTTACGACTTGTTTTATTTGTAAAGAAGACTATAGTCATTAAGTTAATACTAAATACCGATTTACTTTTTTTATATTTAATATAATAACATATATCGTATGAGATCGCATGTAAAATTTGTAGATAATATTTCAGAAAATTAATAATAGTCACTATTGAAGACTGAAAATTGTTCTGAGGTCTAAGGTCATAAATATGCAAGTGGTAACTGGACAGTATAACATAAAACTTAGGTACATATTTTCACCATATTCTTTAATTTTTAGAAGAGGTTTACAATTAACGAGATTTAAAAAAAATATAGGTATCAAGAAACACATAAAATTAAAAAAAGGAATAACAACTACAATTGACAAAGTTAGCAGTAACAATATACCTCCTATTAATACATACCTATATTATAAAAGGTTTATTACTAAAAGCACAAAGCTTCCATTTACAAAATTATTACGGCTTTATCATCTTTTGTGTAAATATAATTTTATAAATGTATGAGTAATTTGATATTTCCATTGTTTATATCGATTATAATATTACACTTATTACTTATTTTTCTAAATTGTTTGCTTAAAACCTGTCAGTAATTGCTCCGGTAAGGCCTGTATTCATTACTATTACCACATTACTACAGATATCACGTTATCACATGATGTGCTTATTATGATCCTCATTCGTTGCCATTCAGGATGATTAAAATGTCATCCTTATTATTCTGCAATTTCACTACCATATCCTCATATCACCGAAATCTTGAACAGAAATATAGTTTACTAAACAAGCTCCTTAACGGCTGAAATAGGTGAGATTGAGGTCAACAAAGCAGAAAGAGAAAGCAGTCAACTTTTCACAGGAAGTGCTAAATTTGTCACTTTATATTTATAGCATACATTATTTAACACGGTTTATAATAGTTCCAATATAATAACTTTAATTTCTTGAAATTAAGTGTGATAACAATTCAATTATTTATATGTATATTAATTTAAAAGAGAAATAGAAATAGAATTATAGTTATAGTTAAAGCAAGAATAGGAAATTATTATTAATACTACAAAGTTATACAATTATATATGTTTACTTTAAAATAGTTAGGTACTAAATTTACTTTTATTTCATGGCACAATTATTGTTAATACACGATATTAGTTTCATTTTAAGAAGTATGTGAAAATTCTGTCCTTTACGTTTATAGGAATATTTTCTTGACTTTCTTACATAAGCCTTCAAGGATATGTCTACTTATAGTTAAGTCTCACAGACTGTGGAGGAGGTTTTAGATTATCTGTCGTTCATACACGTCCCTATGTTACAAGTCCATGTAATAGAAGTATATTTTGTTCCATGAAAAAGAACCGACCCATTAGTGATTCATTAATACAAAAAAAATATGTTAAAAGAATTTCATATTAATCATTGTAAACCGGTTAATACAGGGGAATGGGAGAGGGACAGATGACGGTTAAAATATATGATATATTTGAAAGTCGATTGAAATCATAAGAGTTGAAATCCATGATGTTTTAATTTTTTCCATCGTGTTAGGTATAGCACATAGCACTTTTTCTTATAAATTTTTAATTCCTTTTTTATTTCAAATAAATAAAAATATTAGTATAAGTTTTAACCTTAAAAAATCAATAATTTTTATACCGTTTAGTTTGTTAGTTTATTCAGAGCTATGCGACACACGTTAGATATTTTCTTGAAGTTTCAGTTATTTTTAACATATAAAATTAAGTCAATACTGTTTTATAATAGATATTCATTACATATAAATATTAGACAGTTTTGTTTCATATACATAATTTACTAGTGAGTCACTTTGGCTACGCATGGGTGCATTTCAAATCTTGAAATTTCTCAATTTTTTTATACTAATTTTTTTAAAAAGAAATGCATATTATACATATTAACCTTTCTCTTCAATCACTCAAATATATCGTTGTAAACTGCATTAAAATTCGTTGCGTAATTTAGAAAAATTAAGTATATACAGACAGCGGCGGCGACTTTGTACTATGTAAAACTTTCGAATATTTTTTATATGTAACAAAATAATATAATCACAGATTTTGGCTATCAGGAAATACTGAGATAACCCACAACTACTCGTTTCATTTTACATTGGTAGTTAAGTGTCCTACGTTTATTGACTGCAAAACTGTAATTATGTACTTAATGGGCTCATAAAATAGTATGGCGCCGTATTGCCTGAATCTATTATAGGCTTAGTAATTAAGCATTGCAATGTTGCACAATCTAGCGACATTGGTATTGAGATGTAGTAGGAATACAATTTGTCACGACTTCTTTTCGTTACCAAGGTATTGTAAGAGAACTAAAAGAACAACACCAATTTCTTAGCTGGAAGAGTAAGAATAATCGTAGTTATCATCTATACCTCATTATTGTATCACTGCTGATAATTGATCTCTGTTCATAATAAAACGGTTTAGCTTTTCCTTCTCTATTTTACCTTTTACCGTGTATTTTTCCTTTATTATCCTAGTCAAATCTAGTAATGTACCGTTATTATTAAGAAAGAAAAAAAGTTGTGACTTTTTTTAATTATTGATCATATACATGAATAGTATTACATATGTCACAAAATACTTTGTTACGCGTCGCACATCTCATACGTTGCTAACCCTGAAGACTAGGATGTTATGATTCCATACGTCAAGCATACGTATAGCATAAGCATATTTCAATCGTCAATCCGGACTACAGCTTGTAAAACATGTATTTGGAGACGTTCTTTCACTTTCACCATAAGATCAAACTTTATTTTGATTGACCAAAATAATAGTACTACCACAATTGATTTAAATAAAAGAGTATATTCTATATGGATAATCTATAGGAAAACGTTTTAAAGCTGGCCGTGAACTTATTAAAGCGTTGGTCATCTGATCCTTGAGGTGTTATCTGAGACGTGGGCGCCACTCATCTCACTCCAATCATATTCCTTTTGTTTGCTCTCCGTCTCGCGGCCGGCAGACGCCAGTTGTATGCGTATCTATTAGAAGAAAAGTCAGGTTTGTTTTATTTTTATTTTATTCATATTCCATTTCACATATAAATGTAGTCACTAGTGTTTATAGTCACTTATAAACACTAGTCAACAAAGATTCATAACATGTGCCAAGACGTTTATATTATTTATTACCTAGCAAATATTCTTGAATAGTGTAATATGCTTCAATTATCAGAAAAATCTTTTAATATGTTTAATTTTATTGTATCAGGCAAATTATTATATGATTTTATTAATTTTTTGAAAGATAGCTAACATACTAATGAGCATTTTTTATTTGTCAATCAACGTAATTAAGTCGATTACAAATGAACCACAACAATCTATATTTTAATTTGTTTATATTATATTACACTAATAATTTAAAATTATATGTTAATAATAATAATAATGACTTTTTATTTCTTTTTATGCGCTGAGGGCTATTGTAAATAATTTATAAATAAATGATAAAGAAAATTAATCATTGCGTGATAACAAAAGCATTACAAAATATAAGTTTTAGAATATTACGTTAACCTACTCATATAATTGGAAATGACGATTCGGAAAGAGGCTTTCAGATTTATCAGTGACACTACTATTGTTCTAAGCCTTTTATCTATTTTCAGCGGTTTCGCAGTATCAGAATGTAAGAATAGCCGATCTTTTGCAATATCTATGTATATTTGCTTTTTTATATTTTGTAAGTATTTTTTATATTTCCATGGTATCTAGGTACGTAACTTATAATAATTTTGAATGAAATACTTTATAACTGCTTGTTCCATTACCAACGCTGTTATCCAAAGGATATTTTCAAAAGATTGCTTTTAGCAATTTGCTCGTCTTGTTATACTTATACATGCTTCAGTTTAAGTGCATTCAGTAGATATAGTACAAATAACGCATTTTATATTCTATCTATCCATCATATTCCTCTTATAATATTTGTTAGTTTGTTTAGGAGTAGCGAGTTCTATAATTCATAATTACCTACTTTGGTTTCGTTTTACTATTAAATAAGAGTAAATATATTATAAAAAAAACTGGAATCTTGCCTTTCAATTATTTATTATTACTGTAGTGTGTTTTTACTTTTAAAGTAAAATATTTATTTTAAAGAATAAATTTATAATTTAAAGAATAATATTTTATATATATACAATTTGGTATAAAAAAATAAAACAAATAAAGACATTGCGTAGTATCTCACAATATGATTTACATAGTGCTGTTCATGTAGGTACGGTTACAGCTTATGATCAGATGGGCCGTCAGCTTATTACCATTTCAATGAAATAAAACAAAATGAGGTTTGAAATTAAAATTTTCAGAACCAGTTACTAAAATATACAACCTGGTTTAGATTGAAAACGAAAACTCATTTAATTGTCATAACAATTGTATAGGTCGGTCGGTACCACACATAAATCAACTTACAACTAAATAATGAAACTACCCATTATTTACATACATAACAGTAGATAAAGGTGAGTAATGTGGATGTAACGGGGATCCGGTAGGGAAATATTTATAGTACTGACATAATATGCAGAGTAATCACAGCGGATACAATGAGTGACTTCAATAAGAAGACTATTACAGCGATCAAGCAGCTTGCTTCAAATTATGCTGTGAAATTACAGTATAAGAGGTACGACATCCTAGTCCTCTCGAATGACAATGCATGAATGGTACCACGGGTGTCACATGATGATCATAGTGCTATTTATGTATATAGACACCAATTACCACTTACCATCGTACATAGTCAACTTGTTATGTTATTATATAATATATTCCAATTGCGTACAAATTGTACGTAGATATATATTATTACGTATAATAAAATTGAAGTACAAAAAAGTGCAGGATTCTCTGAATTAAATCAGGCATATTATATTCGCAATACATGTGCGAATATATTGGAAAGGGTCGATATTACTCGTAAAATGAGAAGGTACTAATGACTGTACTATGATACGTGAGTTTGAGCATACGGAAAGCATGTGAAATGAATGATTGATGCTGATATCATATAAAAATGAAATGACGTAAATATCAAGGAAGCATTGGATGACCTTTCGTGAACTTAATGTGCTCACTGTGAGAAATTTTAAGTGTCTCCGAAACTAACATCGAGGGGAATTATGAAAGTAGCTGAAGTAAGAATAGAGACAACTTGGCTCTCTCTGTCTGCTTCGAAATCTTTATAATTTAAATCAGATAATTTAAATGAATTCGAAATTTTAATATATTCCTAATACAGAAGTTTCTGATAATTATTAAATAATAGTTTACATTTTTTTAAATTAAATCGATTTATATAGAACTTTTCGGACTCTAAGAAATATAATATGTTTTATTGTTACACCAATTTATCGATTAAATGACCTCAAAGTTCGTAATACTGAAACAGTAATACCAAAAATATGATATACCAATTTAAATTTGAGTCTAACTGTATAATAATAAGAAACCAAATTAAAATTCGTTGGATTCAAATGTTCCCTGCATAACATCGTCGACAGTTAAAAATGCTTTTGACTACCCCATTTGTGAATACAGTTATGAGTATATGTACCTAAAAAATTATTATATATCTTTTGTACAAAATATATTGGACAATATTAGGTTATGTATGTACACATAAGGAAACAAACAACATACTATTTCAATAATTCGGATTATCGTCCTACATTTCAATTTGAACGTTTAGTCCACAAAAACTTAATTCATTCCTAACCAGACATAACCTTTTAAATCCTTTACAATCGGTCATAGTACGACTTCAATGCTTTTACTCTCAGCTTACTGTCTTCGATTTCAGTAACGTAACGTGGATACGGTGTTGTTCTGATAAGATAGGTTCGGTGTATTGGATGACTTTTACACTGGATTGTTGTGAATATTCATGTGTTTATTTTCCCTAAAACCTCTCTTAGAGATAATTTTTCTCTTTAGATATATGAAATAATGATATATTCTTTTTTATCTTACCTAATGTAAATATGAACATTTGGTAACATATTTTAATATTTTTCGTAAATTCCGGAAGGTTATATGTGAAAACCACTGGCCATCCTATCCATAAAAAACTCATACAAATACAAGAAAGAAAGTGATGACTGAGAGACTTCGATAGTTAAATAAGGTTTAATTCCATGTTATTACAAACATAAATTACAGATCATGATAGAATACGAAATAGTTTATTTATTGTTTCAGATACATAATAAATAAAAAAAAAAACTATATCTACTAACTACTAACATTATATTTGTATAATCAACAGTATACTTTAAGCAAACATTTATGTGATATATTACGTATACTTAAATACGTATATTTGTCACTTTCATTATCAAATACGAACTTTTCATCATGATCACCATCATCATGAAAATCAGTCAGTCAGTCCACTGATGGACGGCCATCCTAATGGTAAGAGCGAACCGCAATGCTTGAATGTTACTGTCATTCAAGACACATCCTGTTACTAAAATGCCAACCCTTGTTGAACTATGTTATTAATATTAAACTTAAATCAAAGTTAAGGTTTATATATATTAATTGTACAGCTGTTTCTTATAAAATAATATCTTTGCAACTTGAGTTTTACTAGAGAGACTTTACTTTGAGCTTTATGAAACTCGCCAGCATCTACTAGCATCTTATCTATATTTAAAAAATATAAAGCCAAAAAATCAGTTAAATACTTTAAGATATATATATACAGCTCTATATTTATATATATGTCCCTGTCGGATACCGGGACGGATAGTTAGCTAATAAATAAAATTAACATACCATATACATATATAACATCAAAAACGAAATACCACAAGAAAACATTGTCATTTTTTGTGACATTAATAAATAAATGACTCATAAAATATTAAATATAAGAAAAATTGAGATGCCTAATTATGATTCGTAAAATTGAAATGCAAACTATGTTAGTCGTATGCGGGGTCCGATTAGGGCGGTGGGCGGCATAGGGCGGCGGCGCTAACGGCGTATATAAAGCCACGGACGGCAGGGCGGCACAACACTTGTTGCCGACGGTCGCGAGCGCTGCTGTTACCCGTACAGTTTCACAACTACAGGTAAGTTTTATAAGCATTATTAAACTTGCCGTTCCGTGTAATTTCGCTCCACTTTTATAACATGCGAAGCGTTTCGTACTAAAAAAAATATATAGATACAAAAAATACTCAAATAATGAAATTTATTCCTTTCGTGAATAAAATATAAATAAATATAATTTAATTATTATAAATTGTTCAAGGTTTTAATTTGTTTAATATTAATTAATTTTTAAATAGCATATATATTGCATAACACATAACATTTAAAAAATATTAGAAAGAAATAAAATAATAAACTTATTTAATTATAGAATAGTAATATTATAAAAAAATATATTTATATAATTAATATCTATTAAAAGTAAGTAAATAACAAATTATAAAAAAAAGAATTATTCAGTATCTATGAAATAACAATGTGTTAATACATTAATATATGTCAATTTCAATGGTCGTACCATTAAATGTTACTATATAATACATAAAACTTGCTATACGGAAAACTAAAAAAATATAGGTATATTATTTAGTTTGACATTAATTTTCTGATCTCCGGAAGTGTGAACTCAATGTAAAAAAATACAAACAAAGCATTCCTTTTTTGCTTGAAAGAGCAAAGGACATAATCTTCTTTAAGTAGTTCGTAAACTCCTTTTCTTCAGAGTTTCTAATACGAAATTTTTGGAATTATAACTTTACAAATTGCTATTAAAAAAGAAACAAAACATCTTCTCTGAATCGTCATAATAGGGAAAATGATTTAATCTAACAAATGAATCAATATTGACAGGATATGATCTTTTTAATTTTAATAAAGTACGTAATGACGTTAATGAAACTGATAATGTCCATTTAATGTTCTGTATTTCCCAGCATGAGATACTAAAACGTCAATTTAATTATGTTAATTTATGCCTGCAATGCAAACAGCAGTTAAAATAGAAATAGAAGTAATCCTTATTAAAATAAACTTAAAAAGCACTTTTGAATAGTGATTTCGTAATTCTACGAGCACATTCGAAATAAAGATTTAGTTATAATACAAGGATATACTATCTTACACCTTTAGGTACGAGTATTTATATTAGAATTTTACCGAAGTAGAGTTTACAAGAAGTCTATCTAGTGGGTACCTCAGTCTTATCTATTTCAATCGACAAGCTTCATCCTTTGTAAGCTGTGTTACAGCGGAAGGGCGGAGATAAGATAGTAAAATTACAGAATATGGAGGCATAACATCTTAGTCGACGAGAATGGTAACCCATAAGTGGTATCACATGATAACCAGATGCTGATCATGTATATAGGCGACGGTTACCACTTACCATCTGGCCTGTCAACTTCTAACTATATAACTATTCTAACTACATAAATATATATTCAAAGTTTGAATGATATGTATCATACATGTATATGACATCACTAAATTGAGAATAAAATGAAAGATGTGCAAGACAAGAAGCCGAAATATTTTTTCATATTAAGTTGTAAGTAACCACAGTGACAGTAATGTCTTAAATAAGCAGGATAGATGAACAAACTAAATATGTTGGAAGTTTTCCTACAACATAAAAGAATATATAAGTATGTATATATCCGTATCAGGCATATAATATTACAAGATTATGTGTGTACATCGAACTCGTACCGACGGACTATTCGGTAATAATTTTTAGATTAGATATTATAAATTTATTATTATTATTATCTCTCATTCTCTCAGCTTTTGCTGGTTTTTTTTCCACATTTATTATTATTATTAATTGATTATTATAAAATAGTTTTAGTAGTATTTTAAGCTACCTGTTAATATACTTTTGAAGATAATAAAAACGAAAAATAAAAGAATGTATTCGTAATGTATATACCTCATATTTTAACATATGTTCTAATGATTAAATAACCTATACTAAGTCTAAATTAATGTTCACTACAAAATTGTAATTAGTAGGGAATAGATAATAATTGTAACGAAAAATAATGAAAGGGTCGCAGTCTATGGTTATACTTTAGTTTGACATTGACCGACACTAAACATTTTTAACGATATTGATTATCCGAAAAAATATAAAAGACACAGTTTACTACAAGCAAATTTTCTAAAAATGTATAATATTTAATATAGGATGATAATGACTATATTATTAAAACCATATCTATTAAGTATATATTTTATTTCATTAAATATATATTACTTATCTATACATATTAAAATTAAATAAATGAAAATGTATCACATATCACCATGTATAACAAAGCCGCGTCTCTCTGTATAATTCCTGATAATCTCAAAAGCTTCTGAAAGGATTTCATCCATCAACATACTGATTTTTGAGGAAGGTTTGGTAATCAAATATTATTTGGTATAATTAAATATGAGATAATAAATAAATTACTGCAATTATAATAATTAAAATTTATTTTATAAAAAGTTTTTGTTATTTCATTCTCATAATAATATTGTATGTATTTTATATAAATAATGTTGACATCGTATCAATGACTAAAATAATTTTTGAGTAGACTCACTCATCTAATTAATTAATTAAATTAATTGAGTCGATTCAACAACGACCTAACCTCAAATTTTATATATATTTTTTTAATTGAAAGGCAATTTTGTAATCATATACTAGGTAAATACCTAGTAGTAGTATATATACTACTAGGTATTTACCCATTTGAGTAAAATAAAAAGTATTTTTTGAGCTTCGTAAAGAAATAGCCTAGGAGTGTATATTAGAAACCTGATTACTTACTGTGTTTATGTATACATGTTATTTATTATGTTTGGAGCAGTAATTTGCTAGGTTCATTAATTCTATGAAATAAATCTCATATAATATGTGGTTCTCAAGTATAACGTAATTTAATTGTATCATTTGGTATTCTAAGCGATGGATCTTATTGCGTCTCTTCTGTGTTTCTTATATTTTTACGAAATACATTTTCAAAGTAAATATTATAACAAAAATGATGAAATTACTTTATTTCGTATCACATAAACATTGAAAATGTTTTAAGCACTTTGTACTTAAGCAGTAACACTGATAATGACAATGTCTGCGCTTGCGACATTTTTTAAGATTCAAACAAATACAAACTAATATTATAATAATAAAGAATTATTTAAAAACTAGATTATACGATACGGTAGATTCTAATGAATGAATTGAAGAGTACAGTAGAGTTAAAAAAGTTTTTAAAAATCGTTTCACCGATTTCATAGCTAGCTCCTAGTTTAGTGAGTAGCTGTGGATGTGTGTATGAAGGATGTATTTTATTTTTAAAATATATATCCGTTTTAAGTCCGGTGTGTTAAGCTCAGAAAATCTATCATAGCGAAACCGGTTCCTAAAACCTTTAGGAACCTCTCTAAAGTTTATACGGTGCAACAATTCTCGTAACTGCACACATTCTCCCCAAGCGTTCATTAGTTGAGCAATATTTTGTGTCTCCATTCTTACGTCCGCAATAGACAAATTGAGTTAAGAAATTTTCTATTACTCGCGTCTGAGCGTCCTCAGAAAGAAACCGGGTAGAACCCTTGAGACCTGAAAACGTGACCTCCGAGTTACGTGCATAGTAGCTGATGAAGTGAGATTGATCATTTGATGTTTTTGAGAACGCGTTGACTTTTGAGGCCTCTATCGTACACTAACTGAGCCCGTCATGTCCTGTTTGTATAACTGTTTAGTTTTTAAATGACTAGAATAAATGAAACACTACTTTAAGTGAAGCTTGGCATAATATATTAATGGAAATAGCACGTAATCGCACATAAACGCACGGATAAATAGACAAAAATTACAACAATCATTATTTTGGATCCTATTACATTGCAATAAAATCGCCCAATAATAAATTTAGTTCATTCATATAACTTTACAGACAGGTTACTGCTGTATAGATTAGTTGTATTGTTACTATACGTATAGGTTGCCTAACAGGGATGAATAGAAGACCTCAAATAACTGGATAAGGAAGCAGATGATGGTGATGATGATGATTGCATAAGTCTAACTAGTACTACCCTTGGGTAAACTGTATACAAAATCGATGGCATGGGTACCTCTATCACACATATTTAACCAAACAGCTTCTTTTGTAAGCTGTGTTTGAGATGTAAGGTGTAATATGTATGTCAGTGAAATTATGGGGTGCGACAGTATAATATTATAGTTTTTGAGAATGGCAATTCACGAGGGATACCATCGACATCATGGTGACGTGGCCCTGGTGGTAATCTTGTAGATATATAAGCGATGATAATCACTATCTATCTGTTGAAACAATCACATGTTTGCTAATACATAAAAACAAAACTAAAAATTTGTTTCAACTTATGCCATTGAATAATTTACTTATTTAATAATAATAATGCATAAAATATTCGAACGCACATACAAAGTTTCCAGCATAAAGTATTACTTACATACGAAACTTTGAATATCGGCTTTCATCATTGAAAAAAATATGTAAATTATAATAGAAATTTCTGGGGTTATAAGATTTGTTTTGTTTTAACAGTCTCATGTTTATACTATTTCTTGTACGAAATATGTTCACAAGATGGCATAACAGTATACGCTACGATTACCATCAGATGGGCCGTATGTTTATTTGTCACCTACGTTTCTACCATACAAAAAATGTAACAAACTTTTATAAATATTATTATTTTAACATATTTATTTTATAATGTAATAGTTAAATGTAATGTAATCTATGTGACTGACTATACCAAAACACTTGTTAATACCTTAAAATTATCATCTTAGAAATTATTATTGATAAAAATGCTTATGTAAAATACGTCATAATGTTGTAAATAGTATAATTGTAGTAAGTCTATAAAATTATAAACAAAAAACAATATATTAACGAACGAAATAGTGCTTAGCAAATCAATCAAACAAATAGGCGGTAGAAATGTATTTATTGAATTACTGAATTTATAAATGTTTTAACTATGATTATATTGGAACAAAATAGCTTTATATTATTAGTTTTAATGAAATTCCTATGTCGCGATTTTTTGTTGGATAATCAAGTAACGATAGTTGAATATACTGCTGGCACATTACATTCGTATACAAAGCTGTACTCCAGGCAGCTTGTGATTAGACTAGAGCAACCTAGTCGAAACGTCAAGTGACGTAAATACCTTACTTACCCATAGAACTATTTGTGATAAGACACGGTTATCAAAATATATTAGTGATGTGTACAACTGCAAATTTTTAAAAATAATAAGTGTTCGTTGTCACGATAGTCTAGCAACACTGAGTTAATACCTTTAATAACAATAAATAAGAAAAGGAGAAGATAAATTGTGCAGTAATGATACCTTGCTTCAGTCACGAAATACTCTGTAAGTAGCACGTCCAGACAAAAAGGCTCGGATATTTCAAACTTTATTATGCTCTTGATAAATAGCTACACTTTGTTTTAGCCATCTAGGTATTTCAACTAAATAAATAGTTTTTAACATGACTTTTAAAGTATAAAAAACTGATATAGGTATTTGTGTTAATTTTCAACTTAAAACTGGTGGTCCATGATAATATATGATATACATATTTTAATAAAGAAATCATTACTTTACTAAATATAATATAATTTTAGAGGTACCATTTTTTTAAATAATATAAATATTTAAGATATGATGACTAAAAGAAAACTTAAAGGAAATAAATCGCAAAGAAAATAAGATTCGATTTTAGTAATGAACAATCTTTTTCGTGTATCATTTCTATGTCAAGGATTATATTAGTTTGATATCATAATAATAATGTATAAGTTACGTTTACTATTTAGTAGATGTAGCTACATTCAACAGGATTTATAATTCAAACATTTTTGAACACTGACTAATTACAAATATACAAAATTCGTCGCTAATTTTCACATCCATAACGTTGTGGGACGGCTTTGTAGGATTGATATTATAAATATATTGCAACAGGCAAAATGTAATTATAAATCATATTGTACTCTTCAACCAGTATTCCGTTGTGAAATATTCATAATCTAGATCTCTGTGATCAAATATTCACTGAATATGTATAAATCTTTTATAAAATTGTTTTAATGGCTTTTCTAATGGAACGAAATTGTACAAGGGCTTCTCAATTAATTCGACGCTACCTGTAGTGTTGCTTTATATTTTAACTATATATTGGCGACGGGTATCAATTTCTAGCAGGCCTACGTCTTAACGGACCGTAAGCGATACTTTTATTATATTTACAAAAAAATATTATCCAGTATTTAAGCACTCATTAAAATCCACCTTTATCACTAAGGGGTATAAAAATTCTACTAACCTACTAGATATCTAGCCTACTTCTTATATCTACCAAATATGCACCTATAGTATAAATTTATAATAGTTGGTTAAGTAGTTTCGTAGGACTTCGATAATAAATACTGTGACATGAAATTGGATAAAGTGTTATTTTTAAATTGCCAACTGGTATGAAACTAAATGGAAGTGGAAGGTAAGAATGCCAGTAAATGATGAAATATGTCTTTAATGTGAAAGAATATTATTCATCGTTCCTATCAACATTTATAAATATTGCTTTCGCCTTTTGACGTTAATTAGTTATTACCATTTTGTCAATTTGACTCTAACTTCATTCCTCGTATGTCAATCTTTGTTTATCCCCGAAATACACACTCGTTTCAATATTCATGCACTTTAAACAGTTCTTGATTTTGTTTGTCTCGTCGTGAATTCCCTTGCTACTCGCTTCGGTGATAAATGTAAAAGATAAACGTTGTATATTTTGAAACTGAGAAATACAATTTACTTTTCACATGTTGTTATCTTTTATTTTACGTTGTCATAGGGTCCAATTTCTATTCTCGCTAATTCACAAAAAGACTTACTGATAATTTAGTTAGTGAGTTGAAAAGTAACTTAGAATACCAGCTAGAGAGATATTTAATGGTTTCGATTTATAAAACAAAAATAAAAGTATTACTTTTGTAAACTTATTATATCGAAAAAAAAACAGAAAGTGTTACTGTAACACTTTACTTTTTTTATTATAATAGTTTTTTATTATTCAGTTAAAAGAAAAAACGTCATGAAAACGTCATGTAACAACGAGTTTTGTGTGGGTAATAAAATTGTACATGAAGCACCCCTTTGTATATTCAATATTGTATTTTTAATGTATTTCTACTTCTCTTATAATGTTTTGTTTTCCTCTTTGTTACATATATTATTATATATATCGACTTTTGAAATAAATTCCTTGCGTTTCGCTCATATCACTCGTTAAAATAATGAAATGTTATTCTCAATATGATTGCTGAGAAGGAATAACAGTAATAGATTTTATTGTAGAGCTTCCTTTGAACTTACATTGAATATATCACTACATTAAAAAAAATGTTAATACTTACAAATATGTATTTTTTTTATTTCGTTGTTATATGTTGGCGTCTTAACGGCTAATTTTATAGTTACAAATTTAGAAAATACATATAAGCATCTAATTTACAAACTAATTAATATCGGTTATTATTGTTACTTATATGAATAACTCATATTAATTAATTTGTAATACCGATGCCTTTAGAAATTAATTGCCATCGAAGCTATTTCCTCATCACCATGAGTCTTAAGTTTTTTTTAATGTGTAATGGGGGTTGTCTGGAAACCAGCGCTGTATAGATGCACCTCATTGAGGTTGTACTTAGTTGTTATGTTGGCAATAAATAAGTAATCTATATATCTTACGTTTGATAACTGTTACACCATACCAAATCCATAGTTTTGGTAGATAGTATTAACATGCATGAAACTGACATGTCCCCCGTGTAATTTGTACACGAATTATGCCACTCACAGTTATTCTATTAACAATATTATTGATGACAATATTGCATCAATATTTATGCAGTATGAGTAGTATATAGATTTAATCTTCGGATTAATGAAAAAATATTTTTTTTTCGTGGTATTAATTTCTTGTCTCTATGTGGTCTCTGTTTGTTGTAACCATTCAGTGATCCTTCAGTTAAATTTCAAAACATTTAAGCCTTTTACTTTGTTAATATGTAGCGTGTATTATTATTACACAGGACTGAGATAAAATGTCACGAATCCAGTAATTTTTGAAATTTGCATTATTGACGGCTAAAATAGGCAAGTCTGATCCACGCAGATGACTTTTTACAGTCTCCTTATCTCTATTAATACTACTTCTAATCATACATATTTTAATCACATTACTTTAATAATTAATTTTACTATAATAGTATTTTTTTAATAATAATATATTCATTTTTCGTCACAAAAATATACGTAATATAAAGTGATGCATGCCTTTGAGGCATGTAAAATTCTACGCTAAAATACAGATTTGTAGAGAACTGGTAAGCGGTCGCCCCTAATAACCCCCAGGTCTCCAGTAATTTTACTGTAATACCACTTATCTGCCTTTAGATTATACCATTTATCCGTTAGAAAGAAGTTTTTAAAAACTTTGTTAATAAGCGCACACTATTGCCAAGTGTAGTCCATGGATAACTAACCTTTTCCCCCGCATACGTGGAGATTAATTAGTTCTTAATAACTGTTTCTAAGTCTTTGGCTTCGGCTTTAATTTGCTAATTATCTTTTAAATTGCTAAATTACTTTGGTAAGTCGTTTTAAATGCTCAGATATTGTGATCTTTATAGCTATGTATAATTATAAGCGTATTTTAATAGTAATTAATATAAATTACAAATGCTTATGCGGTATTATGTAACTATCAAAATAATGTTTAAAGATTATTGGTATAGTGATCTTGTACATATTTTTAAAATTTTTTTAAATGAATTTTATGATTTAACCATTAGTTTTAAGAGTGAACCGCATGGTGGTCAATTTGATCACATTACTCATCTGTCACTTTATTTTGGTAATCATATGAAAGGTTATTATCTTAATAACATAAGTAGTAGTAACTAGCAGCCTGACTTGGTTCTGACCGTGAGCATAACTTTATTATGTCACTAGCTGTGCCCGCGGTTTCATCCGCGTTAAACTTCAATAAATTTTATTACGATGCATAAGCTATATTACTGTCATCAAAATCCGTTCAGAAGTTTTTAAGAAACAATCATCCATCCATACTCACAAACTTTCGCGTTTATAATATTATTAAGATATATGTAATTATATTGACATATATAAATTTGGAATAATTGGGGACCTAGGGGACTAGTTGTCTAATTGTTAGTATTTTACCACCCCAGGTCGACTTCCACGCGATTCCCTTTCGCTAAGATGGGTTACCATTATTACCCATGTTAGCGAAAGGGATTTTTTATGGATAGCAATGGAAATGGATAGGTGCATCCGCTTACGCTAACAGTATATGGATTATACTAGCAGAGGATGATAGGATGACCATGACGTCAGATATCTTGTACTGTGTAATCTGCGTAAGCGAGTGCACCTTTCCATTGCTATCCATAAAAAATCCTGGGACATTATTATATTTCAAACAGTTAAAGAATTTTAAAAATCTTTTTCTTTTGATATTAATATAGTATACATATTATGTCTGTGCATAGGTAGTCAATATAATATTAATACTTAATTAAATTTTACTGAAATTTGATAAACCCATAATACTAACTATAACCATTGATAAATAGAGTAGACATGTACTTATATTATTTTTAATACTTACACGTTGGTAAAGCCGAATTTAGTAACGTTATTTAGAATTTTTCAACAAAAATCTGCGCATTTTGTAAATAAATTGCATACAATCTATAAACCGGCGCGACGCCTTAACTACCCTACCCCTCCTTTATCTCAAGATATTTTTCAAAACCTTTTAAGAACGTAGGGATTATATAACCGTGTTATCATATAGTAAATTTTGTTGTAAAAATATACTAGTATATTTATTACAAAAAAACAATATTTTCTTGTTAAGTGTAAGCAGCGTTTTCGTAGCCGATTCAATAAAAATTTTAGTGAATATTTTCTTTCTAACGAATTTCTTTTATTTGATTTATCATTAGTCGTTCATTTAACAATCGGATTTTGTATTTGTTAGAATTATTACCATGCTGATACCATACTTATATTAATCTTTTTCTGTGTATATCATATTCTACCATGACTGATATATTTTATTTAGTTACTTTAATATCATTAAGAATAATTATACGAATAATAATTGGGTAATGAGTACATGTATAATCTGTAGAATTCAGAATAAACAGCATAAACTTGTAATTTGTACTTTTAAATTTTAAATTATTACTTGTAGTTTTTTTTATAACGAACAATAATTTATTTTATGAATATGTAATATGTGGAAATGTTTGTAGTAAAATATTTAAATGTTCGATTCTCCTTCGGCCGCAAGCGGTTGAACGGATTCGAATTAGAAAGCAAGTGGATATAAAATGATAATAAAAACATATTTTAGGTAGTTTTATTATAGAAATACCTTTTCTAAATGTAAATCCACAATACATATATGTATATTTGTATCACATTTCACAACTTCAAAGGTCAAAATATCAATATTTAGCCTTTTATGTAAAATCGAGAATTCAATACCTGCCAAATTGAAGAAGTAGAAATATTATAAACCTAATGTTGAATATGGAACATTATAATGTCTGTAAGTCGTATTGGGGTCGTATAGAGGCAATGCGCATGTGACACTTATGTCTATTGCGTTACCATCTGTCAAGTCGTATGCTTAACTGTCTTTTTGTGATAATTATTATATAAAAGTACAAAATAAATATAATACTAAATAAGTATATTTAGCATAGTGTTACTTGTTTTGTGCCTTGGCCTAGTTTATTTTTCATCAAAGTCAACTTTTCATTCAATTAATACAGTAATTAATATTTTTATTTTAGGTAACAACGTTAACATCGATAATAAATAACTGATATTAAATACACATATTTATAATTATACTTAGATAGATAGACAGATTATTTCCTTTCCGGTCCATCTACCTTCAAGCCAAATCCTTTCTTCAATTATAGACTAACGTGGTAGTCCGAGAGAATTAAATGTTATTATCTTCTGTTCTTACAAACAATTATTGCTTCATTCACATTCATAACTCGTATCATTCCTACGCGTCAGTTCCGGACACTCTTGACTCCATTTCCTATCAATCTGAATGTAAGATTAGGTATACAGTTCTCCAATATCTAATCAGTTTAGGCACTTACTCCAAGGGTCAACCAATAGATACATTGATAATACTATACAATACATTAGATAACGCTAATTACACTGATTGTATAGGAAATTTTTCTAATATTATTTTCCTACTTCGTTAATATTTATTTTGAAAGCGTCGTAGTCTAGTGGTTAGTCAATAAAACCCAAAAGGTCGTGAGTTCAAATAGGTTGACAACAAAAAGTTTGAGTGTAAAAATATATATCTGGCTGACTCTCCGCTGAAACACCGATAATAAAACAATAAATAACCGGCCAGATCGCTTCTGCAACTGATTCAAACTTTAGATTGAAATACACTTACCAAAATATTGTATTCACCATGAAGTTCTCAATTGACAATGTCTCTAACTATTCCATCTGAGATAATAGTCGTGATGTTATATTTATACTAATACTAATACCTCGCAAATGTTGTTTTGCAATATAAATTAAAATCGCTTTTAAAAAATAGGGGATGATGGTAAAGGCAAATTTCGGGTTGTATGTATTTTTAATGTTGTATCATACAATAAATTAAAAAAATAAAATATTCAGATGTGTTTCACCCTTATCATTGACGGGTATGAAAAATATATGTTGACCGATTCTGAGAAACCGATATGCATATAAAATTTCATAAAAATCGATCAACCCATTTCGGGGGAATTTGGCAACAAACACCGCGACGAGAATTTTATATATTACATTTTACGTCAATATATGTTAAAATAGGCACGTGTCGCCGATTTTGATGTACTTTTGTCGAAATAAACACATTACACCTTACTATTTTTGAAGCTTTGTCTTCCTATCTTTTTAATAATCCTTTTACACTGCATATTTTTAGCATAAAATATTTGGGGTCGAGGAATAATTTGGATGTAGACATCTTTTTATTTCATGCTGAATAACCCGCTGTTGAAATTAAAACCCTGAATTTCGTTTCACAGAAAATGTGAAGTATTTTATTTCGGGCAAGCGTCATTATATACATAGCGATATTAGTAAACAAAATTATACTTTACTTAATACATTATATGTATAAATTTTTAAATCACTGATATACATATTATCTTATAAGTGAATCGTGTAGTTTAACCCAACGTGGCAAGGGGCGACGCTATAGTCGTATCTTGGGTAATCTGGTTTGTTATCGGCGTTTCCATCATCGGAGAATCAGTGAGAAATATAAATTGAAAATCAATTTTAAAAATCAAATATTTTTATTTTTATTATATTATAGCCAATATGTTTGTATAATACGCAGTCATAACGTTATGTGGACACACACAACTACAGTAGTAGCTAGGTAAAAAATATTTTTTAGAAATACTTACGGGAGTTACCGGGTTTAGTATTAACAAAATTTTGGATTTTCCTAATAACTAACAACTATCTATCAGTATTTATTTGTAGTGTGTATAAGATACTATGTAATTATTACATATACGTAATGTACTATTAAACTAGCATTTACATGCAAAATTTCGTGTAAAGGAAGGACCTTTACATGAAATTTTGCGCATGGTCCAAAATATTGAAGTTATTAAGTAATTATTATACAATCCCCAAGTCCCATATTTGTTTTGTTTACTGTAACAATACGTTTTTATTATTTTATACATACTATTTTGTATAACAGTAGTTTCTGTGAGAGACTACTGTTATACAAAATTACATAAATATTTTCTAGATCTTTAATATTTTCACTACACTTCAATACTTTCTAGAGTGTACTGTCATGAATTTTAAAAGGAAATATGTACAATATTCATTTTGCAAGTAATATTTTCGATTACATTTGGTGGCCATCATTCATATAGGTATCGTATTTCTGAAACTGATTTGCAGTATCGTTATTTCCCATATTTACCTACATAACGTTATCAACAACAGATTATTGAACCACCCTGAAAGCAGAATGATGGATGATGTTAGAGACGGTGGCATTTGCGATGTTATTTGTAACATAACATAAGCGGTTTCGTACCCAATTTGACATCTACTTTTTCGGGGATGATTACTACATATTTATTTATTTATATAATTTCAATGCTCAAAATACCAAGTACCTATGGCGGACTTAACGCCTTACGGCATTCTACCAGTCAACCACAGGTTGTGCAGAGAAAATATTTAATAAAATAATATTATATATATTAATAAAATTTATATAACACGGACTTCTAATATGTTAATTTTTTTTTCTGTGTTATATCGAATTTGTTTAAAAAGATATTGATAGTATAAAAATTGCGTTAATTAATTTGTTTATTCCTGGTCATAAATTTTGAAAACTCTCATTTAAAATGTTACTACCTTAGAGATATATATGTTATATACTCGATTTTAATTGCAAATACAGTTATTTTATATTATTAAATTGATCTAAAATTGCGTGATAAATTGAGAGACAAGATAATTTATAATTATTGTTCATGTAACTTTTTTCATTTTTGTTGGTTCTAAAGTTGTAATTTAGTAATAAAAAATAATTTATTCATAGATAAATTGTTGCTATAATTATAAAATAGTAGTAATTAATTACTTATTATTATATATTAATTGTAAATTGTACTTAAGACTTAAGACTGTTGAATTTGCAAGCACAAACATAATACCCGAAAGATCTTCCCTATGACTGAACTCGTTGAATGAAACTTCAAAGGGACACGAAAATTCTAACTTATTACTGTATATGATAGGGTAATGTTAAACCCAAGCTCAGATAGAGGATAAGATTCCAAGAGAGCTTTACATATAGATACGTATGGAATCTGGGATATCTCAACCATCTCAAAGAGGTAGACCAAGTTCCGAGTTGTATAAAGTTGAATTTACCCACCTTTCTTTAGAGTTTACGAAAATTAATATCTAATACAATAAGTGTTATTTAAATTATATTTTATTTTTATGTAGTCCTAGCTGTACTCGCATCATCGTCCTCGTGGAATTTAAAAGATTTTTTGTAAAATAATAGTAGCCTAAGTTACTCTTTATTACATCAGCTACCTGCCAAAAACAGTCCCGTCAAAATCGGACTAGCCATTTCAGAGAATAGCCGGAACAAACGGACAAACAGACAAAAATTGTAAACAATGTTATTTTGGTATATACCAAAATAACATTGTTTTCGTATCGTATTGTATTTATATTCATATGGATGTAGTAAAAAACTATTATTTCAATATTACAAACAGACATTCCAATTTTATTTATATGTATAGATGAAGATGGAATTGTAAATAAATTGTGTGTTTTTTAAATAGAGATTTCTTGTGGATATAAATGTACAACAAATTATATATTAAGCTTTTTAATTTTTAGTAGTACTATAACCATAACCACAGATTATTAGAGGCAACAAACAACTTTTGCCAACTTAATTTGCTTAACGTAACAAAATTATCGATCGACAGAGAAAATTAGTCGCATCATAATCATTTCATTAATTTAGGAGTTATGATGCCGTAGACATGCACACACAGACATATCTTTTTTGCTTCAAACGTAAATGTATAAAACATAATGTAGGAATTTATTGTAATTTGTTATCATTTTACCTTAAGTAACGTTACGCACATTTACGTCAGACGTGACATCACGTAAATCCAATGTAAGGAAAATTCAATGCAATTTTGCGTCAAGTGAGTGCGAATGCCTGCTTTACGACAACTTTTCATATCAAATAGGATTTTATGAAAAAAGTTTTTATTACGGTGTAATTTAACCTTCATTTAGATTAACGTCGACTCTGCATTATACAAATGAAATATTTGTTTACTTTGTACTTCCAATTGAGGAAATGGGACTATGCGGTTCAATTAGAGGCATGTTACAATTTCTTATTTACTATACTTTGTTATTACGTTACCTCTGAATGTAGTGGTTTAGTACACTACCTCACTTTTCGATGGGTCGCGGGTTTGATTTCTTCACAATACAAACATTTGTATTTGTACCTATTCTGTGTATATACAGTAATAACAAAGAAATATGTCTAGAAGTTATCTGGTAATCTAGAACAAGTCTAATTATGACAGTTTGAGACCATAAATAGTTATTGGTTCATTTAATAGAATTGTCATCTTAAACTCCAATCCTATTATCCTATTAATGTCCATTACAGAATACCTATCACTTCCCCTGTATAATTATGGTAAACAGTCTAGTATATTCTGTTGATAAAATATATCTATAGAAGTGACGTCACAATTTATATCTATAGCTTATGCGTGCGTTTTTGTACGAACATTAAACTATTCATTTAATATTCAACAATACATATATATTACTTGGAATGCTACATTGAATAGTAAAAGCTACATGTATTGTTTCCCAATTTATTGATTTCGAATCATAGATTTGAGAAGTGTAATTTGGCAACCATTTTCTCTAGAGAATAATCTCCGGTACTAGCATGTTGGTTTAGGCCTCTATTAAGTGGCAACACTGCCACATAGGGATATAACTTTTTATGTTTTCTTATTACGACACTGGGCACAAGCATGGTATAAAAACAACAAACATAATACTTGTCGAATCATCTAATATAAATATATTGTTCGTTCAATGTTAATCAAGCGAGTCTGTTTATCACTCTGCGTGATTTCTATATATTACCCAAATAAGACATAAAACTAGACTCGGTACAATATACAGAAAAATGTATTTTGATACCTACAGATATTTTGGATTTATGTTTCAAAATAATTAAACTTATTTTAGTAAAGAAATTGAAATATGAGCTACAAGCCTTAGATAGAAGTAGCATGTACATATACAACATATTGTTTGGTTCGTTCTCGAGTTGGATAGACAACACATAATTATTTGGTACCTATATACCGAATATATATAATTCATAATAAAGCAACGGCTTTTATTTTAGTCATACAATAACATTAGTTATATAATGATATACCTACTGTATATTCCATATAAAATAATTAATATTTATATACGTAATAATACCTTTTATAAACGCCATAATATATTTTAATAATTGCTCTTCATTGCGTCATTGCGATATTTCGAAAGTGTTGAATACTCTTATTACGAATTTCGTATTCGAATTTTAAAAACTTGTTACATGAGTGTACAGAGTAGAGTATCCGATTATAATTTTAGTGACATCCTATATTATGTATATAAATACCTTATACAGATATACATACATATAATCTTACTTTTTCCGTTGACATTTTGCTACATTACTTATACTTAGTTACAATCAAATGTTAATCAACTAAATAAAATGTCAAACGAGATAACTTTTAATAGTTATAAATAAATCTCTTCAGCTGTATGTATAATGGATAAATATAACGCTACCAGGTAAGGTAGTATAATTATAGTATTTATATATGAAAATAGAATATAAAACTTTCTATAATTTTTAATTATTCACAAAATTTATTTGTGTAGCGAGGTGCGAACTCGTTAGATGGAGGTAACCACTCCAATTATACTTATTAGATCAACGAGTCACCGGCAAGTAAAGCGGCTGGTAGCGTTCCACTAAACTGATTCTCAAGTCATCGCTTTTTAGGGTTCCAAATTCAAAGGTAAAACGAAACCCTTATTATGCAACTTTGTTCTACTGTTCTTTAGTTACAGCGTTATATTTCAAAAAGTACCTAATTATTAAAATAATTTTAAGGTTAAAGACCGTTATTGTGGAAAAGATTTTTTTTATAATATAAGTCCGCAATGAAGCAAGTAGCACTTACTAAATAAAAGTAAGTATAGAAAGAGTCTGTAAATTCCAAAATCTTTGCGAATTCCTATTAATCCATGCAATTTTAGACTTATGGATAAAATTAAAAAGTTACTAAATAGAATTGATTGTTGAAATAATTTATAAAAATTGTCTATTAAAAAATCACCTTGCGGCATCTTGTGCAAGTAATTTTTTTATCATTATCCCTAACGAATCGAATTAAAATAGTTGTATTATAATTATAGTTAATAAAAAATATAAGTAGAACAATGGAAATTGAATGATCTTTCTAACTATAATACCGAGCATTTACATCATAAAATTTTGTGTCTTAATATATAAAGTTTACCTAGGTATATCTTAATTTAATGATAATAATTTTCTTATAAAAAATATTCAGAAACCTCCGTATTATCACTTGCCTTTTACTGGATTTATTTTATTTGTACTTATCTATAATAATAAGTTTGATTTTACTTTAACTTGTATGTGTGTATTGCTCTGTAGCATCGTAGCTCTTAAATGGATTTCGATGCAATCAGGAATACCATTCCAATTAAAGTCTTAAAGGCTTTGATTGGAATGCTTCTAGGTTACGTTTGATGGAAATTGTATCGAGAATTTTTCAATAAAAAGAAAGATACCCTTAATTATGTTTTCTTTAATCTGCACAAAATTTTACCGTTCCGACCGATTTCATTATTTTGGAACGGATGCCTTTACTATAGTAATATTGTCAATGAAATTTTCAACGAATTGAAATGTTAAATAATAATATATATATTTGATAGAATTGAATGGCATTATCTATATACTAATATTATTTTTATGAATAAAAAATCACAATTCAAAGGAGAGATTTTAAAAATTATCTCAGCGTTTGATCCAGAATGATATAAGCTAGATGCCTATCTAGCTTATATATATATTGGCATAAGCCTTATGCCAATATAGAAAACTCATGAGGACTATGTCAAAACCGGGGCGGGGCACTAGTAGTTAAATAAATAATTTTGTATCGATAACAAAAATATGTTATCTGATTTAACTTTAATATAAGTAATCAATAATTCTGTTAGATAGGTAGTGTGAAATATCGAACTAAAGATACAATTTGAATAATTGATTTGGGTTAAGTGACTAGAGTAGTATGTACTTTGATTGAGGTACTTTACGTATGCTAATGATGTCTAATAAAGATGTAATGGACGCTAATTGATACGTTAGGGTCAAATCTGAAATGTCATTCGGTAAACTTATATCTTTCTTCTAATTTTAGACACAGATAATGTCATAGGTAATGGGTGCTATGGAATAATTTCTCCAAAATCCAACATTATCAGTATCATTTCGTGAACTATACTTTTCTTTAAAAGTAGAATCAGCATATTTAAGTATATAATAGTTTCATTTTCTTTTCATCATCTTATTATTACCAGATGTAATTAATGTATTCTAAAATTTGTGTTTTTACTGCATTAACCTTTTAGTATCGTTTTCGTACTTCCGTATAAATAAAGTAGGTTCTTGTAATTATTTCTTTTAACCTATATATAATATAAATATTTATAAAAACACTTTTTTAAAGAAAAGTCAAGTAAAAATAATTCTAATTATGAGAGATATTGTTGTATATTTAGTACTATATGAAATATAGCTAATGTATGTCGCCGTGGTATAAATATAATATATATTTTCACATTAAACACATTAGCATCCATTGAGCCGATTAATAGTGAAAAATTAACAGATAGATATATTGTTTACAAATTTGTATTATATATGAATTTTGTATAGGTTGTTGACTGCAATTTGACGGGTGAATGGGCAAGTAATATTCTGTGATTAATACGGGACTAGGGTTACCCTATTAAAGGATTTCGTTAAAAATTCTTATACATCAAAGAAGTGGTTTATTTCAATTGCTGTGAGCACGGTATCTTGTCAACTTCGAAAATATTTTAGATCCTTCGATCAAAGACTTAATTTTTGTTATAATAATATTCACTATCTACTGAAAGTCCCTCGAGTTAAATGCAACGATGGTGCTTCATACTCGAATGGTTGTATTAATGAATTGAGATTACAACTTTGTCCATTTTGAACTCGGTTACAATTAATAATAATGGTAGTTAAATTTCTTAGTTGATATTAAGTATTCACGCAATCGTCACTTTATTATTGTCATTCGGAATGCCTTCTTAACTTTTACGTAAAAATCATTTAGATCAAATTGCAATGTGTTGATTAAAACAAAATAAAATTTCGTGGGAATAGTAACAAAATCAAATCAGAAGGTTCAATATTTTCTCATTTTAAATGTGTATTGTTAATGCAGTTACATATATTTTTTGTTATATTAAGTAATATCTTGAGAAATATATTTTATTCCACAAAAATAGATTCATTATTTATTTTGAAAAAATATGTAGGAATGACTTATTGCAAGTATAATGTTGTTTTCAAAAAGAATTTAAAGAAAATTATCTATTCATATTTAACAAAAATCTTTCATTTTACATTCGGTTGAAACGGACGGCTATTGTATATAATTTAAAACTGATTTTAATTATTTATTTGCAAGGATCTAGTTTATTATTGCATTTCTGTTACTAGTCTATCCTACATTATTTTTGTTTTATATATTCAAAATTGACATTACGCATTACGAACATAAGTTTCTTTACACAAAGAAACAAGAAAAAGCAATTATTAAAATAGTTCTACTCTCAAAAAGATCTTTAATATTTATGTATGAAAACATTGTCACCCCTAAAGGGCCCGAGTTAATTGCGTTGGTAAACAGCTGAGATAATTTTCCCCAAGCAAAATTTTAGAAGCTGAACCCACTGCGCCTGAAGATAACAGGAGCACAGAAACACGCTTGTTAGTGACGTTAAATAAAAACTGTTTCTTTAAATACAATACGATAATGCCATTTCTATATTCTGATCATACAAGCTATTCCGGGTTGAACTCCTTTTTAAGTGGCTATTGTTTTGAACTAGAATGTGTTATTCCCCTAATATAGGCATTTCACCAGTATCAAATAGCGAGAACGAGGCACTTCATAATTTGAGCCATGAACTCGAAAAACGATACAAATTAACGTACCTTATTTCGTGATTTCATAATATTACGACGTGCGTGACCATAATTAATACAAATTATTTATTTAAACAAAACCTAAATGGGTATGTTTAGTAAAGTATTTATACTATATAAATAGAAATATAGCAAACCTGTAAATTATTCATATTCGTTGCAATAGCTTTATTTAGTTGAATTAAATTTCGAAAAATGTTAATTCTAAGCTATGTATATAGTGTAGGTTATCACTAATAAAGAGATTCCTAATGTTCCACAGGAAAATGAATTTTCGAGTTCAAGTCAGCGAAGTGGCTATTTTAAGGACCACTATATTATACTACTAATTTGAAATAAATGTCAGTTTTTAAGAAATTCGTAGAATATTAGATAAATCGCACTTAGTCGATCCTAGAATAATAAATTGAATTCTTTCGTCAAGATATATATATGGGTTTTATTCAACATTAAGATATAATTTATTCTAATTTAATTCATCCCTTTTGTATATTTTCAGGGCATTGAAAGTGTTGTTTAGTGGAAGGGTATCAGGGTATTGTTTGCTAGGCGGAGTGGCCCGCCGTGTAAGCGATCCATTACCAAATTTACCAAACTAATGCAGACGCGGGTAGAACTATATTTATAATAGTGATGTCATTTGCTTTATCAAATTCCTATATTGACAAATATATTCATGTATTTTTAGTACTAATTTTAATCGATATATTTTCGTAATCATTTGCTCTGGCTGCCTATTAACGCACAGCTGAAACGATAAAGTTAGAATTCTGACATTTTTAGCATATGTGTGTTAATACGAGTATAAAATCGTAATACAACTTCTTCGCTAACAAAGGGTTCGTTAAGAAATTTTTAATATTTTTTTATATAGAAATATATAAAATAACTACAAAAAAAATATTTTGTGTTTTTTTAAATAGAAATGAGTTGCTTTTATTTCAGTGTTTCATAAAAATAAGTTACAATTATGTAACTTATATAATTATATAATTCGTTATTCTATGTATTAACATAGAATAACGAATTATAACAAAAAATATATGTAATCATGAAAAATAGGTATCGGTAGAAAGATTGGTACACTTCTATGAAAAATAACAGGGCTAGTTTTAAACTCTACCCAGATAGACCATATTTAAAATTAATATATGGTATATATAGTGTTCACTTATTTGTTATTTATGTCTTCTTGTATGTAAGTTGTTATCGACGTAATATCGGCTCGTTAGCCATAGCTCCACGTCCTTACTCCGCGGCGCTTGCGCAGGGACTCCCTTCCCTCTTGCGCACGGCGGTCCGTGTACGCTCGGCTCGAGACGATAGATAATAAACTGCTAGTGTTTCCACATACACTACATCTCTCTCCTTTTTAAGTTTATTTTCTTTTCAAGCATGAATCAATCCACTCTATTAGGTATTTGTTCCTTGGAGGCATGTGTGCTACGTTACAACGATGGTGGACTCATTTTGACACTATACTGCCACACATAAGCCGAATGCCTCTAGTGCGATTGGCCTTTCCAGCGTAACCAGCACCGTGATTTTTTTCCTCCTCTTTTGAATATAAATTACATTTATATATTAACTCCAATTTACTCTGTGTTTCACATACTTCACCTTTCTTCTTTTATATTTGTTTTCATATAATCGTTATTCCACTTTGTTATTGTGTAATATTATGTAAGATTAGTATAAAGCACTTCTGAAAAAATGTTGTATGTTTATGACCAGAATATCTTTATCATAGTAGTCACTACTTTATATTTTGTAGGTTTACGGTAAATACTTATATTTTTTTTCCATTCTATCTGTCTCATGCAATGTTTTATTTACTTGTAGTATTTTTCTTTATCATGTACATTTGAAAACTGATTATGTAAAACATAATCTGGAATTTCTTCAAAACTCCCCACTATTTATTATTATCATTCCATACAATATTGATGGGTCCTGTGGTGGTATACCAGAATATTATTATTATATCAAGAGTTGCATCAACAATTGCAAACGACTTTCCACTATATTCTGTCTACACATCTGATATCAGTCCATGTAGTATTAATTGGGTATGAATATAACCATTCTTCATCGTACAAAATTATCTCTCTTATCACCTGCATTAATTCAGTGCTAAAATATTAGGAAAGGTTGTCAGACCAGTCTTTGAGCGATTGACATATACCACATATATCACCACAGCGACTCTACGTACTCCAGCAATCGTCAATTATATTAGTTATAGAAATTATATTTTCGACCAAAATTAATTTGTGTACTATGACTTTTGATTTATTATATTTTACTGAATCCGCTCCATTTCACTCCGATAATTAATATGCATTAAAACTGGCAATTTTTTTTTTTTTTATTACTTATATTCAACCGCAATTTAATGCTACATTCTATCAATTTACCTTTAATGAATAGGACACCATTCATCAATACACAATACAATGCTTGATGACCCCGCCAAAGACAATTTAACACAAACTGGACGTTAATACGCAATTTAATGCTTAACGACCCAGCCAACGCAATTTAATGCAACCTGTCCGCCAATACGCAATTTAATGCTTGACGGCCCAGTCCAACGCAATTTAATGCAATCTGTCCATCAGTTCGCAATTTAATGCCTGATGGCCCAGCCAACGCAATTTAATGCAATCTGTCCATCAGTTCGCAATTTAATGCCTGATGGCCCAGCCAACGCAATTTAATGCAATCTGTCCATCAGTTCGCAATTTAATGCCTGATGGCCCAGCCAACGCAATTTAATGCAATCTGTCCATCAGTTCGCAATTTAATGCCTGATGGCCCAGCTAACGCAATTTAATGCAACCTGTCCGTCAATACGCAATTTAATGCTTGACGGCCCAGTCTACCTTACCACTGTAGCTCCTTTTTTAGAATATCAATGCCATTGTCACCGTCATTATAATCCATTGAACTTCTTAATTCATCCTCTTTAAGTATTAGTATTATGCTCATTGTTTTTCTTCCTTTGCTAATTTCTTTAAGGTCATCTGAGCCAATAGTCACTTTATAAGCAAATCATGAACTCCTGCAAAACACCAAATTTTATAATTATAGCACAATTAAACGCCACTCTTATCCATTTAATTTTCACAATATATACATTTATGACTACTAATATTAAACATATTTCAGATTTATGTACTCCACAAGAATGTCCAGTAAATAATTCTAATCTAAAGTATGGGAATACTAATAGTATCCTCAGAACTATTTTTTTTTCCAATAATGTATCGTTAGTAATTGTTACTATCATGCATCATGGTTTACATTATTATCTAGTAATAATAATAATAATTGTGCAGCCATAACATAACGCACCTCATTCACAATAATATACCTCGTATATAACGACTTCCTTGATTTAACTAATTCTTTGTAATCCCTTGGATTTTCCATAAGAATCGATGTAAAATATACCTTTACATTGCGACATTATTTTTTTTTTTTTTTTTTTTTTAATTTGTAAAAACACCTCTTTCTAAGGAATTTTCTTAACCCAAAACCTTTATATAATGTTCCCACCAATGGTATGACTCTAACTCTACTTATCTCTTATCTCATACAATGTGATTCATGTCAGGACATGTTTCGACGTACTTTCGTTCGTAGAACAATAATTGTTGTTCGATGGAAAGTAATGTAAAGTTTTGTAAACACTGCTGCTCGTCACTATTGTTAAAGATTCAAGTGAAATGAAATGGCTTAGACAGGTTTTTTTACCTTTTTATAACGAAGTTTAGACCAACGTACCTTCAACATAGTAAATCTCAGTTCAACGAATTACTTGATATACTATATATATTTTCGATTTGTTTTATCGAGGTTGCACTGTAGTACGTATGTAAAAGTTAAAACACGCTAATTTGTCTAAGCTACCCAGCAATGCGGCCAAAGTATTTAGAGAGCGACCAACACCAGTACTATGACGATAAACAAATACATGTATATATTTTACAACTACTACAATGAAGCAGGTATCATTTCCTATTAGCTATCTCAAAACTCAAAACCACATTAATACACTTATTTCGCGTATCGCGACACTACACAATTCCAGCCGCAACTGGATTAACTGTCAATTAAAAATGACTCCCCATCGCTCCAACATCCCTGTCACATTCATATAAAACAGCTGTCAGCGCTGTCTGCATGTGATCACAAAACAAATTCTAACTCAGCTCACAGCTACTAAATGCGGTACATTAATGCAATTATGGCTATTATTCCTATTATTTATTCAAGCTTCTTTAAATAAAGAATATTCATATTCTATTCCATGTTCCCGAAACTTCAAAGAATATAAAAACATTTTTTTTTTCACTCTAATAACCCCTTCACTCATCCGCATAATGCATTAGGCGAGTAGGTACAATAATTCAGAACTTAATAGTAGTTCTATTTCATGTAACCATTATTGTGCAATTTCTAATTTACTGGTATTTTTAAATTAGAGAGAATCTTAAATATGATTCCATAAAGACATACTCACCACCACTGTACTATACTATAGCTTATTATTAAAAGTTAATCACTGTCCTTTCTGTAAAATAATAGAATAATTCTATATACATAATTAGGTATCCTTTTTCTCGTTCCAGTGTTACTGACTATAGAAACCACACACCGCATACAGAAACAGCACTCCTGTACCTTACATCCGGCCATAACTAGCGACACACTTCCTCGCAATATAATAGTCGGCATCTCAACCTCTTGACTACGTTGTTTTTTGTTTTTCTTCAACAAATTCATTAGACACTAAATTCACCAAACCAAAAGATTGCCTTCTAGGTCGCAAGTTGTAGATGCGCGCTTCATTTTAACACAAAGCACAAATTGTTAAAAATATGCCATACAAGTAGATAGGCACCTTGCACTACACAACATGTATAGTAGACCCCAACATAATATATCAAACTAATAATTAATCTACATTTAAAACCTTCCTATGTAAAACAATTGCAATTCCCACCGGCATCCATTGGAATGCTCACTAATAATTATTATTTATAAATTATATAATCCAAAAGCCAAATCCAATCCAAATAAAAACATTCATTTTAACCACACTACTTCGCGGCTCTGCTCGAATACCAGAATAAAATAGTCTGCAGGTATTCCGAACAACTCATCCGCATCGAAATGTATGGGACACTGTTACCCAGATACTTCAACACTTGCAATCAATTAAGGCAAATATAAATATTGTCCACCAAGCACTGCTCAAACCGTGTGTGTCACCCCACCTTAGATTTTACTATTGTTGTACAAAACAATATACATATACAAATATAATACCCAACATCAGTACTATAATACAGGTACAATTGTCAGCTCACCATCATTTGTAATAATATCGTATCACCCGACAACATCGTAATATTATCCCGTACAAAATGTAATATTAGGTTATCATGTGATCATTACAGTTAGAAAGAGGAACTTTAGACCATTTTCATTTGCAGCAATACCCTAAAAGAAAATAGTGACATTTGAACACTAGTCGCCACATCTGTATAAATACAATAAGGCGGCCCTATTGCCAAAAGTAATTAAAGTGCATCGACACCTAGAAAAGATAAAGCAAAACAAACGTGTCGTCCGCACAGTGCTCTATTTTACTTCATATCCACAGGTCTATTGCATCACGTAATATGATGTCCCACTAAACATCTCACCGTCACCGTCCCCTCATGAAACGAACATGCAGCGGCGACTACAATCATTACCGATTTTTATTTCAACACGGAAATACGGAAGGAGGAATGGGATTGTTAAAATAATCCCACTGCTAACAATGTATCACGCCAGAGGGACCTCCACGCGGTTCCCCCAGCAACAATCGCGACAAATTAACACGAACCCACCACGACGGGCCAACCGATCCTATCCCCCCCGCTCATTCTACCATACTCCATCAGTGCCACGCCAGCGCAGGCAGTACACCATTATCATACATTAAAAATAATAAATCACGGATATACGTAAACATATTACTACAATGATTATTAATACGACTATTCCTACCAGCTAGAGACACTATAGGTATAGCAAGTACAATTTATAATTAGGTACCTACTTACTTGGCGTAAATCGATCGTAAACCGATGTTACCCAGCTATTGTTTTTTCTGTATAGGTATAATTCGCTCCCCGTGCGGCCCCACCATAATCCTTCTAAATTTGTAATTACTCCGTACCCGTAGGTATATGTATATCTTATTAAATGATTTTGTACTTATCTTTATTTATATCCATTTTGCCTCGTCGCCACATATAGTGTTCACTTATTTGTTATTTATGTCTTCTTGTATGTAAGTTGTTATCGACGTAATATCGGCTCGTTAGCCATAGCTCCACGTCCTTACTCCGCGGCGCTTGCGCAGGGACTCCCTTCCCTCTTGCGCACGGCGGTCCGTGTACGCTCGGCTCGAGACGATAGATAATAAACTGCTAGTGTTTCCACATACACTACAGTATACTTTTTATATAAATTCTGTCAACTTTGCGATGTATTATACAACAAGTCACTAATATGGTCGTAAAATTTATTGGTTCTGTTAATAAAGACCCACGCATGTAAGTCAAGATCACGTATCTACTATACCAGTCGTGAGACTGGTGGGTGAATTTTTCTTTGATTGAGCAGTAAATCACCACTATTACGCCACTAATGTTAAAGGCTGTATTTGCTTGTGGCTTGATATTAAGAGTGTGTATACAAATTAGTTACTATTTGTTCGGAAAATAGCATAGTTGGGCGTATATCGCTAAGTTTCACTTAGGTTTAACTTGTCTCTATTATTTTTAAAGATAATGTTGCTGAGAGTTATTTTTGTCAAAAGATTAGGAGTGTCGTTTAATCAAATATATCTTTTATGCAAGAATGACTTTCTTGTACGTACCTGTATATCTTTTTTATTAAAATCAAGTTATTATATTAGTTTGTTTATAAACATTTTTTTGTTATATGTGTAAAGGTTTTGACTTATGTATTATTTTTATATCTTATATTTAATTCAGTAATTATTTTAAAGTTTAAAATAATTACTGAATTAAATATAAGAACCTATTCTAATTGATTCTACATTTAAAAATAAAAACATACTTATCATTTTACGTTTTTAAAAGAGTCACGTCCAAATAGAAGTATATATTAAAAGGTAAGTAGATATTATGAATACAGTTTTTAATGTGATTTTATCTAAACCAATAATATATATGTAAGATAGAAATTCATATTTCAGACGCTGACAAATAGAGGTAAGGTAAATTGATACGTATATATGACTAAAAGGGTATACCCATGTCATATAACATTTACTGATAAAATGAACAATGAAATAAAAATAAATACCTAATGATAGTAGTTTTTTTTGCTTAAAATCTAATTTCTAAAATTCTTTTACGATATGATTTTACATTACTTTTTAACGATTTTTGGGTGTTTTCACTATGGTAAACATATTTTGCAATCAACCCACAATAATATTTTGTTATTCTGGCAACACGTGGAAAGAGAAATTTACATGCGTGTAAATATTCTCAGGCTTTCATAAAACCTTCTAGTAAATAATAAAGGTATGCAATATTCGTGAAAACTTATGGCAGGAACTGGGATAGAAAATAAAATATTTTTTGTTATGACATTCCACTACAAATTAAATACTCAAACAATTAATATGAATTATATAAGAAGTTATATAGCATTTCACTACCATGATTATATTATATAACATTATGTTTTATTTATTTATAAAAACAACATCTATTTAAGTACATCTTATGCGCACGTTATTTAATATATGATTCAAAAGAAACATTTTAATACAAGATCTACTTCTATTAGGATTAGTTGTTATTAAAATTATGAAAATTATTACGAAATTATTTGTATCTTAAATTATAATAACACATAACAACAATAAATATCTTTTATTTTCTGTCAATTTAAAGACTATTGCCGAAAAAGCATTTATACTGAGTCAATTTAAAGAAATAACAAAACGAGATTTAAGGCTAACAACATCGTGTACAGACTTTTATTTATCTTAAATGCTTAGGTTGTTAAATCCTTAATCATATTTGAAGTTTTATCGGAATTGAATTAGTTGATCCTAAACTAACATGTAGTTTACAAAGTTTATTTGGATTTAAACTTCAGGTAACAATGTTTATACAAATACCAACATAGTACAAGTATTATTTTAGTAATTTAAAGTAATTTATTCTTTTATATTACTTTTAGTTCTGCTATTAGTATTACAAACGTATAAGTTTGTAAGCAAAATTATAGATATGGTAAAAATATTAAAACTCTGTTGGGTAGATTAAGTAAGTAGGTCAATTAGACGGCCAGCCATAAGAGGAAGCTTCCTATTATGAAGATAGTTATGGAGAGAGCTATCCTCGGAGTTTCGCTGCGAGTTAGGATCTGAAACGTTAATATCCTTAGAATAATCAAATTAGACCATAGTACGACAAGTCAGTGAGTTAAAATATTAAGAGTTTTTTTAAAGAATCTACATGTAATCAATAATAATGAAAGGTTTGATTAGCAATAATCCTTTGTAGATAAAAAGAGAGAATAGAAAGATCCTACAACATTCAACAAGCTCGGTGGTCTAACGGTTTAACACACCGCCTCACTTTCGATGGTCACGAGTTCGATTCCTCGCATGCACAAACATTTGTATTTACGAGTATGATAGTTTGTATTGCTCTGGTTTTTTTTCTATGTAAAGTATGTATTTACGAAAAATTATACATCTATGTATTTGTAATTAGTTATCTAGTACCCCTAACACAAGCTTTAGCTAGCTTAATTTGGATCTAGATAGCGCTGTATGAATTGTACTGAGATTATTATTAATATTCCCCACCAGAAGAGTAACTGTATATAATAATATATATTTATAAAGCCTTAATTCAGATATTAGTTATTTACATTTATATATTATATATTAGTTAATAGAAATAAAACCCTTCCAAGACTGTAGGGTCATACATAACCTTAACTTTAATAGCAACCGCAGAATGGTGAGAAGAGTGACTACTTAAATTAAAATGAGGTCCACAGAAAGTCGATGAATACAGTCTACGTAGGTTTATTGGGGCAGTCAATTGGTCACTGTGTTAGCACATTCCAAATAAAACAACACATACGATATAAGTTTTTATATATATTTATAGTTACGAGGTAAATTTAACTATTAACTTAAAAATATTTTAGTAATGGTTAATCCCTCAAAATAGTCTGAATTTTTTTTTCATCTTATATATAATATTCTCGTGTCACATTTTTCGTTCCCATACTCCTCCGAAACGGCTTGACCGATTCTCATGAAATTTTGTGTGCGTATTGAGTAGGTCTGAGAATCGGCCAACATCTATTTTTCATCCCCCTAAATGTTAGGGGTAGTCCACCCCTAATTTTTTTTTTTATTTTAAGGCAAAACAACGTTTGTCGGGACAGCTAGTATACATATATATTTCAATTCAATCACTCAATCACAATTATTTTTGTCAAAACGAATACTTGGATCTATAAGCAGCTAAAGATGTGCAAGAAATTTATTATATTTTTGCTTCTTATCTATTCAGGAAAAATAAATAATACTATTGAAAAAGATTTCATATAAAAATATTATTGTCGTGGTTAAGGATTATTAGGATATTGAAATACCTTACAATTAACATAATTATGGGATAAATTTTAACAATTGTATACCATCGTTATATAAGTTTAATACTGAATAAAATTATTCGTATAATCTTTATGTAGACAGCTAATACAAAGGCACATGCACTATTTGCTTTTATATGTAAAAAAAGATATAATAAAGTTAGAATATCTTTCCTTCCTAAGGCAGTATTTTCCGGAGGCTTGATTGTATGCATGATGGTATGATTTTTTAATGAAGACCATTGTTTGAATGAAATTCTTTTGTTTGGAAATATATATCCACAAAATAAAAGGGAAAAATTTATTCGTAACCACCGTTTTATACAACTTTTATTAATAAAACACACAATCATACATAAGTTTACTAATAAAATGATATATATTTTTTTAAATGAACCGTAGAAGCGTTGGTGCAGATACTCAATACATACAAATTAGATTGCTATTTTGTTTCCTAAACGGATAGGTATATGTTTTGATAATCAATTACTAAATGTAATAATTGATATGGAATTCCCAAACAGAATTGATTGTTACAAATAATGGACTGACATAATTACAAGGTTACTACAGTTTCTAACAACATTTTTCTATTAAATTTACGAATATATAGGCTATAATTTTCCATTATAGGCTTATAATTAGAACTTGTGTGTAGTTTACCGTTGTACACTTTGTACATTTAACTTGTGTTCCGTCTACGAAATATTGAACCTCGGTCTTCTCTACTTCTGCTGGCTAGAGGATTTGGAAGCTGTTCAGGTATTCTGGTTAGACATGACTGTAAAATTGCTGTATTGCATAATACTTTAATTCTCAGGAATAGCAACGAATGCTAACACAGACGCTTTTATATCACATACATATTGTCGCGACTGCCATCCTAGGCGGCACAGTCAGAGCTATTGTCAACTGTCGAAGTTGTGGTAAACGCATCACTTGACATGCCCACATTTCTGTTAGTATATTTTGTATATCGTGGCGGGGGGGCGAGTTTCTCGGATTAGTTTTTGGTTTATATCTGTGTTTCCTTTATTAGAGAGTTAGTCAGAAATATAAATTGACACAAAATTATTTTCGTGTCATGTTTCATGAACTCATGAGCTCTTGGACATAATTTAGCGTTGTAAGCTAAGTCATGACTCTTTCATGTTATACATATATGTATATTTAGCAATAATTACCACTTTCTAAGTGGACAGTCGGCTTGTTTGCCATTTCAATGTACGTATGAAATATTCGTACATATATATATATTTCTTGCAATATTTTTAAATCTGAAATCTAAATCTATAGCATTACTCAATTTAAATTTAATCAGAGACAAGAGCAACTGATAATAGACATAAATTATGAAGCGGCAAAACACATTTGACTTTCACGGTGAAATTACATAACCTCTATGCTTTGGGAGTTATAGCCTTTTCCTGTAGTAAGAATTCTAGAGTCAGTAATATTTTTTTAATTCAATCTACGCTCAATTTACGATATTTTTAGATTTCTCTGAGATAGGTTTAAATAAAGTATGATTAAGAAATAATTAAAAGTGTGTTACCTAGGGATTGACTTTACTTGTTTTTGTTGTAATTATACAGTTTTTACTATAAATTTCACATATTATTAAATAAAATAATGGTTTCTTTTCTATTACCTATACACCTACGAACGTTGTAATGACTTTCTTAAATATGTCTTTTTTATTTAATATTTTTAATATTAAATAAAAACATTTTTTTAATATTACTTAAAATGTATATTAACATCATATTGATCTAAGTGAGATAAGCTACTTTCCTACCTATTATATAAAATGAAAAAAAGTAGTCAATGACTAACACGACCAACATCCGGTTCAACATCAATAAACTTTAAGCTTTGTTGCAAATAGTTTTTTAATAGTTTCGTCAGGGGGAAGACAATTAACAAAAAATATGTATTATAAAAATCGATTTCTGCGTTCTTATGTTATAAATAATGTGACCTGACTTTGTTAAATGTACTCTTATTATAGATATTCTAAACCATTATTGAAAAGAAATTGCTCACTCTTTTTCTCTTTAAAATTACAAAACACAGAATATTTAAATACTTTTAGCCTATAAAAATATCCAAGAGGTTTTAATGGCCCGTCGTTTGATCGGTTTTTTTCTTATCGTGTCAATTGTTACAGCCAAGTTTTTGTATTCTTAAAATTTACTAGAAAAAGTAAAATAAATACGAAACCAGCTATATACTAAATACATTTAATAATATTTTCTATACTGTGTATAGAACCTAATCCATATTTAGTACAAAGTATATAAGAATTAGTATAACCTATTAAAATATATTATATTTACAATAAGTTAGTATATATCTTTTATAATCTTCTTGGTTGTATTATTAGAAATTATCCTTTTGGACGTAATTAATTAATATTAGCTTTTACTAATAATTTTCACAAGAATATATCTATGAAAATCGTTACTTTATTTATTTTATGTATCTCGTTTATGTCGTTCTATCTGTGTTACATACACAGATACATTACATTTGAAATATTAATAATAATATACCACATATATTACATTTGAAAATATACAGTTGAGCTGTTGGGGCGCCAGAAATAAATAACGAACAAAAAAATAAAGTCATACAATTTTAAATTAAACATAATTTACACAAGTCTAATGTAATATTAGACTTGTATAAATGAGGCAGGAAGTATAAAATATTGTATTTACTTGAATGAATTTCTGTAATCTTATTTTGATATATGAAATTTTCACTGCGGATACTTATGAAGCGTAAAGTAAGAAAATCATAGCTATAAAGTTTCCTGTGAAATTGACGTTTTGACATCCGACGGAGAGGAAAGGCAATTTTAACACATAAAGCTATATAAAGTCGGTATATATGTATACTATACTGGGTACAGTTTTATTACTACAAGTTTCTCTCGACATAATAATAGTAAATAAAACAGTATTCGTACAGGTAATAGGAATCTTATATATATTTTATGTGAATATATATGTAATTACTAAATCCTATAATATAATAAAACAATGATAGTTATATGCTTTTATAATATGCATTCAATTCAAATCCGAACCATTGAAAACTTAGTGGTAATTATTTAGTAAAATCACTATGTATTTGTACATTTGTTTGTTTTTAAAACGTATATTAATTTTTATAATATATAATATAATATAAGACACTGTAATGAACGTTCAGTGCCTTAAAGAAGATTTATAGATGAAATTGAAACAATTGTCAGTATAGACGTAAACATAATTCATTAAACTGCCGTACATAGTTATAAAGTATTTATACTTAGTTACAAGTTTGAATTTAATTTTAGTTAGATTGAAAGAAATAACCTAAAACAAACTGAGCAGTCACGTCATCAATATTGTGAAAATTTCTAAATTTATTTTGTAATTTCCAATTCGTTTTTCAATGAAAGTGCTCCAGGTTTATAAGCATTCGGATTGGTATACTATTTAGGACTATCTATATTTAACTATAAATACGTGACACAAACAAATTTTATCCTTCCTGTCCTTTAAAACAACTTTCGTGATTAATAACAACACTAGTAAACTCATAGACACTAAGAAATCCCTTATGTTACAAAAGCTTTTGAGTAACAATAGTGACTTTTCAAGAGAAGCTAACAGTGCATTTGTTTCTTAAAAATAAAAACTCTTAATCTAATGGACCTCCTTTATGTTGCCACTTCTAAGAATTAAAGTCAAATCCATTACTGCAGTGTTTGTAACGGCTTTTAAAGTGGAAACAAAAACACAGCATCGTTGTATGACTGTTTTAATACAGAAAGTTTTAACAGACACTATGGGACGACATATGTGGGTGACAATAGAAGATTCAGTCCTGTAGAATGTATCAATAACAAAATATTGCCTAATATACATAGAATCTATTAAAGCAATATGGTATCAATAATATTAATTGTATTTCATAAAGGGAAACACCAAAATCCGTTCAATTTTAGCAGCAATATCCCACAGAAATATCGTTGAATTAAGAACTTTTCTTTTTGGAAATCATTTAAACAACAAAACTTTTTTATCAGACTCTTCACATGTAACTAACCATTTGTAAATGTAATATTGATATAATATTGTAGACGCTAAACTTCGTCTACAATATAGCTCTTTTGTATGGTACACTCGGCATTCAATATGGAAAATTGATAGATGCATCAATTGTTAGAGGTATATGTGTATTGTGTTGGATATAATATCGTAACGAACCCATATAAAGTGTGAAGTATCTTTGACATCTTGTTTATGACTATGTGATTTCAGTCAACAGCGTTTCTGAAGTAATAATAATAGTAATAATGGAATTTAGTAGGAGCAACTAAAAGTTTTCGCTTATGTCTGCAATCTTCTATTTATTTCTCCGTTTCTATTCGCTTTCCTCTCCTTCATTTGTTTTTTCCGCTTGCTTTTTCTTTCTCTCGCAAATATCTATCTCTCCCTTTCACACAATGTTCCATTTCATGCTACATCTATCCTATCTACATGTATAGAAAGCTGCATTCTTAAGGAATAATGGATTATGTTTTATTATAGTAATTTTCATCAATAAGTAGATTTTGAAAATAATTAAACCTGTGCCTTCTATTTCTATGATAATTTAAGACATACATACTATAAGCACATGAAATATATATAAAAAGTTATATGACTTTTATATAATATAATAATTTTCATGACTATAATTATTTCCATTGCTCTGGAATTAAACCTGCAACCATCGTAATATAATTCAGGGATAATAAATATATAAAATGAAAACACTATTGCGGGGTCCGGCTTAAGTAACTTTTAATAGTAATCTAAACTTGCAAAAAGAACGTCGCAAATAAAAAAGTTTTAACGAGCAAACACGTCTTGTTAAATGGTCTACACACGATACGACCTGGAACCCGATTGACTGAGCGTCGGATCTTAACTAAACGGCATTTTTTATACTATGATGATGGCAAACAAGCAGACAGCCTATCTGATGATAAATGGTTACCGGAGCCTATGGACGCCTGTAACACCAGGCGTGTTGCCGACCATTAAGAAACTAGTTGAATTAGTCAAGTTATTGGTACCTTTAAAAGACGGTTGGGTTGAAAATTGATATATGTGAAAACCGTCAGATATAAACCAAATTGTGTCGTCCACATGCACTTTTATGTTGCTGAATAACTTTGCATTCGATAGAAAACGAAATATGATATGAAAGTGATGCAACTGTAATATGATACGCAATGCACTCGCATTGCATAGCAAATCACAGTTGCATACCGTTTTGCAAAAGTTTAAATAGCACTAAATAAAAAAAATAACTTTGGAGGTGGACTACCCCTAACATTTAGGGAGATGAAAAATAGATGTTGGCCGATTCTCTGACCTACTCAATACGCTCACAAAATTTCATGAGAATCGGTCAAGCCGTTTCGGAGGAGTATGGGAACGAAAACTGTGACACGAGAATTTTATATATAAGATTAACCTTATCTCTAATGATTGTTTTTAGAAATTCATGATAATACAAAATTAAAAAAATAATTAGATATAATACGGTGTTACTATTCCTGAGTAATCTGAAATCACTGTCTTTCATATCAAATTCAGCTGACAAATCTTGCTGCTAAGCAGCAAATATGGATAAGAGACTTATAGCCGTGGCTGATATTTAGAGTTCACTTTCAGGCGAAGCTTACTCTATGGTAACGAACTAGTGATCTCGTGTTTGTGGTTTCTATTGATGAGCACCAGTTAGCGATGAGAATAAAATCGTAATCAGGCCACTTGATATTTAGACAAATTCTCCAGAAATCATCTTGAAAGTTTACAGCGTCCCGGCCTAGGGGCTTACTACCACGACTTATGAGGTCCTAAATATAAATCTGATCAATAGAAAGAAAACTTTATGTTTCGATTTGTTTCGGACTGACCCTCCGGTGATGGAAACACCGATATCACTTTCAACCCTAATAGTATGTAATGCTGGTTATAGATTATCTCGCAATTGTATAGGATTCTCAATATTTTACCCTGGTTTAATATCAGTATTATTTTATTTCAAGTAAAATAGCAATATATTATCATTTTACTGTAACTTCGCCCGTAACTTGCGGTTAACATTATATTTTGTATGCCGTTTTATTTTTCTCTAACGGTTGTTACTGAATTTCATGGTCGTATACTCTTCTTTTATATATAAATATTATACATAGTTCAATTTTGAATAATTTACTGTTATATTATGTGTAATTAATATTTTACATTTCTAGTATAACATGTGATAAATGTTGTGAAAATCCTTAAAAATCAGTAATCGATATCTTTATGTTTGTCATGTGTACGTATGTAGTATCATATTAAATTATATTAAAAAGGATTATCTGTATAGTACATTTTTTTAAATAATTTGAATGGCAAACAAACTAACAGTCAACGTTAAAAGTGTCCCTATATATATGACCAGCACATTTTTAAAACCAAGATGATATGCCTTCGTAACCCATATAGGTACGTCTCATATATACGTAACGTAAATGTTACAGTTTGTTTATATAATGTTTAGAACAAATATCCATCATAAATAGTGTACCTAACTTTAACTAGAAAATATCAAATACCTATGTAATGACGAATGATGATGAATTAAAGCAGGCATATGCTAATAGAGCAGAACTTTATAAGAATAACTCTATACAACAACGCAATCCATCAATGTACACTCAATGATCGATTAAATCGATGAGTAATTTTTTTTCTTGCTACAGAAAGTGTTTACTGCTATTTATTAATTTTACAAACGTTTATTTATCTGGTTGTTGGTGATATAATAACGATAAATTTTAAGAAAAAATAAATAATAATAATAACGGTTACCCAGGACAATTCACACAACGCCATACTAACCAGCTTTTGATATGGATAATATACAACTGATAGAATACTTAACATAGAAAATATGCAAATACAGTCCAAATTAATAGGGACAGTAAAATATTAGTTTTTTGTAAAACATTGGTCTATAATTAATTAAAAACGTCACTTTAGATAATTATATTTAATAATATCAGACACATATCTTATAATGAATAATATAATAATTTAATATTTGAACAACTAGAAAATATAAACAAGTATAATAAAAATGATGATGGGAAATTATTAGTATTTTGTCACATTTCCTTTTGCTTCTATCAGTGCTTGAATCCGCCTCGGCATACTTTCAATACACTGTTTAGCACTTTCTTTTATTTTGGGATTGTGAAACCATACATTTATTAATTTTTCAATTAGTTTTACTTTGGTAGTTATGATTTCCTTAGCAATTTCCGCCTTGGTAATTTCCCACAAGTTTTCTATGGGATTCATATCAGGAGAATTGCCAGGCCAAGGTAAAACTGGAATGTTGTGGTCTTCCAAAAATTTGGTTACACTCCTCGCTTTATGACATGGAGCTGAAAACACGAATCCCCCATCAACCATTCCTGAAGTAACAGGCGAGTTTCTAATACTTGCTTGTATTGGTCCTGTCTCATGGTTCCCTGGACGATATAGAGGCGAACTGCGCTGATGACAGACCATACCATTATTTTTACAGGGTGTTTAATTCGTTCCACTATGCAATCAGGATGAAATTTCTCGCCTGGGCGCCGCCTCACGAAGTTACTTTTGTTGGCCAGAATTTCAAAAGTTGACTCGTTTGAGAAACATACCTAAAAAAATATAGAAACTATTTATAATTTTTGTAAATATGATTTTATGTAACACAAATAAAATTAACCATAGAACTTTTTCCAGTCTTCAACAGTTTTCAGGCGGTGCTCACGAGCCCAAGCAAGCCTTTTCTTTTTCATCGCCTCTGTTAATCGGGGTTTCTTAACTGGACGATGACCTGTCAGGCCTTCCTCTGCCAACGATTCTTTTTGAAACACGTAAGATTCCTGTACTATCTGAAAAAATCCAGCACTTTTCTTTCTGTTTTGCAAGCAGAATCTCGAATTTTCCTATCGGAACGTGTTGTTGTGATAATTTTGATCTATAATTTTATTGACGGCAGATTTCGATAATAGAGTGATTTGTGTGTAGTTTTAACCTCGATTTTTTTTCTCGGAGTCAAATCTACCCCTCGACCCATAGCCAAAGCACAATATAAAAATAAATTAAAATTGTTCAAAATCCGCTAAAATCATTTAATTTTAATTATAGATAATTATACACAAAACCACTAAAGAACTGTTTAAAAGAATAATTTACGTGTTTCACTTTTACACGTGTGAACGACTGTGTGTCTCTCCCGTCATTAAAATATATTTCCAAAATAAACAAATCTCTCAGCACTTGAAATTCACTTTGAATTTGAGTTATAGAGACAAGGTGAACATAAAAACATATCAGCAAAAAAACTTTTACCACTTAAAAAGTAGTCAAGACTACTTGAAGAATAAAAATTATTAAAAATGTCACTGTCCCTAAATCAAATGGCACAAATTATTTTAATTTAAATTATTAATACCAACTTAATGTATGAAAGTGAAAGCATCGTAGCATCAGCATTTTATGATGTTTCCTTACCCGACTTATAGGGTTGTGAGTTTAAATCTGACCGACACTAAAATATTGTTTATCAATTATAATAATATATTCATTCAAAGTAATATTTTCTCGACCACGACAGAAATACTGAGAATATTCCTAATTAATCACAGATACAGCTCCAGGTTTATCATTTTTTACCATGAGAATTGTGGCCATGTCAAGAGTTATGTTTACCGTAACGTATACGAATTTGCTAACTACGATCACAGTGAAGGTGTATTATTATAGTTTTATGTAAATATGAAGTTGTATATTAAGTAATAATTAATTGACTATCGACTTATTTAGTTTCATTAAACTTATCCAATATTAATAATTTTAATTAAATTTCAAATACGTGTTTACTTAAACGACCACTTTATTTAATATGTATGTGGCGTCATACACATTCTACCATATGTGTTGTTCTATAACCAATGAAAATATTCGTTGAAATATGTAATGTACATACATTACTAATATTGCACGAAGTAACAATTATAAGTAAGTAACCACAATTTGTTGTTATGGAAATGAATAATAACTATTCTTTCTATAAATGAATAAATAATATATACTTATAATAAAATAAAGTATACTCCGTTGGCGTTGCTATAGAATTTACAAAATAGTTAAACAAAAATGGAAATACTAAACATTAACCAATTATCTGAATGTTGAGGGTATTAACGGCATATATATAATATTAATAACAATAATTCATATCAAATAATACGGATATTTTAAAATGGTTCTAGTATTTGTTGTTATAAACATTATTAATATTTATTGTCGACATTATTAGTATATTTGTCATTTCTATAACGTACATTAAAAAAAGCTGTCGCATATGACCATATAGGTACGTACCTTCAAACCGGAATATAGCAATGCAAATGTAATGGCAAATATGGATGCGACAGATTCGCAGTTTGAACGACTTTGCACCGTCTACCTTTGGCAAATATACATTATCTTTTGTAACTTGTGTTTGCTAATGTAAGTAGAAAGGAAATGCGCTCTGCACACACTCAGAGTGCTTCAAATAAAAGAGTTCTACAGCAATAATAGTGGCTACATTATTTTTATTTTCACTCAAAACTAGACATAGCGCTTGGTATTTTAAATTTTACAATTGTATATGTAAATAAATGTGAAATAAAATTCAACTTAATATTAAATTTAAGGTTTTGAGGTTGTATTATGTAGTATTTTGTACTATGTAGTTTTATTTATACTTATTGAATGTTTTTTTTATAGATATATACAAGTGTCGTAGCTTTTCTATAGTTATAATATAGAGAAAAAAAATCACTACTTACGTCTACTCTTTCTAATATTATATAACTATAGTAAGTATTAATATTCAAATTCAAATTCAAATGTCACTTATTAATGTAGGACATTTTATCCGCTTATGAACGTCAAATTTTTTGTATCTTAATTTTTACCCTACCTAAATCAGCGGCAAACAAATAGCATCAGATGAGGGGTACTATGAATCATATAATGATGTGATGTCCCTGGTGCTCTTTAGATATGTACCACTAGATAGTTACAACAATAGATTGTTACATTCTAGTTATACAAAATAAAATCTAATTTACGACAGATAAGTTTTAATATTAAACTAATAAATAAGTAAGTAAATCTTCATTGGACTTAAATGTCATTCACTTGTTTTTAAAATCCATGATGACTAGTCTACCGGCCTACGATAACAGTATACACTGGTAGGGATGTAGAAGATAGACCAGTAGAAGATGATGGTATGAGAATTCGACGAATCAGTTACTGTATTGTGACGAATTCGCCAGGATGAACTATCATAAAAAAATTGTGTAAAACTTTATTAAATAATTAAATCATAACAACTGCTTTAAACTTTACAACAATTTATTTTCAGGTAATATATTTTAAGAAAAGAAAACAGTAACAGTGGCTACTTTTAAACCTAATCGAAGCTCTCGCTATCGCTTCTTCAATCCATAAATTTTCTCATTACGGAGTCGGTTAACAAATGGTTAGCCAAGTAATTAGTTTTTCTAATTATTGGACGTGCAAACTTGAAAAGTAATAGAAAAGTATAGGTCTATTTAGTATTTGCTCATTCTATCATTAAAAGCGACTTTCAGTATAAGAAGGTTCTTAATACCATTATTAAATATTAATTTATACGAAATACGTGTATTGTATCATATATGTGTATTGTACAATAAAAAATCTGTTAAAACAATACAATATCATTAAGAATTCTGTACAATAACGAAGTTATTTCAATACTTTCTCTTTCAATTAATTTAAACCATATATTCCTAGTCTGAAGAGACTACTTTCGTAGTTGTCTTTATAGAAAAAATGTTAAAAATAATGTAGATTAATCTTTATTGAATTAATTTAATTCGTTCAACTGGAAACTTCACTCGGAGTATAATTAATACCTCCCGTGTTAATAAACCCTGATTGATAAACTCCATCGATTGTAGATTCATCAAAATCACTGCAAAATGCCGACGGTGTCACATACTGATTGCTGTACTGTATTATATGTACAATGTGTACATATATAAGACATGTAATTGCACTTAACTACATTAATAATAAATCTTCATTCCATAGAATTAGTTTTAACTTTAAATTATTATAATATAAGTAACTAAACAGAATATTTTAATCTACTAAGATTTATAATATGTCATGATTTTGGATGTATTAACTCTAAGAGATAAAGGTAAAAGATAATAAAATATTAGAGGCTGCTTCTATATAATAATACTTAGTTAATAAACCAATATATGTATATACATAAAAGAAAATATTTCTTCAGTATAATTTTTTTTGGAATTAAAAAGTAAATTATATCGACTTCAGTTTTAATAAAAATGTCGTCTATAGTATCTACAAAAACACCACTTTGAACTTGAGTAAGAATACCAAAGTGATATTTCCACGTGCCGCCAGCCTATTTTTCGCTCAAGAGTTTCCCTCATTAACGGGTAGTCTTTCCTCGTTGTCAAGTGTGAGCGCTGAGGAATGGAATGCGTTCTTTTGCACGTTCTAGAAACAATTAGGCCTTCAAATAAAATAAGTTGATAATTATTTATTATCTATATGTATGTTGTTTTATCTTTATCTGTTGAACTACTGTGAATGTAGATATTAGTGGTTGGAAAAATTTGTTTTTACAAGTTCATCTATTTATTTTTTATCCATTACAAAGACAGGTTTTAGGAAAATATATTTTCCTTATAATACATATACAAAGTGACATCTTGCAGATTGCGAACATCTTCTTATATGCACTTTTTCAGTACGTGTGTATCAACCATAAATCACGCATAAATCTGTCTAAAAGGGTGGACCGATTTCGTTGAAATTTTGTGTAAATTTCAATTTCTTCCTGAATATTTAAAAACACAATGTGACCCGGATTGTGGCGCTGCTTTCAGGATGACGTCTGCCAAGTCCTCTAGTAATTTATGTCTAATAATTATGGCTATAGTTTTGAGTTACCTACCGTCCTGTTTTTCCAGGATAAGTCCTAGTTTTTATGTATAGTCATGTGAGACCCTCCTAAATAGTTTTTACGCAGTGTCTTGGGCTTTTAAATGTAAAGTTTCGGTTTAAAATGTCAAAATTTAAATGACATTATATATTTTTTTCAAATACTTTTAATAAAAAATATTAATATTCTAAATAATTGAATTTCATTTCACCTGTTTTCACATATTATTTTATATAATGCAACTCTATTACTGCGTTCTGTTTTTAAACTGAATTGTCCTGGTTTTTCCAACTTCAATCCTGTTTTTTTATATTTGGGGTTGGCAATTCTACTATGGTTAGAGATCAAATATATCGATACTTTGTGTCTCATTCTTCTGTAACATTAATGATAAGAACATAATCTTAAGTTATAATATAATTTAATTTCTAAACGTTTACATTTCAAAAATCTTTATTACTACGGAAGATAATAAGATTCGCAATTTGAGAAAAAAATAACGCTAGGTAATCTCATAATTCATGGGAGTTAATTTTTTCGCGAGAACTTGCGGAATGTAATTTAAAAATAATAACAACCTAGATTTAAGCTTAGTTAAAATTTCTGCTGCAGGGATTTTCTTCTAAGTAGTTGATAATATAACTAGTACATAAATATGATGTACTAATTATATTATATACAATTTTACACACATAAATATTACGTACGTAATTTGTGAGGGATTCAATTGAGCAATAGTGATCAATGAATAAGTGTTAGATCTATTTACAAACGTACGTATTAATATATTACTAGTATTTACATAACAATTGTAAATAAAATGAAAAAGCTTTAAAAAAATATATAATATGATGACTAAAATATATTATTCAAAGGGGTAACGTTCCAAAAATTATATTATATATAATTATATGAAATGATTAGGGACACACTCTAAAACAAGATGATTCTAACAAGTACATTCAGAATACAAAAATATTAGTAGTGTGACAACGGTTCAATAAATTAGAGAAAGTTATTTTGTAACTGTATGACATATCAGGTCTTTCCTGGCCATGATAGAGTTTACGATGACAAAATTCTTATATTAATGAAAATTGTGCTTCCCGTTCCATATATTTTTATATAATCTGGAAGTAACATAATTAAAAACTATATATTGAAAAAACAAAAATGGAAATCTAAATTTGCCGACTATATAGCGTACATGAGAATCTGCTCTTTGAAAATTACTATATGTCCTAAATGAAGTGTCAATTATATTGTTTCACATGACATATAATGTAAAAAAATCAATACATCTCTAATTATATGCTACAGTACAATTACATAGGACATTTAATCCTCGACTCTAACTCTACTCTTGAATGCGCTGTAACATTTTGTTTATCTTGCTACCTAAAAATATTTTCACTGCTGTAATACAGTCGTGAAAAACATTCATAATCCTGCATTATGTCGAGTTGTAACCTACATTGAGTGTTATTGCTAGGCTTAGTTTTTATTTACATCTCAACTTTCATTTTTGTCGTTATATATATTACTTTTTTGTATTTCCTTGTACTTAAGCCTGGAGATAGTAAATACTAGTTTACTAGCTTTTATCCGCGGCCTTATCTAGTTTTTTAAACATAAAATATAGCCTACGTTCAACCTCATGATATCGAATCATATCATGAGGTAAGATTCGTTCAGCCGTTTAGTGGTAAAATAATAAATGGATACACAGAAATACATTTGGAATAAATTATACTCTATATTGTATGAAATTACCTTCCGTCCTTGTTTAAGATGTCAGTAACGTCTCAAATAATGATGGAGGATAATTTCACTGCAAATTTTCAAACTTCTAACTTAAGTATTTTTGTACATGAGATGTCTTAGTAGTTAAACCTAAAGTATTTTAGGGAAAACCTGAGGCATCCGATCGCGTCAGGTGACAACGATAAGAGGTTGGAATCTGCATTATAATGAAATGTTTGGGTGTCGTGTCTTCTTCTAGTGTATCATATGTTCCTATTTGCATATGGCGATAGAAGTATAGATATACTTATATCACAAGACTAGAATATTAATAGACCAGATGGTCTGTAAACCTGTAATGTTTAATAGTTATAAAAATAAATTCATTTGTTTTTTCTTAAGATGGTTGAAGGTAGAATGTTTTCCCCTTCTGAACCGAGAATGTGATTGCACATATACAATCGATCTCCGTATATATACCTCTTGAATAGGGTTGTGTCAAGTTTTGTAGATGTAAGTAGGTACTTAAAACATGTATCATGGATTTGATAGAATATATATATATAACACTTAAAGGAATCCATTTCAATTCGACTTCTGTCTATAATTTCTGTTAATTTTTAATCAATGCAATCAAACTTTATAATTTTCTATCAAATTATATTTCGGTTTTTACACATTCCTGCTTCTCTCAATATCTCCTTCATTTTCACATCAAAAATCTCATACATCTATCCTTTACGTTGCATATATTCTAATTTTTAAATTATATACTACTACTACTATGTGTATAGCAGCACCAAATGATATTTCATAACAATCAAGAGATATCTTAATAAAAATCTACAAACTTCACCATACTTTTGCTGGAAAGTTACCTGAGTATATTACGTTATTTTGTACTGTAGATTATATCTGCACATTCTACTTTATAATATCTTGCAAAATATAAATATAAAATATTTTTTTAATATTTGGCACTAGTTGAAAACATTGATTTTAACTTATTTATTTTATTACTTATATTCTTTTGAGTAAAATCACGTATTAATAGATATTTTATGGTAAAATAAAGAAATGTATCTCAGTTATAATTTTATTCTAATAAATATTATTTATATTGATTCAATACTTAACAATATAAATTAGTTTTTGATATTTCAATAATTTATCGTATGTTATCGTATTTGGAACCCTACTGTTTTGCCAACCATATAGCTGCCATAGAAGGCAGCCGTGAAGCAACCAGATAGAGCCGCTCCCGCTACATGGGGAGTGTCATGACATTTATAGAACAAAGGGTACAAACCAAGCGATAAAATAAAACTTTGTTTCGACGACAACATCACTATATTAATATATATACTATTAATATACATATATATATACAAGTTTACAAAGCGGTAACTAAATTTCACTAAAGAGTCCTTGGTGAAATCTTTAAATTAATTAGTGCCATTATTGTGTTATAAATAATCTTCCTTACGTATTACTCTTAATATAAATTCCCACTTTTCTCTATTAAAAGTAGATAGATATTATAAAACGGTCGATAGATATTATAAATCTAAATAAATGAAATAAAGCTAAAAACGATTCACAATATACTTATATATTATAAAAAATATGATCTTTTATAAATTTTTATGCGTAATAATTTACATAGCATTGGTAGCTGACAATTAAAAATGCTACTTGTTGCAAAACTTTAATTAAAAAAGAAAATATGTTTCAATTGTTTATTACGCGTTACGCAACTAGTTAAGTTAATTCCCAACCCGATTTTACTGCTTGTAACCCTGTGAATTTTATGTAACCTATATATAGGATAATCAGAGAGATTTTTTTTTAAATCAGTGTTTAGGTTCCAGAGTTAAGCATCTTCTTGTCTCCTTTTGTAATATTACTATAGATATCTCCCAAAATGCATATACAGATCTATTATACCAAACTTGTATATTTAGGCAACTACTCGTATCTGCTCAGTAATGTATGTAATGTAACTTTAGCCAAAAGGATGTCTATCTAAATATAAAGGATAGTCCATGAATTTAGTGTGTTTTAATTGGTCTTCCCAAAAGATAAATGGTTACCTGGGAGCGATGAAATTTAATTACAAAGTATAATGAAACCCCATCTAATAAATGAAGTGAGTCTGTATTATGTACTGTAAATAAGTAAATTGGTTAGTTAAAGTAATACCTACATTTTCAGTCTATCTACCTCACTATCGCGGGTTCGGGTATTCAGTAGTATGATACATTTTTGTATTTGGGATGACCAATAAGCTGACTGTCCACCATAACAAAAGTGTGGACTGCGTCCTATATAATTAAACACATAAATAGCATCGCGTAGTCATATGACGTCATATGTAGTATATTTCATGCTGTGCAATTGAGATTCAACATATTTATATAAATACAAAACAGATAATAGCAATATATCCGAAATAAGCCACAAGTGTATTATAAAATTATTAAACGATATGAATGGTTCACCAACTCAAAGTCGCTCTACGAGCTATAGAAAGAGCTACGCTTGTAGTTTCTCTGAGAGATTAAATCCGAAATGAAGTAATTTGCCAGAGAAGTAAGGTCACCGACACAGCTTTTCGTATTTGCACGTTGAAGTGGCAGTAGACTGGTCATATTTATCGCTGAACCGATGCTCGCTGGAGTAGACTTTGTATAAACCCATCTGAGTTTATATCTGTCTAATCTACATATTTTAACTGCTAAGTAGCTTGCTTTTTAAGATGTATTTCTATAGAAGGGTGAAATGAATCAGTGAATTTTCGTTATATTCCTTCGGAAAACATATAAGTGGGAATACGGGCGATTGTGGTACCACTCATGCGTCGGTACCATATAGACAATAGTTACAATATATAATAGATGAACCATCAACATATGGACTATTCCAGTTACATAAAAATATTTCAAGTCTTTCTGTACACACTCTCATTTTTTACATTATTCCCAATAACTTCTTTGGATGTTATTACTTATTATTTTTATTAAAATATCCCTTTTATTATTACAAATAGGCAAGCTGGTTATCTTAAATAATATATCTCTGTCATCATTTAATTAATTATTTATTTAATAATTTGATTTATTTTAGAACTAGCCACGTCTCGCCACGGTTTTCATCCACGTTTTTGTATGTGAATTTTTTTTTAATAAATGCTTCTTTTTATGGAGTGATATTATTATTAATACATAACATTACACTAAAATATATATAAAAAAGACCTTGTATGAAATATAAGAATATTTATCTTTAAAATTTAAGCCTTTTATTTCATGAAAGCTTTAAATCACGAAGCTAGCAATAAAGCATACGGCCCATCTGATTGTGATTGGTTACTGTACCCTATATACGGTTACTGTACGCATAAAACTTAAATCAGGATTATAACGTGAGCATTACCGACCTTTAAAAACCCTTAATATTCTTCAATCATTCACTCTTCATGGAGTGGTCATGGCTTTTACGATGATATTTCTCGTTGTCCTCCTTTGCGACAGAGCTCCTCGTAATTTGCCTACATCTGGTACTTTTTAATCTGGACCAGAACATTGTACCTACAATGGAGTGCTATGTACCCGTTTTTATAAAGTCAGTCCATTGGTTGGTGATCGACCCCGAGAACGTTCGCCCTCAACTAAACCTTTGATAATTAGCCGCTCCATACAGTTATGTTCCGGCTAATGTAACCAAAACACTTGAGAATTCGTATTTACACATTCAACGATAACCTTAATATACCCTTCTTGAAAACACCATGCTACAGTTAGTGGAGAAAATCTCGGCAGGTAGTTTATTCCAAAGTCTATGTGAACGTGAGAGGAAGCCTCTGAAACCATTAAATTGAATTCAAATAAAAACAAGTAGTAACCCAAATCTAAGGAATAATATGGTTAAAGATTTTCTACACAAACTTCAGATCAAATAAAAAGGTGCTCCTAACAACTTAACGACGGCTAAGTAGCTTCTCGAGCTATTAGCAAGTTGGAATCCAATCAAAACGCTTCATTGATTCGACAATTTAATTTACAAGGATGGATATCCAATAGTATTTTGATGACGTATAAATAAAAAGAAGCAATATAAGTTAAACTGCCGGAAATTACATCGAATCGTGGTATATCGTATTTAGACGATACATGATATTACTATTGTAGGTATTATAATATCGAGAGCGTAGACAGGATGTGTACGAATTAATCTAAGGTAAAACGAAATAGATCAATTTATGTCTATAGTCTATGTAATATATTTACAGAGACTCTTAAAAAGTAGAGTAAAACAAATTACAACATTGTCTAATCGACTCACCCAATAAAAGAAAGAAAGACATATAATCGCGGAATACAATAAAAATTATAGAATAACAATAAAGTGTGTTAAAATGATTGACATCTATTTGACCAGGTTTGCAAAGTAAGTCAATCTCCATCACTTCATGGCAACGAAAGAATCTACAAAAAAATTTAAGGGACAATATAGTTTTTACAATTATTATGTAAATGAGTAATATTCAATTTTATTGAAATCGTTATATTTGACATATAACAGACATAGTTTCGAATGTGTTAGTGGGTTGGAAATGATTTGGGTCTAGTCAATCTAAATAATAAATCTAAGTAACGAATCTGATATCGCGAGGTATTAAGAGTAGGTGTGACAGGAGTAAGTAGAATTGATGAAGAATGTGTAGTGAGTGCTAACAATATATGGTCATATTTAATATTAAGTATATTAAATATAACCATATATTGTTAGCACTAAACTATCTCATTTCACTTCCATCTTTCCAGTATGATGCGTACCTTTTGAAAATTGTGATACGATTTTAGACAGTCATCCAATAGGAATCCGTACTGTTTCACCACTGTATAAAAAGACATAGACAGCGGCTCCACCCATATACTTTTGACTCTCTACTGATACTCGTATCAACCGATTTGCATCATCTTTCCCTATACGAGCAGCTAACAATTGGAACTCTCTCTAAGTGTCAGTGCCTATGGCCTCTTACGGCATTGGCTCTTTCAGGTTGGCACTATTTGAGTTTACGTGTAACAATATAGATCGCATCATCATTCAACATCCGATGAGATAGTAGTCTAACGCGCTCAAATGACTTAATATAAAAAAAAAGAATTTCCCGAAAATGGGATGGTAATTGGAGATAACAAGTTTCCTAGTAAAACCGCAATAAATAGCTTGTGTATTATAAAAAGCAATCTGCCACAGAAAATACGAGTAAATGGAGGTTTTGAAAAGAAATTTTCAACCACTAACAATCACAAGTCAAAGTATGAAATGTATAATAATTTTCCGTCGAGCGAGACTCCATCAACTTATTCCTGCACCGTACTTTCTCCCCAACTTCCTCTATGGAGGTTCATCATTAGAATTTACTTCAGACGAACCCTTGTGCATTCTTAATGTGTGTTGTCTGTGGATTAGAATATTGCCTTATTTCTTTTTTATGCCAATATTGTGTAATGATTTCTAAAGATCAAATCAACAATCGAGTCTCTTGTATTTTCTTTTCTTTTTACATATTGAAACTACAGTGAGATTACAATAAAATAAAAATTAATTTGAAAGTAATTGTCTTTAAAAAGATTTGGAAATGTCTGAATTTCTTGTGAGAGTCATTTTCAGACTTCAGTCATAGTACATTCTTACTTCCATATCCAAACCACCATACCAGTATTATAAATGTGAAAGTATATTTAACCGACTATCACCTAATGGTTGAATGGATCTTATTGTGTTGTGAAGATAGATTGCACCACAGGGACGGATATAGACTATCTATTGTCTTAAAAATAACCTGAAAGGAGATGCTATAAGGCATAAAAGGTTGTGCAGACGTAGTCATGAAAAACACCTAGTAAATCTATAAAAATAATTTATAAATTATGTTTTTAATATAAGGATAATAATTATAATCACGTGGTAAAATTTGACCTATGCAAATTCCAATTTTAATACGTAAACAATTCTCGAACTCGACTTTGAAGTAATATTCCAAGTGGAACTTTTTAGCTGAACTTTCTCAATTCAAGTCTTTTGTGGATTGTTTTAAATGTTGTTTTACCACGTAAATTAGGAAAAGATGAATGGCACCGTATGCAATTTTAATTATTATAACAATGGTCTTCAAAAGGAAATACGTTTTCAAATTGGATTATATTTTTTACAAGCATAATAATTATTTGAGAATGACAAATAATCTCGTTTTCTGCAATACTTACGATGGTATTTTTGTACCATTTATGGAGTTTACTCTATTTACAGCTATTATATTAATTATGTAGTGGTAGATAATACAAATATATTTAATTATAAATAATCAAATGATGTCGATAACGCAGGACGTTAAATTTCTTCTAATCTATGATAGATACATTCTATACAGAAAATACTTAGATGGCTTATAAAATACTCATGCTTGACTCTAAGCAGAACATAAGCTTGAGTATAAATTTGTATCGAACCCCGACCATCGGAAAGTAAGACAGAGAAAATTGAGAGATTTATACTATTGTGTAAGTGTTAAATACAAATTATCCTATTTGTCTCTATTCTATGACTCCCCCGTAATCCATCTTAGTTTACGTATCAATGAAGTATCAAATTATATATTTCAGAAATACATAATATATCCAGATTAATATTCTATAATTATCTTATCATTCTAGCTCAAAGGGGTGCGTGCATCTGACGTACAATTACGTTCACTGAACTACCATTTGGAGCCATTGGTTCGAAGCTTAATACTTTATATGTTGAAATGGTATGAATTCAATCTTTGTGGAATAGACCAGCTTAGTGCAACCCGTGAAAAACTATTAGTGGGCAAAATTGGCAAGCGTCGAGTGTGAAATAAATACTACAGTTAGCGGCGGACTGTATTGTAGTTAATTTATTGAACTACACAGTATCATTATTACTTTTTGGATTAGATGTATAGTGGAGTAAAATACGTTCATTTGTAATTACTTTATTACTTTTCGGATGATGGTAATATAGATAACATCTACCCACCTACTTATTTATGTTTAAATATAGTCATGTGTACCTATATCTGGTTTATAATGACTATTACAACAGTTTTAGAGATTAGTTATTGGATTGGTTGGCGTATACAGAAACAAATGAACAGACAAAAGTTCTAAACAATCATTATTTTGGGTTTTATTACGTTGATAGAATTCCCCAACAATAGTTACATATATCTTACATAGTTACACAGCGATACATTTTCATTCTTTTTATATTCCATAAAATTTTGTCATAATGTATTCTATGAGAATATAATATAAGAGCATGTTTATAAGTTATATTAGAATTGGACATGTTATAATTCATAAATGCTTGGGTCATTTGTATGAATAAAAATATACACTCAAATAAATTCTGTATATGAATATAAATATCAATAGAAAATTAAACTCTCGAGGAAGTCACTAACTGACTCCAATAATATAGGGCTACCATCACATAAATCAGATATTTAAAGAAAATTAAAGCCACTCATTTCGATGAAGTCCAGTTCTAGTTCGGTGCGCGTTAATATTTAAAAAAAAGGCTTATGATTTTCTTATAAATATCTATTTAACTCAAATTATAATATTATTCGAGCTTTATTGATATATGTACTAAAATCATCATCATCAATGAGGTATTTATTTTTGTAGATTATTAGTCTTAATAATTATCGTCCTCTGAAAACTACGTCCACCTGGAAACTATTGTAATACTGTGTTCATCGTCTGGTATACCGCTAACGTTGTATACGTTAACGTAGGCGAGTAGATTTCTGAGAATATTCTCAGAATATTCTATATTCATATTTAGAAAAAACTGGTCGCAAACGTCACCTAAACTAGAAAAATACCAGATAATTGAGATGTATTGGTTCTCGACCTCTACTGAACCCTATGCCTGAAGGTTCAGAAAAGCTAGCGACGACGAAATATTACAGTAGTTCGATAAAAAAATTCGACTACTGGCAGCCCTAGCCAATACACGTTTCAGATACTTGCGTAGTATAACTTGATAGGCCCTGGGGACAGGGCGGTGAGTGCGTATCTAATAATTTGATAGATATTAGTTACCTCTATTAGGATTACTTAAGAACTTCTTCATGTTGTTACTGTCCCAATGCTCGAGTATAGTTTCCTCTGATCTCTCATATCGGAAATATGTTAGCATCTGCTTTATTTTAGAAATTTTATATTTATATACAATACATGTAACAAAATCGTACCGAGGCGTAAACGACATACTTATCTGTTAAACTTTAGCATAAAAACGCCTAGAGAAAATAAAACAAAATTTTCACAGAACATTTTGTTATTATGGGTTAATAAATAGTCTAAAAAAAGTTGAAAAATATACCTTAAATAGGATTTATTTAGAAAATTTTCAATATACGAATTAAATTTATATTATTCATTATACAATAATATTGTTTTACATAAATAACTAAATGCTTTCGGTTTATAAAAAAAAATCAATCATTTGAATATATTATGGCGTATGGTGTTTAGTCCGCCATATACACCTTTATTTTTGTATTATTGCATTAAAGTTTTAATAAATAAATAAATATTTCAAAACACAAAACATGTTATATTTTTATTACAAAAATCAGTCTGGAGTATACTATAACTATATATATATATATATTGTACTAACTAAACTCGTATAAGGTGGGTATACAATAAACGAGCTCCCAAAAGGAATAGTTGTCATTGCTAGAATACCTCGTGGCTAAGCATGTTCCCGTAAATAATACGTTTACCTGTTTTTCGTAAAATGTACTCACTATTTCTTATATATAATAAATCAGAATAGAAAGGAAAAAATAAATGTTAAATGTAAAGGATTATACATACTTAATTTTTGTTAAGAAATATTTTATTAGATTATTTATAAGCTATAAATAAGTAAATTACACTGAATGTTCTGGTAATTAAAACAATTTTATGTTAAATATTATTTTATAGATGTATATCTTCTTATTGAAAACAGGTATTTTTTCTTTAGGTAGTAACGATAAAATTATGCCATCGCTGAACAATAAATTATTTTACGTTGTTCTCAATAACAATAAAAATACGATAAACACTCACAATGATCTCGCTGCTCTTGTCATAGACAGCTATCTTATATTTGTTTGGAATGTCTCTTTGTACATTTAATCAGATATTTTTATAATTTTGTTCTGGTACCAATCATTTTTTGTTGGTAATATTTAAATTTATATACAGATGTTTATTGAAATAAATAATTATATACCAAAGCAGACTTTCTATAAAGTTATCTAGCTCACTTTTTCGTGTATCATTACATAGTATATGTAAAACAAAGTCGCTGTCGCTGTCTGGCCGTCCCTATGTATACTTAAATCTTTAAAACTACACAATGAATTTTGAAGCGGTTTTTTTAATAGATAGAGTGATTCTAGAGGAAGCTTTATATGTATAATACATGTACACCCGGGCGAAGCCGGGGCGAGTAGTTATTTCAGTTGAAGAGTGAAGGGATTAAAATGACAGAGGACAAAGAAATGAGATATTAGTCCTTTCAAATGTCAACGCATGAAAGGTACGGTGGGCGTCACATATTGATTTTAATATATCTGGTGTGCATAATGATGACGTTTACCATTTACCATCAGTTGGGCCGTCATATTTGACTTACGTACTTAATATATAATTTCCAACTACTTTATACATTGGTATTACAGTCGCCTAATTTACTAGTTTACCAACAACGTAATGTAACAAACATTACGTATGAACATAGAAACATTCGCCTACATAGAAACATCCCACTGTTGCGTAAATGCCTCCGGCAGGTATCGAAATCAAATTACTGTTGTAATTATTCTGATTCCCTCTGAAACTCCATATAAGAACGTGCTTATATCAACTACGCAGTGATGATCAATTGATAAATGTTAAAGTCAACAGAATAGAAACTCTTGCAGCTAAAACATAAAGTGTAATATATATTCCATTGTATCCAATTTCGGGAAGTTACCCACAAACTCATTAAACACTCGTTCTCAAAACAGTCTTGTATTAAACATTTATGAAACCGAAAAACTTATGAAAGAACCCACTTGTCGCTTTAGAGATGTTTGAGTTAGAAAAAAAGAAATTAAACGAGATTACGACAAAAGTTATGAACATTATAAAACAATTCACTTTCAAACCCATAGAATTGTATAAGAAATTAAACTTTTCAACTCTGCTTTATTAATTTAAATACACGTGCGGGAATATCAACATTATAATTAAGAGATTAAACACAATGCAGTGTAAACGTTTTCAATGTTCTTTGATAAATATAATAGTCGTGAAAGTCTATTAATTGTGTATTAGATACATTGTCCAGTTAGAAAACCAAATATTCTGAAAATCTTTATGCAACCAAGAAGTGGATTTATTTCTATTCTGGAAATTATTTCTATTCTACAGGCAAAGGAGGTTTTATTTGCTAATGGAAAATGCAAATAGGGTTGAGTAAGCTTTCAAACTGACAAGTGATCTTCATGTGTCATTCTGCTATCAACTCCCATGAGCATTTTACACTATATTATTTACACTAGATGCCTCAAACATATTCCCACTACAGGAAATCGTTTAGTTTCAACATCTGAGATCCGTTATCATTGCAATATAGTTGTATTTTACATAAGCTCAGGTAGAATAATAATGTAAAATATACCAATCGGATTTCCAAACAATTCTTCTCAACTAAAGCAAATCGAATCAGACGGTAGAAATAGTTTTATAGAAAACTAGCTGTCCCGGCAAACGTTGTTTTGCCTTAAAATAAAAAAAAAATTAGGGGTGGACTACCCCTAACTTTTAGGGGGATGAAAAATAGATGTTGGCTGATTCTCAGACCTACTCAATACGCTCACATAATTTCATGAGAATCGGTCAAGCCGTTTCGGAGGAGTATGGGAACGAAAACTGTGATACGAGAATTTTATATATATGATAATAATAATAAATATAAACATAATTACGTATTATTTATTATATAGAGAATATATATCGTATAGAGATATGAATAAATAATTCCGACTTTATCTTTGAAGAAGCTCTTTTTAAATTCATTTAAAATGATACTTAAAAAAACACAATAATTTGCATTCCTTCAGGATAAAATACTACTAGTTTTTTAATTTACTAGTTGACTTGTTTCTAAGATAAAGGATAATAGCTCATCATACTTGTAATTTGACATCATCTTCTTTATGTTTTTTACCAATACTGTGAAAGTACTGTCAAGGGAATTGTAGCGTAATTAGATGTTGATTTTATTCACGCTTAGTGAGTAACCCATATAAATGACCGCCATTTAGTTTATTTATCAAATTGTCTCTTGAAATTTTCAGAATTATCATTTTGTAATTGTTGTTTGTAACCTAAGTAAATTAATAGTCACTTGTACAAAAGTTATATAGATTCCACTATCAAGGCTTCATTAACTATTAGAATTAATGTCGGTAGTTGTGAATAAATATTTTAAATTTAAATCTTTTATTAATTGACTTTCTTGTTGCTAAATGCATAAATAACAAATTGATAAACAGACCTCGTTGGAAAAGGAAACTTGTGAAAATTCAAAAAATTTACCCACGTACTGTACTTTAAATGTAATATATTTTTGGCGACATATAAACATTATACAAGTATAAAAATATTCTTCTAGATTTGTAACACGAATGAACTAGTAACCATTAATAAATATCGTTTCTTTACATTCAAACCATACTTAATAACATCGATAGAAACATTATTTCATCAAAATAGACAATCGTATCCCGAATCAAATTTTTGGTATCCTCCTGTAGTGAACCTCGAAATTATCTACTGTAACATCAAAACAATAAAAAACTTACAAGAAGATTCAATCAGAGGTTATCGAAATATAAGAGATAAATCTCATCTATCACAGGACGACAGCTTGTTATGTGGTAATCCGTAGTTTACATATTCCATTATTGCTTGCAAATATGAGAATTTTAGTATTGTTCTGAGATGTCTACAATTGAGCTAATTATTTTGGTATTCTTTTATGATTAAAACTGGACTTTTTATACCTGAACCATTGCTGCGCCATATGAAGGCATTGTGGAACAATTGTTCAAATAATCCAATCTGATTGTTCTTTTATTTTATTAATAATTTAAAGAAAATCGTACTGCTAACAAAATGTGCAAAATGGCCTGAAATAAATAATCAATTAATTAAGGGGTAAATACATCTATCCCTATGAGATATACCAAGGGCGATATTTATTATTATTGTTTGTTAATTTATTTAACTTTACTGTATATTATACAGGCAGTAATGGTATATTTGGCGGACTTAATACCATGCAACATTATCACAAATATAATTATAATTAAGAAACACAATGCAACGAAATATAAATAGAACGCAAATTATATACTCATAAGGATTACACAGGTCCATATGTATACAAATACATGAAAATATAGAGCGAAAGTAACATATGTTTTTCTTGCATCATATAATCCAGACGCTAGAATTATTATAGATATCACAAATATTATAACTTTAAAAGGTTTTCAATGTTTATGAAACCAAACATAATAATGAAATATAACCCAAATGATATTATGTTGCCGTACCTCGTGGGAATATTTCTACATAAAGCTATGTGAGTGTTTCCACGAATTAGTTATAAATTCTATCTAATCTTGCTGGACACTGAATATACTCAGCGGATGTCAAAGAAATAAATTATTTTATAAGTGATTTCCAGCCAACGGGACATCTTTTAACCCCATCGCACAAAAAGGGGTGATAAAATTTAAAGCCTTTGTTTATTAAATTAAAGACTTCTATTTATTTTACTTCAAGTTCTATTCGTCTTACGTCAAAATAACCTTCATGTCATTATTCCTATATGTTATATTTGTGCTTTCTAGAGGAAACCGCATAATATAGTTTGCAGTTGCCTCTGTCACGCCATGCATTTATGTCAGAATGTGTCTTTCTTGCATATCGTGTTCTTGTTAGAAAAAACCAGAATTGGATACAGTGCTTCAAGATCTAATTTTAATTCATCTCATATAATTATGTAGGCAATCCTCCGTTTTAGGCTGCAATTATCTATTACGGAACTGTATTACCATCTCCATTATGCTAGAAGTTTCTAGAAACTAGAGCTCTTAAGTTTTTTAGTCGTATAACACAATTTACAAACTTAATTGCACTAAATTTGACAGAGAAAAATATGATTCATATTTAGCAGGTGCATATGCTAAGTACTCATTAGTGGAAATGAACGCTAATGTTGTTATTTAAAATTCACTTATAATCATCATCGTCATTGCCTTGCATTTATCCCATTATTTGTGCTCGGCGCAGTATGTCATTCTCTTCCGCTGCTCTCTATCGGTCGTCATATCTGAACATACTCTTCTTTTATTCATATCATCTTTCACACAATCCATCCATCTTTTCTTAAAGCGTCCCCTCCCTTTACATCCATCCACATTCATATTCATATTCATTTATAATGACTTATTGAAATGATAAACTTTTTTAAAGCTATGATGACTATATGATTTCTATTTTTACTCTTTCCATGTTACAGTCAGAATAAGAATTCATGTTACCTTTTCTTCCACAGAATGTAGGTATATATTCCCGAAATTTTACAATGAAATATACTATTTACTTTTAAAATAGTATATATAGTCAACTAAAAGTCCTCTGAAATATTATTCGGACGGTTTAGGAATCTTTGTACGTCAGTATTGAAATTTAGTTTATGTAGAGTTTCTTAATCTTATTGCAAAACTAAATACCTAAGTATTCCCTTTGAAGACCTATTAAATTTCTTCAGTGTTCTTGGGAATAGAGCAAATATATATTTGTATATCAGGTCTTTTTTTTTGGTATTATGTCCACTGTACAAATAAATTGTTTCATTTAATATTACTTTTGTTCAATAACAGTTTACACATAAATCACAAGAGTCTTGGATACCATTCTGTGAGCAATAAATATTATTTCAAGATGAGATTGGGAATACGACCAACATTGGGATAACGAGTGTCATTGCTTTTGATTCAAGAGCAATACATTCTCTTAGAGAAATGTAGATAATAAACGATGGCGATTCATATTATGTTTTTTTTTAATTCTTGGGATGTATTTTGTTAAACCTACAGACTGTGTTGCGTGGGAGGACATTTTCAGTTAGGGTTACATTCTTGCAACATGACCGAATGTACCTTTTAGTCTTGGCGCACTCTTATACTAATATTATAAAGAGGATTATTTTTGTATTTATGAATCAATAAAAAAATCCTAGGACTAGTACACCAAATTTTTAATTTATTTTACTGAATAACGTAGACTGTTTGCAAATTTTTAGGCAATTTTTGAGATGTTGATTTGTAAGTGTAAATTGTTCTCTTACTAATATTTTTACTTAAGAAAATAATAATCTAAATTAAGTCTTTTTAGAATTAAACTATATAAAAATTACATATAAAAATTATAACCTACATATATTAATAAAAAAATTTGCGATGATATTTTGAACGGGGCAACCATACAAATTGCGGTTTGAAACAATCTTCACACAATTTGCCAAACATAAATCCTACGAACCATAAACAACAATATTAACGCATTCATTACAGCCTGAAATGCTCCGAGTGCGGAATAAAACCGTCATTCACTGTTTATATCTCGATGCCAGAGCCGAAACAGAAAATGTTTGTAATTTATGATTACAATAAATCTGTAACAATATAATACATATCGTCTTACAATTTTTGTCTTTGAGAATGTTAGGGAGGCGCAACCTGACAACTAAAGTACCTGCTACGGTATCGATAGCTACGTATCAAATTTTAGCAATTGAAAAAATATTGTGAGGGACCTATATGTTGGGTGCTAGCTATTATTAAAGGCCCTATCTGGCTTCAGCTGTCTAAATATAAGTTTTTTCCTAGTTTATTGATAGATGTTTTAATAATGCATGCCAGTATTATAAATGAGAAAATATCTTTTTTTGTATCTGTATTTGTTACAGTTTCGGAACTAAAATGCGGGGTAATTTTAATAAAAATTTGACATAAAGATAGATAGACATTCTATTATGATGACAAAAAGCAGACGAAGTTGCGTGTACATTTAAATAACCAAAATCAAAGTTACTAACAATAAAAATTATAAATAACTAAAAATTAAAAAAAAATAATATTACAACACACTTCACACAGCGCATTATATGTAGTTACAATAAATAAATCCAAAAATACTTATACACATTTTTTTTAAAAACATATATAACAATATATGATCAACATATTCAAGAATACGAATGTTTGTTCCATTAGAGGAATCGAACCTGCGACCATGGGAGGTAAGGCCGTAGCTTTTCAGTACACCACTGAAAAGCTACGGCACCAAGGCTGTCAATATACACAAAAAAAATTAACACTCAGGAACCCATTGAAAATGTACTATACTGTAATACTCGAGTATCTGTTTCATATAAACGTTAGCTGTATGTACCCACTTAAGGCTAGCTTTATATTCTGAGTACAAAACGGCTCCCGCATAAAGAGCAGCATTTGAAAGGTTACATTAGAATACAGAAAAAACATTTCATGTATTATACTAAGCTGATGGTAAAACTATAATTGTAGCATAGTGTCGCGAATCTCTTAGAGATATAAAAATATATTTATCTTCAACCGTTTGAAATGTAAATAAACTGATGGTTCTAAGGATTACCATAATAACTCAAGAGAATAGAATGTTGTGCTATATGAATTTGTAAAATAAACTATAAAAATGCATAAAGTTCTATACAGTCCAATTAACAATTCTTTAATATGCAGATCCGATCATAACTTAAATTTTTATTTCATAAACGAAGTAAAGACTAAGTGGTTATTTATAAGTATGTATATAAGAATAATACGATTTATAAAAATGAAAAACTGCAGGTATAAAAAAATAACAGCTTTGAATCCACATCCAAATAGGTACAATCAACCTGAGAAACTTGTTCATTGTTTATCACCCAACATTGACATTGTCAACCAACCTTTGGTTACAAACAATTTCGAGTCCATTGCTAGCTTGAACAATTTGTGCAGTAAACATTTTAATAGCAAGGAGCAATTGCACTAGTTATGTATGCAGTTATTTGCTGCAATGCGAACTTGTCGATAAACCTAGAGCACCTGCAGCCTGATTCTAAATTACACTTTATACTAGTGCAAACTTCTCAAACTCAGCACACAAAGCCTCTAATGATGCTGGCAGGCATAGGGTGGCTCTGGACAAGGGTTGCCTTTAGTACATTCTAGAAAATCAACTATTTAAATGATGACAATACTGAAAGAACATGCAAATTAACCTATCCACTAGACATTATCATATACGGTTTTTTTAGAAATACAATTGTGTAACATCAATGTGAATAAACATAATACAAAGATATAATTACTAAAATTCGTTAATATTATACCTAAAGGTTATTTCGAGATATTTATTGGTAGAAGTTATGAGAAAAATTTAGTATTGTTAGTTTTTTTCTTTTTCATAACTTCTATCACTACAATTGTTATTAGTACCTGTGTAGAAATATACACATATTAGATTTTAAAAAGTTTTTAATTATATAATTTAAGAAAAGACTGTCATAAATATGACATTGCATCTTTAGCGATTACTATACTTGCTAAAATTAAATGTTGGCAACCCTAGCAACAATGACCAAGTAAGCTTTGGACTCACTTTAACGAATGTAGAACAGGGTTGTTCAATCTACGAATAAAACTAGAACAGCTCTAAAACTATTTTGTATAGTTTGGTGTACTCAAACTACAACAAGCGTATAAATGGTAGCGGTGTAATTACACCTGAAACTTACTGGCAAATTTATTACAGACGAGCAAAATTAATGATCAAACTAAATGAATAGAAGAATAATATATATTTGAAAAATCACACGGCGCAATCTAGTGTCGCGTTAAACTGAACTTGTGTTATGAGTACTAGACTACTGATATAAATACACTTTTTTTTAACGTAAATAATGTACATACACAATATACATAGAAAAATACCCAGACCGATACAAACAAGCTACTCATTAATACAATGTTTATACAGTGTAAGGAATCGAATCCTCGGCTATCGAACGTAAAGCGGTGTTGTAAACCACTAGACTACCGAGGCCGTCATAACTACTACTATTATTATTGACACAAAGTTACAACTACATTATGATTGAACCTATGAATGAAACTAATATAAAATGTTACGGGACGCTTGCTGAAGTAACTTAGTGAAAATGGCCTTTATATCATTTAAGTGGATTCTGAGATTAGCGTGTACAAACACTTAGACAAATACACAGAAATTCTTATTACACTTACAAACATTTTAGTAACATAAGTATAACGTATATCTATGTATTATTTAATAACTAGCCCCTCACACCGGATTCGCACAGGTGTACATGTATTATATATTTAAAACTTCCTGTTGAATCACTCGATCTATTTAAAAAAATGATTCAAAATCCGTTGCGTAGTTTTAAAGATTTAAACGTACATAGGGACAGACAGACAGCGACAGCGACTTTGTTTTATACTATGTAATAATGATATTAATTCCGTAACACAACCCTAAGTTGTAAATCGTTTACGGTCAACATACAACATGAAAATAGAGTTGTTACTTAAGAAGGTTGTAATATCAAGACATCTTAGGTATGTGAGATCACTATGTTCCTTTGTAACACACTGTCGTTTGTAATATTGTTGTTTTAATTTAGGTAGGACAAAATAGCTTTGAGGCGGTTCAACTTAAAGCCTCTAAATACACCGCAGAGCTGTGCCACCGACACTACTATACTCGAATTTGATACGCAACAATGAACAAACGATGGCTTCAGTCTAACGTGCTAGGGCTGTCAAGTTTTATAAAAATAAATTAATAATATAATATACCATTATGAGTGTATTCTTAGATAGAGTAATCAAAGTCAACGTTGTGTAAACAGAAAAATTAAAAGATAAATTTACATAGAAAGTTTTTAGTGACCGCCACCCCTGCTCTCCGATATCAGTCGTGGAAACCACTTTAGTACGATAAAACAAAAATATTTGAGATAAAAATATAGTACTTACTAAAAACTTTTATCTTAAATTTTTTCTGGTCAAACTTTCAAATTACAAATATAAAAAATAAACAATATGAATACAAAACATTAATTTTGCCACAAAATGAGAGTGATATATTTTTATAATTAAATTCATAATTTAATTTTTATTTTATTTATTTTACGAAGATTAAAGTGTAATTATGTTACTGATCATTAACATCGCACTCTCATTTTATAATAATAATACAGATTATATAGTATAAAAGAATCCATTTATCGTGTCTCCTCAGTTTCAAGACACTCTCCTTGATGTGAAGCCAAATTTCGAGGTCCTTGGTGTTGATATATCCAGTAACGTTCAGTTTTGTGGTCATTTGGAGGACAAGAATAAAATAGTCTCAAAAAAGCTTGGTGTGCTCAGTAGAGTGAGACGGTATTTCACGGCGGCCCATCGCTTGCAATTATACATATAAAAACACGCAGATCCGGCCTCATATGGAATACTGTTCTCATCTCTGGGCGGGAGCACCACAATACCAGCTACTTCCATTTGACGGCCAGAATCATTGGTAATCAACGTGGCTATATTATATTCAATATTCTTTCTTTTATTATATTGGAAACATAATTTGGATATACTGAAAGACATCGAATGTAGCCTATTCTGCGTTCTTCAGTATATCAGAATTTGCTGGATTTTTTTTTATTGTTTTAATGCCAGCCCTATGCGTAATACGTGTCGTATTTGTACGCTACATTTACGTTCACACATTGTGTCTACGGAAATCTAAGTTACCTATACAGTGTCTCAGTGTAGACACGATCAACAATGTGTGAAATGAAACCGCTGGATGAAACACAGATCTCCTCTATATGTATATTCCTGCATTTGCGGTATCTCTTGAATTGATTTAAAGTTTTGGTTGGTTGTAAACATAATTCTTATCAGTTTTCGTCTATCTCTCCACTTCTGTTCTAAGTATTTTAATGATATATTGTTTCTGTTCTCTGTGAACTTCTGTTCACTGTGTCCATTCTCCGCTACCCAAAGTTGTCTGGAAGTGATCGCTTGAGCGCCTTTAAGACCGCCTTTTTTTATTAACGTGCAATAAATAATAAATAATTGTACTTGCAATATCTGCTAATCTGCGTATCTCTAACTATACAAACTACATAAAAAAGGAATATAAGATGAGCAACTAATCTCACAACTGTAATTTTAGCTGTATTAACCTTTTCAACTGTCAACATTATTATAAATATAAATAATTTCCTTAAAAGTTATTAATATTTGAAAAGAAATTACCAATATTTAAGAAAAAAGAAATGTAATTCTAATACAAAGTTTATTCATTGATAACTATACGAATTTCTTAAAAGATGTCGATATTACATTATATATATATGAGTTACACGATCAAAAAGAAGAGTTCACATCCGATGATGATGTTATATTTGGCCTATTCAATTTTCAATTCCAATTCCAATTTATGATACATTATATTTACACTTGATATCAAATAACGCGGCTTTGAACTTGAAGATCGCGTAAAAACCGTAATCACATCCTTGGCGGAAATAAATGAATTGAGTTACCAAACGACGTAGATGATTATGTTGGTACATTTTATTATAAGTCATTTTATTACAGTTTTGAGAAATAGAAATAGAAATAGAAATAATCTTTATTCAAATAAACTCATTACAAGCACTTTTGAATAGTCATATTTTGATTCTACCACTCATTCGGAATGCAGATTCATCACAAGAAGAATGAGCAAGAAACTTGTGTGTTGCTCTTTTTAATAGATGTTTTTTTTATATAAATAATTACAGTATAACAAGTAAGAGGCATGCGATAATCAACATAGAAGTCGCTACGCACTCATTATTAATGTAATCAGATAATATTGTCAGTGCTATAGATTTAAAGTTTTTCTATAAAAACATTATTATCGTTAACGAATTCTTCAATTTTATAAATAATGTGATACCTAGAAATACAGTATCGTCAACAAAATTAATAGATTTATTGTCCAATACGATTTTTGAATCTACCGGCCTTACATTGGGGAGAGTAAATTTGATACATTTAGTTTTATTTGCATTTAGTAGCATATTATTTGCCGTAAACCATTTTAAAACATAAGAGAGAGAACCGAGATATAACTTTAATTATGTAATTTGTGTATTTGATTTAGTTAATGTATAACAGCGATAATATTTAATTTTTACCAATATTATAAATGCAAAAGTAGCTCTATCTGTCTATATGTGTCGCTTTCACGCCGAAATTACTGAACCGATTTAAACAAAATTTGGTACACAAACAGTCTAGATCCTGAGAAAGGACTACTTTTTAATGTGAAAGAAGGGCTGTAAGAGGATTAAGTCGCGGGTACAGCTAGTAAATTTATATTGTACATATTCTTTGGAAATCTGACGCAGTCACAGTAAATTTCGTGTAAATTTTAAAGAAATAGACTCTAAACATATAAGTAGATTAATAAGACTGTTATTTCTGTTATTGATTTGCGCAGTATTATTCTTAATATTAAGTAATTTAAGTAGTACTGCGCTGTAGCAATTTTACGTGAGCATAATCACATTCTTGACGGTAAAGTTAATAAAGGAATGTATTTACCTAATGGCATTTGTATATTTAATGATGCAAACCAGGGGACAACATAATCTTTGTACAAGAATCTGTGTAAAATAATTAATGTTCTCTGAAAAAGGGTAAGATTAGATTATTTTAAGAGCCGCGTAAAGCTTACACTGGATAAAAAAACGAACGTTGCTTGCTGGCGATGCTTCTTGGCTACAATATTAATTACGAATTATAGTAAATTGTAAGAATATAACGTAATTTGTTTACTAAAATTCACTTTCACTTCACTTTAAATAAAATAACCCTAGTTTCGCGTAAAACCTGTAATTTCACCCTTGGCTGTAGTAGTATGAATGAATGGAGTTATCTTACAGGCTTCATGCCTGGTAAGAGTTATAATATAAAACAGGTGACGTCACGTAATTCGCCTACTATAGTTTTCGCATCAATTGATTAGGTAATTACCTTTATCGAAACAAGGTAATTACCTTGTTTCGATTACCAGGCGACAGTCTAAATTTAGTGACACTTGATTTCTACTAAAGGTATTTTATTAGAAAACAAGTGTATCATTAAACCTAGTCGTCATGTCGCCGACACTGTCGTAGTTTAGTGGTTACTACTTTGGCTTACGTAAAAAGTAAGTGAATTCGACTTTCTACGACGCCAAAAAAAAATTCTAAATGCCTCTCCGGTGATGGAATAATGGTTTCAATCTGAGAAACAGCAGTAGGTTTCTCTACATTGAATTCAAAATATCCAGTGACATATGGGCGTGTTAACTGTCACTGTGACATTGCCTCTACCTACCCCACCTGGGATAACAGTCGTCATGGTATATTTCTCATGAAACTAGTTTCGAGTAAAAGTCGTAATCATACCCTTCGCGATAGCATGAATGAAGTTATCTAACGGTCTACACAGGTGGTAAATATTTAACAAAAAACAAGTGATATGACGTAATCTGTCTACAAAAATCTATACAACTGATATAATTAGTGTACCCCGATAAAATCTCGGTAATTAGATTAATCAGAGGGCCGTGTAAATGTAATGGTTGAACACGTCCAATATAGTAATAAATAAGTATCTAGTACATATTATCCGCCTACCGAATAGACGATAAGGCTTTATATGAGAATGTTACGTTGACTATTTGTTCTATACTGACACAGCAGTGATTTGAGACGCTTGCTGTCCAGAAAAATGTAAGCCATAGTTCCTAGCTACTTATTAATAATTAGGTTTATTACCGGTGTGCTGTTGTATGTATGTAACAAGGCCACATGTTGAGCGGAGCGCGTTTATTCTTAAAAACTCGACCATTTACCGATCGGAATTTTTTTTAGTTGTAAGCGTTGGAGGCTCGAATGTCGACCTACGATGAAATTTTGGTCTGGATCGGCAAGCCATTTCGGTGGAGTATCGTTACAAAGAGTGCAAAATCTGATCTCAATGATCGCTTCGCGCTTCGCGCTCCGCTCAGTAAATACAAGTTTGATTAATTAAATATAGGTTGTAAAAAAAGTTTTTATTTATAACCCTAGTGATAATTATTCATTCAGACGATCATCAGCCTATATATATTAACAGCATCACAGACATCGCATGATCATGTGACGGCTGTGACAACACTCATGCATTACCATTCTATATGACTACAATATCATGCCTCGTATTCTGTAATTTCACTGACTTATCTACGACCAACTACTACTAGATACTGTATTCAGATAATAGTGTGGTGCTTGTTTTAACTTGCAACTTAATTATAACGTAATCATGTGTTTTAAGTAATTATTTTTTAAATATTCAGACAGGCAGTGACGTGATATGCCCGGTTCGTAGATTTCCGAAAATATAGTACAATCGAATTGTGATGCCATGATCATTCGTCATCCTCTTGAACGGATACTGTTTGTACAGACGGATCTGATCTGGACCCTCCAACTTATCTATTTTATTAAGTTAATAATTATAATAATCTCAACTCTTGTTTTCTTCAGTGTTATGTTGTTTCATAGTTTGTATTATTCACACAATTCTCATACTTGCAAAATTATTTCGATGTCTTTAATTGACTGAGTTTCTTACTCATTATTCCAATATGACAATGGAATCAAAAAAAAATTATTATATTCTATAATTAAATTTCATATAATTTTTATAGTGAAAAAATGTTTTTCTCTCTGTCTGTCTCAATTTATTAAAAAATGTATAAAATGATTTGTTTTAAATATCAGGATTTTTGAAAATATATTTGAATCCATTAATAATAAAGATTTCAACTATTATAGTAACTTGTTAGTGGGTCAGTAAAAGTTAGTCCGTTTCACAAGCAATCGTTACAACTTCAAAACTTTGGCAGTGTTATTACTCAGTGGAACTGCAAATGAAATGCTACTTACATCTATAGCAGAGCCCGTGGTATACATGACTAAAAGACTAGAAATGCAAAGGATGAGGCGACACTGAAAAGCAATTTATTCTAGAGTATTCTCGAGTATTAAATTTGAATGAAATATAAGTTGGAAATAGTACATCCCGCATTTTATATATAACTATATATGTGCTAATACTTTAAAGAGGATAGATTTAATTTTCTGTATATTTATTTATTTATAAGTATATTGAGACTAAAAAATATAATTGGTCTATGATTCGAAAAATTCTTACATACAATATATAGAATATAAGGGAGTAGCATTGGTTACATTCTATATAAACATAATCGCTGTATACTGTATACTACTAATATATATAATATTATTTAGGCGTATCGCTGAATTATGATTATCAAAAGTGATTTGAATTTGAATTACTAGTAATGTGGCCAGTAGGTGGTAACAATCCCCACCCCACTGTGTGTTAGCAAGTGGTAAAACGTGGTACACTATTTATTACTGCTTATATGGATTTTATATAAAACGCTTTACCATACATGTGTTCGTTAGTATGTATTTGGGTGTTTTGGCATACATATTGGCTTAATTTTATTATTTTAACCTAACTCCGTGGTACAAATTTTCATGAGCGAAACCATGAGACGGCCAGTTGTTAAGTGTACTTTCCTTCAAATGAACAGTCAGCATATTCTTAATAATAATAAAAAAAAAATTGTCAGTTCCAAAAATTCAATTTTATGAATAAATGAAAAATGAAATATGGTAATTTCGGAAAGTTAATTATAGCATTCGAATTCATAATATTTGAATTCGATTAGGTACACTGTCAGAACTGCCAGAGTGGACATTGATTCGGGTTATTTCAATCAGTACGTACATGTACATCTATAATGTTAATACTACTTATACCAGAATAGAATAGAATAAATCAATGAAGCGTAGTTTAGTTCTTCCTATTTATAGGTAAAAATATTTAAAGTTACTACTGATCCGCATGTGCCCGTAACTTTGATAATTTTCTATATATATAAATCATATGTCACTGGAAAAATTATCTTTCAAAAATTGACTGGATTTCCTTCATAATAACATCCGCTCAAAAAAAGAGAGATACAAATAAAGAACATCTATTTCCCTTATAAAGTTAGGTACATTTGCAATATAATTAAGGATTAATGTACGTACTAGCTGTCCCGCTAGATCTGCCAAAAGAGGTTGCCCGAAAAAACAGCAACTACCAGCAATTTTATTTTCAAACCATGCACGAACCCGTTGAAATATGGACTAAATTTCGGCTGAATCAGTCTAACCATTTAAGATGAGTTAGATGACAAACAAAGTACCAAAGAATTATATATATTAAAAAATAGTAACAAACTTTATTCGAAAAGCAGACTCATCATAGAAAGATGAGCAAAAACCTTTGCTCTTTTAAATAAATGTTACACAGCATTTTTTAGATTTTGTGTGAAGCAGATAATTCCCTATGAGTAGCACCCGAAAGATAAGAAGGCATATTTTAAAATAGGAATATTGATTACAGGATGGTTCGAGCAAGTTCTCTGTTGGCCAGCTGCGTACTCTTCGCGCTGCTTCTCGTCCTGCCAGCAGCGGCTTATCCCAGGTAGTGGTACCTTATCTTTCATGTAAACTATTACCAATAATAACTTTTAATATATAATACTTATATTGATATTTTTAATCTCCGAGTACTAAAAGGAGCTTGACAGGACCAAGAATGTAATCTGTCATGACAGGTTTCGTTCTTGGTAATGGAGTCACTAGATAATAATATAAGGAAAGAACGTTGCTAGGATAAATAACTACTGCAGAGTTCAGGTATAGAATGCGTCTTTACTACATAAGAATATGTTTTTTTTTTATATATTTACTAACACTACAATATTAATCAATCCTTTCTCAAACTACACCGTTTAAAACTATAGTAAACTATACATATTCCAAATAAAAAAAACTTACACCTTTTCCACTTCAGTCCGAGCAACTACTATCATGAAGAGGGCCAGTACGAACCAGAAGAAATCGTGGACATGTTGAACCGCCTCGGTAATCTCATACAGATTGAACGCAAAATGGAAAAGTAAGTTTTTCACATTAAATAATTACCTTTACCTTTATCTGATCTCTCACAATAATGTAAACCATACCGTTTTGAAACAATCAAAACAACAAATATATTATTAAACAATTATAATTGTGTTCTAAAGTTTTTTTTTAATTGTTTATATCATGTCTAAAGCAAAGATATGAGCTACATAGCATTATGTCTGCAAATGTCTGTTTCTAGTGAATAATGCGACATAAACAATTAAAAAAAATCATATAATTAATTTATTATATTTACACCATTCATTTTAGAATGATAATTTTTAGTTCATCTTGATAGATAATTAAGATAATAATAATAACAATAATAATAACAGAAGAAAAATTCTGCAAACAGATTAGGCCAACATTTATATTATAGCACAGATAACATAATATTACATATATAGTATATACACCTAAAAATAGAACATTAATAAGGAAAAATAATAAAAATTATAATAATAATAATGTAAAATTATCAATCATATTTAAACTACCAATAATTGTTTTATAGATACATACCTATTATAATAATATAATTATTATAACATGAATGTTGTATATATTCCATAACGTAACAGCTATTGAGTTCCATTTATTGTGTACACAAATATAAACAGATAAAAAAAAATATATATCAGTACATTTTGTAATTTACAAAGCATAGCAATTTTATTTCAGTATATGTCTTTTGATTGTTTCAAAAGGAATGGAAAGTTCACGTCATGTGTGGTATTGCATGACTTTTAATTGGCCTATTTCCCATTAATTGTTTTCTTATAAAATATCCGAATGAATTCCTAGTACCTAATATAATGTTTTGAACCCTACTGTTTAAAATCAATGTTAATTATAAGTGAACAAATATGTTGTTCATTAATATTTTGTAATCTATGTTAAAGGTTTTGTTTATTGGTATCTAATACGTTATCTAAATTATTAAGTATTTTATTATACATTTTCTTATAATGTTCGAAGTTTTCTCTTTTTAGTTTGTGATGCAAATTGTGTTAAATTTCTACTTCCATAATTTTCTCAAAATAACAAACTATTAAATTTATTGAGTACATACGTATTTCGCTCATACGTATTTTTGCAACACTTTATATCTGTTAATTCTCACTGGATGCATTTGCACTTTTCATCATACAATATAATATAAAATTTTCAAGAAAGTATTTTCGCGAAATTGAATTTTAAATTTGATACTTTTAATACTTGTAGAAACACATCTGATTTTAAATTTAAATTCATTTTCTATTTCTTAGTATAAATATACATACCTATATATAAATTTAAATTATTCTAATAAACTTAAATATATATGGATAAATATAGTCAATTTAAAAATAAAACAAATTGATTGTGAAAAACTAAGTTCGAGTAATAAAAATACATAGTTTTAGTAAACTCAGTATCGAAAGAATTAAATTTGAAAAGCGATATTTTGTTTGTTATTATGAGAAAATTATATTAAAATTTCCACATATTTAATTTATTATCTCTTTGTGTAATATGTTTTGTCTCTTTTCAGCTTTAAAGACGACATAACTAGGTATGTCTTGGTCGTGATATTTAAACGCTTCAGACTTACATTCACATATGTACTTATATATATTTAGCTTAATAATATCTACATTATATGCAATTTTTGGAATTTCTGATACGATTAATAACAGCTCTGCCTAATCATTCAAAGTTCCGTAATATTGTTTAATAATTGATAGATATAAAATCGTTCCAGAAATTCTATCCCTAACAACATTGCTTTAGCTTCCCTATAAGATTAGACTGAACTGTTTGAGTCTGTGTAATGCAGATTAAAAAGAATCCTTTAATGTTTTTCATACATATTCACTAAGATGCTTTTTACACAAAATCATGCAAATATGACCTCATTGAGACCCAGATTACTTTGTGCGGAAAAATATAAAATGTTGTCAAGTAAAAATTTTGTATAGGTCTCAATTTTGTAAAAACTTGCTACACGTAGGTGCTAAGGCGAATAGCACCATTATCTATTTATAATTAATAATAAGAAACCCTAAAATACAGCACCATATATGTACCATATATATATACCCGGGAATTTGTTTGCGCTTTCCCTTTACTTTAGCTAAACATTCCTTTTACCGCTTGTTAGAAGGAATGGGGCATATTACCTGATATAAGATTATTAAGCCCTTCTTTAAGATTATACAAGGAATGGTAGAATCTGAGTAAGATTTGCAAAATATTCGCTAGCTTTTAAGGACAATAGACTCTGAATAAGACTAACAAAATATTCTCTAATTTTCAAAAAGCAATTGGAATATTCGTAACTTTCGTATTATTCGAACAATAGGTAAAAACATTAGGAATATTACAATTACTCATTCAACATTTGAAAATAAATTTTGAAGCAAATTAAATAATTAGGTGGAAACAACGTCACAGACCCGTAGTTCTTCTGTTTGCCTAACAATAATTGAAATTCTATTTTATATTTATGAATAAAAATCGCCTCAGTCGTAAAAATTTTATTATCTCGCTAAAAATGTATTCATGTTAGCTAGATAGGCATAAAAATAGACAAAATCAATTATATATACAAAATATATAAAAACAGAGTGCATTTTGTTATAATTAAAGTAAACTCTGGAATCAACGCACTGATTTGGCAAATTCTTTCATTCTTTAAAATATAGGTACGTATACATTATTTCAGAGTGACATTAGCTTTATACTACGTTCAAAAGTATGAGCACCTGGTAAGAAGAAATTAAGAGGATTCTATATTCACTGTTATGTTCTATATTTACTGATGCATAGAAATCTAAATACGTACACTCATGCACTTTTATTTAATAGAAAATGTTTAACGCAGTTGCACTTGTTCATCCTAACTTTTAAGCTGCATGACAGATTTTTAAATATATATCAACCTGTATAGGCCCTTATTTAATTAACAAAGTAGTGATCCTCGATTACATTTACATAATTATTCAATACTATATTATGCAGTACATATCATTCCCAAGGGCTCAACACACAACATAAAGTTATTTCTCCCCCGCTCAATTTTAACAAGACTCTATTAAATGTAATTTATTTCAGCGAGGTTGAATATCATATTTATAAATATATTGTATACGAGTTACATTTAACCTAAAATACTTCTAAAAATAAATGTATTTCTCTCGTTTTCTTCAAATTTATGAAACTATAATAGAACAGCAAACAAGTGTTGGCCCCCAAATGTTGGATTGTGGAAATCGTGGTTTTTGTACTATCTAAATATCATCCAGGGTATCGCGCATCACCATCATCATCACGCTTTCGTGAATTATATAGACGACCAGAATATTTATAATTATACTTGTATAGACCACGAAAATCAATAATTAATCGTAATATTGAGGATAACTCAAAAACTATAAAATCTTAATAAAATTTGCATACGATCACACGACAAATAATCTAAATCTGTCTACATAGAAAAAAAATTAGAATCTTTTTTTTCCAAAGTTTGTCAATACCAACTATAGTGACGGTTATGATATATATTTAGCACTATGTTTTATTATACTGGATGAGAAACGATCAACTGCTGAGATTCTTTCGAGATGTGCTCGCTACAATAGTATTATGAGGATTTTAGTATTTACATAAAAAATCCGGGTACAACTCGACGGGGTCGCTAAATTGTCCGAATGCTTTACCCGCGACCACCAACGCAAATATTTTTATCGCTATTTGCTACTCTTGTGTGATAACGTAACATTATTATATTAAAGAGAATTTTTTTTTCGCTTAAACACGAAAAATACATTTTTCGTCTTTAAAACAAAATTTGAAGTTTATATGTAGCTTAATTATAAGCAATTAACACGGATATTATTTTATTTAAAAAAAATATATATCTACTATAATATCGTAGACGATTAAAGCACCCGAGTTAAACTTGAGGCTATGACAAAAATCCACTTAAAGTTGCAGTGCTGTAGTAACTTAAGAAGATACGCAATAAGTTATTGTTTTCATACCCGATAGGGAAAGAATTATACTATATAAGATAGATAAGTAATATAATTATATTACTTATCTTTTTTCTAATAATTCTTTCCCACACAGATAGTGAAAGCAAAAGCTAATAAAAAATAAGTATATACTAACAAATATAGCGGGGTGATTTTTATCGAAACGAAATTAGGAAAAATCAAACTATTTAAAATAAGTGATGAATGTATTCTTGAAAATGAGATATTTATAAATTCGTACAAAATAATATCTAAGTAGGTACAGATATAGAAACGCTAATTAACATTTGATAATGCCACGACAGCGATAATTTTTTATAATAGTATATTCTATAAAATCGTATAAAATATATAAATATGGTGTACAATCGTATTCAAACCTTAAAAGTTATTATATATTACTTAGTATTTTTCGGAAGTTCTCGTCATTTCGTGTGTTCACCTTTGAATGACTGTATATTTGTTAGTAACATATGACATATAGATTCGATCGCGAGGACGAATATAAACTATCTATTATCTCAAAATATAATCTAGAAGGAAGTGAAATAGGGATGAAATGTTTGTGCAAACGAAATCGTCGGTTAACAAGTAAGCTTCTCCTAAAACGAAACGCAAGGTTTCAAAAATAACAATATTTACTAAGTTTTATGTTACAATGCTTACTTGCTTCTAATTACTAATTTAGCCGTAGCACTTTGTTAATGACAATGTGTAATCATTATACTCGTTTATTGAATACTAAGCACTTGCTAAGATATTGCCAATTACCTACAATTTATTTTTTTTAGAAATATTTGCTTCTAAATTGCAATTTATCTCATTTCTTATATATAACTTTATTTTCACTGCCTTTAATCGAAACAGCGTATAAAACAATCTGCTTAGTGGCTGATATATATAAAACATAATTCAAATAATTTATATCTATAGATATATACCTTTACAAAAATATGTATAAAGTTGCATTAACAACCACCAAAATAGGTGTGACAGTTTAAAGTCATCCTCGGTAACCTTAGTCTCAGACTAAACAAACCTTGTAGTTGATACACATTCTAAAACTATAAAAATATACTATAATATTTTCAAATTGTTATGATATTATTGATCGAAAAGAAATTATAGATACATAGGTAATTCAGTACTCGTATATTAATAAACAAACGCTGAAGAATATATGTATAGTAACTGTAAATGTTTAATGTATAAAGATAGGTATAATAACAGAATTATATATTGTGAGTAGTATAGTGTACTAGTACCTCGACACCCATTTCCCAAACTTAATACACAAAATAACTGTGCAATTTGTACATAAAAAATAGTGAATAATAGTACATAACATATAATAGAAATTTATCTATTCCACAGTGAGAAGCGAGCCCTTGATCTTGGTCTCAGCCGCGGCTACTCCGGTGCACTCCAAGCCAAGCATCTGATGGGTTTGGCTGCGGCCAACTACGCTGGCGGACCCGGCAGGAGGCGACGGGATGCGCATTAAACATCACAATTTCATTAGAGGCATCCTTTAATCATTCTATAAATCGGCTTAAATAGCAAAGAATGCCTCTTCCATCATTCTGGCTGGCTAATATCATTACATCTGTACCACAAGCAATATGGTCTCTTAATTAATTGACAAAGGCCTTGTTTTTGATGCTTCTAAGAGGAGTTGGTCAATTTTTTCGCATATTCCATCATGTTATACTCAAGAAGCATATTCTGTAGACCATAGCTACATTATACATAGAATGTCTATATTTTTCATTTGAGTTAAATGAAATAAGACCTAAGTTACCCTAGTTCAATAAAGCTATTAAAATTTAAAAAATTATATATAAACATCATATAGTACGGGTTATAAATATCTTTCAAATATATTATATCAAATGTTATTTTTCTATAATAATATATTATTTAGTGAAATTACAAGGCGCTCATCGATTGGTCTTAATTATTTTAATAGATCTCATATATAGTTACGTTAATACTATTGACTGATTTTAATATTACATTATAAGTACCTGTAACTTAATACATTACCATCAAACCCATTGTCACCATGAGATATGTATTCCTTAAGATACTACGCTTATTGATAGATATAATTAAATTCTTCTTAAATAGTGGCAGTATTTCGATAACAGTATTAAAGTTTAAATACACGATGAATATTTAAAATTTTCGATTGAAAACTTCTAGGTTTCAAACGCTTAATAGGTGAATTAAAAATTACTTAACGATCAGCTTTCCGTTCATAAATAAATGTCTATAACAGTGTGTTAATATTTCTATGAATGTATGTGGCAAATTTATCTAGTTTATAGTAAAATATGTGAAAGATACCTCCTGTCTAGAGTTTATTGTTAAAAAATAAAGAGATATTCATATTCTTCTGGGTTTATTTACTTTCAAAATACCTTACCTTTTATAAAACCGCATGGATGCCATCTTGATATTGAAAATGGTTAGTAATCATTCACCAATGTGTATTGAAATCTGAGACATAACTTGTTCTCCACTTTCTAGGCTACAGATGTACTGGATAATAAAAAAATGCTAAATAGTCCTTACTACCAACTCCCCACTCGCTCGGACTCGGAGGTGGGACCCAAAGTATTTGCTTACCTTCAGAGAGCTTAGGGTTCGATTTCCTCACAATACAAATAATTATACACATGAGGTTTGTTTGTATTTGACTGTGCATATTTCCAACTATTATAAGAATGCAAATGATTAATGAATTAGTAAATTCTAAACCTACATCTACTATCTCTCATACTACTAAACATCTTGTAAACTAAACGTCTTGTGCTCTACATCAAATAAGTATAAAAAGTTGCTTTTAATAAATATGTTACAGCGCCATCTATGTCACATACTAGGAACTACACACTACACAACACTTATTGGAACAATAACATTCAAACCAACAGAATCAAAAATAAAACAGAACACTTGTTACCAGCGACATCTATTATACAATCAATAAACTACAAGAGACTTTGCAAAAAGTCAACGCACTTAATATAACGTTCACTAGATGACGGTACTTACATCAAATTAAACACCCGAGGTAGTCATTTTCTTAAATAAATACTTTGGATTTTAATTGTAAATTACCTTAGTATGTCATAAATAGTATGATTATAATACTTATATTATTGATATCACATCGACGTAATAATAAAAATAATTAACATTTTATATTCTTGCCAATAACTAATAACAATATCATCTCAATACAAGATCTGTGTAATTTTTAATGAAATTACAGAATTTTTATTTCAATTATAAATAAATAATTAGTCATACTTTAAATAAATTGTAAAATTATTTTCGTTCCGTCGTGAATTCACAATGTATACAATAATTTCACTTATTTCATAGCATCCCGTATGGTCTAGTGGCTAGGATACCTGGCTTTCACCCAGGAGGCTCGGGTTCGATTCCCGGTACGGGAAACCAAGTTTTTTGCATTTCGTCATCGTTATTTTTATTTATACTTGCTCTTTGTACAAATTAATAAGGTCTGCCAACTATAAAAGTATATTACCCTAAACAAAAGAAGGTGACACGACAAATGTAGTATCTTTACATCCAGTATAATTTAGACCTCCAAAACTAATCGGTTGTCCATTATGTGCCCTTGATCTAAGAGGAGGGGGAGTCCAATATAAAATGGACAGTATGGTGCCTATGTTTAACGATGCTTGTGTTTGTTCACATGGTTGCCTTTAGATTTTTCGACATGGCCGAACCTGTACTATTATTAGTACCGTGTTATACTATTTCAGTCTACACAAAGGGACTGGGAGTGGTACTAGAGAAATACTTATAGTATCTAATGACACTGACACCTTTACCTGATTCTACGAAGTAATAAAATTAATTGCTTGTTTCTATACTTACTGCATACAAAAATGTTATAAACATTTTTTATTTCATATATAATGTAAGTATTAGATTACTGTATTAGACAATTATTACTACAGTTATTTTCGCTCTTGTTTTTTAATTTTAATTTCTGCTATTTTATGTAAACTGCTTTTTCTTTTATTTAGTTTCATAGCGGTTATGAAATGAAATATGAATTTATATAAGCGATAAGTTAGGTAGGGAACAATTTGTAATTGTTGATTGCCATCGAGGTACCCACACGACATATTGAGACTCCGATTACTAGGCAGTTTTTACTAACAACTTCATTATCTACATTTACATAAAAACATTTATCCTAACTGATTAATCAACTCACAGTTTAATCATTAGTTAGATTTTGAAATGTTGGTTGCTGATGCCTTTTAGGCTATGTAAAATATGTCAAATTTTTTTTATTATTTAAAATTTGTCGCTTTCTTTGTGGTGACATCTTTTCGGTCTATATTTCATTATTATGATCCTGTACGTGTATTGCTAAGGTTTTTTTTTTGTTTTAATTACTTATTATATACTAAATACCATAATTATACAAATATTCACACTACTTTAATATATATCTTAAACGGAATGATTTTTTGGAAAAACCAATTCATCATTTCCAAAAAACACATCCATAAGACTGTGAAATTTTCTATAGACTAACGTTAGGCAGCGATTTTTAGCAAATAGTACTTTTTTTAATAAAGAGTTTTGGGCTTTTACACGATATTTTAGACCTGTAGCACTGCCACCTGCGGAGATCTATTGTGACTGCCCTTTTTTTCAGATTTCTCTACCTAGGCTCAACAGAGACAAGTATTGAGTAGTAGTACAGATAAGGGAATATTATATTATAATAGCATTATATTGAATATGACATCAGTGGCGGCCAAGGAAACAAAGATATCATTGTTAAAGTATTAAAAATCGACAATAGCTGAGTGGTGTACGATAGGCAAGTGATTATCGTATCGCAAAACTTCAGTATAGGTACTTGAAAATGTACTTAAACGATTATATATGCATATGAAACGAAACTAATCAAATTACATATCACGATGATGTCAGATTCCTATTACTTATCATATATTCATAACTTTGCTATTTATATGTTAAACGGTAGTGTGCGCGGTCGTCGACCCCGATCAATATTGCACCGAGGACTGAGACGGGGACACCTAGAGCAAGTTTGTTTTACAGGTGTGGCGCTATGCCCTATTTACATTGGCCATGTTTGCAAATTGAGCAAGTAGGTTGATCAGGAGAGTGGTGTAAAGCAGTGGCAGTGGTGTGGTCGGATATTATAGACTAATAAATAATGTAGCTATTTCGCGGAACTTCGCGTTACAGTTGTCCTGTTTTTCCTTGCAGCTCTACAACTAATGGTAGTAGCGTGATATTATATTGCCTATGACACTGTTTTTTTAAATATGACATCCAGCTCTTACCCCCTACAACCTCACAAACTTTACCCTTCTATATTGTTAGTATAGATAGGTTCACAATTCACACAACATTATCTATTTTTCTTATATTGGAACAGCGCTGAAGCCTGAAGGTAAATGGTAACTGCACCATAGTACGTTGTCATATGACACACCTTTGCATCTTTTTTTCATTTCTTCATTCATCTTTTGGCTTCTTATGCACGTCATATTTTATTTCTGCCAGGATCTCTACCAATCATTACCTCTACCAGTCAGTAAGGCTAGCTACTTCAATTGAGAAGAACTAGCAAGAAACTTATTTTTTTAGACTGTTTCAATAGTACTACCACAGATAACATAATATTACATATACATAGCGTTTAAGTAGTAGCCTGACATATTAAAAAAATCCCTAGTCTTCAGACAGTCGTTCACAACTAACTGAGGACTTCATGATTCTGTAACTTGTAATTTCACTGCTGCTCGGTGGCTTAAATAGACAAGAAAGATGTTGTTTTTGTGAATTCACCCTGACTACACACAAACAAATCCATTCGTTCTGCTATTTGATAGAGAGTGGCCAGTACCAGTGTCAGCGGTGCTTTGTTTAGCACGTTACTTCTGACGCGAGGTACCGCTAACATCTGGGGCCTAGTCGCTGCCTCAGATAATTATCCGGGTTCCTAAATCTTAGTAAACTAAGCACCAAAGAATTGTTGATTTGACCTCGAAACACTTTAAATGTGTATGAGACAATAGTCAATTCCTTCATACTCGTAATTCATTATATCCCACCATGCCCAACACGAACAGAGTGGGGACATCAAAGGACAAAAGGGATATTATTAGTATGAAATATATTATTGTTAGAATGGGTTACATATATTGGTTAGTTTTGTGCCCTACACTCTCTTAATTATTTAATTAATACGTATACTAAAATTAATTCCAAAATAACGGTCTATTAAAAACTAAACAGCGTTTTAATTCTAAAAGCTACCACCAACAATTATTGAAAAGGCCGAGTTCCTAGAATGATCCTTAGAAACACCTTACTGGTTTATAATACCTCGTTTATAATCAATTGTGATTTTGTATTTGTATGTAAGCATTAAATATTCCTCGAACTCTACTTTCAACTGATGAAGGGACGACCTTTGTGTTTAAGCGGATTACAAAACATATTCGTCATTATTCGATGATTGTTTTTAGTATCAATAAAGTTTACGATTACTTATTACTTATATCTTCTCTTGAATACTTTTTTCTTCTCATTAATTTTAAATATCTTTGCTTTTGACATATTAAAAAACACTTTTTTTTTGTTCCTAAAGCAAATTAACTTAATTTATAATGTAAATTGTACTCGATTATAATAGACTGGTTTGTTATTTTCTATTAACTATATTATAATTGAGAGATGCAAATGTTTCTAGTCTAAGCAATGCAGTTTGCAATTTCAACTGTGAAACGGTACAACGGTACATACGTAATTGCTACAATTTAGATTTCAAAGGCTCAGTAGAGGTTCGACAATTTTTTCTCACATTATACATTTGGACTTATCGTCAGGCCGGTGGTTCCTAGAACGTGTAACTCAGTAACCGAAAGTACATATAGTACTAATTAAGCGCAGTCAGCATCGTTAAAAAATCGCCTGGGAAATTTCTAGTTTAAATTCTCTGTCTATTTTCACTCAGTAATTGGTTATGTTCTGCAAACACACTTATAAATAAAATAAATATAAATAAAACACATAACAAACGTAGCGGGAGTAGGGATTACCCGAAAGAAAACGTAGTAATCGTAGTAAGTAAATACAGCCCTTATTTACTATACAAGAATATGTACATTGTACAGTCATGCACAATATTTAAATACCTGTCATTTAATTGCAATAATACGAGTTTATTATACGAAAACATCACTGAGATACAAAATATATTATATATCAATACTGTTACCAAAATTATCAATAATACTATTGCAATACATGTATTTGAATGCGAATTTCAAATAACGAACTAGATTAGTTTTCACTGGACGAAATAGTTTCTCAATTACAAGTAATAATAATATTCCCATTATCAAGTATCAACGTCGTGGTGATCGCAACACATGAAATACCCACCTCCTATTCGGTGGGGCGAGCCTACTCGGATTATTTTAGTTTCTAATGTTAATTGATTTGGTGTTTTCATCATCGGAGAAACACAAATGGACAATTTCGGTCAGATTAGGAAAGTATTCCTATATTCGAAAAGAACTGAAGGTGTAGTACTGGTAGTGTTCACTGTTAAAGAAATATGTCTAAAAACCATGCTATAAAAACATATAATTTTTACTAACTAATAAACGAATTACCGAAAACGGTAACGTTGTTGGTAACTCATACGCGCTACTTTGAACGCATATATATATATATATATATATATATATATATATATATATATGTATATATATGCGGTCAAAGTAGCGCGTGCGAGAGGTAATCCAAAGAAATATCTGTATAAACTTCTAAAAGAAGGCCTTGGCCTGTCCTACAACTGCAGGAGTTCTATACTAGAACTTCTATTTAAAACTGTACTGGCAGGTTATTAGCTATTAGATTTGACTGGGTAGGGAGAGATACACGATCGGTGTAGGTGAGTGTTGAAGTACGTCCAACTGGTACGGCAAACTGGTCCCTTAAACCCGGGTCACAAATCCCCGAGAATTGTTCGGAGTTTCCCTCTCTGATACACGATAGACCCGGTACCAGCTCGGTGAATCCATGGAGCGCCAAGAAGTACGCCTCGAGATCTTCGGGAGAGTTAAAGATTGTGATAACATTTTATGTTATGTAGCAAACACTTTATTACACGACTGTACATGTTAAATCTATAAAGAGACATAGAGACAGCAGTTGACACGTGTATAGGAAGCAAAGGAAACGTGTCAAGATACGAGTAAATGGCACAAGTTGATGTACTTTTATATGATTTTATTTTACACGGCTGGAAATAGAAATACGTATTTACAATGATTTTAGTATTTACATATTATGTTATTTGTATACTGCCACTAAATATGTCCTAAATACCAAAGATACACTCTAAATATTCGTCTGCTTAAGTATCTCAGTAACCTACTTCTGCCGCCACGCAGCTTGTTTTGTAAGCTGTATTTCGGATAAGTGCCATTAGGAAGTGAAATGACTGGATAAGAGGTATGACATCTTAATCCTCTGAAATACTAACTCATGAACGGTATCAAGGGTGTTACATGACAAAATAAATGGACATTAGGCAAACGATTAAATAGACGTTCTAGAATGATTTCATTAATCAAAGTAAAATTTTAGAAACGTTAAATATTTAGTATTCTTTCTATATAGGATAGTTTATTAAGATGTTGAGCTTATGCGAATTAAAAAACACCCTTGACACGACAGCAGACCTGTATTGTGGATCCCGAAACTATGGTATTTTATCTCCATATACTGCTTTTACGATGTCTTTTTTACACCGTCATTCACAAACAAGACAAAGATACTTCGCAACGGGTAATAAAATAAATTTGAATAAAGCGACAATAAAATATATTAATATTAAAATTAAATGAAAAATAAAATCAGAGCATTACGAATGTTTATTTTGCGTTTTTTATGTTTTATCTAATAATAAATAATTTTTATTGTATTCAAGTCCACATTTGTCATTTATCCACGTGACATATTGTTTTTAATATATCCTAGTTTTCACAAATTTATTATAGTTTCCCGTTATATTTAGCATTTGTTTAATTCCAATCCAATTAAGCCAATTAAAATTCTAATTCTATATACTAACTAACAATGACATATTCGAAGTTGGCACAGCTAATAATTATGAGTATATATTTTAATAAACAAATATACTTATACATAAACATAAACTTACTCACAGTGCCCGTATTCGTCCGTGTCATAGCTCTAATAAACGTTTATAACTTGAATTAGTAGTTTAACTCACTCTAAAGTTAAGCTTTAGTATGTATTGTTATAACTATGTATACAATTTGTTTGGGAATGAGTAGCTGATTTTCTTGTCAGTTCTTTTTGGCTTTAAACTGCGTTACGAACTAATAGCGGATTTGACTTATCAGAATTGTCTGTAATTAGACCTACGTGAAAAAAGATATTTTCATATCATTTGTACATAGTGTACAATAAATGTGTATTGATTAGACGAGTAGTGGCATACAGACGACACATTCTATTCCTGGCCAGCCATGTTGTTCAGACATAGGTTTCAATCAGCCCATTGGAGCGTGAGGCGCCCAGTTATTCGTAGAGCTAGTCAATATATTCTGTACAATTACATCTAGGAAACCTAGGACTCCGTACGTATTTCTAAAGTTTACTGAATAGTATTGGATATACACCTACTGCCCACACAATGGAATGTATTGTCGCTGTAGATATAAGATGTCAAAATTTCATAATTGATAAACTCATTCTCAGTAGCGGTTTAGCTCATTAGGCGATGACTCATGAAGGTTGCGAGTTCGATTCTTAGATGATTCAAACATTTGTCCGATTTTTTGTATATTTTATTGTTTTGAATGTTTTCTTTGTATATTTTGTACATATTTACATAAAAATATTAAGTGCAACTAATTCTATCACCTATTTAATATGTTTAAAACCGCTGCTTGAGTTAGTCCTATTTTTATATAGCTATGATTAAATTACATCAACAAAGCGTTCCCGAATTATATAATGTAAGCTCATTTTACTGCAGACGTTTCGTTTTCGTTATATTTATCTGTTACGCTTCGAGAACTAGGATCCGGTAGGCTCTAAAAGCCTCCCGGGAAATTTATGGATCTACTTAAAGGATAATTTTTTAACGGTACCAGACCAACTTAGTTTCAACGTTCTTTCCAGAATTTCATTAACTTTTTATATAAATTTACAATAAAATGGAATATATAGTCAATTTATACTCTGTAGAAATGAAAGCAAGGGGTATACAAAGGAGATCTGGTATAAGATCTTGGTCTGACTCGATCTGCAGTAAGTTCTATAAAGCTGGTTAACGACGATGATGATGTCCTTCATGTTGTATATCCGCCACGCCCTTCAGACCCTCGATATAATACTCTGGATCCCATGTCCGGATTGGTTCACTACGACTTTTTAGCCAGTAAGTTAGTGTCCAATCCGTCTTGACTCGAACGAGTGTTTATAATGGACTTTCCACGTAACAAAAGATTCACACAAGATCGGGCTGGGCTGGGAGAGAAACACGAGTAGTGTAGATGAGTATTGATATGCATCGGAAAGGGACCTACACCCTTGTCACAAGACTCAGGGCCTACTTGAAGTTTCTCTCCATGCGCCCGTACAGTGATGAATCAATCCATGGAATTATTCATCACCATCCTAAGAAACTGCGTTTCAGATACCTCATTATCTTCGTTTATAAAAGCGTGTTTGTATAATCGGAAAATCATGTTATCATCGCTACTATTTGAATCCTGACAAGATTCAATCTCAGGACATTAGAAAGTAAATTACCTTTTCCCGGAATACTTTGATTGTTTCATTAATTTAAGCAAGTACAATTTTCTTTTCGACGTTTCGTAAATATTGAATGATAACAATATCACAACTAGACTAGATCCGCCATATAGATGCAAATTAAAAGCAGATTTTGAATTATAAGCATTAAACGAATGATAGAATTATTTCTATATTCATATAATATAAACTGACTGAATGACATTTACAAATACAATTGTTTGTGTCATCCAAGAAACGAACCCGTGAAATGCGGAAGTAAGGCGGTATGCTATATGATACCACCAAGGCCGTTTTTTTTATTATTAACATTATTTATTTAAAAAAAAAACTCAAATGTAAACAATACTTATTGACTGTTAGTTTGTGTAAAAAGCGCTATGTCAAAAACAAAATTTTTTAGGAGCTATTTAGAAAGTTTATAACTCTGACTGATCTGTCAAGTACAGTCCAAACTAAATGGTAGAAACTTTCAAATTGAATATACTGGTAGGTTCCGTTTATAATGTAGCAGCTACAGCATAAGATTTTCTTATATTTTCTAATGTAATTAAAGTGGTTTAGTGCAAGCGTAGTCACGTAAACGTCTAATAAGACTTTATGTAGAGACTTTCTATTTTATGTCCAGAGTATTTTCCAGTCATATATTTTCAAGAAAATAAATAGTATTTATTTTTATTAATGACAAACTAAAAGAAACTGGGAACAATAACTGAAAGCAACAAACGCAAGATTTATTACTTTGTTGTGTATGACAGTGAAGAAACTGATTGCCTTACCTACGAGGACTGTGTGCGACAGAAAATACCTTTAAGTAGGGATTATCGATATTCATCGATGTTTAAAAATGCTGGCAACACACGTACAATTCCCCTGGTATTGTCTATGCTCATAGAGGACGGTAATCACTTACCTTCATGTAATGTACCGCAAGAAAATGTTATATAAATATCTCAAGTATCTCAATATATCATTAAGTTTTGAATAACTTCGACACATCAATGTTTTTTTTATGGATAATAATGGTATGATGCACCCGCCTACGCTAACAGTTTTCGCTGGCGGGGCCCATCTTAACAAATGGTAATTTATCGCGATGGTTTCAGGGGAGACCCCGTGGAGCACTACCAGACATGGTACATTGCTAGCAACGTGGTAATAACGTTAACAGTTAATAATGACCTAAAATATTGCAATAACTAAAACAAAATCTCTGGCCTACAAGAGGAAGTAACGATTTTTCTGATATAATAAATGTATACATACTACATCGATACTTATAAATCAATGTCAGTATCGATATTTTCGAATATTCGTCATCCCTTTAAATAATCTGTTGACAATAAACACAACAAAGCCATAGACATGACACAGTTTAAATAACATTTCATTCGTTTGTTTTGAAGAAAAACATTTCTACAATTTCTATTATTTATTCAAGTCAACAACCATAATAGGTTTAATACAGTTGTTTTACCTTTTACAGCTATGTTGGCCGAAAGAAGTAGGTATAGTCTGTAGGTGTAATTTTAAAGAATAGTCAGAGAGTGCCCATATAATTAAGTCCTTTTCTACATAATTTTATAAAACAATAAAAAAGAATAATATACTATCTTAGGAGAACTCACACAACGCTTTCTGGTTCCTATCTAAACAGAACTTGTGTTTTGGGTGCTCGAGAACTGAAATAATTACATATATACATTTTTTTTTTAATATATACATAGAAAACACTCACACAAACAATTATACTCATGAATACCATGTATAGATGCTTGTAACGGTGGGAGGAATTGAACTCGTGACAGTCGGAAGTAACGTGATGTGCTAAACCGCAAGACCACCGAGCCTGTTGTAAAGTAAAATCGAATTAATATTACATATAGCTAGATAAAAGAGAAATTTAATGTTATGTGATTTGAATAGGATTCCAGCTGACCGAAACTGAGACACAGCACACAAAGCAAGATACAAAGTTCGACGGTTCATTCTTAAAGATACAAACAGTAATAACCACGCTACCTACTTTAAGTAAGTAAGTCTACCTCTGTGAAAGGTTATTTTATTTTATACAATTCGATACTTTAATAAATAAAGGTCACTTCAATTTTATATATTTATTAGCCACTAGAGTGAACTTCAAGAATATCGATTCTCTTCATTCTCTCGTAAATTAGACAGAGACGAATGAGGTGCTTTATCAGACAGAAAAATAACGACTCGCTGCTTATTTTTACGATTGTTTGTGGATACACCGACCTTGTACTGTATAAAGGTATCTCCATTAGGTACTAAAATCATTGATGATATCAGAATAGTAGTGGGAGCACACTAAATCGTTTCTAGATAGCCTGATATTGGCAAATTATCAGGAACTATTACAATAATAATGGTAGTGGGCCCATTAGAAATTTGACCATAATAAAATTTTAAATTTGGAATGTAGTTAAAGCTCTATTTTCAAATACAAAATTATTATAACATGTGTGCCAAACGCAGTGTGTGTTAAAAAAATATGTATTTTTATAAAAATACATTTTGTTTAAAAATAGAACTTTAACAACCTTCTAAATTTAAAATATTAACTGCATTTTCTGCGTATAAACTTTAACTGTGACTTTTGTTCATTCTCACACTCCTCTGAAAAACTTTATACCCTTTTTTAGCAAAACAATTATGCGGGATAATTGTTTTATTAAAAAAGGGTATAGAGTATTTGTTTCATCTATGTATTACAATACTTAACATTTATCTACACTCGAGATGATGTAGGAAGCGATCTAGGGCGTTCTTCATCACTTTGATGTCGTCACCGATTTAGCGTCGTATTTGGACGCTTTAATGGGGTGTCGTAAACTTTATAGTTGCAATTGGATTCAAAGAGTATACATATTCAAAACTGTAATTGAATGGAATGTGATTCAGTTCAGAAGTGTTGTTTTATTCCAATATATATGCTAAGCATGTTTCTTTTAATGCATTGTTATTTTAGTAATACTTAAATAGTTTACTTGGTGATGCATATAAATATAATACCTAGGAACACCCTAACCAATACAAACAACCATACTTTTCAAAGAAGGGAAGGCAGTTTGTTATATCGCTAGACTATATAAGTGTACTAGTATAAATAAATGATTGCTTGAATGATTTCTTGAACAGACTTTCTCTCATCATGCATTGTGCGTCATCGTTACACGCAAGAGGTTTCATTTCCCATTTATCCCGTATAAGGCTTCATGAATGGATACTCTATCAACTTATGATACGTGTATGTAATTACTTATTGTTATTATTATTCGCATTACATAATCCTGCTATATATGCGGGACCCCAAGAGAAAAATGTTAGTTGGTAACATACACAGAATTTTAAGTACACTTGTGGAAAAAAAATTTGGTAGAATAAGTACGAAATCAGGTTTCTCATTTCATCATAGTTAGCGCATAAGGACCACCTTAAGGTGGTACCAAATTACTAGGAATATATACAAATTATAAGGAAGAAATTTATAGTAAGGAATGATATCTAAGTTCTCTGGAACAGCATGCGGCATTTAAGTATATAAATGGTGAAGGGCGTATATGAATGGCATCAGTCGAGCGTTAACATAAATGATTACCACTCATATCAGATGGGCGTTTACACTAGATGGACATTTACATATATGGACATTTACATAAGCACATGGGCCATTCCAGTTACTGAAAAAGCCTATTTCTAGGTGCACAAAGTGACTAATAATCCTCTCTCCACCTCCTCGTTCTCCCCACTTTTACAATAATATTTATTATTTATAAAGGATCTGTATTTTTTGTTCAAGAAATATCGTCAATACCCCTAAATTTCATTACTTGATATCTAAACGGAGATCTAAGTTTTCAAGTAGGTACTTCTAAAACACGAAGAGAACTATAAATATATAGATTACTAGCTGTCCCGGCAAACGTTGTTTTGCCATATAAATTAATAACGCTATAAAAAATAGGGGTTGGTGATAGAAGGGTGAAAATTTAGGGTTTATTATGTGTCAATAAAAAATACATACAGTATTTTTTAATGACACATAATAAAAAATTATAAATAAAAAATTTTGTCCAATAAATAAAAAAAACAATGTTAGGGGTGGACAACCCTTAGGGGTATGAAAAATAGATAGTAGCCGATTCTCAGACCTACTAAATATGAATATAAAATTTCATAAAAATCGGTTAAGCCGTTTCAGAGGAGTATGGTAAATAACATTGTAACACGAAAATTTTATATATAAGATTGGATGAGAACAACTGTATGCTAAGTAACTGTTATTTAATAAGAAGATGTAACAACATATCTCTCAGTATAAAATTGTTCTTAATTAAATGTTCTTTTTATGACTGTTTTGTCACTAAATGCTTTGACACACTACGGGATGTGTTTTAATAGTTATTGCAAATAGCGGGCGTCGAGGTAATTGGTTATATAAGATTAAAGATATAGTACCACATGTAAACTAATCCTATGTGGCGACTTCAAAAAAAGTATCACGAAAATAGATAATATGATGAGGTCTATGATACAATTTTTTATGTTGGTAGACACAATTATCATGAGGACTATTATAGGTATATTTTATACCAAAAAAACCAGACGAGTCATCACAGGCCAAAGTCTATGGTAATAATTAGTACAGTACAATTATGAGAGATGCAAATAAAAAACGAGATAATTAATATTTATCATTTATCGATAAGGTAGTACTCTTTTGCACTTTGTTACTGTAACGAATATTATACACTAAAGATATTTAAACACCATTTGTTACAAGAAATAAATGCAACCAATTTTAAAGAAGTTGACATGCTTTTGTGCGAGGCTGTCAATGACTGTCCACCATTCTTTTATGTCAGCTGTCTAAATTATGAAGATGTCTTAAATAAAATTATGTTTATTTAAAAAGTATTACTTTTCATGACGAATTTTGAGAGACTGAAACGAACGAGAAATGTATAATGTGTTAATAATGCATGCATTGAAAAACAATTGGCTATTCAAATATTTTGTTATTTCAAATATTTATACACGAATTAGTTGTTTACTACCCCGACTTATGGACCTCAAAGTTGTTCCAATTTAGCCGACATAACAAAAAATGTTTCTAATCTTATATTTCAGAGTGACAACGAAATAAATATGTTGCGATCATTATGACGTCAGCAGTTGGCAATATATCTGATTACAGAACAGAGAAGTCTCTTCTGTACCTCTGACTATCATATCCAGGATAGCAGCGTGAATTCCACTATCGCGCAACCGAGCAGAAATAAAATGCGATCCCGATCATCTAGATCAGAAGTTCCCAAACTTTTTTGTGTCGTAGACCCCTTGCCATATTTTTCGGTTTGAGTAGTAGGTAGTGTAGTTAGTAGTGTAGTGTAGTTAGTTAGTGTTTTACCATTCTTACATGGTATTGATTTTTTTGTAAAATTCTAACTGTACTAAAGTTTAGTGTTAAAAACATAAAGTGAATACAACAAGATGACCGATGTCGTAGACTCCTTGTAGTTTGTCATTGACCTCTGGGGGTCGATATAGACTACTTTGGGAATCACTGATCTAGATGAATGGTGGTCTTGCACCGTATGTTTTTCCAGAATTTTTTGGTACGCACACTAATTGTGGAATCACCTTCCAGTAATAGTATTTCCAACCTGATATAATGTTAAAAAACAGACGTTATCCTCCTTAAAAAGCCTGTAACTTATCTGCAATTCCTCTGATGTTGCAGGTACTCATTAGCAACGGCAATCACTTACGATCAGGCGTGCCGCCAGATCGTTTGTCTCTAAACTATTTAAAAAGGTATATGATTATTATTACAAATATTTATATTACTCGTACCACTTTAATACACCTGTTCGAATCCGTCGTCATATGCTCCATTTATATTAGTTCACGCTATTTATTTTAGCTCCATAATGATGTCAAGTGTTCACACCTTTATGAAGGCTGATGGAATTATTAGGAAAGATAAATAACAAAATCATCTTGTACAATTATTATACCTACTTATTATATTAGTTTTCCTTGTATTAAGTAAGTGAAGTAATTTTATGTAGGTAGGTAATAAATTTTTGTTTCCCTATTGAAAAATCGATAATACCTACCGACATAAATCAGGTTCTTTATGTAATACGTTATACAAAATTAGTATTGTATACTAATTTTATAGGTTCTTTTTATAAAAGACAATAGTTTCTATATATTGATATTATACTAATTTAGTGTATAATTATTATGGTAAAGAATTAGATTAATTAAAATTATCATCTACATGGAATCATGTAATAAATAAGATTTCGAATTTCGGCATCTGTTAATTAATAAATGGACGGTTACTGGAAGTGCTTTGTATCGCAATTCTCCATTAGAAAAATTTGTGATGGTAGTCGAAAAAATTGCTGACGTCTACCAATCATGTGATTGTACTCCAGTCAGGTTGTGATCACGGCTAGTGCGACCTACTCGAAACGTTGGGAGGAGGGAGGAATATTATTTGAGTTAAGATCCAATTAACTATATTAATTGTTAGACTTACAATGAGAATCACTGGCAATGTTATATATTCTTTTGTCCATATTTAAAATATGAGTGTTCTTTACAATTTCTTTTATATCACTTCTGTCACGCTAAGCTGTAATATACGTCTATAAGTATCTCTCATTATTTTCATTTATTATTACTTTGATATTATATAAATTTAGTCAACATTGTTAGATGAGTTTTTGATGTCGAAAATTTTAACTAGATGTGGGCACATCTAAATTACAAATTCACTTGGAGTACATTCGAAAATTTATGTAGTTGGTACCTACACAAGCTGGATTTAGTTTCAGAATAATTTCATACATAATAAGACGACCAAACTGTGAAACTGAATTTGTCATGGCGATGCCACTGTTTCGTTAATATTGATAACATTGTGTTTTAAATCCGTAACTAGCCAGTTTCAGTTGAATATTGTATGTAGTATATTTAGATTTTCATTTTGCGTTTAAAATTTCAAATATTTTAGTTGGCATTTCGTTCTAGATAAGTAGGACCAGGTTCTCAAATATTTGCAATTATTTCAATAACATATACAATCAGGATAATTTATGTGTATATAATAGGTACGTGATAGGAAATTAAAAGTGCATTTATATGGTTTATCGTAAATAGATCAACTTGAACAAACTAGGTTTCTTTTTAATGCAATGGGAATTGGAAGTAATTCGAGAGATGAACTATCTTATTGTAAACAGTTATATAGTGAGATGTCCGAGGTTATTATTATTATTCACCTTGCTATTATTCTTCTCAGCCAGCGTAGGCTGATATATACACTACTGTGAACGTGTATACTACACTTATATTTATTATTCACATGAATACTATAGACATCACATGATCTTAAAATGTGGTATCCATCAAGCGCTGCCACTCTGGAGGACTAACAGGACATGCTGTTCATTTATCTACATATAATGGTTATTTAATTTAAATATCTGATCTCACATACAAAAGTAACATAGCTTAAGAAGCATGTTACGTGACGGTTGAAATTCGTGAAATTTCGAAGAAAAGTTTACCTCGGTAAAGACTAGAACACATAATGCTAATAACACATAAAGTTTGTACTTAAAATGCTATAATACATTATGTATTATAGCATTTTAAGTACAAACTTACCGGATTAATGGCAATACAAATGTGAGACCCGTATCAAAACCCTTTGCATAGTTTAGAAGTTGTTTCGCACAGATGTGGGCAGCATCTTTATTGTATACTAGAGATTATAGAGATTTTGTAATTATATTTTTATAATAAACGTTTGGGATAATTATTTCTAACAACCCACTTGCTACAACCCGCACAATAGCATTGATATATGTAGATATAATATATATGGTAATATTATAAAGGGTAAATTTTGTGAGTTTAACGAGTTTACATTAATGATTCGATTTTGAATGTTCCTCCAGTATTGGATAGCACAAGTACAAGGAAATCTATAGCCTACATAGCTCATACCACCACGACGTCATTACTCATTGGTAATGATATTTTTAATATTGAAAAGACAATAGGAGCAGAGCTGCAATAAAAAATGTTGCAAAAATTAGTTAATAGTTTCTGATAATACTGATTTCGTAGGTACATTTTGAAAATACAATATCGTCTATACACATTTCCATGACTGAAATATTTTTTCCAATTGGTTATTTAAATTTTTAGTTTATATAATACAAAAAATTTTTTTTTCTTCTCTATAATATTAGTATATATATATATATATATATATATAATAGACATATAATCAAATATTTGCAATCTGTAATAGTAAATTGTTTAGACTTATGTATTGGGTTTATGTTATGTATCGCAGTTATTATTTAAACCTACACTGGACAATGTTAACCTTTTAGGAAACTTCTCTCGAGAAATTTGACTGCCTACTTTCGGCATTTTAAAACTCTAACTATGTACACGTAGGTAGATATATATTCTATTCTATTTGAACATTTTGTTCTTTTATACGACTACGCACTTAATTCCTAAGATAATAGTTAATTAGAATGTCTGTATTGCATCCTTTGAGTCTTTAAAGAATAAAAGCTACGGGGCAGAATTTCATTCATAAAGTTTTCTGTAACTGTAGTCATTATTATTTTATCTTTAACCAAGAAATTAAAAAAGAAAATATAAAAGAAATTAGTATTTATTTTTGAAATATTAAAAAGTGTATTTATAGAGTTGGGAAGAGGGAATTCTTAATTAACGGAGTGGAAATATTTTGTAAATGCGAATTTCTAATGAAAAATAACGACTAGTAAATTCACTATGATGTGCTAATTGACCTGGTTTCAGCCTCATCCTTTCATGTTTTACAGGTATGCATCAGTAAAAGATTACCCAGCATGTTTTACTAGAACAACCTGAATATCATTATTGTCCATGAAAAAGAGCATTACTACAAAATAAGCTTCTGTATAGTCTTACAAAGTCGATAGATTTAATATTTTTAATTTAGGTCCATGGACGTAAATTATATATATATATTATAACAAATTTCTGTTTTTATAAATATTCTGTGGTAACACGCTCAGTCAATTATAAAAGAACGCCAAAGTATGTTTGGAAGAATTTTTTTGGAGAAGATAATTCGTAAAAGTTTCTAGGGATGACGAGATTTGAGGATTGGTTAGGTCTTTCTGTCAGTCTAAGACTATACCATTTCCTCATTTTTACAAATGGTATCCAACTGTCTATATATCTTCAATTGTAAAAACTATTCCTTGTAGTCCAATTACTACTAAACTACTCATGTTGAGTAACTACTCATGTTGAGAGACTCAACTAGTCTCCAGATTGGTTAAGCTCTAACAGGTTACTTGATCGGATATCAAGTAGTGACGTGGGTAGAGGCTTTAACTCGGACGAGGTATTTATAGAATAATAGATATCATTTAAATAATTAATATTACAGAAACATTTCAGTTATTTTCAACAAAAACAGAGGCAACACGAAATAAAATATCTCTCTTGGTAGCTACCGGCTTTCACCAATGTGTCCAGCCAACTTCCAGTACACTGGACGGAGGTCGAAGGGCCCCTATACGAGGGAGTGAAAGGGGTGCAAAGGGTGAAAGGGGGTGCTTTCCGAAACAACGGGCACGGAACAACCCGCTTATAGAAGGCTATTTACATAATCCGGTATGACGCGGTGTCGATACGTAACAGACTGTCCTGGGGTAAATAAACATACACTCTGAAGTCTGGTACTTAAGCGATAAATTGGCAGGGGATTATTTTTATTTGGTTTTATAGATATTGAATATTTCGTTTTATACAATATGGTTGGCAAAAACAAGCATGTGACCTAGTATGACCTTTGGACGCTAACAGCTTGAAGGATGTGAAGTGTGCGTTGCTGTACAGGACGTTGCTTTTGATAAATACAATTCTATAATAACAAAACCTTTTGTAAGGAGTTTATTAAACAACTTTGTAAAAATTCTTCCTTTATACAAATACCACCCTTTATGAAACAATCGTCATTGGATGTCCCAAAAGGTGTTCAAAATACCGGATCTTTGGACATTCAACCACTATGGTTGAATGTTTTTACGTTAAATAATATGTTCTTATGGGTACGGAAGGGGGTTTATTTATTTATTTATTTATTTATTCTTTTGCACACAAAAATATGTTCTTGGCATTCTCTACCAATCAACCGTCGCGGTGATCAGAGATAATAATAAGGCGGTGCAATTTAATAGCGGGGGTTGACTGACTAATGATACCATTGCTAGCAATGTACCATGTCCAGTTTTCTTACGCGCAGTTCGCCCCGGAAACTATCATGATAAATTCCTGGTGAATTTGCTACGAAGTGCCAACTAACCTGACCTCTTCTTATCATTCTTCACTTGTGCCCCGTTAGCGCTAATGGTTTACTATCAAAGCAGGTGCATCATTCCAATATCATCCATAAAAAAAAATATGTATCCGTATAGACGATATGAAGCCTCTATGGCTTGTCTCTACAGTGATCGTACATGAAGGAAAATGAAACATATGTAAATAGGTATATCTTACTATTTATATTTATACGAGTGACAATTATTTACATAAGGAACAGTTGTCCAAATATAATGAGGCTAATTGAGATATGCAGGTGTGTTTTTCAGAACAATTCGCAGAGCTGAGGTGTCCGAGTGGTTAAGGAGTTGGACTTGAAATCCAATGGGTACTACCCGCGCAGGTTCGAATCCTGTCCTCAGCGAGTTGTTCTTTTATAGTTGATATTATATAAGACTTTACTTATATCATTCATTCTTTTGCGCAATAGGAAATCGTATACAAGATCGAATTAATGTCAGATAGAATTTAGTCATACAGTAAAGACATAATATACTCGTAAATATCTAAAGTAGGTATTAGAATCTTCCGTTTTATATGCATTGTTTTATTTTATTGCTTTAGTATCCTTCTTTTAACTAAATACTATTATATACATAATACTATGCTTCATTTCATGATTCAGCCATGAAACTGACTGGTTGAGCTGGTAAAAGTTCTAGAGAATATATATTTGGAACAAAAGTACCCTTTGGAACCCCAAACACCCTTCGGGTATATATTTGGAACAAAAGGGCAATATTATAAATAAACAAATGTGTTTACGTATATTTATTAAATAACGTCCAATTAATAAATACATAATTATCAATTGATTGAGTGATTATTTGTAATCTCATATTATTCGTCATATTGGCTTGGAGAAATTTATTTATAAATTCGTATAACTAAATACCCCAATAATAACTCGGTCTGTATATTATTTACGTTGCTCCGATTTGATTTCCTGCATTCCTTCAATGAGTCGATATTCTCAATATGTTCGAAAATACTATTTATCGAACATTATTGGCAATTTATCTTATTTACATAAATATACGTTTCACGATCCTGGAAAAGAGAAGCTGTAAAATACAATGTGGTAATAATATTTTGTGTGTTGATCGACAACGAAATAAACATAATACCTACTTTTGTATTATGTTTACTTTATTACTACGATACACTTTTTTTGTATCTATATAAGTAACAACAATGTATAGACATATATATTGAAGTATCGACAACTTAACGAATTACATATTTACAATAAATATAGTATTATAATTATTATCTTATGTAAGCATAAAATAGAGAATAAATACTTTTTACAAGGTAATGCATTTATGGTATAATTTACTACACTCACTCAATCGGTACTTAATCTATTGCCATTTAAGCAGTAGAATCGTATTATTACATTGGAAAACTTATTTATGCAGCATTTATTTAAATATTAGTACATGCCAGTATGAAAAACGAAACATGTATATTCTATCTATCTGTCAAAGTACAGGAATACAAATTAATATATCAAAGTGAGATATTATTCATCATATGCATTTTGAATTTAGAATAAATTTCTAATAGAAATTTTGTCGTGTGATTTAATATTATAGTACACAGTCACAGTTGCCAAACACGTTCATTAGACATGTTTATTTTGACAGCACGCGCTTGCAAGTGATATGTCACGTAACGTAACATTTAATATTGTTTTAGCTCTGAAAGAAAATAGTACCAACTGTACCACTGAAATTTACAATAAATCACTTCATTAAATGACATAACTTTGATTACGTCATGATTGGAACTATTTGAGAAATCATGAGTTGAAAGAGTGTTGTGTTGTGTACGTATATTAAACATCATAGCACTGTGACCTACATACATATGTAGATGCACTTGCCCTTTTTCAAAGTTCGCGCCCATCAAGGACAAGAATTGAAGGATATTCTTAGGACCCATGGTTTTTATCTCTTCAGGATACAGTGTATACTTTCCAAAGGAGATATTTTGTTTATGCATGAGTGGTGCTACAACATTTTGTTACACAGGATGCGTAGTGACGTATCCTCTTCTCCTGGACAAAATCTGAAGATCGTTGTTAAGCTGAGGCCTAATTTTGCCACCACGTAAGAATAAAAAAACATTGGTAAATGATCAACACCATCAGAAGAATATACCATAATGACGATAATCCCAGATGAGGTAATCATAGGCATTATAAACTATTAACGTTGTAGGAAATGCAATTCTTGATATGCCAACCTGTCGCTGATAAATTTTAAATGTAGTTAGCAGTGTTTCTATCACAAGACAGTCAAATAAATTTGCACTGAAAGTTTGTAGAATATTGCATAGTTGAACTCAAAACCTTTTAGGTTATAGACCCCGAGAGTCAGAGTAGTAAACCCCTAAGCCATGGACGATCTCAATTATCTCATTTGTATAGGAATAAATTTAAGAACACGAAACTATAATAAATAGCGAAAAATTCTCAAAGAAGTTGTAAAGGTATATTAGTCTAGACAGATAAAGATGTCTAAATTTAACAGTTTTGTTTTCGCTATTTGTCTGCAGAAATATAAAAATATTAAAAACTAAATATATCTAAAAGTTATTGTTGTTCGAATGTGACAGAAAACTGTGAAACCTATGCTTTAATATGTATTATTACAATGATGTACAACCGCATTAGAAAAGAGTGAGGATTGTTTCTTGTCTATCCTTCTCAGCACGAAGTACATTTCGAAATGACAGTATATTTGACTTGACATAGGTATTTTTTATACCACAGTGGTAGCAACCAAGCTTATGGCCCATCTCGTGGTAAATACCGTAGTTTTTGATTTGAATTTTGATCACCTGAAACATCAAGAATGTCACATGCGCGTTGGACCCTGGCAAGTGGCTGTATAAATGTATGAGATTATGTTACAATTACTCGTCTTCACTAATGACTTACAATCAAATTGTATAAAAAATCACAAGTAAACATTTCGACAAATCATGTAACAGTGGAATTAAATTAATGAAATGAATGAATGGTAAGTTAGTTAAGTACTATTTGCAACATTCATCGAGAAAGTTCACTCAGATTTACGACGTCGTAAAAGGGCCGACCGATTGATAACATTGGTGAAGAAAATATCAAACCATTCTCCATAATGTACCATTGCTATTTTTAGGGCTTACTTTGATGTTACTTCACCGTTCATTGGCAATAGGCGGGCGTACTCCAAAGTTACCCTTAACCAAACACACCCAGAGTACGTTTTTCGTTGTAGAATGTCAATATTTCGCCTCTGAAGAGCTCGACGTAATATGACATGCAAATACTAAAGCCTGTATATTATGTATGGTTGTTCAAAAGACGCGTGAAAGGAATCTTGCGAGGGTGGGAAATCGTCGGAACTGTTGTACTGCGAGTTTCAGTGAAATCGATTGAAATCGAGTGAGAATTTCACGAAACATTGGGCTTAACTTTTTATATAGGTAGTATATTTATCTATTTCTATTTTACCGTAGCTATCTACTTATAATATTATAAAAAAAATATGTTCGTTTGTTTGTTTTATTTGTAGCCGCAATGTAGCAATGCCATTCATACAATTACAGTAACATCAACTAATTTTCATTTATAATACTATTAGAACCAGATAGTAAGATACTTTTTGATTTATCAATACCAGATATCCTCTATAGCAGTGTTTCCCAACCATTTTCGTGCATTGCCTCACCTTAGCCTTTCTAAAATTCTTATGCCCCAATGTATCATAGATAATTTATAACATTAAAAATTTAATTGTTTACTTAAGAAACTAAAATATTAGGTTTTAACAAGATATCACTAGGAAATTGTTAATATAACAGTAAGTTTCAACAGTACCGTTTAATTCAAAATTGAAATTCACATTACATATAATTTTAATAAGGAGTCCATTTCCGAGTTGCCTAACAATCAAAATATATGTGGGGCGTAGGCCCCAGGTTGGAAAACACTGCTCTATACATACAAATATATATTTATATTTAGTATGAATTTAATACAGCTATAATGTGTCAAGTTTATAGCATGCTTATAAACCATAAAGAAGTATGTTGATGTGATGTCATGAACGCATAAGGTCGTACTAAAATTCCTTTGCATAAATCGTGATGACTCGTCTGTAACGGTTTTGGCACCGCGTGTCAATAAAGAGTCCAAACAGTTAGTTCTTCTCAAACTTATTATTTCATTAATTAGAGCTCACAAATACGTCTGTCAATAGTAATAGGTACTTATTCGAAGCTTTTGTACGAGCTGCAGAAAAATCAGATGCGTGTATTTAAAAAACTTAAATTATTGTAGACATTTGCTACTGGCAAACAATTATACGGCCTCTTTGGTGGGAAATGATAACTGAAGCCTTTACATCTTCATCTATACTTATAATAAATCTGTAGAGAGATCAATTCTGTACATGAAATCTATTTCCAAAATACCTATCAGGGGGTGATTAGTGATCAATACTGATGCCAAAAATGCAATCTGTAAATTTTTGTCTGTCTGTATGTTTGTTATAGAAACAAAAACTACTCGACGGATTTTAACGGAACTTGGTACAATTATTCTTCATACTCCTGGGCAGATTCTAGTATACTTTTCATCACGCTACGATCAATAGGAGCAGAGTAGTGAAGGGAAATGTTAGGAAAACACATCAAAACCACTGAACCATGAGTATTTTATGAAACCTTTGGATCGCACGAGCGCTTTATTCGGAGATACTCTATAAGACCCTTTGAGAAAATCTATACTGTAGTCTCCAGAGACAGCATTGCTGCATTGACAATATTGGCTCATTCTATGACCTGAATGTTTTTGGAAATTGTATAAATTGTATTTGAGTTCTAGAGTATGATGTTAAATGATTAAATCACACTGAGTGGATTGACTAAATATCTGAATAAGAAAAGTTTTTTGAAATTGTATAAGTTGTATGGGACCATTTAAGTTCTAGAGTGTGATGTTAAATGATTATATCAAAGAGAGTGTATACACTGAATTTTAAGAAATAAGTGTTGTTGTCTCGGCAGTCAAAAATAATATTGGTAATAAAATCTATATTTGGTATACCATATAGATTTTGTCCAAAGCAAAGCATGTATGTACCACATATCGGTGTCACACTTATTTTAGACTCCAAGCAGCTTGCTTTTTAAGCTGTATTGCGTATTGGTTGAATAGTGAAATATGACAGTGGAATAAAAGGGTATGGAAGCTTTATGTCGTAGTACTTCAGAATGTTATCTCATGGGAAGTCGTCAGATGATGATGACGTGATGAATAAAAACGACGGTTCCCCCTTATCATTACGTGAGTCATTTGCTTGTTTGCCATCGTAATTACATAAAAAAAATATTAATGCGACACACCTGCCGTTTTCCCTAAGTGTTTGATTTAGTAAACGACCTGCATAGTAGAATCAATAAGATTCGCAGCTAAATGTCTCGTGGATCTATTTCAAAGTTAGCATCAGATATTCTAAAACAACTCGCATTACATAAGGCATATGTTTGCAATTCGTTTGGCAGTTCATTCTGTATTGACCTGAGTGAATCGCGAGCGGAAATGGGTCAGGCAAGGTCGGTGTCTCGTACTGACTCACTCCAATTCTTTTTAATTGGTATGTACATATATTATTACAGAGTGGTGCCGAGAACACCTACCTGTGGCTTGTGGGTGCTTTGGTGTATGAAATTGTATTTTAGTACTTACACGCGCGTGTATATTGTTGCAGTAATTAATTTTGCAACATAGGAACTAGAGCGAGAGAAGGAAACGCTGTGGTTATATTAAAATCTATAAATATAAAAGTGTTGAGAGTATGTTTTTTAGTTTGGATTTCGTACCTTTATTGAATAGAAAGTAGTAGAATCATTGTGCATGAACTACTTTCGTTATTTTGCATACCATAGATTTAACATAATACCTTTGATAACATACATCTAAATGTTCTAAGCTAATTTTCTATGTACATCAATCTATCACAAAACATGCCAATCAATTCTAAATTAATTATTTAAGCTGTTTTCATGCACAACGTGATTTTTATTTCAAAACACGTGTTATTATTTTATAGTAGATTATAAGATTATGAGACTCTGTACAAACGATATTCCAAATATTATTCCGTCAATAAATATTAAGTGCATTGTGAAAATTATATCCCTATATTGTAGATTTTCAACATTAAAAATAAATTCTCATTCTGAAATCACAAAATAGAATACATATAACTGGAAAATATATTCAATATCACATACACTAAATAGCACTTTGGGATAGTTAAGTAAAACATAATTATAAACAGACAGTTCTAGACTAATTTATAATTTTACAAAATTTTAGATTTGTATGAATAATACTTACTACCATATCTACAGTAAAACACTATGATAAATTAGAGTTAATTTACTTTAACAATCTTAGTGATTTATAAACGTCTCTCATTATGTTAGTAACTTCTCAATTTATCACGGTTAGATTTAAATTATAATTGCCATAATTTTCCATCTTTCAATTAAAAGATATTGTTAAGATGTCTGACTTTAGAAACAATATCTACTAATACAAATAGAAATTTTGTTGTAAGGATTGAGAATTTCGGAATTACTGCACCCAATTACGACATTCTTTTACTGTTTAAAATGTACATTATATAAATATTGATGGGCTCGGTTGTTTAGCAGTTTAGCACACTGCTTTACTTCCCATAGTTGCAGGTCCGATTCCTCTCAGATAAAAATGTATTTATGCGTATAAATATGTGTCTGGGTGTTTTCTATACAGATTATGTAGTATTTACAAAAATAAAATAAGTATTTTTTATCAGTTGTCTAATAACAATAACTTAAATTCTGCTTACCTTGGAACTAGATATCATTGTATGATTTGTCTATGGGTATTTATTATTCCGGAGTGGCATAATCTACATATTATGTGAATATATGCAAAAGTTACAAAGTTATGAAAACCTGGAAACGACGTGGCTATTATTTATGTCTATCTATTCTAATTATACCAAATAACTAATAGAAGAAGCACTTTTCGAAAACAAAGCAACAGTAGAGTAATCTGGTCGACTGCAAAGTAAGTTTTACTGGATAATTATATTTAAGATGCCATAAACGTCCATTAAACTATCGTTAATAACAGCTTGGGCGCCGCACTGATTAATGACAATGAGTGTCCTGACACCATTAATATTCTATATAAAGATATATAATATATATATAGGCATTATACTAGAAGTTATATATATTGAAGAGCAATCAGAAGTAGGTCAGTAGTGGATAAAGATAGATATACAAGAAGTAAAAGACTCTCATTCTTCATTTTCCTTTCAATTTGTTTCGTTTAGTGCAATTATGCCCGGAGGCATTTGTTGCTAAGCTGTATTTGCCAATCAATTATTGTTATTTTTGCCCTGTTGTTTTGCAGGTATTAAAGAGAGCCATATTTTAACGATCTTTGTGTTAATTGCGTCCAGGCTATGAATCTTGCTTGGATTAATTTAGATTTGTTTCTAAATGTTCTTAGACTAATGTAAGATATTGTATATTATTGGTATTAATCAAACTAAATTAATTTATTCTCTAAAAGTAGTTTGTCAGTGACGGTTTCATGTAATGGTATTAGTTCTAGAGCTTAAGTTGTATAATATGTCATTTATTGAATTTTTACATAAAAAGCTAAGTTTCAAATTTCCATTAACATGTTCTCAATGTATTAAATTTTATTATACATACAAATATTATAAATTCAAAAGTGTATCTATTGTCTGTCAAATTATATACAACTTGAATAGATCTTGTGAAGATCCTCGGTACGAGGACATAAACTCTCTTCATCTATAGTTATTTAAAGACAGGTAATGTGTAATATACGTAGATATGTAAATGTTATAAATTGATTCTCTATGAGACATTTCTTTACTGTCTCTGCAACATTGCTTTTATTTGACAAATTATTACAAACAAAAATCATAGAGAAAAATGTTTCAGCTACAGATTTACGAGATAAGTTGCAAACGTCCCAGTCAAAGGTCTAACGTTAACATGACAATCAAACTGCATTTTCATCTTTTATTGTGGCTATAAATTTTGTTGCAAACTTTTTGATTTGTTACATGCTGCTGTTTATCTTCAAATTGAATTTTAAATTTAAATGCAGATGCAACGTGCAGAAGGAATAACTGGGAAACCTAATAAATCAGATTTTATGTACGGAGTTGCTTCTAATATGACTTGGGATATTCTTACATCGATATAAATATTATAAAATAACATTTATACACGCTTTTTGAGCGCGTATTCACATGCGTTCATATTGATTTCATCAATCGTTAATTATAAATACTAACATTAAAGATTCGAAAGTTTGTTTAGGCGTAAACAAACAAACTGACTTCCACATTTACAATATTAATTAGAATGGTCCCTGAACAAACTACTTTTTAGAGTAGGCATTTCATTATAAGAACCATAATTAAATTTAAGCAACCACCTGTGGTCTTGAAATGTTAATTTTAAAAAGGGGTACGTATATTGTCATACATATATAGGTTTATTCTGACTGTCACGGCTCAGCTTATAACGATAAAGGTCTCAAAATTAATCTATAGTAGTATAATTTCATCATGATAGTGAGATCATGCAATTGGTAGCAATTGCATGATCTCACTATCTTTATTACGGTAACCATTTACCATCAGATAGCCTATCCCTATGCTTGTTCGCCACTATAGTAGTATAAAAAAAATCTTACTAATATTATAAACGCGGAAGTTTGTGAGTGAGGACGATTAGATGGATGGATGGATGTTTGAAAAGCAACTGAAAGGATTTTTATGAAATTTATAATAATACAGCTTAATTATATTATATGCTACCTGACCCCGCAAACGTTGTTTTGCCATATAAATTAAAATCGCTAGTAAAATATTGGGGTTCATGCTAGAAGGGTGAAAATTTAGGGTTGCATGTATTTTTCAATCCTAAATAATAATAAAATGAAAATAAAATATGTCGAAAAAATAAAAAAATATATATTTAGGGGTAGATATCCCTTACCACTTAGGGGTATGAAAAATAGATAGTAGCCGATTCTCAGACCTACTGAATATGCATATAAAATTTCATAAAAATCGATCAAGCCGTTTGAGAGGAGTATTGTAACTAACATTGTGACACGAACATTTTATATATAAGATATTCATTATATTTCAGAATAATACATAGGCTATAAATTTCGGCTGTTGAAAACGCTGACCCAGCTAGTTCTAAATAAATTTAAAGAAAATCTAATTTTATCTATGGCAACTTTGTGTTATGATTCCAACATCACATTATAATTGCAAATGTACAATGTTTACGCAAAAACACTACGGGTGCGCTGAATACACGAGACTGTGAATATTTAACATTTTTCACTTAACACTCGCTTGCTTGTCTACTTGGTTAAATGTCACTTGAATTAATAATTTACTTATACATACGAAATTTTAATTTAATGTATAGGGACATAATGGGATTTCGTTTGTGTAGGCAACACAGACAACTTTTTACTTTAAATCACAACTTAACTAACTTTTTACAAAGTCTTAACTTTTAAAAGTTTAATGGCACGGAGTAAGTTACAATATTACAATTCCAAAATCAGACCAGCACAATATAATACCACAATATTAAAGACCTCATTGCAAACATTTATATTCATGTGTATAATTGTTTGTATCGGCCTGTGTGTTTTTTATGTTTACTATGTTTGTATTAAAAAAAAAGAATATATTAGTTATCTACATAATAACTAATATATTCTTTTTTTACTTTTCTTTAGTACACATAACACAAATTCTGCTTAGCTTGAGACTAGATGGCACTGTGTAAATTGTCCAGGGTTATGGATTAGATGCCACTTTAACGAAAAACTGCACACGTCCACGTGTCCACGGTTATTATTAATATTACAATATTATCTTGTTATTTTATTTTGCATATGCATGTAGCGCATATATGCAATATTTTAGCTCGATTTGACAAAAGAATAGAATAGAATAAGAATAGAAAATCATTTATTCAAATAAACTTACATTGAAGCACTTTTGAATAGTCATCACATTTTTTTAATCTACCGCTCATTCGGAAAGCTGTTTCATCACAAGAAGAACAAGCAAGAAACTTGTGTTGCTCTTTTAAATAATTTTATTCTTACTTTACAATTTAAGTTTAAGTGTGTGAATACAAACCACCGATTAGCACTAATTCAATTAAATAATCAAATAGAAAAAATATTGAATACACAACAACTGGTTAAACAATAAATAAGAGGAAAAAGGACAAAGGAAAGTAGGTCTAATTTTACTTGCATTTTAAGTGCATACACCGGAGTAGCTGAAATGAAATAAAAGTTTATAAAAAGGTAGAAATATAAATTTTATGTCGGCGGAACAATTTGTACTACCACAGTAAGAAGTGGTGAAGGCCTCTCTAGTTCAGCGACTTATGGTACCTTGACATGTACAGGTTGTTTGGAAATGTAATTAAACTAATTAATTTATATCATTTAAATTGATTGATATCTTTTTTTATGTAATTGGAATGACTGACATAGTGATTGTCCATCTGACGGTATTTGATAACATATACATGAACAACACTACGGACATAACGTTGACATGTCACATATCGTGGCCGTGGTACCACTCATGCCATTCCAGAGAACTAATTTCGCTATAATTTCACAGCCTAATCCCTCCACACACACAGCAATCTGCTTGGGGGCTGAATTGGTAAGACCTCTGGTTATTTAGCTAACATATGACAATATCTTATTATGCTAAAATTACCTGCTTGAACATATTGATTTCCCTGAATTTGCTTTTTAAGTCAATTATCGCTATAATAGTTTCAAACTTATTTTTCTTTTATACTATAGATATCTTATGTATTTCTAATTTATAGATATCATAGGAATAGAAAACGTTTATTGGAGCAATGAAAATTTTAATAAGCTATGAAAAAAGATCTATGTTCGTACTCGTGATACAATCTATCTTCATGACAAATATTCAGCCGTTTAATCAGAAAAAGTTAACAAACGAACATACACACTTTTTATATATAATAAAAGTTGCTTATAAAAATAATAATACTATGAATGAAATATATCCGAAATATATAAAAGAGTCATTTCAAAAAAGGAGCATCGTGTATATTATGTTTTGGTGTGTGGCCAACAAAATTATGATATTATCATGTGACAGGCAGTTCTTAGTGTAATAAAGAAGACAGTTACCCTAAGTTCGGTCGTAAAAACTTTCAGAAAACAAAACTTGTTCAGCACTGAATTGTTGATTAGTTTATTTTTATACTACGAACGCTGACAAACAAACTGATGGCCCACTTGACGGAAAAGCGACGATTATCCTCATCTAAAGATATAAAAACAACAAGACCAACTTGTTATATAACTGTGTAATTTACTGAGGCCAATAAATAATTGTTATTTTCTCTTGTATTTCTTTATTTTTTTCGTAACTACTATTCTATGTAAGAGATTTACGTAATATTCTATACTTGATCTGCGATTTTTGTTATCGTGTAATTTTGAAATATTCTAAATTCATTAAATTCAACATTATTTATGTTACTGTTTAATTAGTTAAAATATGTAATAGTGAGTAATGAGGTAAATAAGTAATATTTTATAATTGGAGAAAAAGATAGTAGTATTTTCGCTCTTTTTTCTATTTCTATCAAAAATGTCACATTCTTTGTCATCCGTAGGTATTTTCATATTTTCACATGTATGAATGAATCACTAACGTACATTACTATGTACTACTATTTTGGATTTATTTATTTATGTAAAAATAATATAATTAATTGTGTGTTAATTAATGTGTGGGATCTTTCATTTAAGATGATAATTGAACATTTCATATCAACGAAGAGTTTGTAGTGGTGAGTGGGTGCAAAACATAACTGATACAGACACAGACGGGCGGACTTAGTAACTACATAGGTGAATCATAAAATTAAACTCCCACCTGGTTGCCATTTAAGCAATGACTGTAAAATTATTGTAAACCCCACTCTAATCTCGTATATCATAAGATACTTTATAAAATGAAACATACTCAAGTTCACTTTATATATATTATTATTATTTGTATATACATAGTTACATTTATTATAAAAAAATATTCTACTATGCAGGCAGCATGCTAAATGGGTGGATGAAATTTTTCGATACAATATTTAATTTTTTCTATTAAATTGCAATAGAATCACTCAGTTTAGCCTACATATAAACAGAAATACAGATTTTATAGTATTTATTTCGCACAATAATAAAGAGTGTCCCCTCCGATCGCTCCCCCTGTCTAATTCAAACGGGGATCGAAATTACGATGGCCTGAGCCGAAGTTAAAACCCCTAGCGGTGCCCTCAGACTAAAGTCGTATCCGCCAGGCGGAAGTTGGCCTTCAGCGGCTCCATATATACTTCGGCGGGTTTGAAGTGACATCTGCACTTGCCCTCTATCGTCCAGTGAAGCAGTAAAGGCCAGCTGCGGCCAAAAGCATTAGAGTAGTGCGAAAAAAACCCTAAGTGATTTTTTTTATTTAAATTAATAACATCCTATATTTATGGAGTGTTTCACTATAATTGAGTCGCGTGTTAATGCTAAGCTAAAGCTGTTTTCTTTTCATATATTTCTGTATACTCTATTTATTGATATACTGCTTCGATCCAGTAACATAATTACTATCAACTGAAGGTTTTTATTTGGTTGAACCATAATGGCTATGGCATTGAAAATTAATGGTTAGGTAACGAGTACAATGAATACACATGCAATACTAACATTAACACTAGGGATGGAATATAATGAAAATATGTAACTAATAATAGAATAAATACGGTACGACAATATAACGGCAAATAAATAATTATATTTTGAAAATCACTTGCTTAATGTCTCATAGCTTTATTACTCACTAGCTGAGCCGCGCTACTTTGTCTGCGTTTCGTTTTCCCGTTTTTCGCAACATTTTTCATTGCTACTCCGCTTCTATTGGATGTAGCGTGGTATTATATAGTCTTATATTATACAGCCTAACTTTACCTCTTTACAATATTAGTATACGTTCGTTTCTATACAGAACTATCATCAGTATTCATTTGATATTTATAATATTTTCAGTATATATTTTTTTTATATTTGAATATGAACAGGACAACTCCGAAATAAAACCTGAAGGTTTTATTAGTATTATATGTATTGTATAGGTCTGGGTATTTTCTTATGTATATTATGTGTGTATTTACAAAAAAATATATCTATGTATTTATATCAGTTGTCCATTATCATTAACGCAAACTCTGCTTAACTTGGGAGTAGATGGCGCTGTGTCCTGAGATATCATTATTATTTCTTAATGTCTATTTATTTATTTGTAAATACGCTCATAATATAATATAAATAATGTCTGTATTCAAACATCATGGCGTACAAAATAAAATAAAATATACACTTAGAAATAATCCCTATTGTGTAGTCAAACGTCGACCGATGGTTATATTCCGAATACAATGCGTTCGGGTTTGGATCACACTCTCTTGGGTTATTTAAATTTTGTTAACGGGTTTTGACCACTCGTTAGTATAAACAGAAAAATAACTTCAATATATAACTTTATAAATTCTCAAAGGAATCGATGCAAACCGAAAACCACTGTGGAGTTAACACAAATACTCATTATATTTTAGTATACCAAATAGTTGTGTAAAGGCAATATGCTATCAATGATTATAAAATATCATTACGTAGTATAAAACAAAGTCGCTATCGCTGTCTGTCCATCCATATGTATGCTTAAATCTTTAAAACTACGTACCGTATTTTGAAGCGGTATTTTTAATAAATAGAGTGATTCAAGGGGATTGTTTATATGTATAACTAGCTTTTGCCCTCGGCTTCGCTCGCGTTAATTTATCCCCGTTAGGGGTGCGTAGCGTTAGGGGTGGAATTTATCAATCCTTTCTTAGGAGATGCCTACGTCATAGTATGCTTTATGCATGCAAAGTCTCGATCGGTTTAATATTGACAAAGTTTCATACAAACTTTCATCCCCTATTTTATCCCCTTGGGGGTAGAATTAATCAAAATACTTTCTTCTTCGTCATCTACCTGCATGCCAAATTTCAGCCCGATCGATTCAGTGGTTTGGGCTGTGCGTTGATAGATCACTATGTCAGTCAGTCACCTTTGAGTTATATATATTTAGATACATGTGCACCCGTGCAAAGCCGGATTGGGTAGCTAGTGTATAATAAAATAATATTCTTAAAAATACCATAAATAAATTTCATTTTACATTTACTTAAGGACATATTATGTGGAGAATGAGGACCATATCTTTAAAAAGGTATTTGTGTGAAGGATATACATAGTATCCTATATATATGACACTAGCTGTACCTGCGACTTCATCCGCGTGGAATTTACCTTTATAATATTTTTCTAAAATAAAAGTAGCCTAAGTTACTCCTTATTATATCAACTACATGCCAATAAAAGTCCTGTCAAAATCGGTCCAGCCATTTCAGAGATTAACCGGAACAAACAGACAGATAGACAGACAAAAACTGTAAAAAATAATAATTTGGTGTATGTACCATATTTCTATTCAGATGCATGTACTATAAAGAAGGTTATATCAATATTACAAATAGACACTCCAATTTTATTTATATGTATAGATAAAAGTAAGTATGTTTAGATATGACAACTGATAGAGATCAATGAAAATAGAGAACATACTGCGCAAAGTACCCAAACTCAAGTAATGGGATAAAGGCAAGGCATTGATTATTTACTTATTTACTATACATCATTACTAAAATGATGATATTTAATGAACACTTAGCGTGAGCTTATTGTCACATTCTAATATAATATACAAAATGACAAGTGTAACAGTTGTTACTGAGTTCAGTACGTCTACATCATTACTTAAATATTTCAATGCACGTTTTGTGTGAATTTACGATCACAGTCTAATACAATACACAAGATTGTAAGTGTAACTACTCAATACGAAAAAGGGGTACCAGCTGTTTATTATACTTTACTGAGAGACTATGTACAAAATCATTAGCTTAGACACCTCCATCTTAGCTATTTCAGCCGCCAAGCAGTTTGATTCGTGAGCTCTGTTTTAGTTGAAGAATAAATTATGGCAATGACATTATGGAGTATAAAGACCTTAGTCCTGTGGAATGGCAATACATGAGATATACATAGTTCCGAAAGTGACAATAATTGCCACACATATCAGGTGGGTCGTCAGCTTATTTGCCATTCCAGTTAAGTAAAAGAAAAATTTTGTTTGTATCAAAACTTTAGAGGTCACATTTTTACACATATATAGAGAACATTCCAGGACCTTTACAGGGACAATATAAGATTGTGAGGTGTACGTATCTACCGTACCGTTTAAGGGAAATAAAATTTCCCTGGAGACATTTTATCCGCCCTTCCTTCGAACATAGACATACATGTCGTGTCTACATCTATATAGCAATGCTGAGGCCTTTTCGTAATACGAGCTACACCTTCGCTGCTTGTGGCAGATATAATTTTCTTATGTGAGACAATTTCATATTTTTGTTACCCTTAGGGATGTGAAGAAGTAATAGATTATGCAAAAATCGGTTATTATTAGATTAAAGAATGATTAAATGATGAATTAATAATCTCTTTTCTTACGATTTAAGAGACACACAACACTAACAACAAAACACCCACAGAGCAATGAGGCCAATAGTTGTGAAAATTAATAAATTATGAGAAAATCGATTCTTTTATTTTATATCATAGTGTGGCACACAATTCCTTTAGAGGCAAAGAATTATGTTATAAAAATGAAAAAAAAGGCACACCAGATGATAAGGAAATTGGAAATGAGGTGTCGGCCTTTTAAGGTGTAAGGTAGGGAATAAGGAAAAGTGGATGTGCGACCGGAATCTCATGCGAAACACTTGATGCTGGTATTCTGAAGAGGTGATGTTTCCCGGTTTGAGGCCTATTATTGCTGCATAATCACGCGTGGTAATACAACGTGCTCTACCACTTAAAATTGAATCGATTACTAAGTTTAAAAATATTCGATTATTTATTTAGAATATCAATCACATCCCTAGTTACCCTACGAGAACAGCGGTATCATCCGGCAGGCTAAATTGAATGTTTACATAACGTGCTTTATGTGGTATCTACAATATATGATAAAATAAAAATATAAAGGTTGTTTCCAAGATTTTTATATTTTTAGTTTATTTTAGAAAATAAATGTATACAATATTCTTTTGTTATTTATCCATTGTACGGCCTTTTAGAATATGGGGGAAATTATCTGTCCTTAGGTGGTATAAAAGCAATATTAGTAGTAACAGATAATAATAATGTAATTTTCCTTGAATTCCGTTGAACAAGAATTTATGATAGACATTCTTTTTTATATTAGTGGTGTTGTTACCACGTATATCATGTTATCTTGTTATAACCGTGGCACCACTAATGCATTGCAAATAGGGGGATGTTATGCTCCATATCCTGTAATGTCATTGCCATTAACTCTCCAATGCAATTACAGTGGACTAAGATGTAATTCTACATATCCTGTATTGTCATTGCCATATTTTACCCTCCAAATAGCTTATAAAGCAAGCTGGTTGGCAGTTGAAATTATCGAGATAAAGGAATCCATGCAAAGAAAGGTATACTACTGTATATTTCTTTGTAAAAATAAGATATGTTAACTAATTAGTAGTTATTTTTATATAAAACGTAATTTTAACGATTATATGTACCTAATTAAGTAATTGAAAAACCTATAGCTAAATACATAAAGATTTTATAACTCAAATGTTACTACTTGGATTTAATTTTAATATTGTTTCACATAAAATTGTAAAATTACTTGACATTTTAAACTTATAATGAATAACTTTATACTTTACCTTTGATAAAGGAGTCTAGAAATCAAATAAACCTGTATTTAAGTATTTCTATAGCTGTTATTGTTATTAAAATTTTGAGGAAATTTACTCATTGTATGGAATTAAAAATATATATTATACATCAACCCGGATAATCATTCAGGATAAATATTAATAAAAATACAAATACTCGGTATATAAAATTATGTTATAATAGCCAAAGTTATAATATATTATATTCAAAATAGACAAATAACAATTCGATTTTATTAAATTTAGCAATCATCATTTCATCCCGGAAGACGTCCACTGCTGAACAAAGGCCTCCCCCAAAAATCTCCACGACGACGGTCCTGTTATTTTTTAAACAAAGAATTTTCTATTTTGGCGAGCATATCAAGTAATTTAAGATAACACCTTTTGACAATATATCGAAAAACAATATCATACGAAGTTACCAAATCGAGAGTTATAGTAATTTCAGTAATAAAAAAATATTAAATAGTAATGTATATTCTTGCTTATGTCTATTTTTGTTTAGAAGCGATACAAAGTGTCGCAAATTCGCATTGGAGTATTGGATTACTAAGGAGGGGATTATATTCTCAAATGTTGGATTCAAAATATTAGATCTAGAAACTTCTAACATTAGAGTACATCACGGTGTTATAAGTTATAAGTTTCTAGACACACTTTGACAGTAGTAGCACATAATACTATTAATATTATAAATGCGAAAGTTTCTGGGGATGGATTAATAAATGAATCTTTGCTATTATTTTAGGCAAAAACTAATGAACAGATTTGAATTTGGTATAGAAATTATCTTAGATTATAACGTAAATGATATTTTTACTTGTATCACAGCTAAATAATAATAATACAAGGAAAATTCTACTATTACTTGTACTGTAGAAGCTGTTGTTTTGTTTGAGACTAGGACACAGACCAACCATAAATGTTTGTATAGCCATAAAACTTTTGTCTTCCAGCGAAAAAATAACAGAAGTTCTATTTGTGGAATTGTGTCACCTACAAAATTAATCATTTTAGTACGAGTATAAATATACACAGAAAGAACTGAACATACCTTCACGACTATTATCCCAGATGGGGAAGACAAAGGCATTGTTTACTATCGCTATAGTGTTGAATAATGTTAAACGTAACAAGTAACATGTCCACATTTTACTCGGCATATTTTTTTTAATCCAAGTCTTTCTAATTATTTTTTAGTTTAATATCGGCGTTTGCTTCAACTGAGAGTCAGAAGTCTGAAATAGATATAAATTGACAAAAATGTCTTTGTTTCGACCACAACTCTCTACATCAGTATCCAGGTTCTCTGTAAAAGATTGTTTGAAGCGTTCACCAGCTTTGTTAAACACATTTATGTTACAAAGTGTTCTTTTTTAAATATTTTTTTACTGCGCTATAAAAAGTGTTATTATTACCTCTTGGGCGTAATTCAGGGTAGTAAAAAACTAGGCGAAGAATACTTAAAAATATTGCGTACTCTACTGATTACATGCACATTATAATCGTTTAGCGACATAAATAAACAAATGAACGGCATAATCTAACATTTTCATTTACCTAAGTGGTATGTACTGTATTGTTTCAGACGATTACCAATCACTCGCTCAACTCTCGACGCACCGGGTCCGGAATTTGACCTTGAAAGGACGTCGTTTTTGCCGAATTAAAGTATCTGGATATGTCCTTACGCATGCCCGAGATTATCCATACTAATATTATATATATTCGAACCGTTTGTTATATTTTACGACTAAATACCGTCATGGACTTTGATGATATTTGACACGACTATAGATTATATTATGAAGACAGACTTGGCTATCTTTAATCTCAAAAAATAATATGAAAGGCTGTGGCTAATTTACGACATAGACCGATGAAAGTCTGAGCAGACAAAGTCCCGGGTTGCAATTATTTTAACCGTTTCAGTGCTATATAAAACTATACAATAAAAATACATCTATTTGCTCTGTCGTCAATAACTTCCGCATCGTACGAGATAAAAGGTTTTTTTTTGTTATTTTTTTCACACGTTTGGTTATATATTTGGTTATATATATTGGCGAAATTTTCATTCTTCTTCTTTAAGTGCCATCTCCTATCGGAGGTTGGCGATCATTATGGCGATCTTTACGTTGTCCGCGGCGGTCCTGAAAAGGGACCTGGTGCTCAACCCAAACCACTGCCTGAGATTTTTTAACGAGGAAGTGCGGCGTCTGCCTGGTCTTCGGCAACCCTGGATTTTTCCTTGTATTATTAATTGCAGAAGACTGTATTTTTCATTCCGCATTATGTAACCCAGGTGTAGCAGTTTACGGCGTTTGATGGTGTTTAGTACTTCTGTCTTTTTTTGTACTCTTTGGAGAACGGTCTCGTTTCGCACTCTATCCCTCCACGATATCTTTAACATTCTCCTGTAAACCCACATTTCGAAAGTTTCTATTCTCTTACACATCGTTTGTAATGTGTAAGAGTCCAAAATTTTCATACTGATCCCTAACGTTTTTGAATATATTCCATAGCGTATGCATGAGGATACATTATGTAGGATTCTAAACAAACAAACAGAATAATCTAAACTTCCCTCTTTGTAATATTAGTATAGGTAATGTTGAGGTTCTCCATCATTATATAAAATAAAACAATTGCGAAGCTCTTCCACCGATCTTACTTTAAGGGTAGGGCGTGACGTAATCACGTGTAGGCGTGAGGCCAGGGGTGGAAAATTTGTCGGTGTGCCTCGCGCAGCTCCGGGCGAACAGGCTAGTTATATACTCCACCTCACCCGACCGTCGCGTCCGTGATACGAATATATGATGACATTATAACTACCTTTTTGTTTTTATTTTTATCATTCAAGTAAACTAGTTTGATGTACATAGATATTTTATACATATATAGTTTATAGATAAAAGAATATATAATACTACATTAGATAGTGCTGATAATATTATCAGATTGCAAAAAGAATGAGTTCATACCAGTTTCTATGTTAATTATCGCATGCCTCTTCCTTGTTAATATATTATTACTTAAAACAATATCTATTGAAATGAGCAATACGCAAGTTTTTGCATATTCTTCTTGTCATGAATTTGCGATGAGTTTTTCCGAATCAGTGGTAGAATAAAAAATATGACTAATCATAAATGCTTAAGTATATTTGTATCAATATGTTTTCTATTTCTATCCCATCTGTGATTACAGCCGTGAAGATATTCAGTTTACTATATATTCATGTCTGTAGTTTTAGTGCTTATTTTTATACCTCATAAAGTTATTTTAGTGATGTACAATCATGAGATAAACGACCCACTCTGCAGTGCTTTGTAGTTTATTACAGGGATAAGCCCTTAAACTAGTGATTTCCATAGTCGACAAGTTTTATGCAACATTAGAGATCATTCATAAATTACGTCACAAGAATTTCATCTTACTTTGAGCCTCCTCCCGTCCTTGTCAAAGACATTTAGCAAGTTTATTAAATACTAGCTGTGCTCGCGACTTCGTCCGCGTGGAATTTAAGTTTATTATATTTTCTAAAATAAAAGAATTTTTCTAAAATAAAAGTAGCCTAAGTTACTCGTATTATATGAGCTACCTGCCAAAAAACGTCTCATCAAGTCAAGTCCAGCCATTTCATAGATTAGCCAGAACAAACAGACAGACAAAAATAGTAAAAATGATATTTTGGTGTATGTACCGTATTTATATTGATATGCATGTAGTAACAAACAGTTAATTCAATATTACAAACATACACTCCAATTTTTTTTTATGTATAGATGAATCGAAAAATGTTTAAAGTTGTTATTAATATTTCAAATTTCTTACTTTATTACTTAGATACATTAGATTTTGAAATATGACGTCACGAAATGTAGAACCCCTAGTCACGCTATGTCACACTTTGTGTTACTGACAAATTTGTGACGACTTTATGGCTCGCCCCTTATAGCTGAGAGAAAGTAAAATAGTTCAATAACTCTTTGTCACGTGCGAAACGATTGACTTCTGATATCAGGGAGTTATTGTTCAATTGTTTTTTTTTATAGTGTATTTTCCCATAACTGTGAATACAATCGAGGGTAAACACTTTGTAGTGTCTAGCGATAAGCCATTTATATAGATTGAAAGCCGTGAACTAGACGTTAAATAAATGTATTTTCATCTTGAAAGATAGAAAAAGAAATCTGTTGTAAAATATTTATTGCTATTATAATAATGTGAATTTAAAAAATTACATCACAAAGTAAAAACTACAAAGTACGCATCTATTAAAAATGTCTGTTAATTATTTTATACTAGCTGTGCCCGAAGTTGCAATCCATATGGTAATCTATATGTTGATGTATAAGCTATATTACTGTATAGTTTCATCAAAATCCGTTCAGTAGTTTTTGTGTGAAAGAGTAAAAAACATCTATAATAACAAACTTTCGCTTTTATAAAAGTATTATAATGCTAATAATAAGATATACGAGTATAAATTAAATTATTTCTATCGTAGATATAGTATTGGCACACTTACAAATGAATAAATTAGGCTATTATTAATTACATTTGAAAGTAGGTAGACTAGACTGCTTGTTATAAACTTATATTAGTTTTCATACTAAATTGGATTTAAATAACCACACTGTTTATATTTACTTGGTTTACTGGTAGTCCTTGTAACGTTCTACACGTGTACACTTGTATTGATGTTAATTAAATGACGACAATATATAAAGCATATATACATCGCTATATAAAACTTTATGAAAAAAATAATAGTAGGCAGCGATTATGAATATAATAAAATAAACTCATAAAATTTATTATTACTCACTAAACGATTACTTGAATGACGAGCGTGCATGGCAATAGTTTTCATATACGGGATTTTCATTTAATGTTAGACATAGACACCTATATAAATACCTATGCATTGTAAATAAACTGGTTTATAAAAAAAAAGTTATTCAATTGAGTTTCTTGCCAGTTCTTCTCAATTGGATCTATATACCGAACCGGACGGTCGGGAAAAAATTATAATGTAAAATCTTGACGTTCATAAGCGACCAAAATGTCCTACATGAATAAATGATTTTTGAATTTGTATTTGAATTTGAATTTGAATTTTATTGTATTTGTATTTTTATCAACTTTCTTCAGGCTATGTATTAAGACATATTTAGCAGACTTCTCTGAAAACTTTATCCTAATGACTCTATCGTTTTTACTTGAAACCTAAACAATGGGATGAAAGGGGTAGTTAGTAATATGAACTAATTACTCCATTACCAGCAGTGTCAGCAAGTCAGATCGCCCTCCACGCAGTTTCTCCTGAAAATTATCTTAATAAATTCCTGGTGAATTTATCACGATGGGCCAACTAACCTGACATCATGTACATCCTCCATACTCCATATATTGGTACCCCGCCAGCGTACCACCATTCCATTATCAACCTTATAATACATAAACACTATTTTATATGATTTTATTATATATAAAAATTAAGATAGATTTATTTAAAAAAGCAATTTTCTTGCTCATTCTTCTTGTAATGTCTTCTAAATCTACGTTCCGAATGTGTTGTAGAATAAAACAAATATAACTATTCAAATGTGCTTATATTAAATTTATTTCTGTCTATACACAAAAACAAAGTTTAATTTTATAAATACTATCACGGGGGTTATTGCTTGTTCTACCTACTTTTAAACTAACCCAGTAGAAAAACACTGTGAAAGATTAAACAGTGACTCAGCGCGCTGTGATTGCTTGAAAACAACCTAAAGACTTAATAAATTAAAGCACACGCGAGGGAGGACGCCGTAACTGCAGAAGCTCTATATAATTCATTCAGAACTTCGATGTGTCCATTCTCCATGCTTAATTAAGACTCCTTACTTCGTGTAACCATAATATCTTAGCTCGCCCTGTGGAACTGTTACTTAAGCAATGGACCAAAACAAACAATTTGGTCCCACGATTGAGTACTTTCGTAGGCTTGTTTAACGAAAGGACCTACGGCCAGGAAATTAACTCGCGGGAAGCGGATTCTGAGAAGTGTAGATAACTATTTTTAAAATCACTAGTATCCTGACGACTTAGGCGTAATGCCGGTTAGTCAGGGAGAGAAACACCTCAATGCCTACAATATTCACAATTATCTATCTCTTATTTGTTTTTATAATAATATCAACACTTTCGCTCCAAAACTCCCGATAACTATTACTTTGGCTCTGGCCTCTGACGTTCCGTTTCAAATAAACTTTACCATTTTTAATTAATGGTGCGTCACACGAAAAACACTTTTGGTTAAATAAAATATGTTGAAAAATTTTGTAGACTAACCGCTCTGGTTTATTTAAATATTTAATAATTAGATTTGTGATATCTCGTTGATTTTTATTTATATAAAATACAGTGCATGTTTTATTTTGATAAGGCAGCTGACTACATGTAACAGATTAACATTTTTTTATTTTTCGACTAAATAAAATATTGACTCGTTTTTATATTAGTTCAGAACGATGTAGGTAGCAAAAGAAAGTATGCCTAAAATATTTGCAAGAAACTCTGAAAAACTTTACTTCTGTTAACTAACTACCTAAATTAAGTTCACATCTACTAACTATTATCGATAAAGTATACTTTTAGAAATAACTATATTATTGTTCTCCGACAGACAACAATAATAATATTTCTGATCATGTAAGTCATATTACGATAAAACATATTTTTAAGGTTATTTGTATTTATTCCTTGTGTAAAATGGCATATTATATATGTATAAGATTTTATTATTTATTAGAAATCATAATATATATATGTTTTGTTAAATCCAAAATTATTAATATGTGTGTGTAAAAATTAGTATTTAGTGGACGTGCATAAAAAACAACTCGTAGATTATTTTGCTAAATTGGTTTTTCAATTATTGAAATAGTAGAACAGTCGTCCAAAATCAAAATCGATTAACAATTGGCGAAAATATTATGTAACATAAAAAAACAATCAATTCAAGCTCCCTTTTGAAGTTTTCGCTTGAAAATACTCAAATAAGAAATCGGGTGTGTACGCCTAGCGTCACTTCGGTGTCCCTTCGTAGCCGTAACAGTGATGCCAGATTGAGATATTTCCCCCCTTATTTGAGGGGGTTTTGTGGTGATTTAATGAAAGGCAGAACAAACGTTTGGAAGGATTTGTAGGAAAGGGGTAAGGGAGGGACATCAGCTTTTATTTTGAGGATTTTGTCAACATTTGTGTCACAAAAAAAGGTTATCATAGATGCGAATACATCGAAGTACAAATAAGAAATATGAACTTAAGACCTTTTATATTAGTAGTACTTTTCTTGGAAAAATTTTAATTTGAGGATTTTAACCAAATTTTAATAATTTGGGGGTAAAGTCAGATGACCTGGTAACACTCCCCACCGCCCACCGCTTCACAGAGGGTTGCTAGCTAAGGTGAAGGACAAAGATCGATAGCCTCCCAGCTAACTTTACGCAACTTGTTTTATTACGTAACTACCTTTATTTGGACTATTCGCCCATTGGCGGCATATTGATTTGTTATTGAAACCTTACGTTAATATTTATTTTAAAATCTACTCATAATAGATACATTTCTATCTATTTTTAGGTTTTTTTATTCTCACAGTTTTAAAAATATACCCACTTAAATGTTAATTATTTAATTAGACAGTAACTTAATCAGATTTATGACATAATAATGCCGAGGACCTAGGTCAATTTAATTTATTTAATTATAATCTGGATTATTAACTACTTTTAAACTTGATTATTATAATTTTGGGGAACAAAAATAGACTTATCCATTATTAAAATAAAAAAAATTATTATGGTGTATTTATGTAGGTTATTTATTTTTGTACTCGTTACACTTATAACACTGGCCATGAAATTCGAATTACACATAGTATCAAGTATGGGGATGAAGACAGGACTATTCACTTACCGAGCGACGTCTACATAATTATGTATTAAAATTATTCTATTATACATCAAATAGGATACTATTTGATGTAGGAAACTTGAAAATTAAATATAAAATAAATTAAAATTACTCAATAATAAAAACCAAAATAAATATTAAGACTCCTATATACGACAATGTATTGGATATTATACTGATGTTCTTTATTAATATATTGTGTAATAAAAAAAAGCAAACTAAAAACAATTTATACGTTCATTTTCATAAAAATCTCCTACCGAAATCAATAATGTTGTTACCATACAAGTCCGTGCCTTGCTTACCCGTTGGCTACGAAATTTGTCAAATTAAAAAATGAATATTTTACTTCCAGAAGATTCTTATGTAAGTTTTCCAACAACTCGATGGCGTTGTTTACTACAGTTGCTTACTCCTCTGGGGCCTATATATAAATTTAGCTCTATTCCAGTCTGAAATTGCGTAACCTTGATTTAGGTATATTCTCACAATTTATTACGCGCTTAACAAAAATACTGAAACCAGTTATACTACTATTTGTCGAGTTCAATTTAATTTTATTATTATAATAAACTCAAGCCTTTTCCCCCTTTCAATTCTATAAACGTGCTCGAATATTGGCATTGTGGATTGCGTCCTCAGATGTTCGTTTCTCTAAAATAGAGAATTCTAACATGAGGACTAAACATTTGGCATCTGCATTTTTATACAATCAGATAGTAGTTATATAAAAACTAAATATATTGTTACTTTGCTTTGTCAGGTAACTTAGTCATATTTTTAAAAATTATTAATTTATCAGTAGAATATTTAATTTATCATCCAAATAAAAAGACATCTAACAGTATTGGAAAGCGGATAAAGATAATAATTCATACGTAATAGCTCCAGTTATAGTTAATAATCAATATTCACAGCATTTGTACAAACATCATGTTTTACATAATCTTTCCATCTTTTATTCAGTTTTGCTCTCCCTTTATTATAATATATTCCATTCGCATTTAAACTAAGATGTTTTGCAACAAATTTCTCTTCCCCGAGTATCACATATTAAGCAAACTGTAGGGTTTTATTGTTTATATATTATTTAATATCTGGGTGTACGAATTTTGCATGTACAATCCATGAAATTTACAAGCAACTTTATAAACAACTAACAGTGAATAAGAATCTTGTTTTTTTTGTACTGTATATGTACCAATAGCAAACACCTTAATAAGTGGGTATCCGTTGATTATATATGAACAGCATCAGGGCATCACGTCTTCGTATGAAGCCCACGGTATCCTGATACATCATCAGAAAACTAGCGCTTCTTGGTTCCCCTATTCCGTACCCAGTAATTTTACTACTGTAACTCGTCCTAAACACAGCTTTCAAAGCAAGCTGCTGCGACTTTGTACAAAGTCAACTCAGTAAAATGTGATGGTATATATAACCTCAATAAAGTTATTTGGATTATTTTGGATATCTCTTTACGGACTCACATTTCTCACTCACACTCACATTTTAGGATTATCTATTTTGCATTTTTCGTAATATGTCATTGAAGAAAATGATGAGTTTGGGATACATCACTTTTAGACATATATTTGGAGAAAAATCAATAACACACCACGTCTGTTACCGAGCAGTAATACCTATAAATATAGGGAGGCATTGGTAATAAAACACGTAAGGGGCCTCGGGCACTCATAAAAAAGCTGCAGTAAATTTTATAGTAAGCCAATAATATTTATTAATTATATTTTATAATAACATTATAACTGTTACCAGCGATTTCATCTACTATTCAAGACAAAACCTGAAAAACGTTATAGGATAATGTGTTAAGTAGAACAGCCGTACATGTACAAAAAAGAGACATTGAGACATTTATGTTACTTATATAATAATAAATCATAAGTAAAAGTATAAGAATTTATAGACATACACAAATATTACGAATTGTAAATAAATGACGTATAAGACTTTTCTTCCTAATTCTTCCAGTACTTTTTATATGAAACATTAATACATAAATAGAAAACTGATATATACCTACAGCCCCGTTACAATTTTTATATAGATATATGTAAAAAGATAAAGAATTGCGCTAATATAAATACAATAATATTCTTTTATTAAATTAAATTAATGCAAAAATAAGAAACAAATTTATCAAAGCTCTCTAATGAAGAAGCCTAATATCCAAATCATTGTCGAAACGACTCACATCACTGAACCTCCGCTGGCTTAATTAGGAAAATTAGTAACATTTTACTTAATTTTAATTATAAAGAAGTTCTACAATGCCCAACTAAAATCGTTCTGAAACAGTAATTAAGTAGGTACCGAGCCGACGTAATCTCTTATAAAAAGGGGTCGTAAGTTAGCGACGGTTCAATTAACATTTTAAAAGTGGTTCTAAACTTTTTAAATGGTATCGAGTTGAGAGTCAAGTAAAAAATAAAATTGCGGCCGGTACCTGGGCGCGTGCTGGATAACCTTGATCTTGCCGTGAGATGTAACGTCACAAGGGAGAAGGGAATGGGCGCTCCACTCCCCACACCTGCGCCAGATTCCAATGTAAACTGGCCGTAGACAATAGAATACTCAATTTCAGATTAAAAAGCAATGACAGGATGCGAATAGACTTTGTTATTGAAGACAATGCTTTAATTTGATGAATTAAGCGCCATTTCATGGATTCACATTGGAACAATGGTCGAGTTACGCTCCTTGCATATTTTATTTTACAAAAATCTTAATTTTATACATCTGGAGTCTTAATTGGATGTCTTGTGACTCTGGTCGAGTTTACAAATAGATTTCATCGTTGTTTCTCACAGCCATTTTGCTGACTAATTAATTGTGTTCTACTCCAAAGCCCAAGTTCTTAACGATTGCTCTTTAGATAGAAATAAGTTTTAATTTTTAAGTAAGTATCCTTTGAAATTTTGATGTGCAAATGATAGTGAAGCCCTTTTAATAACTTTCCAGAGGAAGACTGTATAAAGTCGTCTTTATCTACCTCTGCCTCACCTATGTGTGAATCCAACTCAAACAGGAGAATTATATAAGAAAATTGTATAATACGCTCCCATATGATTTAAATTTACAGCTCCAAATAATTGGGATATGCTTAACAGCCACGAAAAATTAGTTCAATCAATAATCAGCCGCTTAGTAATTAATATCAAAAGTCACAAATTTTGTATATGTCATATAAAATATATCATATAAATTTATTATCACAGTTACTTCAAAAATTGGTTGTTGCTTCTAATTAAGTCGCCCATAAGTATTTTTGTATAGTTACGGACGGCATTTTACTTTCTATGATATGTGGCTAATTTGTACCCTATTCTATGTTAATACTGTTAATAATTAATTGCATCTTTACAATATTTTGAACAACTTCTTAATAAACCACATTTATTTTACAATGCAGTTTACATATGAGTATTTTCTTTCACGAATTCCTAATATCAAACTCACTGTAAAAAAGTTAGTGTATAAACAAGGATCTCGATCATAGTCTAGTCCATCGAGCCATCAAGCCGGTATCCCTTAACTCTGCCTTCATCCTATATCATTAGGGACTCAACCACGCCCGGCCGTGATTTATAACCCACTTACACTGTGCACGCAACCTTATCTTGGCCTGCTCATAAATCTCCATTTTTTCATCTACTCATTCTTCGTTATTATTTTACATGACCATTATTGAGGCATGATGAGCAAAATGTAGGTATGTCAAGTGTTACGTTAACTGTAACAACGGTAGACGAAAAAATATTCAACGCCAATACAACTGTCGACAGAACAGTCCATAATTGCCTAGAGAAGCATTTATCTCTGTCAGCTTGTCACATCAAGAATTACTAACATACAGGAATTAAGTACTTGTGAGCTGAAAGACGTTTTTTTCTATTTCAGATTTTGAACCTATAATGTAAAAAGGACGGAGGGACCTTAAGAAAAGTCGCACCATAAGGGGAACCCTTCAACAGAACTCCATCCGCACGTCACAGTGGTATCTTTCGGAAACGATTAATTTCATAGATTTTGTAGTAAGATTAGCTTTAAATACAGTCAGCTTTTTAATGGAATGAAAATTGTAAAACATCTTTACAAACATTGACATATACGGGTATAATATTAATTTCTACACGTTTACACAATTCAATTAGAAAGCGTATTATAATAATAATTAATAATTAGGATTACTAAAATTCATATATTTTTTCAAGAATCTCATCATTTATATTTTGCATTGTTTAACTCAAAAATAAAATATATGAAATGTGTAAACAAACCCATATATTACTATAAAAAAGTTATATTAGCATTCGCCTTCTGGGAAATGTCTCTGAAACTTTGGTGTTTAAACTCTAGACGTTATAGAAGTGCTGCAAATGTCCAACAAATTTTGTGAAGTTTTGTTTTATAGCATATTTTTATGAACTTCTAACATTTTAAAAGAGCCACTGTGATTGTGATTAAATGCATAAAATTTATTCGAATGCCAACTACTACGACTAAGCATTACTTAGTTTTATTCACTACGTCTTAGTCTATAACTACACTTAAAGGATTATTTTATTATAAATTGTGATTATAAACTATGACAGCACATCTGGTATGTGATAAACATTGCCTATATATATACATAGCCGTAAGTAGTACTACGGATATCATGTGACGCCGTAGATATTTCATGCGTTGCTATTCGAGAGGACTAAGATGTCAAGCCTCTTACCCTGTAAGTTATCTCACCTTTCAACTGAAACACAGCTTACGAAGCATGCTGTTAGGTGGCTGAAATTGGGGATAGTAAGTTACCCCGCCAGGTGACTTTTTACAAAATCGTATAACAAAACATATTATAGAAATTTATTTTTTGTTTAGAAAATCACAGATTCGATTCTATACAAATGAATTATTATTGAACTAAAGGTATTTTTTTATTTTTCGTAAAACTTTCTATTAATATTTTTACCTCCTGTTTCAGATTGTGTGTAATATTTCTATAAATAACGGAGTCTAATTGCATAACCGAATCGTGCCTATTTGTGTATAAAAAGGGTACAATTCCATATTAGTATTTCACATTCTACCTTTTTACGTTTACCGGACAAATATTCTGACCTTTTTTTATTTTTATTCGCATTCAGTACCTATATTTACACTGAAAATTTGCATCTAAAAATAATTACCTACAAAAGATATTTCTTAATATACAGGATATCAAAGTATGTTTATTATATAGGCAAAGTCACTATACGATATTTTCGTTTCAGTTAATAACAAATTTGAAATTAGATAGGATTAAATAAATGTAATTTTAAAAAATAATATATTATTATAAGCGTAAAATCTTTTATACGGTAAGAATATTTAAAATAAATATTTCTTACCCGAGTTTACATGATGATTGTTTAAGTCCGTACTAGTGATACAATCTATCCACACAATAAACTTTATTAAGATCAGTTCAGTAATTTAGTCATGAAAAAGTAGCTCTGTTGGTTATTTTTACAGGTATATAATTGTTATAAGACTGAGATTAGATGAAGATATGTAGGCGGAATTTTCACCTTTATGTCAACGTTAATGAAATTATAACTGCTTTGCCAGTGAGAACCCAAGCAAAAGGTGGGGTAATATATATCTACCTCAGTATTATCGAATTCCGAAAGTTCGGGAGACATTCTGTAAAGGGAGAGAGAGAGACATTGAAAACATTCAAAATCCCCGCAGTTGGAAACTTTAGTTCTAATTGATTCAAGGATTTATACCTATTTCTGGTAATTTGTGAACAGTCTGGCAAGTTAAATCCTTTATAATGAAAATTACAATGTGATTCAAAGTTGAGGGTGTAAAGGATTAGGGTAGTTAGACAAATTTTATGGAAATATAGTAAGTCAGGTTAATGATTTCCAGAAAATCAACCACCTTTTATTACTTCAATAATTCCCAAATAGGTATATATTCATAAAAGTATTCTAGAGCAATGTGTTAAATATTAGATATTTTTTTTATAATATCTTTAAAAATGAAGTTAATTCATGCAACACCACTGGTGTAATAAATTACCGCCAAGTAATACCATTAGATACAATTAAAAATAAAAAGTTTTTTATTTTTATAAACAGTTTTTTATTGATTTGTATTGTATATATAGTATGTATTTGTAAATATAATTTATACAATACAGTAATCAGTATTGAATTGTATATATTATATTTACGCTAATTAATTCATTTTTAATTCCTAAAATTATTTCTTTACTTTCATCCCTTTCTACTTCAAATACTACGTGAATGTTACATATCACTAGACTATATTCATATCTGTTTTTAAACAATAATATTTGTAATATAAGAGAAAAGTTTTGTATAAACGTATATATATTGTATATGTACCTTCATAAAGCACATCATTTTACCTTTCATAACTTATAAACAAATATTCAAAACGTATTCAAGAATTAAAGTAAAAAAAGTCTTGTATGTTGTCAATGTCTGAATTTCCACACAAAATTGAGAACAAAAACAGAGGCATTTCAGTATGAAATAGCTGTTTGTAATTTGTACACATAGCACTTACTGTATCACGCTCGTGTTTATTTATGAGCATAGCTTCTCAACCTTAGAACTCATAACCTCTATTATATATTTTTAAGTGTGTTTTGTGTGTGAAATCTTTAAACGACTATGTGTCGGTCGAGGGAGATGGTGCCAAGCCCCATACTTCCCACCACTACCTCTTACATTGGAAACTTACAGTACGAAAAACCTCTGCGCTACTGGTAAAATGCGTGATAACATTCTACCGCGATTTCGGCGGCATTAGACATCCTGTAGATGCTATAGGACCGGCCAAAACTCGGGCAGGTTGACTTTTTGCCCTATTAAGCAGGTGTGTGGGTATACGCACGCCTCTTAGGCATTTCTACGATGCTGCTTTATAGTTCGTAATGCCAAGGAAAGTATATTATTATAGAAATTCTTAACATGCTCTATATATTAGTGATATGTTGATCATCTGACTTTACACAAATCAAAATTATTTTCTTTGACTGCAAGCCAATGAAAATTTCTAGTCTGTTCTTATTATGCTTTAAGTGCTAGAAGCTTATTAAACTCGGCGACTTATATAATGTGAATCTAAATATATATAACTCAAAGGTGACTGACTGACATAGTGATCTATCAACGCACAACCCAAACCACTGGACGGATCGGGCTAAAATTTGGCATGCAGGTAGATGTTATGACGTAGGCATCCGCTAAGAAATGATTTTGATTAATTCTGCCCCCAAGGGGATAAAATAGGGAATGAAAGCTTGTACGAAACTTTGTCAATATTAAACCGATCGGCCAGAGACTTTGCATGCATAAACCTACTATGACGTAGGCATCCCCTAAGAAAGGATTTTGATACATTTCACTCCTAAGAGGATAATTAACGCGAGCGAAGCCGCGGCTAAAAGCTAATCGTAATATAAAATATATTAAATAAAACTCATGACCTATATACGATACATAACATTTTTTATGCATTGCCCCCGTGACAGTAAGTAATAACCGTAGCCTGTATAAACAAAATCATTTGGCTAAAATATGTAGCTAGATCAGATATACCGACCCAAACAACTTAGTTCAAACTCTGCCTCGGAATAATATTTAATAACATTTAAAGTATGTAGAAATACACCCAGAATAATACAGTTGTTTCTATTGTGAAGGAATCAAACCCACAACCACACAGTTATTAAAATAATACAACTTTTACACCTAATGTAAATAAAAGAAAAAACTTTAAGCCTCTATAGGAAATCGTAATACTATAAAGGTTGAGATACGATGATTGGACAGTTTTTTTTTTATATTTTTTTTTTATATTAGAACGTGCCTAGTACAAAGAACTATCATGAATAGCGTGCTTTTAAGGTAAACTATTGCAGAAGGAAAGAGTTTTTGTAGACAGTAAATTACAGTTAAATGTATAAATAAGAGTATACCAATACAAAAGCCGATAAAATTCTCACGAAATTGAATCACTTTCAACTAGAAACAAAGTGGAATTATAAAACCAAATTTAGAACTTACCCTACTAAATCAATTTAGTAAAGAAAAGTTCAAAATTTATTCTGACGTAAAAGCTCAATTTGTATGATGGTTTTAAAAATTTTATTATATTTTCCACTTTGATATTTTGGAAAGTTTTCCGTTTCATGAATACTATCATTGACATCCTCAGTGGTCTAGTAGTTTATCACACCGTCCTACTTCCTGTGGTCGCGGGTTCGATTCCTCGCAAACCTGTGATATTATATTATATGTGTTATGTGTTAGCTACAAGGCATTTACAATATGGGTAATGTAGTCTGAATTAAATTGAATAAATAAATTATTTTGATTATATTATAGACTTTCTGGTAAAAAATAAATAATAATAATATAAAATATATATCATTTTCATAAATTATTAAAATATAAGGTAACTTTTACATGAAGTCGTTTGTTTGTTCGTTTGTCGCCTCTCGTGCGCTGGGCCAATTGTCAATAAACTTGATATTTCGCACGTACATCCTAAGTTCTGGACAGAAAAAATCTTAGCAAAAATATTAAATATACTTTTCATCTAATTTGAAAAGAAAGGCAATAGAAAATATGTATGAGTTTATAACAATAGACTAACTCAATAAACATGTTAATTGCGTCTTATAAATTGAAATGGCTTGTACCTAATCGATACTACATAAATACCACAGGCGCCTTAGGTGTGGAACACCAACAGTATCAAGAATCGATATTGTTTCATGAATAATGTATGAAAGGATTTGTGAGGGGACTGTTCTTCTGTACCACGGTGATGGATATCGACATAGCTTATGTACATTATGGTTTACTTATATATCTACCTACTTGATGTTAGAAAATATTTTTTAGTGTTTAAAAAAATTATACACTAATCTTTACTTAGTTACCCAAAAATATATACTACACTCGTTGTTAAAATCTCTATACTGTTGGGAACGTTATCAAAATTATTTATTAACACTTCCTGGCTGATTATGCTATCCTACTAAAAAATACTACGTTATTATAGTTATTTTTTGCTATTTAAATGAATGATTCACGTATCTGAGACATTCTATCTACATCTTTATTATTTATTGACATTTTGTAAATAATGCCTCTTGCAAACACTTTGCACATTTTTATGCATTTATTTTTATATCAACTTTGAATTTATTATCTGTACATTTTTTTAAGTTCACCATTCTTGTTACTGTTTGTACCTTCATTATAAGTACTTACCATTTTCTATCCATTGTTTGATTAATGTCACGCATACAGTCCATTCATTCTATCGCCCACAATGTCTTTATATCTACTTATTGAAAAATAATCCTGATATTGTAATCCTTCTAACATACTTCGACTATATGTGAAGATTTTTTTAAAGTCTAATTCGAATCAGGTTTCCGCTTTTTAAAGAAAATTTAATCCCTGGAAATAAAACACTAATAAACAGTTTCATCTTTATAAATTTAAGTTGGTACTAAAGAAAGATCGGGTTAATAATTTCTAACAAGTAATAACGTTTAAAAATAACATCTTACAAATATTATGAAATAGAGGTACCAAGGGTTTCACTTGCCATTTAACTTAAATTAAATAAGGCATAAACAAATCAAATCTTCTCCATATTGATAGATGCTTTGTCCCTGTTTTATTGTTTACCCGAGCTTACTGCATTTCCGCTTAAGGTTTCATTAAACATTCTCTTATTTTCACACTCTAAAGATAGTAACGTAGCCTACTTCATCAAGACTTCATCTATCTAGTGCAAAAAGAATCTTTCAAATACGGCTAGTTGCAGAGATTATTGCGTTAAAACAAGCAAACTTTTCAGTAATAACATTCTTGATTCGATACTCAGTCGCATCAATTTAGTAAAAGTATTTTTCCGAATTCGTCTGAGACTCTGAGTGCTTTGGGATTTGCACCTAGATTTATCTTTTTATGCGCTCGCGTAACTGTAGCACTTTTAGCGAAACGATTTGTGGAAAATAAAATAAAACCTGCTTAAAAAAATATGTTTTGTCTTGATTCTTAACATTTTAATTATTTTGCTGCAATTTAATGTTTCAATATGCAGTTGAATATACTTCTGACTTACTTTTTTGGAGTAAATGTGTAGAAAATCTTGACGATAAAAAAAAAGACGATCCATTCATCGAGGTAAGTGGATGTGGGCAATTATTATCGACAAAAAATCGCACGATATACGTACTTCTACGTCGTCATGGTTCATCTGTAAATTTGGTAAATTAGACCTTCTTTTAGATAGATAGTTCTTTTTTTCGATAGATGTATGGGAGAAAAGGAAGTTTTAGTAATCTACACTGGTGACCCCATTGGTAGCAATATATCAGGTCAGGTTGACCTTGTAAACCTTGTAAACTTTAAAACATTCGTGATAAATTCCTGGTGAATTTACCACGATAGGCTAACTGACCTGCCCTAATGCTAATCCTATCATCCTCCAATGGTGTCCCGCCAGTGTATACTTTTAGCGCAGACAGGAGTACCATACCATTATCAAAAAACACAGTAATTCTGACGGAGCGCAGAAATGCGCAAGATAAGAATTATCATGTCAGGTCATTTAGCCCATCTTTAAGAAGTCACTAGGAATTAACTACAATGGTTTCCATTACTATGAGTGACATTTATTATGAGTGATACAGATAGAGGGCTATAAAATAGATTATAATTGTATAGCCAGTAATTATTATTATTAATAATGAGGACTAGTATCCCCATTACTACGTTCTGAGTATAAAAATATCGGAATATAGCATAATTTTAAATAATAAAAACCCGCCTAAGCACATTCTGTTTATTTACGTAACAACCTAAAGTATCATTTCCGTAGCTACTTTCGTTAGGTATTTAATTTTAAAATCAAGCTGAATTTTTCTTTTAGAAAAAAATAAGATAAGCAAAAGAATCCTTCGCATAAAGGTAAAGTTTATTAAAACTTGGCAAAGCCTCTTATACCAATCGGCTTCAAAAGTAGAAAACGGACTGGGAAAATGGTTGAGGGCTTATGGAGCGCGGAGAGATTAGTGACAAAGTGAACTTTAATCTTAGGAGACAAAGTCTGAAATACATTTGAACGTAATAAATATTATTTCAAGGATACGATAACTGTTATAGGTCAGTTGTTACAGTGTTGTTTTTCTTTATTTAACTAGTTTTGCTCATGACTGCGTTCGCCTTGACTTAACTTTTATACAGGCTATTACTTTAATAGACAACATGAATAATGTAGGAGAATTCCATTTGACCCGCGGTAAAGACCTACGTTAAGGGAATGGCACATAGAAACAAAATAAATAACCATAAACCGACTTAAAACTAACTATTCAAGATGCCAAAACTATATTTTAGAGAGTTAAATATATTTATCATTATATATTAATGCAATGTGATCAGCTATCTAATTTAATATATAAGAAAATATAGTATTTAATATATAAAGTCAAAGTCAAATTTAAAGCGATTATTTATTCATAATAAAAAATTTATTGCTATCTATACATAATATTATAATCTAATCATTATAATTTTATATATTTTATGACAATCATCAGACTAAAGAACCATCCTTGTTAGAATGAAACCAAAATAGTTTTTTTATATAATAAGTTTGTTAAAACAGCTTACAGCCTACCTGATGGTAAATGGAAACCATAGTTATCATTTCAATTCTATCTCGGTTAATGGTACTAAAAATGAAGCACTTACATACTTTCATAAAAAAATGGTTGTGTATGATGTATCTACAGATGTACTTGTATGGAGACAATTTGTTGTAGATATAATGTAATAAAAAAATGTTTACAAATGCTACTTTGTGAAGTAGCCGTCTCTTCCAGACTAGACAACTAGACAGAAAACAGTTTTCCTCCTTTTATATTAAAGCAGCCAGTTGAGGCTCCTTTAATTAAAGAGAATTAACAGGACATTATAACTGTATTGAAAGAAAACAATACACAATAACAAAATATCCTAAAATGAATAAAATAAATTTGAATATCAGTTTAGATAACAGATAGTGCTATGTAAACTGACGTTCAAATATTTTATTAGCAATGGATAAAAGTCGATGAAAATGGGCGTATGATGTCGGCTATATTGAGGTGACTTGGCTGATTGAGGTATGGAGTGAAAAGTATTGACAGAATAAAATCTATCTCAAGATTCTAAGAATGGCTAATATCCATTCTTAGAATCAGATGGAATTTAAAATTTATGTAGACTCTAAATAATGGAGAATTTTAATGTAATTTTTGTTTCAAGAACTGTTGAGAAATGCGGTTTATTTTGAGTTATTTTTTTACCTCGGTTAGTAATATATTAAAATAATACTATTAAATTAAAATACTAGTTTTGTTGCAAACATGCGAAATAATTTATTTATTTATCTTCAATGCACTCAATACAAAATATAGTAAAGTACATTTGACGGACGTAACACCATGTGACATTGGATAATTGAGCATGCATACGAAATAATTGACCTTAGAACATCGTAAAAGCTCTAAGAGGTATTTATTTCGTAGAAGCGATATTTTCATTCGCGCCAGTATTGTAATGGAAAATAAATTTTCCATTGCTCTAGATGTCAGTTGGAAATATTGCCCATTGTTCACTGAATGTATTTCAGTGAAACGATATTTTATGTTTCTCAATTAAGAGTTTTCTACTAACACCTGCCTAAATTACGCTATTATGAAGTTTCTAGAATAATAATGGTCTCTTTTAACGCTACTACGCAACCCTAAGCCGATATTACGGTCCATTTCACCATGCTCAAAACAAATTCTGCTCATCAATGATGTTAAATAAAGGGCATATACCCAATAATGGGCTTAAAATCAAAGGCAATAAAATACATAATCAAATACACGAGGGTTTTAAAAAGCTAAGTGGTTGGAAAGTGCGCGCAAAATTGGACAAGGTACTAATTGGGTAGGTATGTTAATAAGTTACTGTTTTTAAGGCTATTCAACTATGAAAGTTTTCTATTGAGTTCCTGGTGGCTTGTGTTACTTTTATGGGTTCGAGCTCTATTCTTCACTTATTCCCGCAAGGCATATAGCAACAAAAAGTATCTTAGTCCTGCGAAATGCCAATACATAACTAACTAGTATCATAGGCGTCACATGATAATGTGATGACAGTAGTTCTGTTCATGTATATAGGCGACCACTTAGCCAGTTAGCACATAAAAAGTATTCACTATATCCATTGTACAGAAAATTCAAAACCTTCCTCGTTATATACTTTATATTCAATTGGCTTAATTCGATGAACAATTGCGGAATAATTCCCGATTAGAGAAAGACAAATAAAAGTAGAGTTAATAATATTAACTCTGAATTAACTACATCCAGTAGAATCATATTAGAAGTTATTTGATTGGATCGGAACAATGTAAAATGTTGAAAATGGTAATTTAAGTTGTTGGCGTTCAATCTTACACGATATTAAACAAAACTTGTACCGCACTCGTGCCACAACTTATAAAATGTTTATTGAATTTAAGTAAGAAATTACGCATAAAAATTTAATAATAAATGTTTTTACTCCGTGGAGTGTTTATTTTTAACTTAGATAAAGTATCGAATATTTGCTAAAAGCAGAGTGATTTACCAAATTGCATAATTTAGGGTCATTACGCCCACAGTTTATAAAATCTGTCTTTTGCCTCATTCCTAAACTTTTGGGTATATATAGCCGTCGACATTTCGAGAATCCATAATTAAACCCTTACATTTTAGGTAGGTATGTGAGTTGTTAGTCTCTCTTTATCTTTACAACGTGAAATACTATTTAAATATTTAATGACGGACACTGAAAACATGTTATTTGTAACATATCATAAAACAAAATCCCCCACGGCATGTCTGTCTACATGTTAACAATAATCTCAAAAAGCTACTGAACGAACTTTCATCCAGCAAAATTATGATTTCTGACGAAGGATTAGTGGCATAATTCGTAAAATTTTCTGTAAATTTATTGAAATACCCATGCAAAGTCGGGGCACGTTGCTTGTATACTGTAAAATTTAGTCTATGCTTATTCTCATCTAATTATCATTATCATAATATGATCGGGCTAATAAGCCCGTACACTATTAGATCTGATTACAAGCAAAATTAAATTACTTCTCATTTTCACTTCATTGTGCCAAAGAAATAGGTTTTATCTTTTATATAATGTAGAATTTATAGAGAAATCACTATGTTCTTAGTACCACTTACGTTTATCATTAATAACACATCAATCTCTATCAGACTGACAACATTTATAAAGTTTTTCTCATATATTCCCATAAATTAATTCTTTAATACAAGTAACAACACGTAAAATGTTTTGAAGTAGTTAATTAATTATACATATATATCAGAATATGTATAACAGAGTGTTACATGTTAATTTATCTATAATAACTACATTATGGCGGTTATTAAAACGGGCGCCAATTTTTTTCAATGTTGCGCGACGTATCAAAAAATTGTCATAATGCCATCTTAGGTTATATCGCATTCTTTTGCCTCTTCATTTATATTTAGTTCTCTTTTACTATTGTTGATTAAATAAATACGCGTTACAGCATTCAAGTTGCAGTGCAATTGAGGTCAACTTATAAAATCTTGACCATATTGTATATCGCCTTTAATGTTATGTACATAATTGAAAAGGCAGTAGACATGTAGTAAATGTAATCAGACCTTGACATACCCAAACGCGTGAGGAAACCCGTCTTGTATTGAGATATTACAATAAAAAAATAGTCTTAAATCTTCGTTTTATATAAGTACAGGTGTGTACCAATCTTAGTGTATTATAAATGTGAAAGTTCGGATGTTTGTACCTCTTTCAAGCAAAAGTTGCTGAACGAATTTGAATGAAATTTAATACACAGATAGATCATATCCCAGATTACTACGTAGGATACTTTTATCTGAATCGACGGCGTATTTATATAGTAATTACGGGTTTGGCTATCTTATATTACCTAAACAAACGTTGTATAATAAAATACAATAAATAACAAATTAAACTGAAGGTAAGAACTGTAGGTATACTTACAATGTCACCACAAGAAATTGCTTGGACATTAGAAAAAACATAAGATACCCAAGTTATCTTGCGTTTGACATAAGATATGTTTTTTAAACGGTCTTAAACCTCGGCTCCGTACTCAGTAATTTATCTGCCATTATCCCAATCATCAACCGGAACGCCACATGCAAGAAATAGATGACACAGAACTATAAATATATATGACTTTATACAAAGTCTGTTTGTTTTATATATTTAATAAATAAATAAATGGTTGGAATGTTTTGTCAGGCGATATGTTCGCCTACATCGCATACCGTAGACTAATTATAAACACGAAATAATTTGTTCATGTACAAACTGACATATTATGGAATTTGAATATGTTGCGCAGATGTGATAAAGTTCATCTTATATATAAAATTCTCGTGTCACAATGTTAGTTTTACCATACTCCTCTGAAACGGCTTGGCTTGATTTTTATGAAATTTTATGTGCATTTTAAGTAGGTTTGAAAATCGGCTACTATCTATTTTTGTGTGATAAGGTTTGTCCACCCCTAACATTATTTTATTATATTTTGGCCAAAATGTTTTATTTATATTTTTTTATTATGTGTCATTAAAAATACATACAGCCCAAAATTTTCACCCTTCTATCACCAACCCCTATTTTTTTTATAGCCTTATTCATTTATATGGCAAAACAATGTTTGCCGGGACAGCTAGTAAACTATAATAAATCGTTTCGAAATTTTAATACTAACGCAAAATTCTCATATACTTATACATTCTGTTGATTTTACATCGTATATTTATCTTTTATTAACAGTATATGTTACTCTGGTGTGATTTATTATTGTGTGTAGTAGTGTGCTAGTATTTTATTGGTTATAATTCTTTGTGAGCTAATTTATTTTTAGTGACTTGGAAAGTTTCTTGATCATTCTTCTACGTGTCTACCTTTTGAATGATATAGAATAAAAAAATATGTCTATTCAAGAGTGCTTTTTTAATTTTATTCTAATGATGATTATTTCTATTTCTATTTCATAAAGTTTAAAATGTTCCAAGTGAATATAAATTTTTACATTACTTATTCGAACAATAAAATAGGTGATTTAATTTAAAAAAAAAGGCATAATGAATTATATATTCATTATAAAGAGTAACAAAAATGAAAGATGCGGCTCATCTTTATGGAAAATAAGTTATATATTATATTTTTATATATCAATACACAGTGCACTTATATAAGTTCAATAATACTATAACGATAGAATGAAATACTACAAGTGACATCTCGAGGTAAATGAGATGCGTATTTATTTTGTTTTATTAACATTATATTTCCAATTGTAGAGTATTTATTTTCTAAGCTACATTTTGAAATAAAATTTAACTGTGATTTCTGTCAAATTTAGAAGTTCTATATGATGAATTGCTATTATAAAAAAAAGTCAAAGGTTAGAGACACTCTATCGACATTTTTTTAGAAAAGCAGCTCAAAACTGATGTGTAAAGTTTATTAAATAATTGACTATGAAAAATATACATTAATAAAAATTATAATTCTTGACTTACGCTTAAATTGCATTAGTAAAGAAAATATTCTGAAAGAATATTTTTTCTAATTACTTTTATTTCTCTGATTAAAAACTTAAAGGGTCATTTTATCCACCGTAAATAGAAGTCATCATATCATACTATCAGCCTAAGAAAATAAAAGAATTTAGAGATAGACTTCGTATTAATAATAATAATAACGGAGGACAATTCACGCAGCGCAATCTAATCCGAAGCTAATCAGAGAGTGTTAAGACTGGTAATAATAGTTATTTTTATACATATAGATAGGATAGAAAACACTCAAACCGATACAAATAATAATTCTCATGAATACTCTCTTACTCAGTGTAGCACTGAGCTAAGAATCGAACCCACAGCCATTGAAAGTAAATCAGTACGCTAAACTGCTAGACCACCGCGGCCGCCGTGTATTTGGGTACCGCCAAACAGGCTGGCAGGTATATAAGAGATTAGGCAATAAAATTACAGAGTACGAAGGAATGACGTCTTCGTCCTCTAAAAGGGCAACTTATTAGTGGTATCACAGTGTTACATAATAACGTGTTGTTTATGTCGCTGTTCATGTATATATGCGACAGTTACCACTTCCCATTAGGTAGCCGTTAGCTTGTTTGCCGTTCCAGTTACATAAAAAAAATACCCAAAATTTACATTTAAATACTCGAAAGCATGTAAAAACATATAAATCTTTGAATTCTCAGCATGTTCTGCATATCTTTTCCTAGTAAAATTATATACAAAGTTAGAAATTCACAGACGTAATATGTAAACATGTTACGTCAATTATTAAAGATGAAGTCACGTGAGAAACCAAGCAAAGCGATGGTCTAATTGAAAATGTAAGTAACTGTACTAAGTTAAAATACAATATGAACCGTATGTTCTTCCTCTCTAGGTTCAAAGTTAAACGCACGCTTGTAGAGTGCAAGTAAAGAATGTGCAAATTGAGAGATTACTGACAAATCTTTGCAGAATGAGTATATTTTAATGTAATATCGGAAAATGTGATCTTTTCGTGATATTTTTATTATTTATTACATAATTATATTATGTTATATTCCATAAATAAAATACTCTACTTATACTGTACAGTAAACGTTTATTTAATCTTAGTTATTAACAATAACAAATTTAAATAGAAACAGATTAAACATATTTTCACAGCTACATTAGCTATTTGTCTACATTTATTCGCTAAATCACCATGTAAAATAATGAGTGTGTGTTTAAAGCCTGGCAATCTAAACATACTCGAAAATTACCTATTGGTACAGTGAGTGATTATAATATTTTGGACATCCCAACTGCTGACCTCAGATTCCGCAAGCCACTTACCCACGTACAGTAGCACAAAGCAAAATTTTAATTTACGACCTCGAAAGTCAATTACTTGAAAACGATCGCAGCATCAGAATACGAATGCGTACAAAATAATTTAAATGGCCGCGTGATTTAAATTTTAAATTTGGAATCGACATGACGAGCAGCTACTAATTCACAATAGGTACGCTACGAATCAACGAAATGTCAAATTTTAAATTTGGTATTCATAGGAAATCTCGCTGGTATTCACAGTAGACACGCTACGAATCAAGAAAATATAATTAATTTAAATTTGGAATAACTAAAATTATAATATCTATGTCGTAGTTTTCTTCTTTTTATTACTACCGTACACTACGATTATATTCAAATCGTTCCAATTGTTTCGAGGATATAAACAACATTGAACAATGTGAATTACAAAAAAAATACTGTTAGTAGAATTTTGTGTAAATTAACTGTGAGACAACAATGAATACGTTTTTATGTTTATGTTCTAAGAGCATCCAATAGAGCGGCAACGACAATAATGGTAAAAGCAGATTTGGCAAAAAGGAATTTCCAGGGCCGTAATATACTTAATAAAAAAGGCATAAACTAATAATAACAATAATTTCTACAAGTTGTAGTAATATTTTTTTAAACTACTTTATTCTCCGTATTACTAGTCTGTGATGTTAGTATTGTTTATGATTATAGGCCACGATTATTCAGAACCACCATTACGTACATTCAGTACGCATGTAAGTATAATCGTTAAGAACGGAGTACGTTGGTAACAATTAAATTTTATGTACAGCTATTAAACTCATTGTTGAAACGAAAAGAAAATAGTTCAGCAACTGTGGTACAAGATTTAAGAAAACCGGCCTCGAGTAATTGTCTGCTACATCTATAACATATCCCTACTGATATTATAAATGTGACAACTACTGAATCGATCATGAAACTTTACACACATGTTCTTGGAGATTGATAGGATTTTTTATTAAAATAAAAACAATAATTTTTTTATAAAAAACAAAAAAAAATATCAACTTTTTGCTACTTCAGCACCATTTAGTAGCCATTAATGAAGTTATGCGAGCGAAGCCGCGGGTAAAAACTAGTAATGAAATAAAAGCAATAAGAATGCGTAGCTATGCGTAACATTGCTTGAAAGTTATAATTTATTAATACACATTTATTGACTAGTATAACAATGGTGGACCAGTTTGGTTTGTTGAATTATATATAGGTAGGTATTAATTAAAATTAACAGTAACTTTTATATACGCATTAGGGTTGCCTTCCTCAAAATATTTACCTAGTATAAAGTTGCACAAAAACCTTTGTTACGGTTTTATTGTGCCACAAAAAAACGAATTATAAATGAAAAATGATAAAAAATGAAAACTACACTAATTAAAACATATGTACAAAAGATGAAGCTTAATAAAAATAAATAAATATTTTATTTTATTTTTTATATTCATATCTCACCATATTTCATATTTCACCTAGCTAAATTTACCTCCTTCACCATACCTCCTCCACCTCGAAAATTTACTAGGTTCAATATCTCATACATAATTGTACGAAGATGATTATATAAAGATAATCTCGTACCAAAGATTGAAAAATCTCGTACTGTCGAATTAGCAACCTTGATATGTATTAATTACGATGAAACGACACGTGTTCCTGACAAATTAACGATTTATACTCACACTGTAGTAGAGGTAGCTCTATTGGGAACTATATCGATATCGATTTCTATATTTGTATATTTAATGTACTCGCTGCCAGCTGTATGTTTTAATATGAATAATCGAATACAGGAAATACTACCAGAATATATATACACATATCTATCTCTACCTATATGTACCACCTGACTTAATTCCTTTTGACATTGCGAATGAAAATCCTGTAAGAATAATGAAACAGGTCAAGGAAAATTTAATTCCATAGTATCACAGTCTAGCTCACGTGCGTTCAGAAATTGGTGCTGGACGCTAGTGTACGAATATGGTTATGATAATAGGTACCTAGGTAGGCACCTAGGTCAGGGTAGGTAACCTACCCTGACAGATGCTATAGGATCTTCTCCCTTTACAAAATTAGAGAATGTAATTTTACAACAACAAGAACTATAGCAACCACAAGGTAGGGATGCGAGATTTAGCACAACTGCCTGTCTCTATCAACTGCATTTCTATACAGGAGAGTAGTTGATACGGACTCCCCGATTCCAGACTTCGGATTCCTCATGCAACTGGTGTCAAGCGACAAAAAATCATAAGTAAAAGACATCAGGTATATATTTTTTTAAACTCTATCATGCATATTTTGCTTCAGTATCATTGGTGTCATCCACCATTGGTACACTCTATATCCATCTGCGTAGAGTGTAGAGCAACATGGAACCTGATGGTAGTATTAAGTTGTAAATCCGCCTGAGCAGAAGGCCCAGATTGAAATTTATTGCAGGCTAGCTGGACCGGAATACTGGTAGTATTCGGAATGACAATACTTCATTTTTTTTACTATTAACCGATTGGATTACAATAAACAGTGTATTTTCAGTGATACTAACCACAATTCATTAGTGAATACCACAACGCATAGACAAACTGATAAAAAACCTAATCATTGTTTTGTATTCTGTAATGTAATAAATTCCATCAATAATAATTTTGCTCATACATCTTTCATTTTTACATATTTATTATATGCATAGATTTTATGTAAAATACGTATAAAAATGTATAGGAAGAGCATTTCATTTCCTTCGGTGCATGGATAAGCAGCTTGCTTCGAAAGTTGTGTTTCAATATTAAGGGTCAGATTAGGCAGTAAAATTACACGATAAGATGTTATCTTTATCCTTAGGCATGACAACCCATGATTAATATCACGTTTGTGACATGATAACGTGATTTCTCCAGTGCTATACATATGCATAGGTGATGGTTACCCCTTACCAATAAGTGGACTATCAGCTTCTTTATCATTCGAACTATATAAAAAAATTGTTTCTAAAGTTTGCTCCTATGAGTAAAATGTTCAAATATATATGTACAACTATATACAAATAATATACGTATATTAAATTAGAATCGCCGAGGGAAACGCGTGCGAGGTCACACAAGAAGTAGTGCGGGCCTTGGCTCGAACTTGGTCGAATTAATTAAGAAAGTGAGGTGGGTACAGTTGGCTACACATATTAGGGGCGGCAGCACAGTGTTAAATATTAAAATCAATTATATCGTAACCACATACAGTAGGTCAGTGATTCGGACAGGTGTTTTAAATCCCAGATAGGAGAGTGTTTGGAGAAACATCATGTAAATTTCTTCAGTATGGGAGTGCCCACACTGTAATAATTTAAATTTTATATCGCACCCTCTATTCATAAATATTTTTACCGAATGTAGGGCACATTCGGTAAAATAGTTTGTATACTTTCTACATATTTTTTTATGAAAACTCGGTCGGTTTTTTAGTAAAGACTAAAATGAGTCAATGACGACAAATATATAAAAACAATAATAAAGCAGTTTTTTAATATACAATAAAATATAATTAAAAACATTAAAATGTGCGTCGTGCTCACACGTAATATTTAGTTTATGAAAAATTTATTAATTAATGAAATCGACTGTACTTTATATACACGTGTGTTAAGGAATTCGATTTTCACTGAGAGTACGTGACTTATTACGCAACTGCTAAACTTCAACAGTGTAGATGTCATGGACTAAGTGATTAATACGACAATATGTATTAACACCATAAGCCAGGGGGAGGGGATTGTACGTAACAGGAACTATGGCCCTATTTTTTTTATGGATGATAATGAAATGGTGTTCCACCTTGCGCTAACTGTTTTGGCGTGGTATTGTTATCTCTCTCTCCTAGTGAATAATCGCGTTATAAAAGTAACCCATATTTTTCATAGAAAATTTGTTGTGTATTCGAATTCTAGAGTAGAGGCCGCGGATTGGCAAACTTAGCGTCGACGACGCCCCACAGCTAGGAGGTACGTAGGGTTGCGGTTAAAGATTGGGCAAGAATGCTAATGATTATGACAAGTGGCATGCCTTAAAAGGCCTTTGTCCAGCAATGAACTGGGCTGATGATGATGATGATGATATTGAAAATTTATATTTAGTTTATGTGTTTCTAAACGTGGCAATCAACTAGGACGATTTTTTTTAATTACTGATAAGGTTTGTGTATTTCCGGGTAGTGTGAATTAATCGACCAAGTTTCTAAATTCAATAATCTACGCTACTGATTGGTAGTGACTATGCTTAATAAAGGTATACATATTTTAATTTTCTCTATGGACTCGATATTTGTATATGATTTGTTTAGATTATCAAGTTTACTTTAAATAGAACCTTAATTCAATAGCTATATGATTGAATTGACTTGATATTCCAATTGGTATAAAATTAAAACGTCAGTCCCAAAGGGAGGTGTGATTGGCATACGTTTGAACACGTCATAAATAGCTATTATACGAATACAATACTATAATTCTTTGGCTGTAAACGAATAGAAAATATTTGTAATTCATGCTGGTAACAATGATCTCATTTATGCTCATTTGCAGCAGTATTACAAGCGATTAATTATATTATTGAGTATAAATATATATTATTGCATATTGGCATCTAATTTCGTAATACTGAGTCACCCGGCTTTGCATGAGTGCAATAATTATAAGGATCTCTATTTTTTTTATAAAATACAACCTTAACATATAATTTATTAGAAAAAAACATTTTTTTTTAATTGAGCTTTGTCAGATTTCTCATAATAAATTTGAAGTACAAGATGTTGTCAAAGAATATGTTATATACAAAACAGAAGATACACCATGTACATAATTTGTATCATTAATTTTATATACATGCTTTTATATGGGAACAACATTAATAGAATCAATTAAATGCAATATATGAGGTAAATATTTCTTTTTGTTTAAAAATGAAATGAAAATAAACAAATGTAATTAACGTATTATTGCCAGAATTCAGTGCCCCGTATAGGTATTAGCGAACAACAGGTAGTTTGGTGATAAATTGTTAATGCGATAAAATACCTCTTTACATACCAATCTCGAAAGAGCCCAAACATTTTTCGGGATTAAAACGCAAATGAGTTCTCTCGTAAAACCTGTAACAAGAAATCGATTGTCTTCGAGAAAAACGTCGCCATCGAATAAATTAAACCGAATTGAGGAACATCACCGACCGCCTCCGGGGTAACTTTCGAATATTTTATTCAGAAAGAAAAGCCAAAGGCATTAATTAAACGTGGATTATAAAAATAAACGAACGCGCCTTTTTTATATTTAAAGGAAATGGACGATTTATTTTCATATTTTTTCAGAATAACTAAGTTGAATTGATTATTTTACTTAAAAAGGAGCCATTTTTTTGTAGATAATAGCACAGAGTATATAATACAGTATACAAATACTAAATGATGATTTAGTAAATAAATAAATTCCACTCATTAATTAATACATAAATGTATATATATATAAATTACCTCCGTACGTGAAACAAAAGAAAACGTTTTAACAATGATATTTTAAGGCAAGACACAGATAAAAGAAAGTAACGAAGTCCAATATACGAACAATGGCTCGAGATACATTTGTACAAAGACTTTACACTGTCTGACGCAGGGATGCCAACTGTACAAGTCTCCTCGTACAAGTTTTTTGCCGTCGGTATGAGATCATTTTCAGGATGAAAATGTTGTAATTCTCCGAAAACTCAAAAGGTAAGTCAAAATATTACTATATGATAAATGGTGATAAATATTTTTAACAGATTTTTTATTACTGTGTATATGGCTAAGAATTTTAAGAATGGCAACCCTACCTACATGCGGATACGGTGACTATAATTTGTAAGGAATTTTACCTATAAGGGAACAAAATCGGACAAACCATGAGAGTACTTTTTTTTTATTTTAAAGTATATTATATTTACCTCTTTCTTTTGGTTTAATTTAACTCGGTATAGTTACTTAATTCGGTAAAAATTTATCTATACAAATCAAAAATGTAGATTTTTATATTTAAAGAAGTCTACTGCTATTCGTAGTGTAGCTAGGTAACAATATATAGTAGACTTTACTTCCTATTATGCCACGAAAAAGGTGTACCATACAGTTGAAAATTGTTTCTTAGTAGTGTATAAATTCTGGAATTTAACAATCTAAGATTGAGACTGATCCAAATAATTAAATTTAGTACACAAGTAAAGATAACCTTAATACCAAATTAGGTCACAAATCTCTTTATTTGTGTACACTAAATTTGGTATTAAAATCCTTTTTATTCTAGCTGCGTATCACGGCTAGTTACTTTATTAAAATCATTCTCTTCAGTCCTTCTAGTAAGGTTTTGAAACATGACCTAAAATTAATTAGAGACATCAGTATTTCCTATTATATGACTTTAGCCTCGTTAATCGATCACAGTTTAAATTTACCACCAACCGAAACCTCGGAGCCGCGACCGTCATTAAAAATGTATAGAATCAATGGACCGAGCCAGTAATAGCCAAATATTACCGAAACCGACTGCTTAAAACTCTGATAAAAAATCAATAACAGTCGTTAGGTAAAAGCAGCGAAAACGGATTGTTTTATGATTGCTGAAGGAAGAGTATTTTTCGATTGTGAATATTTTATAAACTGAACATTGAATAACTAGAAAGTCAAAATAGTGCTTTAGTATAGGGTTCATGTAGGCAGAACACGCATGAATCTGAACCACTGTCACCGAGAAATGAGGTGAAAGTGTGAAGGTAGGTTTTGAACATTTCGAACTAAATTGATCAACTAAATGCGTATTAGTTTATGAAGACGTTATAACATATAAAAAATGTAATTATTTTAGTAAAATTATACAATTATTACAACAACCTATTATATCTATTTATATCATGGCAATTTTGGCCTAACAGAGTTGATTTTAAGTGGGTATTATTATGGAATGCTATTATAACAAATTACAAGTCAATTTAGACAATGTTAGTATATATTAAACCAATTACGATTGTAATCATTTTTTTTCGTTAAAAATAAATATAATTAATAACGATCCAGAAACAGGTAACATAATTATCCCACTTATAATAGTTGTGACTGTGATACTTATTAAGGACTTGAACTAGTAAGCATATATTAACTTTCGTACTATTGTAACCTTTGTGAATCGTCTAAATATTATAATATAATAATCGTATATTCGTTCTCTCTTTTATATAGAATCATTATAACTGTATCACTATTGCCTCTGAAGTGTATATGTACTTATACTCCCATATTATAAGAATAGAGTTCTCGTATAAAACCATAACCACTATAAAGAAAGATCCAACTAAGTGTTATCCTTCAGTCACCACCAAAGTCTTAAAAATTTAATCCAAACAAAAAATACAGAGCGGTGCATAATAACCCTATTTCGTGCTTTTATATTGGAGTATGTATTCACATCTCAGTCGAGATGTGGCCTATATTTCTGTAGGCAAAAGAATATAGGCCGCTATTTTCGCCAGCTATTTTTGCGTGCGAATTCCTAAAATGGCGCCAGAATTAAAGGTCACTGCATGCAGATATTCGAAACAATGGTGTAATAGAAATTACCTTAGATGAGTAAAATTGGAAAATTAAGGAATTTTGTCGCGATAAGAAATTTTGAGGATTTCATGGATAGCGTAATTATGGAAAATCATAAAGATTTAATGTCAGATGTATTTCTATTAATTACATATCTACTTCTATCCTTGCCGGCAACTATATCTGCTTGGGATTTAATTGTAACTTATAATGTACTGCTATAGGTAACTATTATATTATCTCTCATTATACAAAACCTAATATGCGAATGTAAATGAATGCGAAATTCAGTTTGTTTGTTCACTTAAATGACATGCTCCCATGCCTTACCGGCTTCACCAATTACTATGAAATTTGTCATAAACATATCATTTATGATGGACAAAAACATGAGGTCTGATCAGTCATAGTCATTCGAAGATATTATTGAGGTTTGTAACTTCATACACAAAAAAATAAATTTTACATCAACTAGCTTGTTTCTCAAATACGGTACATACCTAGTACTATAATATAAATACTAACCTATTAATTCGGCCCCCAAAGGACATACTTTCATACTGTGTCCAGAACATAAATGTACCTAGTAATTTTACTGCCATATCTTGACGGTGAAATTACTGTTTACTTACTCATAGCACTTATGTCACAGGAATCGGTAACACGCAAAATATGTCAAAGATAATAACGGTATAACGTTATAACTGCTTTCTTTCAGGATTTTAAGCATACGGATACTTAATTTCCATTCTCGCTGTGTAGACAAAATCTGGCTAAAACCAATCTAACATATACGATCACTCAATTGAGAGATGACTGTCAAATGTGTTCAAATTTCAATAAAAAATATTAATAAACACTCATCCTCATGTGCCCAATCTCTTCTTCTTATGTTAACAGAGTAAGAATACAATGTCTCTATCTTTTTTATCCTAACGCTCAAAAAATCATTTAGGAGAAAAAATATCCAAAGTAAGATAACGGAAATCATTACAATATTTTAATTGTATGGTATATAGTTCTTTGAATAATAATAATAATATACTGTTTGTTAATTATGTACCATTATTTAGAAATCCATCTATATCTATATCATAATATGTGAAAGTGTATCCGTCTGTCTGTTACATTTTCACGGGATTAAGCAACTGAACGGATCATAACAAAATTTGATATGAAGATACAAGGACAAATATAATCTATGTTTACTTTTCTTTACTACGTAATATTTCATCTCAAAAAATAATTTGGCTGTGGTCAAATATGGGATGAATGTGTATACAGATGAAATCACTCATATAATTAAATTGCATGTTATGCTAAAAAGGTAACAATTAATTTATTATTTAAAAATATATCAAAATATATTGAGTAAAAAGTTACAAATAAAATATACACTTTCAAACCTAAAATCAGCGTGTCAGACAAACGTTATAATTATAGTTTGCAATAAAATGCCGGTGTCGACACGCCACCCTTGGGCGTTGCAAGGTTACGTGGCGTCACTGCCGAATTTAATTCATTCCTAAATCACATACTAAATAGGTATACATTATATTGACGATTATATATAAATGTAAAAATATATATTAATGAGTGATAAATGAATGGTCATCGTGGGGTAGTTTTTTTCCGCACTATTATAATGGTGTAAACCAGCCATGGCCCTTATAGATTCGTCGAACGATAAGGGGGTGAGTGCAGATGGAATTCCATACTCGCGGGGCTTGCGGGATGGCTAGTCTAAGGGGTTAAACCTCTTGGGTTCTAACCTCGTCTTAGACCATCATAATTTCGATGCCGTTTGTATATAACTGGGGACCGATCTGAGTTTGGTGGCAGTCATCACCTGAAAATAGGTGAGCCTGAACCGTCTACTCAAGCATGAATTTTGATAACAAATTGGTAATCTATATTACCTTTATGTATTAGGTATATGTATCACATTACTCTGTGATAATAGTGTTGTTTGTCATTCACTCATTAATTACTTCAATTGAGCTACAACATACATTCAAATTAAATAACACGGCGCTAGAAATTAATCGACTTGAGGCGACTAATTAACGCACAATTGATAAGTGTCAAAAGTTTAATGACACGACGTAACGCCACTACATTTTTGTACCATAGAGAATATATGCAAGATGATAGCATAGTAGCCTACATACTCGACTTACTTTTTGTTAGAAGAGAATAAAATGTTCGTATAAAAGTTAGGGTGTCCACATATTAAGTGAAAATCTTATGATATCTAGTTTTGACTGACCAGCATAAGATTTATTTTATGTGACTTGAAGCTTAAAGCCCATCTGATATTAAGTTATAACCATCAGCTACATGAACAATACGTCATCACGTGACGTACATATTATCACTCATACATTGTCATTCTAGAGGACTAAATTGTTATGCCTATCTATTCCGTAATTTCACTGTCTTATGTCCTTTCATCCGAAACATATATTAGAAAGCAATAGGCGCTGATAGGCAACTGAATTAAAAAATTAAATAGCTTACCTCAGGAAAGATGAGGTAGACTTTGCTTCAGCTCTTTTAATTAAAAGACAATAACATTTCCCATAAAAAGTAATGGTGCCCATACACGAAGTACTATTTTAAATGGCCACTACAAGTAAAAGTTTCAATCCAAAGGTATTTTTGTATGATTCTCCCCCTTTTGAAGTCGGTCGAAAAAGACTATTTAGCTTTTACGCTTTCCAGTTTTGACGAGTAATGTTGCAAATTCAACAGAGGTTCGCATATTTTATGTAACATTTCGGCAGAAATGCGGCATGAACTTTGCGATGAATTTCCGTGACGTCTAAATCATATTGTTTGAGTCTAAAAATAGATACATATCTTGTGTATTCTGTGAAAATAATACAGTATTCATTATAATACTTAATGAAACGTTATACAAATGAATCTGTAATTTATACAGCTTTATGGTTTTAATTTTAAGAGGGTCCTTAATCGATACACATATAATTTTATTAATTCTTAGTCGGTGTAATAATTTATGTTGTTTTTTGATATTGAAATAGTAAACAAGCTCGCGATCCTCCAGATGAAAAGTATTAATTAATACTATCAAAGCCATCGAATATGTGTACTATTAATTTTACGTGTGCCTATTTAGGAAGAAATGTATTATTATTTTCATTTACGTATTATCAGTGTTGTTATGTGCACCAGCTATTCCTTCCTTCCTCTCATATATTTTTCTTCTATTTTCAGGTAGTCTCGAAGAAATTATTTAGCGATATGTCCATCTAAATATTTTGTATTAATACTTTTCTGAATACGAACACGTTGCAATAAAGTGTACAAATAAATAAATAAAAAATGTTACTATTATTCATTTATTTATTTGTACACTTACATAAAACATAAAAATTACAAGCAATCAAAGAACCAAAACCCAATACGTTCATTTTTATAATACTATAAATACATATCATGCATGATTAAACAGCCAGATAATCATAACATTTAATTAAATCTCAAAGTAGGACCGAAACATAAGATGCTACTTGGCAAGCCCAAGTGTAGTTAACAAAGAACATAGAATTAAACCGAAGTATGGGTTCTTATGCTAAGTGGTTTCAGCGATAACGAACCCTTCATAAACAGTGAGTAAATTACTAAATGAAGTGTGTGAAATGTATGAAGTATATTTACCATGAATTTCGCATATATTTTAAGTGTATTTATATTTTATATGGATATATTTGTAAATGATATAAGTTATAGCTATAACTTGAGAGCTCTCAAGTCTCTCATACGACACCTTATATCATGCAATACCTTATTGCAGAATAGTTTACGAGACCTCTACTGATGAACTTATGATGACTATTCTTACTTAATATATTAACAAATACATACAGTTAGTGCTCTCTTCTATTATAATACAAGAGAATCTACTAGAGTTACCCGCGACTATCTGTGGTGAAATTATTTGTTGAAATCGGATAAGTGTTTTATGATTTTATCCTCCGCCTGGTACTTCTCTCCTCGAGATAGAACTTATTATAAAGTCGTCTGGGCTGTCGGTACTTTGCTTTTTGTGTTGTAAGTTATGTTTCGGTTAAAGGGTAGAAAACAGTGTAAATACAGAGTCATCATGATACCATAGTCCTCAGGAGTAGCAACACATGAGAGCCACTAAGGGGCGTCACATGTTCAACTCAGTCTAGGTTAGATTTCAGCTGCCAAATCGGCTTGCTTTAAAATCTTTGTTTCGGTAGTAAGTGCAGATTAGGCAGTGAATTTACAGAATTAGAGGCACAATATCGTAGGTCTCTGGAATGGCAATGTATGAGTGTTACATGCTAACATAATATCCGTAGAGCTTGCTATTCTTGTATATAGAGACGACGGTAATCACTTACCACCAAGTGAGCCGTCAACCGGACTGTCATTACTAGTATATAAAATAAAAAAAAACAAATATTACCTTCCTATATATTAGTATAGATAATTTAGATACATCAAAGCTTAGTGGACAAAGAGACACACTAATACAATATTCTAGATGGATATGCAGAAAGCAGACATGTTTGAATTTAAGATTCGTATCCCCCACATTATGTGACGTAGACGCACGAAGCTGAAATATTCTTGTCATTTTTATTCATGAACTTATTTTGTTGGGCAGAGTCTAGTGAATGGATGGAAACACCTAGTACGGAATGTGTTATTCTCTTAAAGCTTCTACACACGGTCGTAAAATGGATAGGGATATCGAGACAGTTGCACTAGGTTGCTAGTGATTATTAGTCGCCCTGATTATTTGACTACACACGAGGTGGTCTAAGAACCTATATAGGGCATATCCCAACACTGCTTAGATATCCCATCAACTTTAGGACCGTATGTGGACGTCTTTAACGGAAAATATTACGTGGTGATGCGTTGAGTTGATGACGTTTTTTGCCATTTTGTTGTCCGTTGTTTACTCGTATTTTCTGCGTTATTTTTTTGCGGCGCCAAGGCCAGGTTTTCTTGTGATTCAAGTACCTACATTTATTTTTATAGAAGCCTCTTATTTATGAAAACATATACAGCACAATTGTACTAATATGTTGTAATTATTGGAAGTAATGTAACTTATATAAAATATATATTTATTTTTATTTATCTATTTACTAGGAACATTCTTCTATCAGTTATTCAATACCAATAGCACAAACTGTGCTTAGCTTGGGACTAGATACTGATGTATAGTTGCCATTATTACCATTATATACTATAATATCAACAAACATCGGTCATTTAATGGCAGAAGCAACAATTTACACTATCACTATAAGTAACAAAGTGACCTTAAGTATTAAGTTGAGGCCAGAGATCCCTATGCAAGCAATTGCAAAATTGACCCCGGTAATAGGATAGAGGGCGCTTACAACAATTTAGTCATTCAATTCGCACAGGAAACTTGCACTTTCATTGTCAATAAAAATGTTTTATTGTCTGTACATCCTGATTACCTGTTACTTATGAAATAAACTAGATCTACATATAGTCTTCGTTCAAGTATGAATATCTGCAAATATTACTTTTATTCTACTGGAATGGTAAGAATTGTGCCGCCCTACTTGACGGTAAGTGGTAACAGTTACTTAAATACATAAACATTACCACGTCATTGTGACACTAAAGGTAACATTCATACGCTGCCATCCACCCATTTATAATAATAAAATTATTCACACATATAGACCAAGTTAAGCTAGCTGACTCTTGTGTACCTATTGTACTAGATAACTGATATAAGTACATAGATTTTTACACACCCAGACTGATACAAACAATGATACTCATAAATACAAATGATGGTGCCGTGCGAAGAATCGAACCAATATGTCATGCGTCCGAATCCTATAATTTTAATGCTAACTTACCCTTCAACAGAAGGTCATAAAGCAAGATGTTTGGAGACTGAAATAGGCGAAACAAATGTACATTTGTTTCACTAAGATCACTTTGTTCAAAGTCTAACTCTTGTATAATTACTAATCCTGTTAATAAGAGTAAATACGTAAATATCATTGTTAATTTTTATATATATTATGATTAACAAAATGTTTAAATCATTGATAATATAAATAACAATAAATTGAATCTTATTACACCATCTCCCTTTTATTTAGTTAGTAAAATGAAATACGGAGTGACTATAATGGAAATAATTAATCAATCGAGTAATAAAATCTATTTTAGGTTCTCGATAATGGTCTTAGCTGCGGATGAATCGTTCAATAAAGATTTTCCAGGTGTTCAATTCCGTATTAAAACTTACACAAACTCATTAATATACATGCTTTTAAAATTTGTAGAATTTTAAAAAAGATTTATTTAAAAAGAATGCTGAACCCATACTAATATTATTAATGAAATATAAGTAAAAGTATTTATTGCCCTTTCATTATTAAATGACTGATCGAATCTTAATTAAATTTTATATTTTTTATTTTATCATATCTCGAGGACAGATGTAAGCTATCCTTAACCTGAAAAAGCTGACTATCTAGACGCTGTCTAAGAAAAAACTTAATATAATACTCCGTTATTTATTTTCGAAATTGGTATAAAGTATTATTATCTTCAACAAATTGTATCAACCAATGTCATAACGTGAACTGATTTATTCGTTGGAGTAACAAATATTCAGGGTTGTGTTGGCGGCGGCGTGTCGAGAAATAATTGTTTGCCAGGCCGTTTGTTTCAGATTATCTTTGACAGCAATTTTCCTTGCAATAGGGACGCCCACGCAGTCGTACCAGCAGTATTATGTTAGTACATAATCCCTGCCATTATTATAACGTTGAAATTTTTTGAAAATGCGACAAAAAAATATTTTGATACTCTCTACATTTACAGCATAAACAGAAAACTTCTAAATACCTCATGAGTTACGCCTCCAAAACACCGGCTGCTATAAAGCATAAATTTTGTGGCTGAAATAGGTGCGTTTTACGGTTTTACCCGAGTAGATTAATTTGTATGAAGTCAAGTCATAGATAGATATAGATAGATAGAACTAACAATTATTTTTTGATCTGACACTCTGTTTATTGCAATTCCAAGCACCGAATATTAATTGCTGAAATAAGCCAAACTATCGTTAAGATTAACAGTAAACTCGGGCACATTATAATTTCATAGCACCATCAAATGAACCGCGAAAACAGATACAGAACATCAAAGTTCTTACAGTAATAGAAATTACTAATAAATAAGTAAACATATTTCAAAAGTATCCAAAGAAAAGTTACAGAAAAATTATGTTCGTTCAGGAAAAGTAAGAAGTTTATAAATAACAGCAGTAATAGAAAAACTTAAAGTTAATCGATCAGGGTAGTGCAGTCGTTACTGAGAGAACACAGTGATGATAAAGTGTAAGTAGACCAGACACGTCAAATTCGCCAGGAACAACAATGATTTCTACATGAAGCTTGAACTGACATAGGTCACTACTGGCAATGAAGTCACTAGTCCTCATTACTAACTGGACAACGCGCACGTGATACCCCTGGTGTCTCAGGCGTCCATAGGCTACGGTAACCATTTACCATCAGATGAGTCGATGGCAACCATGCGCCAACATCGTAGTATAAAAAAACTAAATACTCCCTTCCCCTCTACTATGAGATTGTCACTATTTCGTCGTTTTCTTATGCCAAATTAATTTTATCTGCCAACTTCTTTCGTTCGTTCTCATGACCGGAATAACTTCATTGACCCCGGTCAATTACATTACCTCAAACAGTAGCAATCCAATGTACGCCTTTCAATGCTATCAGTTTAGTAAAGATGATTAGATGTATACATGCTATACCTAAGTTTAATACATATGTATGTTATTATAATGATTATATTGGCATTTAAAAAGATGAGCGCAGTCATTCTTATCAGTTCTTCTCCATTTGAACTACTTTCAGAACTGACTTTTGAGTACTCCTACGTTTGTACTAGACCTGCATGAATAAAGATGTTTTGACGTTGAGTGATGCGTTAAAGCTAAATTTACTTTCGCATTTATATTATTAGTTAGAATTCATATAAAGCGGCTATTTTAATCCCGCGGATCGTGTAATGGGCGTCTTAATATGTGTCTGCCGGTGTGGTGCTGTTTTCAGAAGAATGCGGCGGGGTAGGTGGGCGGTAAATTGAAGGGCGGGGGCGACAGACGCCCCCATTACACGTACACTGTTTATCTGTTTACAAGATAAATAACAGACGCGACTTTGATAGTAATTTCTTGGAAATCTTATAATAGATGCCCACCCGCGGATTGAATTTATATGTTGGCTTATTTTGGAGTTATTTTTAAGGTTACGTGAACAAAATCAAAGTGAGGAATAAAACATTCACGTGTCTTTCTTTGCCTTTAATAAATATAAAACAAGGGTAATTATTTGTTATCCAGATCTAGACATATTTACTTAAAATTTCGTGAATTTTCGTAGCATGGCAGTAAATTATTTAGGTAGGATATAAAATTCAGTTTACATTTCTTTTAATTACTACATATATGTAATCTTGCTAAGTGAGCATGTTGGGAAACTGTAAAGACCGCATATTATAATGTAAATAAATAATACAAACTCAAAACTTCTAAGGCACTTTCACACAATGTCCCAACATTATGTTTTGCCACATGATGGGCCATCGTGTAAAGGACGTAATGACATTTGATGGCTTGAGGCGCCGGTGTGATAGTCCGAAATGGTCTTAATGTCGATGTTTTACCCGTATATTAAACAATAGCCTGTGATATGGCGAAACATACCTCCACGTGTTATTATATATACTATTTAGTGAATTATAGTCTTTTAGTTGTTTGACTTTTGTCAATGAATATCACCAAAATAATTATAACTATATTTAAACTTCCAAGCATAATAATTTGTAAAATATTTAACGGTTTAAACACAGCAATTACAGGGCAAACCTCAGTGCTAAAGAATTCCTACACAAAATGGCGGTGATTTTAAAAACTTGGTAATTTTATTTAACTACATTAAGCCGCATTCATATGTATGTAACAACTAGTATTCCAATTATATTATATACAAAACATACATAATCCACTTCGATGCTATATTATTTTATTCACTGTATTAGTACTAATTTAGGTGGGTGAAACATGGAAGCCAGCATAAGCTTGAAAAACAATTATTAAAAAAATCGTCCTTTTAATTATTTTATTTTATAAGAAGTACATATACTGCTTCCATGGTCCACCCACCTTTCACACACCATTATCAGATAATGTAGCACGTACTAACGTTATGTTATCTCTTTGCAGCGTCTAGTGTAGAGGAGCCTTTATATATTGTACAATTACTCTAATTCTGAAATAGTGACAAGCAAATCTGCAGGAATCTCAAGGCTGACTCATTACATCAAATGCCAAGACACTATCTGTACTGTCACACACAGGCATATTTACAGTATGCGCTCATATTAATGAGAATTGTGGATTACGAGAGCCATCCAAGAAATAACAAGACCTATGTATTTTATAATAAACTGAAATATTGTTACAAATATTGCTGTCAATCACATATAAAAGAAGAGTAAATATATTAATTAATAGTATTAAAAAATACATATATTTTATACTAATACTATCAACCCCACCTAGTTTCGCACGGATGCATTATAAATCTATAATACGGATGTATTGTACATATAGTTCGCTATTGAATCACTCTATGTATTGCAGTAAGCTGCATAAAAATCCGTTACGTAATTTAAAATATATAAGCGAACAGGTAGCGGCGGCAAGTTTGTTTTATACTGTGTAAAGATAAACGCATTTATTTATTCTACTTTCGGGACCGATAAGTAAAGCGTATATCCTAGAAAACCGTAACATATTTGTAATTCCTCTTTTGTAAGCATTACCAATTTACTCATGGTGCCATTACCGATAGTATATGCAGCTGACCTGATGGTAATCGCCTATCTAGCCCATACAGCCGCCTAGTTTTGGATTTTGAAACTGTGATTCAATTGCAGGGTAAAATTAAAGGATAAGACATCTTCTGGAGTGGCAACACAGTGGTGTCACGGGTGTCACATAATAACTTGATTTCCGTTACACTATTATGTATATAGGAAACTGTTACCGCTTACTCTCAAGTAAGATGGCAGCTTAATTGCCATTCCAATGACATAAAAATTAAGAGCAATAATTACTTTCTACATTTGTTTATAATTATTGTCTCAACACTGACATTCAATTATGACATTTACTTCAAAACTTCTATACTGTTTAACTGAGTTCTATTACAGAATGAGAGTGTGCGTTGTTGACGCAAAACGAAGGCGATGATAATGCGCAAGCGTCGCCAGTCGCGACGCTCCGCGTGAAATCTTTAATTTCCAAATAATGGCCGTCCAACGTATGTCCAACGAATTTAAATAAATGTTCTAAATGTATTTGCATACATTTTACCAACACAATACGGTACGTGACAGACGAAAATATTCTGTATCACCGAGTAAACTAAGCCGATATGAATTTATCTGTTTTTAGACGCGGCGTCTTTATTTTATTAATTCATATTTACGAGTGTGTCTAGATCAAAAGGATTCCGCATTTGATGTTATTATCATTAGGATAACAATGTTAGTATTATCGTGCATTCTGGATAATCATAATTATTTCGATATAAAAGTATGACATAATCTGTGGTCAAAGCGCAGTTAGCATAGCATACCTACTCTTAGTATAATATCATCACTGAATACATATGTAGTATAGGTAGTTTAGTAATATATACTAGAATTATATATTTGAGTAGTGAGTTTCTGCACTAAACTAACATTGGTATCCATAAAATATCTGTTTATACTTACTGGTCTCTACTGGACGTTTTCTATTAAATAAAATTTTTAAAACAAATAAATTAAGTGAAGTACATATATAATTCACACACAACATCACTATCCTCTAGGCAGTGAAATTACAGGACCAGAGTGTTCTTCGGGTAATAGGCGACGTAATCGCTTATTGCATCTTTTGCCATTCCAAATACATAAAAAATACACGTATCAAAACTATCTTTATGCATTATCAAATTGGTATCACCCAGAAGATATAACGAAGACATCGTGCCAGCAAGTAAATGGTAATCCCATTGCTATTACCCTCCACTATATAACTATAAACGTTGCTTGACCTCATTAATCGACATCGTATTGGCAATTCACTATAGTAAGCTGTGTCTACTTAAGGAAGTTCTATTAAATAAAACGTGTTATTTTCCTCTAGTTCTCTCAAATTATATTACACATGTAAAGGAAACATTTATTTCTTTGTTATAGATAAACATAAACCTAATTAAAATATCTTTATTCAACATTCATTACAAATTTATCACACATCAAATGTATCGTTAGATCGGAATGTTTTCGAATTAAGAAGAACTAACAAGAAACTCTTGTTAGTTCTTCTTTTGTTAAAATGAGCTTGTAAATTAAAAAAAAATACAGATTTATTTTTAACTCCAAACATACTTAACTTAGATATAGCAAGGCATCTTGCATCGACCTCGCTCTCGACTATTTCAGTCGCCAATCAAATTACTTTAAATATGTTTTTGAAAGGCACAAATTAGGAAGTGAAATTACTATAATACAATGACTAAGGAAGCGAGTAGCAGATTTCTTCTCGTAATAATTGTTTACATTCACCGCCATCTCCAATCGACCCGTAACAAGGACATTTGTAATATCGTCGAAATATACGGAGCTCTTAAGTAATATTATTATCATGTATATACAATTATTAATAAACAACATGTACTATAATATAAACATATAGATTTCCAGGAATTAAAAATGTTTTTATACTACTACACAAAATCATAATAGTCTTCCAGAAGCTTTCAAAGAGATTAAGACGTTACGTCAATTTAAAACTACTACAAATATTTAAATGGCTTTTGGATGTTACTATACAGTCAATGAATTTATAATAGACTATATTAAAATGGAGCTATATAGATCCTGGAAAACTATAGATTATAAAAATATACTCGCGTTAAAAATATGTATAATGCAATTTAAGAATTTTTTGTCAAACTAAAACAAATACTCTAAAAACCGATACAACTACTTTGGGAGGAATCCTAAAACAAGAAAAAAAAAGGATCAAGATACGAGCAAGGCATATAATTAGGTATATCTAGTCAACAGGTGGACCGCTTGTTTCTCTACTAATTGTAACAGGAAAATAATATTTTATACCAGTTTGTGAATGTTATCACAATAAATTAACGGTAAAGTTACCATCAAAACACCTAAAAAGTTCATTAATTTAATACAGTTCGGTTGTTGACCGGCTAGTAGATTACTTACGGACAGTCAGATAATACTACTTATCTATATTCTTTATTCTTAATAATCATACATAAAAAAATAAAAAGGTGTCGCACTCGGATTTTTATAATAACTATTGACTGCAATTGACTCTTACATCTTTACTGGACAAAGAAGGAGAGCGAGTGCAGTGAGTATACGTCACACAGTGTTTCAGTCCGAAGGTAAGATATCCAGAGTTTGTGTTATGAATATTAGACAATTGATATAAATACTAGAATATATATTTTTAAATACATTCATAATATACACAGGAAACACTCAGACTAATACAAATTATCATACATGAATAAAAAAATAGCATCGTGTGAGGAATCGAACTCGGGACCATCGGAGCCGTCTAAATAAAAGGAAATTTCAAAATATTATACGATTTTATATAAAACATACACAAAATAAAGCTAATAAATATGTTGTTGACAACTGCCAAGATCTTTGCAATGACGAATGATCCGAGAACGTCGCATGTTGCACATTTACGCAACATCACTCGGTTATGAAATTGAAATCAACAGGAATGTTAAGTGTTTGATATTCATGTTAAGTGTGTTATTACATTATCGTGTTTATTAGCAGAATAATTATTGATTTGTGGTTGATATAAACGATGCATTGAAGGATAAAGAAAATCAGATCACCTAAACCATTTCGGCGAAATTCGCTAGATTGAAATGAAACAGGATCTTAGTTTAGTTGAGAACTCACCATTACTATTAAAATATTCATCCCTTTATAAGTTGTTTTATTACATATTTCTACAACAGGTTTTCATGACAAAAACCTACATTGCTATAATATCTATTGAGCTAGTAGACTGTATTACTATAGATAATCATAATTATAATTGGTACCTATTGTTAACAATGTAACATGTGAGGTCGACCACCATGTCATTGCTCTTTGAACACCTTCATGGTTAAACCCTAAATACTTCGTCATGATGGTCTAACTGACTTGATTGCTCGTACTATCATCCACCATTGACATTGCTAGATTTTATCCTTAACGGGGACAAATGTATCATTCCATTATCATTCATAAAAAAGACAATACCATTACTTGAGTAGAACTCGAGCTCAAAGTCCGCAAAGGTTCTCTAAGGTTAACTGAAAGAGATTCCTTAGTAGGATAAATCCACTTTTATACTAATCTGTTTTTCTTATGTAAATTATGGACAACACAATACAATATTTATTCATATTGAAATAGAGTATATTTTTGGTCGGGATTAACAGTTTCGTTGATAATAAAACTTTTTTAATAAATTTTAATTTAAAATCAAAGAAATATGTAATATTGTTAATTGTTCTTAGGTCTATAAACTATATTTTCATTTTAAGCTCTTCCATCTTTTAATTCCCATAATTACATTAAACTTTAAAACCCATGTTGACTAATTCCGAGTAATTCCAATATTTAAACCGTTACTTTCCATTATTCCGTCTCGTTTCCTGTTTGTTAGGTATGGCAAGTAAGCAATACAAGCCATTTCCCATAAATGAAAAAAAGTGTTTATCCAAAAAAAAATGATTTTTTTTCAGTGGTAAGGCAATGGTACAAGCTCATACAGCCTTATATTAATCTTGTGTTGTTAATAAACTACTTAAATCACTTGTGTATTTTATAATATATCCTAAAAACGTATTTCATCTTGAATTACCTACAGAAGTAAGCAGAGATAATTTAAAAAAGGAACACGGCTGTTACGTCACGTTCGTGGTAGATTATCTGTTGATCGTATGAAATTTTAAACACTGCCTCCATAAAAGTAACACTGCCGTAAATGGCAACGCTATGCTTGGGCGGCGCATTTTAAAACAAGTGCGTGCCAGTTTCCAATGATTGTACTGGATTTCATGCCGCTAATATTATGTTGCGTGACGTATGACATCATCGCTATAGGGCTTCCAAATTTGAATTTTTATTCTCTATTTGTTTTTCTATCATGACGTTAGATCTAATCTGCCATCGACAAGAAATACATCCCCACAAATTCTGAGCAAATTACCATTGCGTTTTACATACTACCTACATTTGCCATAATCCGTTGGCTGATATGCCTAATTCTGAATATTTATATTTAATAGTAAATCTTTGTCTTTCATACCATAATTTTGATATATTTTTATTTGTAACCTTTATAATACAGATAAGTACTCATTTAGGAATATATCATTTATCATGTTCCATAAATATACCACCTCTACCTCTTTTTAACCATCGGTAACTGAACAACTAATATGTGGAAAAGAATTCATTGAAATTCCTTTTTAAATTCGATTATACATAGTCACATTAATACTTTAGCTACCAGTCTTACGTGTGATATACATATATCACCTATATATTTTTCACATATATATTTTTTACATAAAAAATATGTTTTTAATGTTAGTACCTGTCAAGTTATAAATTTCTCAAATGGGTACAATAGTACCATAGTTTACATACCTCATAACAATATCACTCTCACTCTCTCTTTATAATATAGGTCGCTATAGAATTATTTAAGACTAGCATAAAATTTAGGAGTATTCGAGCAATGCTAACAGTTTCCTCTTTCTTCTGGAGTCTACATAATAGTAAAATATCAATCTCCGTCTATAAATTTTATATATTAAAACTTTGCAACACATTAATATATATTAAAGTATTTACATAACCTAATTGTACAACCAAGAACCTAAAATTAAAAAGCTTAAAAAAAAATATAATATGATGACTAAAATATATTAATAAAAGGGGTCCCTCTAGGCAAGGTTCCGAAAATACTGGCAGCGTTCCCTCTTTGAATAGCTAGACTAATTCTTTGTCCAAGGTAGCTGCCAGCTCTTCGGTCTTCTGTGATGTCGACTAACCTTTTCGTTATTTCTTTGAAAAGTCTTATAGCGCTAGGACCCCACGGACCGAGGGTCTCGACACCGAATGGGACAAATACATATTCGGAGCCTAGACCCCTGTATTTACATATTTTGGCTTTTTCAGCCGCTTCACATGCCGCACCAGCTGTGTTGTTGGTTACATGTAGATGGGATGATATAAATTAGATGTTGCCATTCTAAAAGACTAAGTTGTCATGCCTTTTATTCTGTAATTTCACTGTATTTTGCATCTTTCAACCGAAACATAGCTTATGAAGCAAGTCGCTTGGCGGTTGAAGTAGGTGATATTGAGGTACTCACGCAAACATGAAAAAATTATGTAAATCGGTTATACTATGGTATTATATCTGTCAAGTTCACCTTTATAGATAGTATTTGTAGATAATATTATAAACAGATTAGCCACAAAGTGTTAGAAGTAGTCAACATATGTATCAGATAAATAAGTTTTATCTAAGGATTAAACATTTGGATTAACCAATAAACCGCAGTGTTTCAATTATCGCACATTGTAATTGCGACTTTAAAAATATTGAATTAGCTTAGTATTATAGCTTGCTAAATGATTTTATTAAAATTTTATTCATGTACCTGGTAAATTGGCGTGGATTTTAATTTCATTTTAATCCATTAAGTTTTATAATTATGTATTCATAGTCTGGCCATAAACAGTGTTACAATTAAAAATATATATAATAACTAAATTATATTATTAAAAGGGGTCCCTTTAGGCAAAGTTCCGAAGATACTGGCAGCGTTCCCTCTTTGAATAGCTAGACTAATTCTTTGTCCAAGGTAGCTGCCAGCTCTTCGGTCTTCTGTGATATCGACTAACCTTTTCGTTATTTCTTTGAAAACTCTAGAAAAAAAATTTAATCAAGAAGTCTATCTACCTCTTTTTTTAATCAATGTACGCGACCTAATATTTTCGCATAACAGGAAACTATTATCAGAATCCATCTGTACTTAGATAAACTTATCAAATAATAAATACCTTTTAAAAATAAACATTAATCCACATTAATATAAATGCGAAAGTGTGTCTGTCTGTTAGTTATCTCTCACAAGACGGACTTTTTATATAAAAAGATGAAATGTGTAAAACATCTTGTACCTAATTATATAATTAAAAAATATATATATTTACCGGGGTTTATAAATTATCCATTAACAAAATAACATAGCACATTAATTAATTAAGAGATACACATATGACAACCCTAATAAACGTGATGAATTATCTCTTACTAGAAATAATAACATCTGTTGCCGAGTGCCTTTTGCGAGAAAATGGCGCTTGATTTTTATATGAGAAAATGTCAAAACTCGTGATGTGGGTATACTTGTCTCCATCAAGTATATAAGGTCTAATACAAATAGTTCTCAATATTTTCAAAGGTCAAAGTTTCTGATAACGATCTCATTTATGAAAGAAAAGAACATAAAAATGTTAATGAATATTATTATTTTTAATGGCTTTATTGGTTATAGTTAGGTAGTTAGGAATTGCAACGGATTAATTATCCTTATTCGTCCGTGGATATATTTCCCGTAGTAGGTACTACGAGAAATATATATACTGACCTGAGTCAGTCAGGCCATCGTGGCAAATTCACAAGGAATTTCACGACTGTTTCAAGGAAGTCGTATCCTGGACAACCTGATTATAATACTATACAAATAGTGAAGCTAAGCTTGTGACATTAGTTAGCTAGTTGATATTTATATTCACACATTCCATCTGAAAAATGTAAAGTTACAATATTACTAAAGTATTTAAATGAGCAATTCGCATGTTTCTCACTCGTTCTTCTTGTAATGAGACAGTTTTCCGAATAAACAGTAGAGTTAAAAAATTAGTATGACTATTCAAAAAGGTTTAAATGTAATTATTTGAATAAAGATTTTCCATTCTATTCTATTACTACACGACATCTTAGTTCTCTAGAATAGCAACAGAATAATATGATGTCCGATGTATATTGTCGATGGTTACTGCTTAGACATCAGCTTTTTTGCCATTCAAATGCCATAAAAATATATTATAAAGTCATAATTAACATTTATAAATTCCATTACCAAAAAACGCTGTCCTAGGTTACAAGATAATCTTATTATCCTTAGACACTTAAATTCTTAGACAATTAAAAAAGTAATATAATAATGTAAATGCCTGGACAATTCACACAACATGACATCTTGTCGCAAGGTAAGCAGAGCTTGTGTTATGTCTATACAACTGATATAGTTATTTAGATTCTGTAAATACATACATAATGCATATAGACCGATACAAATAATCATACCCATGAATAGAAATGTTTGTGCTGTGCGTGGTATTGAACCCGCGCCCGAAAGTAAAGCGATGTGATAAATCGCTATACCACCGAGGTCGTCCATAGGCGAACAACTTTTTAACAAGTGCGCCATGAGCTTGTTCACAATTTTAATGATATAAAAATACCCATGACTTCATAAATTGGGATTCCCGTACTGCAGTCCGGGAATCAATCGATTGAATACTCACGTGTTGGTACGCCTGGCACGTCGTACAGTTATATATAGAAATAGAAATAGAAATAGAAATAGAAATAATCTTTATTCAAATAAACTCATTACAAGCACTTTTGAATAGTCATATTTTGATTCACCACTCATTCGGAATGCAGATTCATCACAAGAAGAATGAGCAAGAAACTTGTGTGTTGCTCTTTTTAATAGATGTTTTTTTTTATATAAATAATTACAGTATAACAAGTAAGAGGCATTAATCAACATAGAAGTCGCTACGCAGTCATTATTAATGTAATCAGATAATATTGTCAGTGCTATAGATTTAAAGTTTTTCTATAAAAACATTATTATCGTTAACGAATTCTTCAATTTTATAGTAAGCTTTTTGCAAAGGAACTGTTTTATTTGACATTTAAATCTTTTTCTGGCAGATTTATAACAGACTCTGGTATTTTATTGTAAAACCTTACGCAATTGCCATAAAACGAATTACTAACTTTAGCCAAACGACATTTAGGTAAAATCAGTTTGTTATTGTTACGTAAGCTTTTATTAGTGCAATCACTAACTCTTTTGAAACTGTCTATATTCCTTCTGGCATAGATGATATTTTCATAAATGTATTGAGAAGCAACGGTGAGGATATTTGATTCCTTAAAACACTCTCGCAATGACTCCCTGGAACCCATACCATAAATGGAGCGAATGGCCCTCTTTTGTAAAGTAAATATTGTATTTATATCAGCTGCTTTGCCCCATAACAAAATACCATACGACATAATGCTATGGAAATAGCTAAAATAGACAAGTTTAGCCGTTGCCACGTCTGTTAATTGTCTAATTCTTCTTACCGCGTAAGCGGCAGAACTAAGTCGACTCGCCAATTTAGTAATATGAGCACCCCATTGCAACTTGGAATCTAATGTGATACCTAGAAATACAGTATCGTCAACAAAATTAATAGATTTATTGTCCAATACGATTTTTGAATCTACCGGCCTTACATTGGGGAGAGTAAATTTGATACATTTAGTTTTATTTGCATTTAGTAGCATATTATTTGCCGTAAACCATTTTAAAACATAAGAGAGAGAACCGTTTACTTCGTCCATATCATCAATATGTCGATTGACTTTGAATACTAATGAAGTATCATCAGCAAACAGAACTATGTCAGCTATCTTTTCTACCATATACGGAAGATCGTTTATGTAAACTAAAAATAAGAAAGGACCTAGAATAGAGCCCTGAGGAACACCCATTTTAATACTAGTTCCCTCAGACTTTACACCATTTATTTCAACAACTTGCATTCTATTATTTAGATAGGATTTCATCATGCATAGTGCTTCATATCTAATACCGTAATATTCTAATTTGAGTAAGAGTGTTTCATGATCAACGCAATCAAATGCTTTTGAGAGGTCACAGAATACACCGATAGCATCCTGTGACCTCTCCCAACAGTCAAAAATGTGTTTCATTAAAGCTACACCAGCGTCAGTAGTTGATTTACCGGCCGTGAAACCAAATTGCCGACTGTGAAGCAGTCTATTTATTTTAAAGTGGTGAAGCATCTGATTGAGCATAATTTTTTCAAACACTTTACTTAGTACTGGTAAGATAGAAATGGGCCTATAATTACCTACTTCAGTTTTATCCCCTAACTTAAAAAGTGGAGTTATTTTACTATGTTTCATTAAATTGGGAAAAACACCGTCAAAAATACATTTATTGAAGATAGTTACTAAATATGGAGCAATAACATCTATAGCGGTGTTAATAACTTTAACAGACATGCCCCAATGGTCTTCAGTATTTTTTAAATTTAATTGTTTAAATGTTTTCGTAATTGTAGCAATGTCAATAAATGTAAATTTAAATGTAACCGGACACGAAGCAACATTGTCAATAAGGAATGATTTAGCTGTACTTGGAGAAGAGTCCAAAGAGGACGTAATATCAGTTGGAATACTAGCGAAAAATTTTTCAAAAATATTGACTATTTCTTTTGTGGACGTTACTAGTTTATCATTATAATTTAACGTAAAATCATTATATGGACTTTTAACTTTGCCAGTTTCTTTATTAATAATATTCCACACTGTCCTAATCTTATCCTTGGATTCTTTAATTTTTTTATTTAGATAATTAGACTTTGCTACATTATATACCTTTTTAAAAGTTTTTGAGTATCTTTTTACATAATTTACGAATGTACTATCGAAACGGTATTTTTTTTGATCATATAAATCAAATAATATATTTCTACTTTTAAGAATTCCCTTTGTAGCCCATTCTGAAAATTTTGTTTTGTTACTAATACTGATAGTTTTTTTGTTAAAAGCCTTATTATACTCGTAAGAAACAATATTGAAGAAATCTGTATAAAGTTTGTTTGGTTCATCAGATTGAGGACAAAAATCTAATTTACTACGAACTGATATTTTAAATTTATTGATCTTATAACTAGTCAAGTCTCTTTTTAATAAATTAATTTTCCTAATTTTGTTTACGTGATTTGGAAAAATTACTAATTGACCACAGTGATCAGAAGGAAGGTTGTTTAATATTATTTTATCTAAATATTCACTGTTGCTAAATATGTTATCCAAACAAGTAGCAGACGTGGCTGTGATACGAGTGGGTTCGTGGAAGACATTACTCAAGTCAAAAGATTGAAATAAACTCATTAATTTAGTTTTTGTGGTGTTATGTGATAAAATGTCAACATTGAAATCACCACACACTATAAATTTTTTGTTAATATTAAATACTCTTTTTAAAATATCCTCCATTACCTCTTCAAATAAATTATAATCACTATTTGGAGGTCTATATACACACATAACTATATAATTTTCTAGTTCCACGCAGGAAATTTCAATACAACACTCAACGGAAAGATTGCCAATATCACTACGTTCTTTTACTTTTATATTATTTTTCACCAATATCATGGAACCTCCTCTATTTACTATTTTTCTATTAAAGCAGCTGACAATATTATAATTGTTTAAGCTTAACATCATATTGCTCTCTTTGAGCCAATGTTCAGTTAAACATAGAACATCTATATTATTTTTTTCTAAAAACAATTGAATAATTAATTCACAGCCGAGAAAACTTTGTATGTTCTGGTGAACAATTTTCAATTCTGATAGCTTTCCCTTTGTCTTTTTCAGCAGTTTAAATCTGCAGTCATATTTAAATTATTGTAAATAAAAGGATTCTTACTAGAATCAATATTTATGTCAATATTTTCAGAATGTTTAGTATTAACATTAGTACAAATACTACTAATTGGATTAGTGCAACCCATTATATTACTTATAATGGGGTCATTTATATTATAAGCTAGTAAACTAGCTATATTTCTTATTTGTTTTTTAGGCAGATAAAATCTATCTCCAGTCATACAAGTTTGTAACAAATTTGTTACTATCAAAAAATAAAAAGTCATTATGACGACAAGTCATATTATAAATTAAATTATTAATATAATATATGAACTTATTTTGTTCAATAGTCAGAGAATGACAGTAAGGAAATGCACATAAAATTATTTTACCTATGCCCAGCTCAGCAATATTAAGCAAAGAGTTTACAAGTTTAATGACATGACTTTTTTTTACATTTAAACAGTTGCCTAAAGCAATGACTAATGTGGTTAACTTATCATACCTACCATTAACCACCTTATTTAAAATATTAGGCAATGAAGCACCAGGTAGACAATTATTTATAACATGTTGAGATAAACTTTCTGATAATGAACGGCCCAAACCCTTACCATATTCATCTGAATAAATAATTGTCCTTCGTACTGGTGCAACATTACAATTATCAGTTTTTAAAGACAAGTTAGAATTGAGTAAATTTGAACAAGGAGTGATTGACTCAGTCAAGACTGATGTGATTGACTTATTGTTATTTCCATTAGGGCTATATTGACAAGATTTAGGAGATTCAGGTGTCTCACAACAACATTTCTCTGTCAATGAGGTGAATCGCTCCATGTTGTAATTACCCAACTCTATTAATTTATCCAGTGATTTACTATAGTTATTAATTTCATGTTGAGCACACTCATATTTGTTTGTTAAATTATATAATAAAGATTCCAACTCTTGAATTTTACTCTTTAATTTATTTTGTTCTAAATCCTTATCATGTAAATTTGTTTTACAATTTTGAAGTTCTTGTAACAGGTCTAATTTTTGTCTTCTAATATTTATAGATTTTAAACATTTAGTATGAGTTCTCACTAACTTTTCTGACTTTTTAATAAATTTGTTTATTTTTATATATTTTTTTAATTTATTGACACTATTAAATTGACTAGTACAACTATTTGAGCTGGGTGTATTTGTTAAATCTATGGTCACCAACGGCTGAGTAGACTTTTGATCACAAGTGACATTTAACAATTCTGTATACAGATCTAAGGTGTTATTATAGCTACTCACCCGTTTGTGTTCCAACATAGATTCACTATGTGCTTGAGCTTCCTTAAGGTGTCTCTCGAGGTGAGTGATACGCTGTAAATTTGACTCATATGTGTCCCTGCAGTGATCATATTCATTAACAAGTTCCTGAAGTCTATCCCTGTCAACGCGTAGGTCCTCACAGAACACATTAATGTCTCAAGTTCCCCCTTCAGGGCCACATATTTGTCAAATAGAGATTTCATCTCTATTTCACTATCATCCCGTTCCTGTAACAATACTTTATTCAAGTCTTGGGTTTTCTTTAATTCAACGAGTGCCACCAGTATATATATAATGACCTATTATTATTCTCACTTATATATCTAATTATTTCAGATTAAGTGTACATTTCTGCAGTGTGTAGTGATGAAGGTAACAGATAGACAAACGCATTTATAATACAAGAAAGGATTGAACAAAATCAATGATCAGTGAGTGATCTCTGAAAAAAAGACGTTCCCCATTGCAATTCGGGGATCAATCGATTAAATAGTAATGTTGGTACACCTGATGTAATTTTAACGACGCATTATAATTATCATCACTTCCTTTCATGTAAAATAAAACATGTTATACAAGGCGACTATAATAGACACCTACGTGTATCTTTATAGAGTCTGGCGTCCATCCAATTTCACTAATTACTGGCCTTACTGCTGGTGAACTTCCAAAGGCATCCAGTTTCTCATTTAGCGATGTCTCGGATGTGTCAAAGAATATATTTCAGCTCTAAAAGAAAGTTAACATTAGCGGATAATTTGGTGTTCGTTGGAACTTCGTTGATTGCAACACGTCTGTGCTGCTTAACGTGTTGCTTATTTCTAATTAAATATGATTATATATTAGGAATTTTGTTAAAAAAGACGAGTAAGTGTGGTGATTCCACAAACGCTTAGTCGTTTTTTTAAACACAATGGATCAGCAGGATCGATTGCATAAACAATCTTTAAAATTAGTGTTTAGCAGACACCTTTTCGCAGTCGATTGACAAATATTAGTATTTGCATAATTGTAAAAGAAAATAAATGCGTTTTTGGAACGCGAAAGTGATCAGAGGTATATGAGAAGTACTCTAAATTCAAAATTCAAAATATCTTTATTTATAGGTCTATTACAGACTCTTATGATATGTGAAATCTACAGTCAGTTCGGAGTGATTTCGAGATGAGAAGAACTGACAAGAAACTCAGCTCGTATTTTTTTTTAAAGTTGTATATATTTACAATAATACAATTTCAAATCAAAAAAATCAAAAAATTATATGTATTTACAATATATATACTTCACGAGTATGACGGATGAACCAGCCATCATTGCACTCAACCATATTAGAGGGAGCACATCGATCCGACCCACCACGCCGCCACAAGTTTGAACTTTATAGTGAGCATGACTGTTTCAAGTTGGAGTAACTTTATATTATTAACTACGTCATTTATATTATTTACAGCATAAACTGTATCAATCACAGTTTTCACCCATTACAATATTTAATTTACATTATATGTATTTACAATATATATACTATGAGAGAGGTATTAGCTCTCGATATTATAGTTATATTCGTACTACCAGTAAAGTTATACACAAAGTTTCAACATCGTCATTATTCGGTAATGAAGACACAATACTTACTCACTAATTGAATCACAAAGTACAGAAAAGGTAAGAACCAGAGATCTAAAATAATAAATACGTACTAATTTGTTAAAATAAAAAATTACGAGCAAATAATCACAACGTTAATACCGATACAGAAATTGATGAGGAAACTAGTTACGAATTCGAAATTAGAATTTGATCGCTGTTTGTCATCATAATGCACGGTAGTCGTGTTCTATTTTCGAATAATCGTAAACAGTAAATGATTTCGTTTCATTCATAGAGGACTTCATTCATTCATTTTGAATCATCGAAATCTGTGTTCTTTCTTGAATTTTCTATCAGCCTGAAAATGAAAGTATTGAATTTAATAATAATATTTTTGTATTTGTTACATGGTTATAGAGAAATATGATCAAATTAAAATATAAAAAAAAGGTAACGTAATTTTACTGACACCAAAATGTTTTCTATTTCACTTCAAAAATGTGTGCGTAATAATATAAAATAATACGTTTAAATTTGAAAATTTAAAAAATTACAATCTTATCATTTTACGATATAAAGAATATTGTGGTAACCGTATTGATATGCAAATGAATTAAACTAATTATACATATTTTGGTAACCTGCTCCAAAATACCTACTTAAATTGTATTATTGGTAGCTACTCTAACAGTACTGGTTATATCTATACAGATCAAATTTATGTCACAACTCGAGAAGTAACGTTCAAAGAAAAAAAGGAATATTAAAATCTTTTCACGTAGATTATATATCTGGGTTACTCGTAGTAAAAATTCCAAATTTTATGATAATTGGTTAACCCGTTAAAGCATAATAAATAACGTCACAAATAAACACAATACTCCTTTGTATTTAATATAATGTAATAGGCGCTTTAGTATTTTGTTCAGTCAGCTATATGGAGGGACATAATCTTAATTGTTCTCGTACTTATCTCGCTTGTTAGGTATAATATCTTACGTTTAGAGCCGTATTGACGATACATCGACCTTGCTTATGCAAATGTCAATGTTATCACTGACGGTAACAGACACAAACTGAAACTCGCATTACAGAGATAAGCGAAAGTAAAAGGCGTCAAGTGCTTGAAAGTAATAAAAAAGTAACCCTCATTTACTTTGTAATACAACAATTTTTTTTTATTTATTTTATCTTAAAAATTACTATATAAGCATCGCCAAATGGATTATCACACTATCACACACAATAACACAGTTAATCCCTATCTTTACAGTTTTAACTGCATTCATCAGAACTTTTTGTAACAGTATTTATTTGTATTAACTTTCTTAATCGTATTTGAAAAATATTAAGCTAAAATTGCAATTAAAATTAACTAATATGCATTATAGAAAACTCTATATGTCGAGGGTTCAATAGAAATGTACGAATAAAGATCGATATTTTTAATAAAAATCTCAATAATTTAAATAAATAGAAATAGAATAGATGTTCGATATAAATAAGAGTAATAAATAACTATAACTATACGAATATAGTATTTTAGAATAATGGTGAATATGTTAAAATATTTTGTACGCAAACATTTAACAAGTTTCTATTGCCATCGTAAAAATTAATAATCAATTAATAAAATTGTGATCACTCTCATAAGTCTGAAATATACTAGTTGTAGGGCGAGGTTTAGCCCACCTAAATTCATCATCATATATTCACTTTTGTATGATATTTATAGCAAATTTCATACAAAACTATCCTTCAATTGAAGTATGACTGAATAGTGTGGAAATACTGAAGCAAATATTCGAACATCTTTGCAACTTTCAAAGTAATAATATTATTAGGATTATTAATGTTGCCTTTGACTTCTTTAATAATAGATTGACATGACGTATATAAATGTGTATATATATTTTACGTCTACGACAGTGGTCTAGTGATTTAGCACATTTACTCCTGGTAGTCACTGATTCGATTCTTCGCAAAATACACACATTTTTACTTATGAATATGATTGTTTCGTATTGGTCTGGGTGTTAATTTAAAAAAAAAGGAAATAATGAAGCATTTTATTGTACTATTAGTCTTATAGGCTAATACTACTGTAACTAATGTAATGTTAAAAAAAGTAATAAACCAGTATTTTATGTGTTTACAGTAAACAATTAAATTAAAATTTCTTATCTTTAATTTCTCTATCCACTTAAAGGTAGTCTGAAGGAAGTTGCTATGCGATAAGATCGTCTTTTGTATCAGTTAATGTATATTTACTGTTTTAATTATTTTCTATTTTTACTAAAATAAAGACTATAAATAAATGAATAATTTCACCGTAAATAACTGAAACAATTGATCATCATCAACATTTATCATGCGTATTGTATTCTTGAAATCTCTATGAATTATTTTTAGAAACAAGTACAATAAACAAGTTATTAATATAATATGTTGTTGTGACCTTTGTGACTGAGTTTGTAGATATTAACGTACGGTCGCTGTTTATTATTATTCGGTCTTTTAGAATGGTGAACACGCACACACGCACACGCACAACTTGATAAAAATATTAAGTTTTTTAGTAACTGAAATTACAAACAAATGGTATCCCTGCTGTGTTGCCATGAGTATTTTTGTTTTCATTCCAATGGACGATAATGTAATGTTATACCTGACGGGCTAACAGTCTATATGCTGGTGGTGCGGTAGTGGAGGATGATAAGATGAACATGAGATTAGGTCAGTCAGCACATCATGACAAATTAACCAGGAATGTATCTCGATGATTTCCCGGAACCACGTGGATATTAATCTAACATGTTACATTGCTAACTATGGGATCAGAATCCACATCATTACATAGTATAAAATAAAGTCGCTGTCTCTGTCAATCCGACCGTATGTATGCTTAAATCTTTAAAACTACGCAACGGATTTTGAAGCGGTTCTATTTAATAGATAGAGTGATTCTAAAGGAAGGTTTCTATATATAATACATGTATACCCGGGCGAGGCTGGGGCGAATAGCTAGTTATTAATAATTCCCTTCCTCCCAGTATTATTATGTTCTCCTGTTTCCCCTTCGTATCCTATCTATGCCAACCAAGACTTACAAAGCAAGCTATTTTAAGCAAAAATAGATAAAACCGAGATAGAAGCAGACGATTTTATACAAAGTCTACCACGGTCAAAATTATACTTTATAATTCTATAACCAGAAAAATTTACATAGTGATCTTGTAACAAGCTAAGCAAAGCTAATGTTATAGATACTAAATTGATAGAAAAACTTAATTACATTTTTAGTAAATAACATATATAGTCTAATACGAGCAATCTTAGTCATAAATACAAAAACAAAAAATTATGCTGTGCGAGGTATCGAACCCGCGATCATAGGATGACTGGCGTTATGCTAAACCGCTAAACAACCAAGGCCATCGTTTTATAGTTATAGCATAATATATTTTTATACTAATAAGTATAAAACTTTATTACACTATATTTACTGTGTGGCAATAGCCTAGTTATAATTTTATATTACTTTTCCTATTTATATCTAAAGGTTAACTGGTAGAGAATGTCATATGACATTATGTTCGCCTTTTGTTCATATTTTTTTATTTATTTATACCAATATATAAAGCCAAAGAGTTTGTTTGAACATGCTCATGTCATCCTCAACTGGTCCCCCACTAGAGTAACCGTTAGAATAAACAGGTGCAATATTCCTTTATTTACCATTAAAAAGTACTAGAGAATTTTCTGAAAGCTTCTACCTTCAAGAAAAGAGTATATCTCTTAAAGGTTTCAATATTATACCAATCCAAAATATTTAACAAGTACTTCAATAATTTACCTATGATTCTAAACTAAAACGTGTAACATCCACCAAATCTACCCTTAGACATAATGAACATGCATATGTATGTTATTACATATCTACATAACCGATAACAGGGATGTACGTATATTACATATAATAACATTTCGACGGCAGGGCACCACTCCGTTTGACATAGCGTATCATAATCAAACAAGGGTCGGCCACTCCGTATAATTAGGTGCAGGCAATTACCACTCTATACCTACAGCCACTAATTTAATTGCTTAATATCCTTACTCAGATGTATAAATTATAAATTGTACACAACCTATTAATAATAGTACTAATAATAATTTTCAGGATAATTCATACAGCGCCATCTACACGCTACTCAGAGTCATACATAGATACATTTTTTGTTGTAAATATGTATGTAGGTATATTATATACAGAAAACATCCAGACCCACATAAACAAAGACAACATGTATGCAATTTTGTATCGTGCGAAGAATTGAACCCGCGACTATTAGAAGTAAGGCAGATTGTTAAACCGCTTGACTACCGAGGCCGTCAAAATTAATTGAAATGTATATACACTTTCATGACAGTTAGCCCAGATGGAGTTGTCATAAGCATTGTCAATTATCTAGATAAATAATTACATTGGAAATAATAATAATATTTAGTTCTATTTTTTTTCTACTACCTGCATGATAAGGTTTCACATGGCTGCAGGAATTACGATGAATTTTTTACAGAATCTGTTATTAAATGTGAGTCAACATACATTACAACATTAACATACATAGGTTTAAGAAATATTAGAAAAATGCTCCTAATAGAGGGAAATATATAATTTTTCTCGATAGTTTCAGTATGCCACCTCCAATTTTATTTATTAATTCATTAATTTAATAATAAATGCCGTTGTATAGATGTTTTATTTATCATTCGCTGTCCCCCGCAACTTGGTCTGCATCACACTTACTTGACATTTATCATTACATTTCACTCAATTTACATGATATCTTTTTAACTTATAGCCTATGTGTTTTCATTACTGTAGAGTTATATCATAATCCGTTCAATAGTTTTTAGTAGAAAAAGTAACAAACATCCATCCTTACTCACAAACTTTCGCGTTTATAATATTACTAAGATAGTAATATTGTGGATTGCTTACTTAATAGTAACGTTATGCACACTCTCGTACGAAACTATATTCCGATAATACTTTTAGTATTCAATTTCTCAATGTATTATAGAACTCATTCGGCGAATAAACGTGAACTGTCAATAAAGTTGAAAGATACCTACGTCAAGGGATTTTCAATCTAAGACATGTAATTTGTCCGTTAGCCAGGATTTTTGCTACTTTAGCGTCCAGAGAAATCAAGTGGGAGACAAGAATAACGAGGTTGCTGACCTCATCAATTGCAATATGGCGACTCTAGGAAATGATGATAAAAGCACAATGACTTTATTACCAAATTACATCAGCTAATTTATTACTAATGCTTTTCATAGAGAAGATAATAAACAAACAATATTTTTAGGAAATGTACCTAAGTAAATATTGAAGGTAACTTTTAGCCACAGAAATTTAATTATTACAAGTAGAATTAAAACAATATTACATTAAATTGAATCATATTTTTTTAACAAATAATTAGAGAAATCGATCATAGAATTAATAATTTATATATTGAAATTACTGCCTCAATATGGAGCGTCAAAAAAATAATAATTAAAAAATCTAAAATAAAATCAGCTATAGACGTAAAAGTAATACTAATATAATATAATGTCATATCTTTCTTAAGCAAAATAACAGGGTCAACGATAAAGATGATTTCACTCAAAAACAAACATCGTGTGTTATGTATGTATAAGAAAAACCGTTAAATGTTTCCTGTATATTAGGTATTTTAAGTGGTTTAAGTTTCTCAAAAAAACTTTCTCAAAATTCTGTAAATGTAGTTTAGTTCATTAAGTAAGCGATTGTGTCTATTAAGATTTTTTTAGTTTTATAAAGTACCTACAGATATTTTATTACAATGTATGTTTAACTATTATTTGTATAAACCCATTTACCATCAGATGGGCCGTATGCTTATTTGCGACCATCGTAGTATAAAAAAAAACAAGTAGGTTGCAGTAATTCTTTACTACGTTTTAATAATCTTTAAGATAAACACTATGGATTAGTGTTAAATATGAGTTTTTTTTTCGGAAATGACTCGGTCCCATATATTCTAGATTGTGGTTTAGGTTATGTCCCTACAAGTTCATTGGCAACTTATTAAAATACATTATACTTAACAGCTTTAGCTTTAGCACTATAGGTGTGATAAAAAGAATAGTCGGTAAAAAAATAATCCTGAGCTAAATTAAAAATTCATTTATATAGCGTTCTTAAATAACTAGAGAAATAAATTAATCATATGTATTGCCATTATATTAATTAGACACTTGAAAATTAGGTACAGTTTTTTCGATTAATCGTAATGAAATAAAGATCCTCAAGCGCTAATAAATGTCAAAAAACTATCACTTCTATTGTTAAAACGTCATTTCTAAATTTTATTTCAGAAAATTATTGCAATATCCAAATTATAAGGTTATGAAACATGCGTTTTTAACTACATATGCGTATATTTTTTTATGTACTATTATTAGTATTTTAATACATTCATTTAGGATGACTGTTTCGATTACAAAGCACTTTGTAAAACTAAACAGTATTTTTGGTGTAGCCAAAGTGTTGGATGTTTTTTACTCTATCACACAAAAACTACTAGACGGATTTTGATGAAACTTTACAATTTATGCATCAGAATAAGTATAATAACACATAGGCCATATTTTTAATGAAATTTATATATCGAAATTTAACGCGGGTGAAATTACGGGCACAACTAGTAAATAATAAATAAATAACTCTGGACAATTAACACAGCGCCATCTAGTACCACGGTAAACAGAGCTTGTATAGAAAATACCTAGATACAAACAATTATACTCATAAATACAAATGTTTGCACCTTACGAGGAATTGAACCCACAACCATCGGAAATATAGTGGTGTGTTAAACCACTAGACCACCGAGGTTGTCGAAATACATATATAATGTCAACCATATATCTAAATGTCACAAAATGCAAATGGGCATTTCATGTTTGCCACTTTACAGATAGACAGAATATAGACTCCTATGGGAAATCACCTATCTTACGACAATAAAAGAAATAAGACGCATCTAATTTCCCCAGACGAATTCGACAGATACGTAAAACGAGCGGACAAGTGATGATATGCCGCAAGGCAAAATAAAGAAGAAAGAATGAGACATTAGAGCAAAATCTATTAACAAAATTACAGAATACGGACGAATACATAACACCAGTCTTCCGGAAGTAAGGCAAAATAAAGAAAAAGAATGAGATATTTATAGCAAAAGCCATTATCAAAATTACTGTGTACGGAGGAGTACGTGACACTAGTTTTCCGGAAGTAAGGCAAAATAAAGAAAAAAGAATGAGACATTTATAGCATTATTGAGTACGACATGACATCAGTCTTCCGAAATGGCAATACATAAGATATACTAAAAACATTTCTTTATGTAATTCAAATGACAAACAAACATTTCCCACCTGATGGTAAGCGATAACCGGACATCACATTATCTAGCCACACCCGTGATACCGTTCATGTATTTCCATTCGATAGGACAAAGGTATCATGCCCCATACCTACCCTGTAATTGCAATATCATATCTCTCCACACGTAGCTTATTAAAGTACTTAAAGATTGAAATAGTTGAGACAGAGATAACAACCATATCTTCCGAAATGGCAATATGAGTAGTACAACGGTAGTCACATGGTGCCGTGCTGCCTATGGTACTGTTTACCATATATAGGTAACGTTTGCCACTCAGGTGGGTAGTCAGCTTGCATTTAAATTACGAAAAAAAATTGGAAAAATGTATAAATTCAAAAATAAATGAACATGGTTTTATAAACAATCCGTTTCATTTGCCTCCCGCTGTAAGAAATGATGATTAAGATGTAAGTACCTACTATAGGTATCTTAATCATCATTTCTTAGAACAAGCTGAAATCAAGAGTACCTACCGCGGTCGGCATCTGAGGCATCCGAGCAGATGTTTTGAAAACAATTCACGTCCGTGCGGTTTAAAACAAATAAGATTTGGCGGAATTTGAATATTAAATTTTATAGTAAACGCGGCAGTATTCATGGAAGCTATTGAGTTTGATGGGAACGAAGTTTCGGCGAATGATAGGAAAAGAATTTCGTTTATCTAATTAAATACTACTACTTATAAGGTTATCCGTTAAGTATCTTCATATACCTAGTAACGGAGGAAAAGAGCTGTGACACCTTAAATTTATAATTTAAATTATCACAACCCATTTTTTTTTAATGATGCCGTAAGAAACCGCTAAAGAAACAAAGCCAATAGCAAGAGTAATAAGAAAACTAGAAATATAGCACGACACCAAGCTGCATATCGAGCTTTGCAAGCAGATATGCCAGTGAATTTGCAGTAAGTATGATATCCTATAGGTATACCATTCCACAGAACATTCAAATACAAATGGAATGATAAAATAATAATTAAAAATGTTCTTCCTACTATTGTTTTAGCTATGTATTAACAAGTCTCTTAATCTAATTGTTATCATCGCTTTTTATCTCTATCAGATTAATAGAATTAATCAATCTTCATCCGACTTCATAACTCGATTGTATTTTCGTGCCTATTCTACGAGATTTATCCGCAAATTCGGAAAAGAAAGAATCAAATTTTGTGAATAAAATCTTCACATTTATTCTCATTGTTCTTAATGTTTTTCATTAAAATTTAACTAAGCAATTCATTCTCTATTAAATACCCATAATTAGATTGGTTATAGAAACAATACACATATAGTGAATGCATTTGATAACATGAAAAAGAAAATCATATTTTGAACAATAGAACATAATGCCTATACAGCGTAACACGATAATATTGTTTCACAAATATATAATACGTTATTATTTAGTAAGACAATAAAGATTTGAAAATCTTACCAAAGTGTAACTAAGAGGAGAGAATAGTTCAGTTAATTCGTGCAGATTTGAACTTTGTAATTACATTTTGGCGAAAATAAATCTGATTTATTGAGAATTTCAAATCCAGAACACGCATTATGAATTTTTATGTTCTTTTTTTTAATATTATTTTCATGTAACTGGAATTACAATCAAGCTGACGGGGCGTCATCTTGATTGTAGTACATCTGGTACTATTCATGTACATACTTAGGTAACCGTCGTATATTTATATGACGTATATATACGATCGTGATAGTATATATGCGCTGCCGTTCCTGAGGACGGCATGACATCTTATGACATCTTATGTCATGATGTCTGATGACATCTTGTGTTATGCCTGTAATTCTTAATAAGAACCATTATAAGGTATAGAGATCTATTCTAGCATAACGTAACCAAACATAATTGAAAATTTTCGTCAACTCATGATAATTTATTTTCATATCTCTTTTCCTGATCGATTCCAGGTGATGCCTCAGCATCAGTTCAAAGTTCCCATGTTCTTGCAATATAATTGAAATAAATTTCGTATCAATAAAAGTCGTAAGTTAGAACCTTTTTCTTTTATTTAATGATCGTGTCGGTCGAGTTCGCAAAACAACAAAAACTGCGCAGACAAAGTCGTGGATTTCAGTTAGTTCTTAATAAAATTAATTCTAATATTTCCGAAAATTTACTGCAATGTTATATTTAAAACAATCGGTTTTTTATGAAAAAATCTTGAATTATTCTTCCGTTATTCTAATGCGAAGTGAACTCCACACTTAGCCCCACATTTAGGCCATACTGCGTTCTGTACATGTTAAAGGAAGATGTTACGTTCGTAAAGGCCACGTAGCAATTATGTTTGTATTTCAATTAGGCTACACTACTGACGTCATTTGAAGGCAGGGATGCCCATCTTACTAGAATTCTTGTACAGGCACGAGATTTTAGATCGTTGGTACAATTTCGTGGGTACGGTTTGTAAAAGTCGTAATTTTCTACAAGAAACCTGTTAAACAGGAAAGAGTACATTTTTGTGGCATCCTCTATTTTGTAATGTATTTACTCAAGCTTAAATTTCTATATACATATTACACTATACTGTATACTTATTGTATATAGCATAAGCAATGCCAATCCTGATTCTACATGTAGATGTTACCCTTTACTAACCCCGAATATTTCCATGGACTAGACAAGAAACCAATATGAGCCAAATATCTACGTACGAAAAAGTCAAGTTTGGCAACCCTGGATGAGAAGCATCGCAGCGCAGTAATATAATCTTGGCTTATCAAACACATCACCTCTGTCTAATGGATCTGAGAGATAACGTCGAGCTGAGACCGATCCGGTCGACTTGCGAAATCTAGTCCGTCGTAAAATCCATCAGCTGCTATATGAGTTGGTATTATGATTCTAGTGTTCCAAGGATCTATATCTTTGTGGCTGCGATATCTATCTGTCATTTAGATTCTAAACCAAATAACTATCGCCTCGAAGTGTTTTCCCTGTGGTAGTCGCGTGGTTGCCTGGTGGACACGTATATGTTCTGTGATAGATATACTACATACCTATTTAATAATATGTAAATATGGACAGTATTTGATATCAATGACTCTTCTTATTTACAATTTAAATCCGTTGATATCATATTTTGTCTATATTTGACAATATTTACTACTAGTAGTTACACGCGAACTCGTTTCCTTATTTTTAAATGAAAGATGGATCATACACGTTCTTGTGACATCACAATCTTTAGTCACGCCAAATTTCATTAAGATCCGATCATTATTTTAATCTGGAAAAGATAAGAAACAGATTGACCGATTGACTGACAGATACACACACACACTTTCGGATTTGTAATGTTAGTATCGATATCATTTATATTCAATTAGTTACTCGCCCCGGCTTCGCACGTGTGTACAAATATTATATATATCTATAAAGCTTTGTCTTAAATCACTGTATCAATTAAAAAAAACCGCTTCAAAATCCGTTGCGTACTTATATAATGAAGTACGTAAATATCCTATCATGTCAAACAAAAATATAGGTACATCAAGTATTATTCAAGCATCTAAACAGATCTATATGGACTTCAGTCATCATAACTCTTACTTTTTCCGCTCTCATACCTATTTCTACATCTCCGTCTCGCGGAATAATATGATTTGTAATATAAACGTTTAAGATATGAATTGACACACAAGTTTTTTAGTACTTACTTGATTCAAAATCAAGGTCAAAATAGTGTTTGTATTACGTTTTTCACAATGGCCATTGATTTTATTGAAGAACCTTTGGAAGGATAATTAGTAGATACCTAGTACTAATTATCCTCCCAAAGATGGATGGATATTACTACGATGGATATACATCCATAAGACATCCGCGTGCCTAATTAGTAGGTGCATATAAAGTAAACCCTCGCATAGTAACGGCTATTTACACGCCTCTCCAGTCGTGTTTTAATCTATACCAATATTATAAAGCTAATGAGCTTGTACAATCGAACAAGATTACGTTTGTTTTAGTTCCTAAGTGTGCCACTAGATGGCGTTGTTTAGTTTTTATACTTTTTTCTACATCACGCTATTTAGATTTTTTTTGGAACACATATAGTCTTTTAATAATTATTAATTACATAATATAACAACCACTGTGGAAAGGTTTCCGTAGTTTAATTTATTTAACTACCCTAATCAAAGTACACCCTTGGGGATCCGTGGATAAGAATATTCAGAGCTTGTTTGTTTGTTTATTTGTTTGTTTGAACGCGCTGATCTCAGAAACTACTGGTACGAATTGAAAAATTATTTTTATGTTGGATAGTTCATTTGTCAAATTTATTGTGATATTTGAGGGCTTCCGTTGCGTGCGCTGCGTGAACGAAGTCGCGGGCACAGCTAGTTGGTTTAAAAACCACTGGGTCCCAATACTTAATGTACAAGTTTCATATAAAAAAATGATTATCAATATGAATGTGCGCACAAATTCTATTTATAACAGCGTTCTTATAATAATCATTAAATACTAGCTGCAGAAATTAAGCGTTAAGCGTCATACGCGGATAATCTATGATTACGATAAATTATTTATCACATAACTATAGTGTAAATTATGTTAGTAATACGTAATCTTCTAGTTGTATACAAATATCTCCGGTTTTCTTCTATTTTTACAATATTAATTAGCCCCGTGTATGTTTAGCTGAACTTACGATTATATTTCAAATCGAAGTATTCCTTGACAAATATATATATTAATAACTAGCTGGCCTCGCAAACGTTGTTTTGCCATATAAATTAAAATGGCTATAAAAGTATAGATAGGTAGAAATAAAAAAAGGGTAAAAATAAAAAAGGTGCTAAACTCTAAACAATTCATATAGGCTATTTTTTACCACTAATTAAAATATTTTTTCTGCTACCTACTTCAGTTGAAAAGAAACACAACTCTATATACAATGTATTAATTTTTCTTTTTTATTATAAATTTCCATTGTATTCTGTGAAAGAGAAGATAAAATGATTTTAGAACATTTTGTGAACAAGTAAACGAACAAAATGTGTTCACATTCAACGGATTAGATAAATTGGCTATCGCAAATTCGGATTAATTTTGACATCTGTATTAACTATTATTTATTACCTTTTGTTATTCAGTAGTAATATAAAGATTATTGATTATATTACTTACCTGATACTATTATAATTATTTTGGACATTAGATTTGCACATTTATAGACTGATAACGGCGGTGTCTACTATACTGAGCATGAATGAACAAGTTTCTAGAACAAATAAGTATTTTTTGTACACTGCGTAATAAAAAGATACAACTGGTAAAAAAGATAAGACTCTTTTTGATGTTATTATGTACAGATACAATTAACTAAATGTATATTTTGACAGCGTTTTATTTTTGAATCATTCATGGAATCATTGATTGTTTAATAATAAACAAATGTATGTCTTTACGTAAATCTTGCCAATGTCGTATGAATGTGCACTCAAGCATCGCAACGGTTACTGAACACAACTCCAATTACACCGTAGTCATTCTATCATTGTGAACTACATAACCATAACTCTATTAGACCGTATCTAGTAAACTAACTCTCCTATATATGCATGAAGCAAGAATAATTTAGATGTTTCTACTACCGTACTATGCTAAGAAAACTTTGATTAAGGAAACTAGTATATACTCTTAAAATCAAACATGACTTTTGTTTTTAAATTAGACAGTAATTTTTAAGAATTAAGCTATTATTTTCAAAAATATTTTGTTTCAATTTCGTATGTGAATTTTAGAAATTGATAATTAAAAAAAAACAAACAGCTTTCACGTATTAGTATCATAGTACAAATGATCATTTTATTTATATTCATATTATTATTTATTACATATATGATGCAATAAAAGTGTCATTGTAATATTACCAATATTATATATGCGAAACTTTGTGAATATGGATACATGGATGTTTGTTACTCTTTCACGCGGATGAAACCGGGCACAGCAAGTAGGTATACTATTTGTTTATTTTCTTTCTAGCAGATTTATTTTCATAGATGATATGTAACATTATATGACACATTATGTAAATGATATAAATGCCCTGATAATATTATTCAAAAGCTTCTGATATTCATATTATATTATCGCTTAATAAGAGATATATTTTTGGACATAAGAGAGAAGACTGAAAATGGTAATAACAATATGTCTGTATAATAGCGTCTTCAAAGGATAACACACACATCATATTCATATATATATAATTACTGACTTCATATACCTATAAAGACTAACCTCTTTTAAAGTATTAAGGTGGATTTAGATAAGCACGCGCAATGTAGCTCGTTGCTGTTCAAAACTAAATTAAGTTTTTATTATAATATATTATTACTTTGTTCTGTTCATTCAAGCTCACATGTGAAGGAATTATTCGGTTACATACTAGCTGCTGAAGGAAATTTAAATTCCAACCGGATAATTGATAAATGACATTCAACCGTTATGTGCACTTTTCCCGTTATAAAATCTGCCAGCTGAAAACTATCCGATGGGATAAGTTATTGAAAGAAATAAAAAAACATGGCATATTTTATCTTAAAAGGCCAGGTCAATATGCTAATTATTTGGCAGGTGCTCATGGGTCAATTACTTATCATAAAGTGCGTCGCAAAATCATCTTGCTGGTCTGTTAAAAATTTGTTACTAAATTACTCAGTGGCTCATCAACTACGGTGCACTTAATTGATATGCCCAGGTTAATAGTTTAATACCTACCTACGTATGGTCAATTATGTCTAATTGTGTGGAATTAGGTTATAATATAACATCATGACTGTAATCCCAAATAGAGTTATCAGAGGCATTAACCGTGGTAGACATTCCAAAAGTCTTCTCAGTGAGTAGCTCAGTGTCATCTATTTCAACAGCCAAGCCGGTTGTATTGGAACTGTTGAAGTAAGGCAATTAACTACAGAATAAAAGGCTGGCTGAAAGAGACCTTAGGAATGGCAAGTATCGCGCTAAAATATACCATGATAAAGTAATATCTGTTCATGTATATAGACGCCGGTTACTTTTGGAAATTAAAGATTTACGCAATAGAGAAAATATTAAAATGGTAATGGTTATTCTACAAAAAAATACAAAATAATTATTCCTTGATGGCGATCATTATACCTTCAATAGTTACCTCTTACCAAAAGGTGGGCAATCAGCAAGTCTCCATTTCCAATTACATATAAAAAAAGACTATCGACATCATATGGAACACAATATTTGAAATGCCCACACATCGCCGAATGTATTTGAATCCAGCGAAACATAGCAGTCAGAAATATTGACACATGTTAATGTTTTTGTGTCAACCAAATTAATATCCAAGAGTATGGAGTTTGAGTAGTGCCACTAAGTTTCTTAAATGAAACAGAAGTATCAAAACGTTTCTATCTATGCACATAATATTCTATGCAAATTCAAAACTGGATTCGATATTCAAAATTTTTATATTACCATATTTTTTGTAGAATATTCATTAACATTGTCAGCCAGTTTTTAGAAGTCAGGGTCTGCTAGAATATTTTGTTTTTGTAGGTATTGGAAATTATTTGTTTATTATTATTATGTACTAGCTTTATTATATGTATATATATACTATTAGTCTAGAAAAAGGCAATAAAATTTCAACCTGTATTAGTTTGGTAATATAATTTTATATGTTTTTTGTTTGTTTGTTTGTTATATTACATATATGTATACATATAATTATATTGTAACAATATTATGTTATTATACAAGGTTACTCATAAAGGGTATTCCTAATGAAAATCCTCTTTTTTTTTTAACTGTACTTAACTTTAGTGTGATATACAACTAACGAATAGTAAAAAACACGAAATCCTTTCAGTTAAATGAAATTACTATACTATGTAATTTTCCAATGCAAAAATTAAAAAATCGATTTCTCATCTATATTTCATACATATGTACATGTAATAAAAAGTAACTGATCGCTAATGAAACATATGAAATAAACTATTATTGAGTAACTTTATAAACATAATAGAACCCAAAACAAGTATTGTTAGAATTTATGTCGGTTTGTCTGTTTATGAGCGATAATCTCAGAAACGGTTTAACTGATTTAGGTGCGATTTTCACGAATAAGTAGGTAAGTTAATATAATTATTATTATATAATGCTAAGTTTCTCTTACAATTTTGTGCTTTACTCCAATCAGTTTTTTACAATCTTATGTGACTGTATAATATTTAGTCTTAGCTTCATCTTCATGAAACATAAAGTCTAATTTAGCCTCCCTTTTTGATGTCGGTTGACAAGTGACAATTCATCTCCATAAACTATACTCGGAATCTTACTTTAAGTCCAAATAACAACCATTAGGTCATGGAAACTATTAATTGGAAAATATCAGAGTTCATTGCCCTTCTAGTACATAATCGCTATGCAATATTAAGACTTATGCAGTTGTATATAAGTGTAAGTTAGAATGCAGACGTTAAATTGGAGACCGGTTATTAAAGACATTGGTATTTCTTTCTCATTAGACGATATTAGGCTTAATAAATGATAATTTATAGTATTTTTTTTTTCAAGGACAAATTAAAGCTAAATCTATACTACTACCATGTAATATTATGTTATCTGTGCTACTACCCATCTTTATAAACAACTTGAAAAAAAATACTTTTTTATAATGTAACTGGACATATGTAATATGGACATAGATATTTTTATAAATCCTTTTTTAATTGTCAAGATAGGTTAGGCTTTTAAATTAGGATAAAGCCATAATAAATTTTATCTAGATTGACGTTACTTATTGAATTAAAACATGAATATATAATAAATTGAATAAGTCTTCTCGACTTTAAAACAAAGGTTTTATAAATTTGACTGTATTTTCTTATCCTTTTATGTGTGTGTTAACGTAGAGTAGACATTCTTTCTATGGGGCACTTTTTTTTTGATAACTCTTTTTTATTTTAACTTCAGATTTGGTTCCATATAAGTTTCGCGAGGTTTTTAAGTTAATTTAATACATGCAATCGTAGTCGGTTTTTACTCTGATACCTGAGTATAAACAGAATGTACATCCAAAAGTAACATCCGTATCAAAGTCTGGAATAAACAAAAAAAATTTACTAGATGGTCCATAAAATATATAACAAATAGAAATATAAACAGTACAATTCGGTAATCCGACATATTTTAGGAATAAGGAAAGATAAGAATACAATTTTAATTTTGGGAGTTATTTTTTACAAGGCGGCAATATGGAAGCCTTAGGGCACCACCCACTCACCTCAGTTGTTTCTATAATAAGACGAAGCCCATGATAATGATATCATCCAATAATGTATATTTGTATTTATTTTTAATGACGCATCCTCTAAGGGCGTCATTAAAAAATAAATAAACATAATGAAAAAATAAATGCAAGTATACATTATTGGATAATATCATTTAATATTATTATTTTACATTGTTAAAATGGGCTTCTTTAGTTATAGCTATATTTATATAGCTAATTTCATTAAGATTCATTCAGGCGTTTACTCATTGAAAGGTAACAAACAGACGGACAAATAGACATTGGCATTTATAAAATGTGTATAGAGTAGTAATGATAAAAAAAATAATAACTTCTCTATTTTATACCTCAGCAAAACTTCCAATATTGGAGATTGAATTCTTTAATCAGAATCACCAAATTTTAAATAAAAAAGAATCATCAAAATAGATTCACTTAGAAAAAAGTTTTACATATAAAAAATACAGTCGAATTAAAAGCTTTTCATGAAGTTGATTTCGACCAATAACCAATATTACTGAATAGCAACGCGAATTGGTGCTAACATTCGATAAACGAAGTCAAGGCGATCCGTCGCGCGTCGCCATGGTTCGAAATAATTCGCATACATGCAAATATTGACTACCAATTGTTACTCGTGATTTTATATCCTTTTTGAGACAACAGGTAACCTATGTCCGTATTTATGACATTATCTTCATGTTAATTTCATGAAGATCTGTTCATCCATTTAAAAAAGTAACAAATAGACATAATCTCAGATACAGTCGCATTCATAACATTGTTATGAAGGTATTTTATAATAATGTATGATAAAAAAAATCTTTTAAAGAAATATACAAGTAAAGTTTCTTACGAAGTTATTTATTTTTGAATCAACAAAATAATACAACTGATCATAATATTCATAATTAAATTAAACATGTATCTTAAAGGAAGGATTTAAGAATTCGTTTATCTCAAAAAATGCTGTCGTAGTCGAGGTAACCTAGTGCCTAGTGTATATTAACAACTAGAGGTAGATAGTAAAAAGTCGTCTGGGTCGTCCTCAGTCCTCCGTCTCACCTATCCTACCTTCAGACGGTAATCAGCTTGCTTCGTAAGCTGTGCTTCGTTTGTAGGGTGCGGATTAGGCAGTGAAATTACTAAATAAATAATAATAAACATAACATGATTTCCGTAGTGCTATATATATATCACAAGTAGACCATTATAAATACAGCATGTGCTAAACCACTATCGGGACCTGTACGTATAATCCTTTCTAGACTGACCTTCGAAATACAAGAATATACAAAAACATTTCGAAAGGATGACTTTGAAAATATTATAATAATTTCCGCGTGCGGTATTATGAAACATTTACTCAATACATATTTGTTTTCATTGGCTAACAATAAATTGTTTGCAAATTGATGTATGTAAGCATACAATTGATATAAATTGGTATTAGAAACGCAAACATTTTTTTTATCATTCGTTTTAGATAACGTGATATTATACTATCTATAATAATAAATATAGTTTACTTGTTTAAACACGATAATGTCTCGAACTACCGTTTAGCAGATTTGAAAAGACATTTTTTGCATTTGTACCCAATACTCAAGTAGCAAACGACGGAGAGTCCGAACTAACGCTAACGGTGAAAAAGAACTAATAGCAAGGTCTAACTAGGTCTAACACAATCCCGCAACTCAACATGAGACTATTGATATCTATATGAACTATGAGGTTTTGAGGTATAAGTGCAGGAATAATTTGACCACATGTACCACATCAGAGATGTTTGCAGCAGTGCGGATAGATGCTTTTGAAGCAATAATGCGGAATAGAACAGCATCACTGATGTGTCTCCTAAACATGATAGCAAATATATCAGATTGTCCGCTCCAGATAGACTGGACATCACTGCTCTGCTGCGGACCCAGCGCTTCTGGATGTGGACGTAAGACATAAATACATGAATTGAATGACTATAAATTGTAATTTACTATCATCGTTTACTAATATAATATGGATGGATATCGGAATTAAATATATAAATAAAAAAAAACAAACACGCTATACGGTGGGTCGGACGACGACGTCTGCCATATTTTAAACCCATTACCAATACAAACAATCATACTCATGAATACAAATGTTTGTATGAAGTAAGGCGGTGTGCTAAAGCGTTAGACCACCGTGAATTATATTGAAACGTAGTTGACATAATTATTAATGGGATACGAGTATAGCAGATAAGTTATTCGTTACTGTTATTAAAGCCATGCTTCATATTTTCTAGTTTAGCATACACGTGCCCACAGATTAACGACAATCAATTGATTAAAATCCTGTTTTTAAATTTAACACTTTATCAATTAACGAATCAGGTTATTGAAGTTATTATCTACCTGCTTATATTTAGTGATTAGTTGTTTTATCTAGATAAATAAGGTTAGTTTTTATTGGCGTAGTTTAAATCCAGCATGGCCTTAAAGGCGTGGTCTCAGAAATATATTGTTACATATAACTTTTTCTTTAAGTACTCGGAAACATAGTGACGGTCCATCTAATGCTAAGTGACAATCGTGACTAATATTCTTAAGTAGCACCTTATACGTCACATTAACATGCAACTCCTATACTACCCCTCAATGTCCTGGGGAAGGGAATGTTAGTGCGATGGTAACAATAGGCTCCATTACTAGCAACCCTGTTAGGTCAACTTCCACAAGGTGGGGGGAAAGGGGATTGTTAGTAATGTGGACTATCTTGGTAGGGGAATCTCGTGGATGATCTGACCTCATGCTCATCTTATCATCCTCCACTGGTGCCCCGCTGGCATAAACCGTTAGGGCAGGCGGGTGCACGAGTCCATTATAATCCATAAGACAAAAAAAAATCTACATGGTTCCCAATGCGCTAGAGGTTTCATTTTTAATGGATGATAATGGAATGGTGCACGCGCATCCACTAACGGTATTGGCTGACGGGGCACCATTACAGAATTTAGAGTCAGGTCAGTTAACCCATAGCGAAGTACCAAAAATTAAACACGATGGACCGCGTAGGGGTGATCTGACATGATACTTGTCCACAAATCCATTAATAATTAATTTCCACCCAGAAGGTGTTGTGAAACTGTTCATAATATGCTATGGCATGCGCAGTGATCTACATATAACGGTTTATGAATGAAGTGACGGTTGACGATGCGTCATTTGCGTATGAGTCCGATTGTTAATTCAAACGTAATCATTACTAGATACCTATAGATAGAACAAACAATGATTCTTGTATAGGAACCGCCCACATGCTACACCACCTCGCTGAATCACATTGTTATTTTATCTGAACCTGTACAAAATTACATTTTCTAATTAGAATTCACGAAGCGTAGAAACCAGGCAGCAATATTGTAGAGTGAATTATTATTGCACCTTTTTTTAAGATGGGGAAACGTTATCATGGTGACACATGCGTTTCTGAGGTTAAATGGGTCCCTAAGGTCCTCCTCTAAACTGCCTTCCTCTCATTAAACACCACCACGGTATTGCCCTCTTCCACACTGAAGAAAATAACAACTTAGTTGAGATACTCTAGAATAACCAAAATTGATATTATTAAAAAATATATTTGGTGTTTTAACAGTGTTGGTTATATTTATAAAATTAAGCTGATAATTAGCCAAACTGTTTTAGTTACTAATACAACTAGTTTGTTAGTTACTATTTTTCAGTAAATACTAATCAATTTAACATGAGGACATTTCCAACGTAGGTTTCATTGTAGTTATTCACAGTTTGTGCTTCGCAAAATCGTACAATCGTAAAATCATAGTTCCGTACTGAATATGTTATGTTTTTTTTAAACGAACGGGTTACTACCGAGTTCGTCTCATCCCTCCTAATTTAATCTCGCTTGAGTAATGTAAAGTTTCCTGTGAAACAAAGTATACGATCTTAAAGTCCACGTCTTTTTAAGTATATATTTACTAACTATATTATATGTACAAGTTACTTATTACAAATATTATTTTTGTAATGTATGTACATACATTACAAAAATATGTAATTTATATTTTAGTGAATTTCTTGTTTATATTACAAACTGTAGAAATAAAAAAATAATGTAATTGGGTACATAACAGTTTTCCAAACCACAAATGTAGTCTAAAAACATATGACTGACACACGATCACAAATTTAAATTTAGAAATGTTTTATGAAGGATGCTCCCGTGGCGCTGATTGGTCAATGTTAACGTTTCCGCTCCCATCTTCCGAATTCTAAACTGAGCATGCGCACTATAAGTCATGGTATATTTCAAACATTTTACTTATGGCTGTATGGGCGCAGTTCTCTTTGCCTTTCCGCTGAAGGATAAATAGAACCAAAAAAACATTCTCCTATTCTGTGGTTACTTGGTCAGAGTAGTATTAATGAATATATACGAAATGGTGAAAAGGAATTGTTATTAATGGGGACAATTGACCTCGTTACTAGCAATGAATTCGGTGAGGTCACTCTCCTCCACACAAACCTCTGGAAACTACGATTGTTAATTCTTGTTGAATTTACCATTTAGAGTTAGCTGAACTGATTCCATACTCATTTTATCGTCCTCTAGAGATCCTCTTCAAATGCGACATCTGAGTGTATTTTAGTGCGGACAGGACCATCTCGTTATCACCAACAACACTGTCTAGGTTCTATGAAAAATTGTTTTTTTTTTAAGTTATCAATCTCGGTCAATTGATTGTTTGCACTGATTGAATACTTACATTATCTAACACTAGCTATATCACACGGTGTTTCTCCATTGGATTACAGCCTGATATGCGTTGATAATGTAGCTATCCATAGGTAAATGAACTTTTAAAATTGTTTATTTTGCGGTTATCCAACTAACAAACAAAATGATACCAGTGCAAAATTTATAAATCTGACCTTTTTATACTATCAGAATAAATAAAAATGGTAGGGCTGCGTAACTATTCGGCACATTTCAGTTATTACAGGTTTACTCTGTAATCAGATCAATTACAATACAATACATTTTTGTACTTTTTTTTTACTAAACCGTATAAATCGATAGAAAAAAATAGTTAGCTCTTTCATTTACCACAAATATTTGTATTGTAGAATTAACACGTTGCTGATGTAGTCAAGAGTATAAAATTTTGCAGAATGGCCCAGCCCATTGTCATTGGATCGAAATTAGTTCTCAGAGTAAACCGGCAGGTTGTTCTAATCATATATCTACAAATGGCGTTATCTTATTATATTACAATAAAGATGTATGTAATATGTCGCACCGTAATGGCTTCTAATCATATTCATAGATAGCTGTACAGTATCGCGCGATAACAGCTGATCAAATCGGTGGCAAAATGGCGCCAAATAGAACGTATGTAGATAGAAAAAAATAGCGCAACCCAACTTCGCATAGGATCATATATATGTTAGTTTTATATGTACAGGTATTAACATAATTTATAGCCAATATAATTATTGGAATAATGTACCTTTTAAACAGGAAAGGAATTTCTGAAATCGGTACTGTACTTTCATCACTAAATCTCCGTAGTCTATTTGTCTTACCACAAAATCTTGATGGTGGTTGGTGGTTTCCTGTGGGAACCACATGGTTCTTTAAAACCTCCACGTGGAGGTTTTTTTTGTTTCTTGTGGATGATAATGGAAATGTGCACCAAAAGTGCACCAATGAGATGATGCACGAGTAGAGGATGTTAATATGAGGTCAGGTCAGTTAGCCCATAGCGATAAATTTTCCAGGAACAGAATCATAATTTTCCAGAGGGGACCTGATACATTCTTAGCAATGGGATAATTAATCCACATTGTTAGTAACAATTACATTCCCCGCTCTCTATTTATAATATCAATATAGATTTAATTCGTTTAAAAATATGTAATGAAAACAAAATTAAAATATTTATGGGATTGGGATAATTTATTTTTATTAACTATCCCTTCCAGTTCCTGGCAGACATCGGTATATAGATTTTTTAATCATCTTTCAATAACACAGTTCCGTTGCAAACATGCGATATTTTAACAGTTTAGTTTTTTTTTAAGTAATTAGAATAGAAAATAAGGTGATGGCCCAACTGATAGTAAACGGTAACAGTCGCTTATATACATGACAGGACCATGGATATCACGTATGAATGTAACACACCTATGATATCAATCATGCGTTGCCATTCCATAGGACTAAGATGTCATGCCTCTTATCATGTAATTTCACTACCTAATCTACACTCTAAAATCGAAACACAGCTTACAAATCGAGCTGTTTAGCAGCTGAAATAGGTGAAACATAGAACTGATTACTGACTTTACAATCTACCTCTGATAAAATTAGTAATAGTAAATAAATCTTTACATAGTATACAATAAAGTCACATCCGCTGCCTGGCGCTTAGATCTTTTAAACTATGCAACAGATTTTATTGCATTTTTTACAATAGATAGAGTGATTAAGAGAGTAATTTGAGATTCAGAGTAAGGTTTATATAATAAATGTACACTCGTGTAAATCCGAGGCGGGTAGCTAGTTAGTATATAAATTACGTAATGCTAGATCTATTTAAAAGGGTAAATGCCTACATTCCTCTGGAATATTACTTTACATTAAGTCATTTGTTTATAAAGTTGGGTAAAAGGGATCACGACCCGCAATAATCTCATTAAAATTCACATCGCGTTCCATGTTACGTGGAACTTTTTAATTAAGCTGGATTTTAATGTACATCATTACGGTTTGTTATCATTGCTGTTTTCCATACTAAAAGTACCGAGGTATATTTACCAGCACTGGTGAAGAAAAACACCGATAACAAATAGTGAACAGAGAAGCCGCGACCATGGAAAGTAGGCAGTGTTTAATCCGATAGACCATGATCGTCGTAATTCATGGCAATTATTATTATCTGTATTTGTCTGTCTGTCTGTTACCTTTTCACAACTAAAAGACTGAACAGATCTTAATAAAATACTTGAAGATAGATTGTACTACAATGACAGATTTTAAAGTAACTGAATTGTAACTTTATGGAAAATGTTTAAAGAAACTGGTATAGAACCAATATTTTTCATTTTTATATTTAATTAAACAACACACGAAGACGCGTTTACACACGTTTACACGCGTCTTCGTGAGTGCTAGCTATTAGTAACATAAGCTAGAACATAGATAACAACATAGGCTAGAATACACCAGCTAGGTGTATTCTAGCCTATGTTATTACATAGGCTCGAATACAGCTTTAGTTTTAACTAGATGACTACGGAACCCTAAAAAGAAGGAGGTTATCAATTAGTCGATATTTTTTATGGATGTTATCTCATAACTCTCTCATTAGCGTTCCGATTTCAACAAATCTTTTTTAATTGAAAGTTTACTGTCGGGGTGGTCCCGCTAAGGTGAAGGTTAGGACGGTTAGTCATGAGTCAATTATTAGGGTTGTCACCTCTATGACATATTTACAGAAATTAAAATATTCTTTTTATGTGAACAAGCTTAGTCTCTCCTGATGGTAAATGACTAATGTCGCCTTCCAACACTAGGACGTCAGATTATGTGATGTTCGTGATACCACTCCTGCTTTAAGAACTGAGATGTCTTGCCTCTTATCTTGTAATTACACTACCTCATCTTTCTTCTTCTCATCCTTCAGCTGAAACGACACGTACAAAACATGCTGTTGGCAACGGAAATAATCTCTATCTACCTTTAGAAACTATATAAATAATAAAAGTTGCAGTTGCAGTATAGACCAACAAATATAGCACATTTTAGAGCACCTGCAGAGATATTGGTAGACCTAAATGTATGACCGCGAAATATATAACGTCCTACCCACTGTTTACATTGACTTATGTTAATGTCCAAAGTAGGACCGTTACAATGTCTACCAAATGCCTGTATAAATAAACACGAACAGACGTCATAGCGCCAAATATAACAATACGTATTTGTCTAATGGTCTTACGATAATAGATGATGCAAAATGTTTAAGAATGTGGCTCAGATCCAAAGCAATAAAAGAAAAAAGTAGTCTGCCATTGTTTGGCGAGATAACTTCCAGTTCAGAAATATACATAAAAGCTGACAATTAGCAAGATTATTATTACAAATTTAATCGTGTGATCATGATTATAGTTTCGTCAAAATCTAGAGTTTTTTTTACATATCGTAAAAGGGGACAAATGAGCTTGCAAGTGGTAAGTTATTAAGGCCATCCATAAGCACCCACAACACCAGGGGAATTGTAAGTGCGTTACCGGCCTTTTAAGAAGAAATAAGTTCTTTTCTTGAAGGTCTCACTATCATAACAATTACGTATATACCATTGCTGGGAGATGCTTAAACAACGCGGTTGTTCGTGGCAATAAGTTTCTGGAAAAACGCATGGTGGAGGACCGCCATTCAATCTATGGTCAGGATGGTATTTTAGTCACTGTTTCTTTCTGAAACAGAAATTATATTTAGGATTATGAGTTATGTTTCAATTTAGTATAAAAAAAAAGTTTTCCAACTATAATTTGGTGAAAGTTTCACTTTTATAGTGGTCTTCCTTGCGTTTGACTTAGTAAATATATACTTTACAACTGACCATTCATCTGGATTATCACAAGTAACACCCTGACAGTTAAAAGAAGTAGAGATAAATAACCGGAATTTTTCAGTATACACAAACATTACTGAGATAAAGTACAAAGTGCAACTTAGATCACTCATGCCAATATCCATCAGAAACTAATCCACCAAGTCACTGTTATGATTTGATTGTAATACTTGAATATAACAAAAACAAACATTACTCGTGTATTTTTCTGTTATTTATTTAAGGCTCTTATTTATTAGGTAACTCATTTCATTATATTAAAGTTCATTTATGTGTACTTATATGTATTTACAATATTAAGGATTTTTTTAGGTTGTAGATATTTATTCTCATTAAGCATTGCAAATAATTCACTCAACATCAAATTAATTCACTCAAATATATCTGTATGTATACATTTAATGACGGTGGTGTAGGCAGCAACTATCCGCATATTCATTAGTAAAAGATTCAATGATATTTTTTACACTGCAATATTTAATTCCTTTTAATGTGACCTTAGGAACAATAAGAAAAAACAGGATTTATTGACATACAGACAATAATTGGTAACATTTGATAATAAGACATTCCAAAGGAAAAAACGACACTTGCATTATTAACAGTAAACGGTTAATCAGTCTTAAGACGAATAATTTTATTGTAAACAAAGATATACACCTCTTTTGACGTTTCAACTGGATTGCACTAGCTGTCACAGGTTATATGGAGTACAGCGATTTTGATATCGATAGTTGTCAGAAGTTTGTACAACTACCATCACTAGATTGTCTAAATAAAAATCAAGACACAGCACTCACGATTACACTTATTCAAATGCACATCATATATGACAGTAATTATTAATCGTTGCTATATACCGCTACAAATAATAATACAGTAATGCTGTAGGCATTACTGTATTATGGTTCGTGCTTCACATTTTTTAAGAACTGCGGTGTATGTCCCCCTAACTTTAACCCGGTAATTTTTGTCAGATTCACTCTTCTGATCTCTGATATCTGAAATCTGAAGAATAAATCTACAAGAAAAAATTTCGAAATTCGAAAGTTATCTATTAAATATACTCAGCATTTAGGAGGTGTCGTCTATAAGGTACCTTTACACGGATCATATAAGTTACAGAATACCTATATACCCTTTTTATATGTAACTACCTGACTCGCGCAACTTCGTCCGCATCACGCTTACTTGTCATTTAGGTATTATTATTTTTCTCCAACATAATATCTTTTTAAATTATAGCCTAGGTGTTATTCTCATGTATAAGCTATATTCCTGTAAAGTTTCATCAAATCCGTTAATAGTTTTTGCGTGAAAATGTAACAAAAATTTATTCATCCTTTCAAACTCACAAACTTTTGCGTCTATAATATTAGTAAAACTAAAGTAACAACTGACATTGCGTCATCACGTGACGATTCTAATTATGCGTTGCCATTCCAAAGAACTAAGATATTATGCGTCGGTACCCAGTAATTTCTCTGGTATGTCTCACTGCTATCGTAACCATTTACAAATCCAGCTGCTTGGCGCTTCATGTATTCGATCCCAAAATTGTGATAAGGAAGTGACATATTTTGCTCGGCATTGTTCCAGAGATCAAGTAGGATTTACGAGCCGCCAGCCGCGCTGCCGTGGAAATTAATTAATTCGGCGTACATCATGCCCAAATCTTATAAATATCAGTTATAGTTGTGATCTTGATCTACAAACATGAAATAGAACCTCGCAACAGGTAAGGATACTGCCTTGGAAACTTGGAATGGAACTTCGCAGGTACAACAGGTATAGTACCTGTTGTACATACATAGTTATACTACCTAACAGATAGGTTCTACTTTAACATCCTATAGTAGGAGATTTGATTCCCGCTCCATACAAAGAATTGTGATGTGAACTATAGAATATATTATAATAATCTATAAACTAATACGTGAAGCAAAAACTTTGTAGCCCTTTTTACAAAAATCGTACAGACGGAGGAGTATGAAGTTTCTCACACTTACACAGTATGCTAATATATTTTTTAATTACGCATAAAAAATACATTAATTCAATAAAAAAATTAGACATATTACCTACCATGTATTTGACACACACACTGTCGGCGCACAACATTAGCAATCGGCTCCCTGTCGGCCCAATCCGGTTGAGGTTGGCTCTCCTGTACCCTTTTCGACGTCCACTACGTATGACGTGCGAATAAACTTTATTTGTTACATTTTAAAATATAATCATTTAATATTGGAGTCAGATTATTATTCGTATCCACCTCGGAACACACACTATAGTCTTACTGATTGTTAATATAATTATGATCGGATTTTGACCATTAGTATTATATTGTATTATGTTAAGTACTAGTAAATATTACTAAGTTTTGTATTAACTATTAAATTAAGATTTATGAATACGATCACATTCGATATATAGTCCTCAAGTGCATAAATAAATAAAATTGTGTATTATTTTTTTACGATCTTTATTTATATTCCCGAGCAAGACCGTTAGTTGGCTTTTTTACGTATGCTTTACCAAAAAAATGTATATATGTCTATTGAACATAATGATAAAGTCTCATACACATTGTCTAAAGAACATACTTTCTTACAGCGTTTCGGTTTAGAATTGTATCCAAAAGAACAAGTTTCATAAAAACAAACTTCGTTATGTAAGTGACACTTCAATCATTAAACTTGTGTTTATGAGAAGACGCCGCGTGGCGTCCTTGTATCTACGGAGCAAGAGCAATGTCATCCAGGAATAGATGATAGGAGATCGACCACAAAAAACCGCGTTGAACACCTGCCAAATGTCAGACAGCGACAGACATACAAAAATACAATATTATCGTATGATCTCCTCTATATTATTAGCTAACAATGGCTATAATAAATTACTTGAATATTTAATGTATTGAAATAGCTATTTATCGCGGCTTTGCTTGCGCGATTCTTTAATTCTCTAATGCCGTGTTGAATTCGGAAAATCATATCTTGAGGTATGCGTTTTTCTAAAGACATTTGCATTGCAAAAACGATCTCGTCGTGAATTAAACTCCCAACAGAAGTCGGTTATATTTCTAAAAATATATACACTATATCTTTAAAAATACAATAGCATATATGCATATAGGTGCCTTCCTAAAAGGTCACCAAGACACCTGCAAAGGCAAGCGCAGGTGCTCATAGGCGCCGGTATCCACTTACTATCAGTCGCAAACTCATTTGCACCCCATATTTTATAAAAAATATATATTTTCAGCTCATTTAACTCTCTCAGAGATGATAATGTATGGAGCATTAGCTATACTGAGCTCAGATTATAACGTTATCTATCAGATTACATATTTGTGTTTCTTTAAACGTCATTAAGAAATTCTGAATTTGTGTACAAAATATTTAGAAGATACTTTTCACTTGATAGATATATTTTGCCTGTACATTTCTCATTACAAGTATTGGAGTATAACAGAATACAAATGTCCTCCCTATAATATGAAGGTTAATCAAATTACGTAACAGATTAAAATATGTAGTATTCATTATTTTATGTAGTAGAATGTCAAACAACTTAAGACCACCTGTTGAAAAGATGTAATTGTCATCTTTACAGACATAAAATCCATTACTTCACCAATGTTCTGCTCATACGCTGTCAGTCCTGAGAAATAAGGTATCACATCATGCCTTCGTACTATGTAATTCTGTGCTCATATCTCATATCCCTTATTGCATAACGTTGCTTGGCTGAAAAATTGGTGAGACATATTCACAATAAAATGGTACAATTAAATTTTAATGAAGTTATTCTTAGCTTTTATATTGTATACAATATTATGAACTCACAGCCAATTGAAAAATAAGATTTGCAACCCCAATAAGCCGAAGTCAATCATCGTCACCCCTGACGCTGATGATCAGTCGACAATCGGTGTTTTCAACGTGGTATGGTATAAGCGGTACTAAACTTGAGTTACATCTTATGATTTTCCGGGATTTGGATTACATTCTGCATGCGCTCTGTTCATTTTCGTTTGGTGAAGCTGTAAAGCTGTAAAGGTCAGCTACAATTAGAATACTGCAAAAAAGGTTATTCCCTAAATGCGTCGCAAGAATACAAGTGGACCTTCATGACACTGTACCATAAATAAATCACGTGGATACCTTCATATTCAACCGAAACAAATATAATGAGTGATTAATGAATATAATATAATAAATGCCTGAAATGATGACTTTGCATGTGACAACAGATGAAGGAGCAAACAAAATCTTTTGTCATTAATCATGATTAAAAACAACACACATTTACTTCGATAAACAAACAAAGAATTATTCAAGATATGAAGAATTATGTTTTGAGTGCGAAAAGATAAACGTTTTTTAGTTAGGTGATTAGTTTTAATTAGTTCGATTTTTGCATAGCAAAAGATATGTTACATAGTTTACAAAATAGTGGTACCAAATATAAACAACTTTGAAATTAGTTTCATCATTTTTTTATAATGCACACTGGTAACTTTCTAAAAAGTTCTCTATGATGGCTCTCTCTCGCCGCTAGAGTGTTTTGGTTGAAAGGTGACATATGGCAGTCAAATTACAAGGCTTAGAGGTGTTATAAATGCGGTATGGACTCAGGAAGCCTTGCTAAGGCATGACGGGTGCCATGGACATCACACGATGCTATATATAAGCGATTAGGAACTCCCACGAAATGGCCATTCGTCGTTCATTTCACCACACACCGTCACGACTAATCCCAGATAGGGTAGTAAGAGGCACTATCAACTGTTGATGTGATAAACGCAACACTTGACATATCCACATTTCGCTCAGTATATTTGAATCCAACGTGGCAAATAGCGAGTCTACTTTAGTTTCTCAAATAAATTTCATCGAAAACAATAACAAAAACAAACTTCAGTAATTTACTATTAATTAAATACAAAATTATATAAACAAAATAACTGACGCCAATATTGTTTGTTATGAAAACAAGCGAGTAGGCGCATTCAATTCTCGGCAGCACCGCGGCGACCTCGGTACGTGCGTTTTAAGGTGGATTTACATTAAACGTTGATTTTGAGTTATCTAGGAATTTATATCTGATGGAAAGACATTTCTATTGACATAGCGACCAAACTAGCCTGCAGCTCACCTGGTAGTAGTTTATTTTAATGGATGAATATTAAATGGTGCATCATGTTGGTTACTATGAAACTGATACGATTCATGAACATGCATTATGGGAATTAACCAGAAATTAACCACAATTGTTTTAGGACGGAGGTCGAATTAAGATTATAACGACTAGTCCCATTTACTAACAATCCCCACGACTCCCATGGTAAATGATATACCAGCAATACCAGAAAAATGCAGGTATCTTGACGGCCTTATATAAGTAAGAGTGTACATAGTAGAGAAAGTCAATACTTAAGAACAAAATAAGAGGTCGGAGAATAGTTGTATAGACCCCATATTCATCGTTTCAACCGTTGTTACCGTTTGGTAACGAAAGTCTCACCGCGCACGCGACGAACGACGAACGAGCATTCGCACATTCGGTCTAAATCCACCTTTACAAACGTACCGCTCTTTTATCATCTGTGATAAGATATCGCAGTCTTTAGACAAGGTGTTGCAGATAATAATTTCAGAGTTTAGCCCCCGTTATCTAGCAATTCCATTGGTACGTTCAACTTTATAATACTAAAAAGTTTTTTCACAAAGTAAAGTACTAATTAGTAAATGACTGAAAGAAAAATCAACAAAATGGTGTCCGATATGACGAAAATGTCGTACAACATAAAAAAACGTAGGTATAAACCTATATATTGCCTAGCTTTGTAAAGGAAACTGATTAAATATGGCAAGTGTTTTTTATGGTACAGTGATGCTGTGCAACTATCCATGGCAGTAGGTAAACCATTAAAGGACTGGATAGAAATACCTCTGGCATAAACTATAACATCCGCCTCCCTCCTAACAGACCGATAACCTAATTCCCCTGCAATTGCAGATGCTGTTGGGCGGCTGTAATCAATTATCATCACATGAGCACCAAGTCTATCCTCTTATGCCATAACAAAATTTTGTTTAGACTTTTGAAATTTAATATCACTTTTATGCAAAATGTAACACCGAAAAGTACTAAAAATCTATAATCCCAAGTCGCTTCATTCAAAGGATTTACTGCTTTATATGCTTCTCTTGGGAATGTTAAAATTAACCGTGGTTTTAATTTAAACACTGCTTTTATGCGTTGAGAAAACACGTTTTATGTTTGAACTGGTATCATAAAATTAACATATCACCCTCACAGGATTCAGGTAAACTTGTATTATGTTGATATAAAACATAGTATCATAGTACAACTAGATATTTATTTATAATAAATTATATTAATTGATTTTTTTAAAAACTGACAGCAACCTGGTTGAAACTTGTAACTACTATCCTACTTCTTATAATTTTAAATATATGATGATACTGGAATGTGATGCCAGCTCTAACAGTTTACGCTGTCCCTAGGCACCAATGCAGGATGATAAGATGGGCATGAGGTCAGGTCAGTTGGACCATCGGCACAAATTCTAAGACTTAGATAATATACCTCCGTTTCCACTGTAAAAATTAAAATAAATCCAAATATATACGTATATAATTAAAAAAAATCTGTGAAACAAATAAATGGAAAAAATTTATATATATATACTTCTGTATTTTCTAATTTCAAAGCCATATCTGAGAATAAAATATCTTTATTAGATATCACATACAAACTGAAAATATCTCGCCATTCAAAATGGGATATATTTTTTTAAATTTAGGTAATTGCTATATAGAACTTCATATATTATTTCAATTCATATATTATGCTATAACAACTTTGTTTTGTTTTAACTGAAATTAGTTGATTTGCTACTTCATTCACTTACCACAAGCTGAGTATAACTTAACATTGACCCTACGTGTGCTGCCACTGGTAACCGCGACGATGATGGCTTCGTCGTGGTACAAAAGAAGAGGCGCACAAACAGGGTCAATAGGAATCATTGTGGCACTGCACTCACAGGGCCCAACTTTCTGCTGCGTGCTGCTACACCGACCACGACAATGTACCTGTCCCGTCTACATTACGCCACTAAGGAGCAGGACATTGTCGATTATATTCGTACCAAGAGTAACCTGACATTGAGGGTAACGCAGCTGAAGTCGAGTTACAGTCAGCGACTTGCTGCCCACCTTCACGAAAGAGGACTACTGGCCGAAAGGTGTAGTGTATCGGCGCTACCGTGGCAGATTGCCGTCTTCAGTGCCGTGATCACACAGACAATATAGTTGAATTGGTTTTTAAATATTATATTATATGTATGTTAGTCTATAAGGTATTTATAATATGGGCCTAGTTGCCTGAAATAAATGAATAAATAAAAAAATAAAAAATAAGCTTTTAAATAAACAACAAATTAACGTACCTACAGTACGTTTGTAAAAACTGCATACTATGTGTATAGTAGCTACGAGTATATAAGAAACAGCAATCAGTGTAACTAGTTTTTAGATGTGAGACGTATATTTTAAAAATAAGCGCACTAATAAATTCATAAATACAGATCTCTTTCTGTGCAATAAAAGAAATTTAATAACAAACTATTTATTACATAAATTGCCAGCTAAAATACTTATTTTATTACCAACGAATCTATGTAAAGGCGGATCCAATACGTGTCTTTTTATTACATAATTACATTATACATAAAGTACGTAACTGTGTAACTTTGCGAAAACATTTTAGCAATTTCGAAGTTTGAAACAACCCTACTTCTTTCGAAGTTTTATTAAGCATACTTAAATTTATCTATTATGTTGCCATACGGACACAAACACTGCATTCTACTAGAAAACAAAAGTTAGTGCTATTAGTGGCTCGGCAGTAACAATTAGCCATAATCGTCATTAATTCCATATTAATCAATTAGAAAAAACCAATGGTTGACATGATTATAGATCAGATATATCTGCAGAAATGCATCGTAACTTTCAATTTATAGAATTTCGTATACCTATCTAATAGGTATTTAGTACCTATCGCTACGTTATTATTTGTTGCAATTATAATGATTGAAAAATTAGTAATACAATTGTTATCAAGTATACAACAAACGTTTTAGAAGAATTAATGAGATAGAGATTAAAATAAAGGAAAGGTCTGGATGGATTCGGCCGATTTTAATACAAAAAAATGTATGCTATCCTATTTACCTCATAACCCAATATAACCAGTGGATAGACAGTTTTACTTGAATTAAATTGCACCCAATATCAATAACATTATTGTAAAAAGGTTTCAAACTCTCAAATATTCTACTAATAATATTGACAACTTTCTCGTGCTACTATCTGTAATAATATCTTTTTGTATGCCTTTCTTTGTGCGACATTCAATTCGTACGTGCACCCACTTCTTAATCTTTTTAGGTACAATTGGAATTTTTCATTGTAGATATATGTATATATGATATGCATGATGAAATAAAATGAAATGTCAATCCCGCCAAGTGTAGAACGAAAGAATAACCATTTTTAAGTGGTAGAGCCGGTGTGTGACCGCTACTAATTGTGCACTACAAATGAGCCATACCACATCTTGTTGTTCCTCAAACTAGAAATACCATTGTGTCTCTCGTGGTGAGTCTAGGTTCCAGTCACCCATCCGCCTTTCTATCTCTTTTCTAATTCCTTTCCCTATACACCTCTTCTAAAAAAACAAAGCATCTGCAATTCCCCTAATATTGCGTGTGTTCATGAGCAGCGGTAATCACTTACCAACATAGGTACGTGCCGCAGGCTCGTTTACACTCAATGTTATTAAAAAATAAGTCAGTTCATTTAGTATGTCATAACAAATTATCCCGCAATCGGTCAGCTGGTAATAATCGGGCTGCTCGATCGGAGTATATTCTTCTATCTATATATCTTTATTTTTTATTTTTAGTCTCTTTTCACTTCTTCTTCTTCTAGTCAAGCTCCATTCTTAACTGATTAATTACTATTTACTTGTATTAGAAAGTATTTGTAAGTACGATTATACCCATCCTTCCTGGAGTATATGCATCTCGTCACACGTATCACATAACGAGATAGTAGATCGCCTATAAGGCATATGCTGGCGGTGTACCAGTGAAGGATGATAGAAATAACTCACCCCACCATAACAAATTTACAGGGGATAAACCACAATGGTTTTCAGCAGAGACTGCGTACAGACAATATTATACATGTAGTATACATTAACAATAGGTACATTGTTAGTCTCATTAACCCCCCCCCCTCCACTCCCTCTAGACATTAGACAAGAGCCAGATTAACTGCTTTCGCACCTGAAACATTAATTTGAAACGACAGACAATTAATTTGTAGTCTGAACCTAGATTAAATATAGAACAATCAAAATTACTATAATAGAAGATACGGCGTAAGAAATATATACCATAATCTGTTATTTAACAATGACAACGTTTATTTGTATAATATGTCGATTATATGTACTTATTGATAACCCAACTTTGTGAATAATTCTTAATTGTCATTACCGCTAACTAGTCTTAAGTATTATTTTACATTACTAAAACAACAAAAGCGTCGTAAGTCTTCATTTTAAACGGAATACGTATAGTATAGTAATAGTGTTGGTGATAGTAGTATCATAAGTCACTTCTTATGAGACTAATTATTCTTACTTCTCTGTTGTGTGATTTAACACGATAGACAGTATATAGCCTGCCAATTCAAGTGCTATTAGGGGAGGAGATTGTAATGTGAATGAACCCATTGCTAGCAACATACCATATCAGGTTGACCTCCACATGGTGCCCCTGGACCACATAATAAAGCTGGTGACTTTGTCTTAATGGACTGACCTGACCTCATGTTCATCTTACCATCGTCCTGTGGTGCCCCGCCAGCGGAACTGTTAGAGCAGGCGGGTACACCATTCCATGATTATCAATTAAAGACAACCCAAGTGCGATTAACAAATCTACATAGTATTATTATTGAAAATATAAATATGTTTTTTATAAATAACATATAAAGCGTATTTCTTGCGCTTTATTATAAACCATTATCCATAGACATAAATACTATACATTGCACAAACAAGGAATGATCTTTTATAATTATCTCGTCATATAAGTACCTAATGACCTTGTGCCTACATATTGTAAAACTTCTGATAGTTTTAAGTGTGTCACTAACTTCATAGATTGACCTAGATATGCCCATATACGTGATAGGATCCATATAGTTGAAATCATCAGTAGGTATGTTTGTCTGCTTTGCGCTGAGATTGTATTTAGATTGTATTGTAGCTACATCTAGACCGCGAGTTAAAAATTGTATAAAAAGAATGACTTGGCCATTTAGGCCATCTAAGCAAGTCATTAGTTCGATTTTTTTTGTTTTATTTTATTTTATAAAACAGTCTACCAAGTTGTCTAGTGCCCACATTACAATTTCAGGTTCATTTCTGATGAAATGATTCCATATATGGAGGATTCAACTTAAGTTTATTTATTATTGGAAATATATAATTTTAATCCATACTAATATTATATACATCAAAGTATTTCTGTCTGTCTGCTTGATTTTTTTTAATGGATGCTTATAAAACTGTTACCCGCCTTCACTTACGGTTTATGCCGGCGGGGCACCACTGATGAAAGGATGAACATGAGGTCAGATCATTCGGCCCATCTTGACAAATTTACCCGGAATGTATTGTAACAACTTCTTTACTCATACTATGCACTTTATTAAAAATTATATAAAATAAAAATAAATGCGAAAGCAAACCCGGGTTGCACGGTATGTTTATTAAATGCAAGCCGCTCTCGCGATGCAACGGAGACCGGTGCGAGGGGGGACATCGAAGCCGTCCAGCACCTACGTGTTAGGTCGAGATTCATTCGTCCCTGGCTAACCTACACGGTGGACACGTACTTGTTTCTGCTACCAATTCTATTCTTAAGCTGGAATTCTACGTTTTTATTTTGCTGTTTCGCAATATATACTAGTATATACTTGCAAGACCATTTTTAAAGGAATTATAAACCCCGAATTGGGGTTCAAATCTCCGGGCAGGAACACCGCATGACCTGAGTATAAACGGCCTACACCGCTAGTACCCGTGTCGACTGCCGTCGTGTGGCGCAGAATATCAGAGGCAGTGGTATTCGGTGCTACTAGATGCTAAATTGTGCGATTTTGTGTATGGACAAAGAACCTCCTTATGAACTACAGTGCTAACAGTATATATTACATAACTTATGTCACATAATTATATTCTTTCACACAATCCGGATTTTATTTAACTTATTTTAACACCAAACTACTAAAAGTGTGACACTGGCGCCCAACATAGGTTTCATTCACGAGCATATCGCACAATTTAGCTTTTATTGGTTTTTCATTGGTGATGGTAATTTACTTCATAGTTTTAAGGTTGATTAAGCTAATATAGAATATTTCTTTCATATATTCCTTCTTCATTAGTGCTCATTACTACTAATGTTCTTATAATACTTTTAATAAATACTCATTACATCTGATCGTAACTTCATCAATAAATATTAGCACTACCCACATTTTGCATTAACAATTGTTGCACTAAGCTTTATAATTATAATATCGTTAACCTATTGTATACCGTGTATCACCCATTGTAATCATTATCATTATATAATCAACAATCATAGTAAATTTGTAACGGTGCAATACACACCTATATTTTTTCTCAATATGGCATATAGTATTAAATACCTATCATTACAAAAATCAGAATTGGTGTACGAAGTGGAACTCCGTGGTGGTACTGGTGAATCAGTTCAAGAATTGAGAAAGCAAATTATTAAACTGTCTCAACTTTTGCCCTCAGAGGATATCTTAGAGTCTCATTTAGATCCTACAGATGACCTGAAGGAAGTAAAGGAGTCACTTATAAAATCGCAAAGTAATTTAACTAGTCTTAAAAATAAACTAGATAAAAACTTATTTAATAGAACTGAAACTTTATTACATCATATTTATCACCGTCTTAACAGAATTGTACCCTCTACCGAACTTACCGATATATACAAAACCTGTATTTCTAGCTTTAATTCTCAATTCAAGGAACTATCAAATATTAAATCTCATACTACTCCAACTAATAGTTCGGCTTCAGCCCCTGATAATACTACGGACACTCCCACCATATCTGTCACTTGTGAACGTAATCTATCTACAGATCTAAATAAACTTAAATATTCAGGGAAAACCTGTGTTCATTCCTTTATACAAAGAGTAGAAGAATATGTGCAATCTAGGGGTATTACCTTTGATAAAATACTAACTTTAGCCTATGAAATATTTGTCGATGACGCACTACATTGGTATCGTTATAATAAAGACCGAGTAAACTCATGGAATGACCTCTGTGCATTACTTAGAGAAGATTTTAGTAGTTCTGACTATGACTATAGACTCGCTGCTGAAATTCGATCGCGTACACAGGGAGAACACGAAAACATTACAATATATCTGTCTATTATGCATGGCATGTTTTCTCGTCTCAGCAAACCTATGAATAATGAAGATAAACTCGATATATTAATGCACAATATCCGCCCCTGCTACGCAAATACTCTAGCAGCATCTCCTAATATTAAATCTATGGATGAATTAAAATCGGTCTGCCGTAATTACGAGACTGTTAATTCTAGATTTTTGCAATTTCATGAGCCACCTAGGGTAACTAGTAGTACACTCGCCCCTGAATTTGCTTATAAATATAAATCTGAACAAACTAAATACAATTATAATAAACAATTTAATCAAAACGCTACCTATAATTACCAAAATAAAACAAACCTTACTAAAGCTAATTTCAATCAATCAAATAGTTATAAAAATCAAAATTTTAACGTGAGCGCTATATATACAAATGATCAATCTAGACAGGTGTTCTGCCCTAGATGTAGATCTAACAGTCACTCTTTAAGCAGCTGCAGTGAGGAGCGGTTCCCTATCTGCTTTAAATGTGGTAAAAAGGACGTGCGCTACCCGGAATGTCCTGATTGCAATACCACTCACAAACAGGAACCGGCAAAAAACTAAATAAATTCGATTGGAGTGGCCGAGTTCAGGAATGGAAGGATTGGTTAAAATTTGTTAAAAAATTTTTCACCTTTAATTCGGTTGCTTCAGTCGATAATAATAAAAATATCCTCGATAGAACTCGACCATACGTTAAAATTAATGTATTAGATAAGTTAATAACTGGATTGTTAGATACCGGTTCTTGCGTTACTATTATTGGGAACGGATATCATGATTTTTTTGTAAATATGGGTCTCAAAATACAAGACACTACCCCTGTTCAATTTGTTGCTGCCGGCGGAGAGAAGCTAAATGCTATCGGAATTATTCGTCTCCCTATCTATTTTGAAAGACAAATGCACACAGTCAATGCCTAAGTAGTACCAGGTATAAAAAACTCCGTTATCCTAGGTATTGATTTTTGGCGAACGTTCGGTCTCTTTCCTAAACATTTAGACGCAATATCATTTCACAAGGACTCTGAAACCTACATGATGAGTAATGCGTTAGACAGTGCTATAGCATTATGTTCCTACGAGCATTTGACAGATGACCAGAGGAATATGGCCGATAATCTTATTTCTCAGTACCGTGACATTTCATACGAGGAGCGTGGGTTAGGTCGCACTACACTAATCACGCATTCCATTGATACTGGGGATGCTGCCCCCATACGTCAACGCTATTATCGTATGTCACCTGAAAAACAAAGAATATTAGTAGAACAGTTGGACGAGATGTTAAAGGATGATGTTGTCGAACCCTGTGAAAGCCCTTGGTCGTCTCCCGTTCTTTTAACACCTAAAAAAAACGGTGAGCTCAGGTTCTGTTTAGATAGCAGAAAGCTTAATACAGTAACAAAAAAAGATGCGTATAGCTTACCTTACATTACAGAAATACTCGACAATCTACGCGATGCCAAATATCTCAGTAGTATAGATCTTTCAAAAAGTTTTTGGCAAATTTTAATAAAAAAAAAGGACAGATGCAAAACTGCATTTTACATTCCAACTCGTGGTACCTTCCAATTTAAATCTATGCCCTTTGGCTTAACTAACGCACCTGCAACACAACAGAGACTCGTTGACGAATTGTTTTATGGCCCTGAGTTCGAATTTCGAGTATTCGTTTACATTGATGACATTATAATTGTCTCCGAGTCATTTAGTCAACATATACACTTTTTTTTTTTTTTTTTTTTAATTTATTTAGGTCAACAAACAGTTACACATTATATATATGACTTATGGCTATTTACTAATAAATTTTAACAAATGTGTCACCCACTACGTTAACCACTGATTACTATAATTATAACAAATACTGCCTAAGGCACGTTACAGAGATTATATTACTTATTAATTAACTACCACTACCAACTCTTAACAAAACTATTTTATATTAATAATACAAAAAAAAAAAACTAAAAAATTTATGATGAATACACTGTAGATTACAATACTACAAATAATTATTATGTTAGTTACGAAAGATGATATTTACGCCTCAGTTCATTCGTTATTTGGTTTTTGAAAGAAGAAAGTTTACAGGAGAATAAATCTATTTCACTAAAGTCACTATTATAGCTGTTAGATATTCGATTAAGTGGTATGCGCTTACCAGAATTAGTACGACATTTAGTATAAGAGAACAGTTGATGTTTGCGTGTTGCTCGATTATTCGTGCGAAACGGAACTCGATAATAAATTTGCCTTGTTAGAGTATTACAATCAAATTTACCATGCACAAGATCATACAAAAATGTCATGTCCAGTTGAGTGCGTCTACTTTTCAAGTCTAATAAGTTATATTTTGATAACATTAATTTGTATGGAAGTTTATTATGAGAGCATTTGAATTGAACATACCGTAGAAATTTTTTTTGCACCATTTCTATGTTATTATTATACTCATTATAATAAGGATTCCATATAACGGTAGCATATTCCAACTGCGATCTAATTAATGACTTGTATAAATATAAATAAATTTCAGGATTCTTGAAATCTGGTGTTCGTCTCGCGACAAAACCGTACATGCTATATGCCTTGTTTACAATATTTTCAATATGAGTATGAAACTGAAGTTTAGCGTCGAAAGTAACCCCTAGGTCCTTTATACATTGTACTGTGTCTAATTTATAATGATTATCAAGCATGTAATTATAATTACTCAAGGTACGTTTCTTAGTAAAACTAATAATCTTACATTTATTGAGGTTTAGGCTTAAATGATTAGTATGACAGTAAAAGGTCAGTCTATTAAGATCCTCTTGAAATTTGAGATGATCCTCTGGGCTATCAATAATATGGTACATTTTTAAATCGTCGGCATATAGCAGAAATTTACAATACCTAAAACATTTCCTTATATCATTAATGTATATTACAAAAAGAAGAGGACCCAGTATCGATCCTTGTGGTACACCGGAACTAATTGATACTAAAATTCATAACCATTGATAGCTACTTTTTGTGATCTATTGGTGATATATGATTTGAACCACCGCCATAAATTACCACGTATACCGTTGTATGCTATTTTTTCTAAAAGTCTTTTATGATCAACCCTATCAAAGGCTTTTTTAAAATCAGTATATATACTGTCTGTCTGTTTCTGGTTGTCTAAATTATTAAATAAATGTGTTGAGTATATGGCTAAATTAGTCAATGTCGACCGACGCTGTACAAAGCCGTGTTGTTCCGGTATTATTATACCATGTAAACATGGATATAATGATTTATGTATTAGTTTTTCTAAAAGTTTCATCAGTACAGACAATATGGATATGGGGCGATAATTTTCGACATTATTTTTCGAACCTCCCTTATGTACACAGATTATTCGGGCAGTTTTCCAAATCGCTGGACAAACGCCTTCTTGTAGACATTTATTAAATAATATATTTAACGGTTTATGTATAGAATTCATCGTATATTTTAGAAATATCGGTGATATATTGTCTGTCCCTGAACCCTTTGTTACATCCAAACATTTTAACTCGTTACGTATATCATCCTCACATAAAATGAGATCTCCAATTGATAAATCTCCATCTTCCGACTTTGCATTGTAATTAGTATCCTCAATATTGAAATTAGAAGTTAAATTTGTAGGTACAAAAACAGATTCAAAATACTTTGAAAATAAATTACAGGCATCAGTGGGATTGCTAGCTATTTCATTATCAAGGAAAACTGTGTCTGGAATATCATTTTTATTTTTATGATTAGATATGTATGTCCAAAAATATTTTATATTGTTTTTCATATTTTTTTCAACATTAACAATATAATCTTTATAACTTTTTTTTATACCGTCTTTAAGTCTCCGTCTATATACTGAAAATAGTTCATAATCCGAATGATTATGATATTTCTTCCATTTTATCCACGCTCTCTTTTTATCATTAAAAACATGAATCAAAGCTGAATTAAACCAAAGTGGAAAACTCGAGTCCTTTACAATTTTTGTTGGAGTATATTTTCGTATAAGTCCATATATAATTTCATAAAAGATTTCCACTGCTTCTTCAGCATCTTTGTCAGCAAGCAGATCATACCACTTTACATTATTCAATTCCCTATTGACAGCGGAATAGTCTGCCTGTTTAAATAAAAACCTAAGATGAGGTTTAGTAGGTATAAAATTTATGTGTATTTGAAATGGCACAAGCATATAAAAAGGAGGATGATATTCGTCTATAGGCACCAAGGATATAATAGCTGGGCATAACTTGCAGTTATCAATGTTTGTCATAAATAAATCTAAAATCCTATTATCTTTATTTTTAAAATTATTAAATTGATAACAATTCATAAGTCTGTAAAAATTTACTAGGTGCCGATCAATAGAGGTAGACTTATCAGTATACAAAGGGTCCAGTGATGATGACCCCGCTCCACTAGGTGTCCAGTCCAGACTTCTCACGTTATAGTCACCTACCAAGCAGTATCTTTGAATGTTAGACTGTTGAACAACATGTTGTATGTAATTTGTATATGACAAATAAACCTCTGCGTTTTGGTTTGGCGGAATATACACGGCACACACAAAGAAACTCGGACCATTACTCTCGCGCAGTTCAATTATTACATGATCAACAACGGGAGCCGGTAGGCATCGGGGGGGAAGGGGGGGGCGCACTATGTGAGGAACAGCGGCTAGCGAACGGCGTACGGCTACCAATACGCCGCCACCGTCTCGCCGCCCGGATGCCTCACGGTCTCTGTCACAACGGTATACGTGATATCGGCCATCTATAAATTCACTATCATATATACCCTGATGTAGCCAAGTTTCAGTCAAAATTATTATATCATAATTATGCAACAATATGTGCACACTTGCTAAACAATGTGTTAGAAAAATTAAAATTGGCGAACCTTACAATAAATTTTGAAAAGAGCCTATTTTTCAGGAAACAACTTAAATACTTGGGTTATATAGTTGACGCTAATGGACTACACGCCGACCCTGATAAAGTTGCATCTATTACTAATTATCCAATCCCTACTAATCGTAAAGAGGTACGACGATTCATTGGTACAGCTTCTTGGTATCGCCGTTTTATACCAAATTTCAGTAGTCTAGCGGCCCCTCTTAATAAGCTTACATCACAAGGCAAGAAGGCTCCCCTTTCTCTTGGTCACAAGAAGCTGACTACGCTTATAGGCAATTAAAAGAGCATTTAGCATCAGCACCTATTCTTACTTGTCCAGACTATTCTAAACCATTCGAGGTACACACTGATGCTAGCGATTATGGAATAGGTGCCGTCCTCACACAGAATCTCAATGGTGAAGAAAAAGTAATAGCATATATGAGTAAGTCTCTCTCTAAACAAGAACGCAATTATAGTGCTACAGAACGTGAAGCACTAGCCGTCGTAGTTGCCATTGAACATTGGCGTTGCTATTTAGAAAATGGTCTTAAGTTCTCTGTTTACACGGACCATTCTTCACTTAAATGGTTTCTTAATCTTAATAATCCCACCGGACGACTTGCGCGCTGGGGTGTTCGTCTTTCTGCTTTCAATTTCGAAATTAAACACCGCAGAGGCACGGATAATGTCGTACCGGATAGCTTGTCTCGTGCTGTACCTATATCTGCTATTGATGATTCAACAGACGGACAGACTGAAACCGACCCTAAAACTAATGATCCCTGGTATTTAAACATATTTAATGGCTGCCAAAAAAACCCATCTTCTTTTCTAAATTACCGTATCGCTAATTGTAAGCTGTACCGATACATGAAATCCCTCAATCCACTGACCAAGGAATTTGAGTGGAAAGAAGTGATACCCTTGGAGTATCGCCAAAAAGTAATACATCAAAATCACTCAGAACCTACTTCAGGACACTTCGGTATTTTTAAAACACTCAAACGTTTATCACTAAAATACTTTTGGCCTGGTCTACACTACGACGTAACAAACTTTGTTACTAGTTGCGAAACTTGTCTCGCTCAGAAGCACCCAAACCATAGCACTCCAGGTACGATGGGGAGACCAAAACACTGCAGCCGACCATTTCAAATGATAAGCGTCGATTTAGTAGGACCTCTACCGGTCTCTAGAAAACAGAACACCTTTTTACTAGTCGTCACCTGTTGTTTCTCTAAATATTGCTTGTTATTCCCTATAAGACGTGCAACAGCTGATATAATTTGCAAAATTTTAGAGGAAAATATTTTCTTAATTCATGGTATACCTAGCACTATTTTAATGGATAATGGAAGACAATTTGTCAGTAATACTATGAAAAATATGTTCTCTTCTTACGGTATCCCTAATATTTTTTATACACCCTTGTACACACCTCAAGTTAACATGGTAGAACGGTACAATAAAACAATTATCACTGCTATCTCTTCCTTTATCGATAATGATCATAGATCCTGGGACAACCTAATGCCTAAAATACAATTCGCTTTAAATAGTTCAGTCAGCGAAGTAACTGGCTATACACCATCGTTTTTGGTATTCGGCCGGGAACTAATAATATGCGGATCTCATTATATCGACTCAGATATCGGGGACCACATAGTATTTCTACCCCGCGATGAATATGTAGAAAATCAAGGTAGCTTGCGCAAAATCTTTGATAAAGTCCAAGCAGCGCTCATCAAAGCCCATTCTCGGAATTGTTCCAATTATAATCTTCGCCGTAAAAATGTAGATTTTAATATTGGAGACATTATATGGAAACGTACCTTTTATCAAAGCGACAAAGACAATAGATTTTCAAAAAAATTAGCACCTAAATTCATTAAATGTCGTATTACGGACAAAAAATCTAGGTTAGTCTACGAACTTGAAGATATGTCAGGGAATAAACTAGGTACATGGCATGTCAAAGATTTTAAGATAACATAGGTATATATTTTTTATTAGTGGATTTTACTAGGAAAAATCCTAACCTAAAAAGAGGGGTATGTAACAACTTCTTTACTCATACTATGCACTTTATTAAAAATTATATAAAATAAAAATAAATGCGAAAGCAAACCCGGGTTGCACGGTATGTTTATTAAATGCAAGCCGATCTCGCGATGCAACGGAGACCGGTGCGAGGGGGACATCGAAGCCGTCCAGCACCTACGTGTTAGGTCGAGATTCATTCGTCCCTGGCTAACCTACACGGTGGACACGTACTTGTTTCTGCTACCAATTCTATTCTTAAGCTGGAATTCTACGTTTTTATTTTGCTGTTTCGCAATATATACTAGTATATACTTGCAAGACCATTTTTAAAGGAATTATAAACCCCGAATTGGGTGAGTATTGCACTGATATATTGAAACTAATTTGTATCACTATATAGCTGTATCTATCTATTATATCTCCTAGACCTTAAGTTTTCTGCTTAATTAACTTATGTTCCTGCCATACAACTTGTTACTGTTTTTACTAATTGTACGCTTAAAATAACTATAGCATAGTACTATACCATAATGTCATTTATACCAATGTAATTGCACAATAGAAATGCTTTTCATCTACCTACTAGTTGAATTAATTGTAATTAATGAATACAATCAGTTTATAGTTATTAATTAGTTAGGAGAATATGAGCTATTTGAAGCTATTCCATCTTTATTCTCTTCTACCTCACCTTTGAGAGCCATAGCTTAGTGCCATTACCATCTGCACCATTTCATCTCGCTTCTGGAATGAAAGGCGTCATCGCTAACACAAGTGAGGGTTTTATGGACGGCTATAAAAGTAGCAGTTATTTCTGTAATTCCAGGGTTCAAATCTCCGGGCAGGAACACCGCATGACCTGAGTGCTAAACGGCCTACACCGCTAGTACCCGTGTCGACTGCCGTCGTGTGACGCAGAATACTCAAGGGCAGTGGTATTCGGTGCTACTAGATGCTAAATTGTATTTTGTGTATGGACAAAGAACCTCCTTATGAACTACAGTGCTATCAGTATATATTACATAACTTATGTCACATAATTATATTCTTTCACACAATCCGGATTTTATTTAACTTATTTTAACACCAAACTACTAAAAGTGTGACAACATGATATTTTCATAAATGTATTGTGAAGTACATTAAATTACAATAAAAAGAGTAAAGTAAGACACCTAAGAGTAAAGTAAAAAGTGATTGATTGACTGATTATCTTTACACCAAGCTAATCAATAGTTTATCAATAGAATATGAACAATTTTTCAAGAAAAAAGAAGTTCATGTTAAATCTAAATTCACGGAATGGGCAACAGTAGGAATACTTGTTTGATTTATAGAAAAGTAGAAATATTTTGTTTAATTTCGTATAAATTCAAATCAATAAAATTAATCAAATTTAATCAAAATTAATTCAATCAAAAAAAAATATCGATTTGATGACAAATTCACCACTTATGTTAAAAATTATTCTAAACTGTTTTAAACTTGACGCGGTCATTATTTATACGTATAATTAGTAAAAATCACGGGATCTTACCACGTTTTATGTTTATTTGCTAAGTTCCCGATATTTCCCTGTTGTCGCTAACTTATGGATGGAGAAAATTGACAATTTGGCAATTTCAACAACTTGGAGGAAACGGAAACCGAAGTGATGCAATATCTATCCTATCTGAACAGTATCCATACAAAATCAAAATTTACAGTTGAAATAGAGAAAGAGACATCCTTGGCTTTTCTTGACATCAAAGTTACAGTTCAAAAAGATGGGTCATTGGGACACACTATTTATAGAAAACCAACTCATACGGACCGCTGCACGCTACATCACATCATCCTCCCAGGCACCTGGACTCTGTAGTATCATCACTGGTTAATCGGGCTTATGACATGTGTGACAAGATACAAATTAAGGAAGAACTCTTACACGTAGAAGGTATACTACGGACTAACGGGTATAATATAGACATTTCTAGATGGCGCCATAAATACAACAAAAGTAGTCGCCCCAAATCATGTAAGGTGGAACGTCAAAAAACTTTCTTGCCTTATATTAAAGGAGTGACTGATAAGATAAGCAGACTATTGAGTAAATACTCTGTAGATACTGGTTTTACTCCGCACAGAAAAATAAAGCAAATGTTACGTTCACCTAAGGACAACTTTCCTCTACAACATCCTAGAGTCTATAAGGTGGACTGTAGTTGTGGGAGCTCATACATCGGACAGACAAAAAGAACAATAGCCCGTCGCATTGCTGAACATATAAAAGCTATTAAAAACAACGATCCACGTAAATCAGCCATAGCGGAACACTTGTTGGGATCGGGACGCAACCACTGGATTGAACTTTTTTTTTTTTTTTTTTAACGTGTGGAAAAATCTTCAAAAGACCGTCACCCCGTCGGAGGGATGGCGAGGTGGTGTGTGGGACTTGTACCCACTAAAAAACCACACGGTGTACCTACGAGCGCCTATGCCGGAGCCAGGGGATTCGCAAGTGCATTCTACCCCAGCTCCGACGGCGACGGCCCGCCCTGTAGATGTTGTAGGGCAGGCCCCATCTCGTTTTGTGGTTAGGGCGACCTATTTCGCCCTACTCCATTGTGGAGGCGTGTGGGTACACGCGCACACCTCCGGGGCCTTTGGATTGGGGGACTGCCTCCCTCACGGCAGTCACCCCGGCCCCAGTGGGGGATAGAGGGGGGCGGAGTTGGATACGCCCCCACCTCTAGGCCTGGCTCTTCTGCGGCGGAGGGAAGCGGGACGATCTGACTCCCGCTCCTTTCCGCCGCCTCCTTCCGCGAGATAACTTCCTCGCAGAAGGAGCTCACCGCCAGCCACGATCTCTCGCTACTGATCATCCTCCGAACTAAATTCGGCAGCGAGAGATCGTCCCCCACTATTCGTGTGAGGACACGGCGCTCACTCTCAAACGCTGGACATATTTCCAGCGTGTGTTGCGCCGTGTCCTCAACACCTCCGCACTCGTGGCAGCCGGTCGTCGGCTCCTTCCTCGCCACATGACACAGATACCGCCCGAAGCAACCGTGCCCGGACAATATCTGTGTCATGCGGTACGTCAGTGGCCATCGCCTACTCATCCACCTTTTGAGGATGGGACGGACAGCCTCGACGGTCCTCAGGCCGGCCGATGGACTGGCCAGTCTTTCTCTCCACCTGATCCTGAGGATCCGCCGAAAGTCGGACCTCCGCGCTCCACACTCGTGGCCAGCGGGTGCCTCTCCCATGGAACGTCGCTCCGCGCGCCAGTGATACACTGACGCGTGGAGCTCCGCTACCAAGTCCCACGGAGGAGACCCCGCCAGCAGACCCGCCGCTTCCCCGGATATGGTGCGGTAGCCTCTTATGGCCCGTATGGCCATGACCCTGTGTGGCCTGTTGAGGCAGGCCACATTTTCCCTACCTAGGGCCCCCACCCAGATGGGGGCCCCGTACAGGGCCATGGACCGCACCACGCCGAGGTATAGGCGGCGGGAACCTTCTCCCGGGCCCCTCACATTTGGCAGCAGCCAGCTAAGAGCGCCGGCGGCTGCCATAAGGCGAGGGACCAGGTTCCGGAAGTGAGCGCGGAAGCTCCAACGACTGTCCAGGTCAAGCCCCAAGTATCGAATACAGGGCTTGACCCCCACCCTCTGGCCACTGACGACCAGCTGGGTATCCGGAGGTGGTGCACGCCGAGGCCCATGAAAACACAGGACCTCGGTCTTCTCCAGCGCCACCTGGAGCCCAAGCCTTCTTATACGACCGACGACCAGCGCCACGCATGCCGTGGCAAAGCGGGTAGCCTCCCGTAGGTCCCGCCCCCGGGCAGTGACCAAGGTGTCATCCGCGTAACACACGAGGTCAGTGCCCGTTAAAAGGGCGCCCCGCAGGTTCCAATCATACCCGATGTTCCACAGGATCGGGCCCAGAACCGACCCCTGTGGAACACCGCGTTGCATTTCCCTCGACACTACAACGCCGTTCCGCCCCGTGCATAGCACAGACCTGTCTTCGAGATAGGCCCCGACCACGTCCCGAATGTAGGGAGGCGCGCGATGGTACTTCAGCGCCTCCCTAATAGTCGCAAAGGGCAGGGTGTTGAAGGCGTTCTTAATGTCTAGAGAGACCGCCAACAACACCCCACCCTGGGACGTCGCCTCTTCCGAGAGGGAGCGCACACGCGAGATCGCGTCGATCGTCGAGCGCCCCTCTCGGAACCCGAACTGCTTCGGGCTGAGATCGGGACCTACCTGAGACAGGTGTTGGACGAGTCGGCCCGCCAAGATTCGCTCGAAGAGCTTGCCGATCTCGTCCAACAGTACTATGGGGCGGAACGCCGAGGGAACCACCGAACCTGCGGGGTGCTCCGCTTTGCGGAGCAGGACCACTCTACCCGCTTTCCACTGATTGGGAAACCGTCCCGACTCCAGACACGCGTTGAACAAGCGCCGGAGTCGGTCCCCTAGGGTGTTTAGGGCCAAGGCCAGGACGCGGCCGTGGATACCATCCGGACCCGGGGCGACATTCTTGCCCCGGAGTTTATCCACGGCCGCGGCGAACTCCTCCTCGGTAATGGCAGGAACCGCAGCAGCGCTGACGCCGCTGGCCTCTCCATCACTGCCACGCGGCATCATCGAAGGAGGTGTAAAGGGAGGCTGTCTCGGGAACAGCTCCTCCAACACCCCCTCCAGCTGCTGCGGCTGGAGACCCTCTGCCACGAAACCACTGGATTGAACTAGACCAACCAAAAGTATTAACATCAGAACGGCATTATATCCCAAGAATGGTTAGAGAAATTTGATTTCATTGACATTGACGAGGTTGAAATACAGAAATATAAAATTTCAATAGAGACGACGGTAGGCTCTCTAATGCCTGGAATGCAGTGATTGGTTTAATTAAACAAAAACAAAAAACGCGATCGAAAAGTGTATTAAATGTACGTGAAGATACTGTGAGTACAGTTTGCCGAGATGAATATCGTGCGAGTTCCAGTAGTAGCAACAAACGAAGACGTGTGAAGGTAGACGCATATGTCTGCCCATAAAAAGATTTCATTTTCCATCTACCCGCTGCTCTTCAGTTTACCCGTGATCATGGTGGTTGAAACACTGCCGAAATATCGGGAACTCAGCAAATAAATATAAAACGTGGTAAGATCCCGTGATTTTTACTAATTATACGTATAATTATCTTAAAATTTTTAAAAAAGTTTGTATTTTGACTAAATCTAATTATATTAATAAACAAATTAAGCAGTCTTCTGACAAAATTAAAACCATCTGGAGCATTATAAATAAACTGGAAGATCTAAAATAGCCTGTACTCAATTTACATTAAATCATAATAATAAATTAATAACAACAACAAAAGATGTAGTCAATATTTTGGATTTCTTTGCTAATATTCCGACTGACATTACATCTTCTCTGGACTCATCTCCCTTTCCAGCAAAAATATTACTAGAGGCTAATATCGGTTGTTGTTCTTTAAGATTTAAATTTTCACATGTTAGCTCCTTTCATATCATAAAAATATTCAAACAGCTAAATTTAAAAAATACGGAGGACCTTTGGGGCATGTCCGTAAAAGTAGTTAGTTGTTTCATAGATATTGTTGCTCCATATCTAGCCACTATTTTTAATAAATGTATTGATAATTACTGAAATTTAGCAAATTAATCCCATTATTTAAATCAGGGGATAAATTTGAGCCCGAGAACTATAGACCTATATCTATTTTGCCAGTTCTAAGTAAGGTGTTTGAAAAGATAATGTTAAATCAAAGGTCAGGGTTAACGGACTGCTTCACAGTCCGTTAACCCTTTTTTTTTTTTTTTTTTTTTTTTTTTTTTAACGTGTGGAAAAATCTTCAAAAGACCGTCACCCCGCCGGAGGGATGGCGAGGTGGTGTGTGGGACTTGTACCCACTAAAAAACCACACGGTGTACCTACGAGCGCCTATGCCGGAGCCAGGGGATTCGCAGGTGCATTCTACCCCAGCTCCGACGGCGACGGCCCGCCCTGTAGATGTTGTAGGGCAGGCCCCATCTCGTTTTGTGGTTAGGGCGACCTATTTCGCCCTACTCCATTGTGGAGGCGTGTGGGTACACGCGCACACCTCCGGGGCCTTTGGATTGGGGGACTGCCTCCCTCAAGGCAGTCACCCCGGCCCCAGTGGGGGATAGAGGGGGACGGAGTTGGATACGCTCCCACCTCTAGGCCTGGCTCTTCTGCGGCGGAGGGAAGCGGGACGATCTGACTCCCGCTCCCTTTCCGCCGCCTCCTTCCGCGAGATAACTTCCTCGCAGAAGGAGCTCACCGCCAGCCACGATCTCTCGCTACTGACCATCCTCCGAACTAAATTCGGCAGCGAGAGATCGTCCCCCACTATTCGTGTGAGGACACGGCGCTCACTCTCAAACGCTGGACATATTTCCAGCGTGTGTTGCGCCGTGTCCTCTACACCTCCGCATTCGTGGCAGCCGGTCGTCGGCTCCTTCCTCGCCACATGACACAGATACCGCCCAAAGCAGCCGTGCCCGGACAGTATCTGTGTCATGCGGTACGTCAGTGGCCATCTCCTATTCATCCACCTTTTGAGGGTGGGACGGACAGCCTCGATGGTCCTCAGGCCGGCCGACGGGCTCATCAACCTCGCCCGCCATTCGATCCTGAGGATCCGCCGAGAGTCGGACCTCCGCGCTTCAATCTCGTGACCAGCGGGTGCCTCCCCCATGGAACGTCGCTCCGCGCGCCAGTGATACACTGACGCGTGGAGCTCCGCTACCAAGTCCCACGGAGGAGACCCCGCCAGTAGACCCGCCGCCTCCCCGGATATGGTGCGGTAGCCTCTTATGGCCCGTATGGCCATGACCCTGTGTGGCCTGTTGAGGCAGGCCACATTTTCCCTACCTAGGGCCCCCACCCAGATGGGGGCCCCGTACAGGGCCATGGACCGCACCACGCCGAGGTATAGGCGGCGGGAACCTTCTCCCGGGCCCCTCACATTTGGCAGCAGCCAGCTAAGAGCGCCGGCGGCTGCCATGAGGCGAGGGACCAGGTTCCGGAAGTGAGCGCGGAAGCTCCAACGACTGTCCAGGTCAAGCCCCAAGTATCGAATACAGGGCTTGACCCCCACCCTCTGGCCACTGACGACCAGCTGGGCATCCGGAGGTGGCGCACGCCGAGGCCCATGAAAACACAGGACCTCGGTCTTCTCCAGCGCCACCTGGAGCCCAAGCCTTCTAATTCGGCCGACGACCAGCGCCACGCTTGCCGTGGCAAAGCGGGTAGCCTCCCGTAGGTCCCGCCCCCGGGCAGTGACCAAGGTGTCATCCGCGTAACACACGAGGTCAGTGCCCGTTAAAAGGGCGCCCCGCAGGTTCCAATCATACCCGATGTTCCACAGGATCGGGCCCAGAACCGATCCCTGTGGAACACCGCGTTGCATGTCCCTCAGCACAACAACGCCGTTCCGCCCCGTGCATAGCACAGACCTGTCCTCGAGGTAGGCCCCGATCACGTCCCGAATATAGGGAGGCGCGCGATGGTATTTCAGCGCCTCCCTAATAGTCGCAAAGGGCAGGGTGTTGAAGGCGTTCTTTATGTCCAACGAGACCGCCAACAACACCCCACCCTGGGACGTCGCCTCTTCCGAGAGGGAGCGCACACGCGAGATCGCGTCGATCGTCGAGCGCCCCTCTCGGAACCCGAACTGCTTCGGGCTGAGATCGGGACCTACCCGGGACAGGTGTTGGACGAGTCGGCCCGCCAAGATTCGCTCAAAGAGCTTGCCGATCTCGTCCAACAGCACTATGGGGCGGAACGCCGAGGGAACCACCGAACCTGCAGGGTGCTCCGCTTTGCGGAGCAGGACCACTCTACCCGCTTTCCACTTATTGGGAAACCGTCCCGACTCCAGACACGCGTTAAACAAGCGCCGGAGTCGGTCCCCTAGGGTGTTTAGGGCCAAGGCCAGGACGCGGCCGTGGATACCATCCGGACCCGGGGCGACATTCTTGCCCCGGAGTTTATCCACGGCCGCGGCGAACTCCTCCTCGGTGATGATAGGAACCGCAGCAGCGCTGACGCCGCTGGTCTCTTCATCACTGCCACGCGGCGTCATCGGAGGAGGCGTGAAGGGAGGCTGTCTCGGGAACAGCTCCTCCAACACCCCCTCCAGCTGCTGCGGCTGGAGACCCTCTGCCACGGGGGCGCCCAGGGGCGTAGTTTGCCCCTGACGAACCTATAAGGACGCCCCCATGGATCCCTGTCCAGGGTCTCCAGGAGTTCTTCCCTGGCTGCCTCCTTGGCCCTGCTGATGGATAGCTGCAGAGCTTTCTTCCTCTCTTTGTACTGCTCGTACAGCTGTGCTTCCTCGTCGGCGTCGCGGCCCCGCCTGAGTCGGCGGTGCCTGGTGTACCGGCGGCGGGCGGCGGAGCACTCCTCCCTCAACGCCGCTATCTCCTCCGACCACCAGTACACCTGACGCCTAGGAGGTCGAGGGCCGGCTCGGGGCATCGCCGCGTCGCAAATGTGCGACAGAGCCTCACCGAACCAGCCCACCTCTGCGTCGACCTCCACAGGCCCCTCCGGTATGGGAACCCAGGCCTGGACGATGGAAGCCTCCATCAGCACGTCTTTATTCAGACGTTTCAACACCCATCTGGGGAGTTGTGGGACATTCCTCTCCTGGCGACCGGGGTGCGGAGCTACGGGTGAGGGGAGAACGTCTATCCGAATGTAACGATGATCGGATAGCGTCTCCACCTCATCCAACACCTGCCAGCTCCGCACCCTCTGTGCGATCGCTGGACTGCAGAGGGATACGTCGACATGCGACTCCCCCTGCTGTCTCACGCACGTGGCGGCCGACCCTCGGTTCAACACCACCAGGCCGGCCGCGGCCGCCCAGTCTTCCAGGACCCTGCCTCGAGAGTCGGTGATGGGGGAGCCCCATGCCGTGGATTTGGCATTGAAGTCCCCCATCACCATCATTGGACGGGCCGAGTATAGCTCCATAGCGGCCCCCAGCCCGTCCATGAACTGCTCGAACTCGGCGAGAGTCCTGTTCGGAGAGAAGTATGTCCCGACAACGACGGTTTCCCCCAACTCACACCTATGTACCCCGCTCCGCCGAATAGGCGACTGACGAGCGGGGTCGCGGGGTTGCCCGCGCCGACAATGGCCACCAGGCCAGAGGGGTCGCCGAACCAGTGGTCACTACGTGGGACACGATATGGTTCGGCGACCACTGCAAGGTCAACTCCCCACTGCGCCGCGCTCTGCAGAAGCAGATCCTGGGCGCGCGCGCAGTGGTTGAGATTCCCCTGCAGGAGGCGATGGACTGCCATTATTGACCGGTGTCCATCACCTCAGCCTCTCCCCGGCGGCCATTGCCGCGGGCCGACGACAGTGCGGATCCCCTCTCTCTCTTGGACCGGGATTGGGGGCACTTTTTTACCCGGTGATCGGCTGGGCGACCCGCCGCTGCGCATACCCCGCTGTGTGGAGTCGCCATGCACCCAGCCGCTTTGTGGCGGGGTTCTCCACACCGGTAGCATAAGCCACTCGGTCCTCCTCGTGCGAGCACCTTGCCAACACGTGCCCGCTCTCGAGGCACCGATAGCACCGGAGCGGCTTCTGCCGCAGCAGTTCCGCAGCAGCGGACACCCAGCCGATCTTGATCCGGCCTGCCGTCGTGATCCGCTTGACCGCGGCTAGTGGGGCCCGCACCCAGCAGGTGCCCAGGCCTGACGCGCCTCGTCGAATTTCTCCGACCTTGACGGCGGCCGCCGCACACTCGCCCTGCTGGGCTACGGCGGCTGCCACCTCTTCCCCGTCGGTACCGTCGTCCAGACCCATCATTCTCATTTCGGCCGTTTTGACGGGCCTGGAGATGCGGACGGTATCCGCCGGGAAAACCTCTTGGAATTTCGACGCAAGCGCGTCGGCCTGTTCTCCCGTCTGGGACCCTGGTATTTCCAGTATACGGGCCCCAGTAGCCGCGGTCTTAAAGCGTAAGCTTCCAATCCCCAAGGAGGCGAGGTCTATTTTGCTCTTCGCCTCCTTGAGCACATCCGTGTACGTCAGCCCGCCAGCCTCCGCCCCCGGAGCGAGGGTAACCACCACAGCCGCTGATCGCGGTGCACGCAGTTTGGACGGTGATGGCGGGGCCTGCTTGTTCTTCCTTCCCTGAGAGGCAGCCCCAGAGCTCCTCTGTGTGCTCTGGGTGCTCTGAGTCTGTCTCTCGGGGACGGTGCGGGTTTTACCGCCCCGCTTCACCACCGTGTTCCACCCTTCTTGCGCGCGTCCCACGCCCGACGGGCCCGGCTGCTGACCGTCGGAAACCGGACGGTTGGCGGGCTGACGCTTCTCCAGACGTGGGAAGTCTGCACCCCGACTTCCCTGCAGATGGGGAGCGTCCCTAAATCCTGGTCCCCCTGCGCCAGGCAGACGTGACAGAACCTCGTACTGCCCGTCGCTTTGAAGTGGCGGGCGGTACTCAGGGCGGATAGTCGGCGCCGGGGAGGACTTGTCCAGAAGGGCCCGCAACTGGATGAAGCCCTTCCTCATCTGTTCCTCCACCTGGGCCGAAATTAAACGGCCGGCCGACTCCAAGATATCCGCCCTGAATGCCTCGACATCACTCGGCGCAGGAGCCGGGACTGTGATGCTCCTCTTCGTCGGTTCCTTGGGAGCCGAGGAGGCAGCCGAAAGGGTTCGGGGTTGGGACTTAGCCAGGCGGGTAAGTTCCTCCACTTGGCGACGAAGGTCATCGTTGGCCTTGCGGAGCTTGGCCAGTTCTTCGTTGACGCTCCGCCGCTCGACCGCCCACGTGGAGAAGGTTTCATCCACAGGGACCTCGGGATCCAACCTCTCTGCCATGAGGAAGATATCTCCTATATTTTTCTTTAGGAGGCCCACCTCAGCACCTTTTCTGTTGCGGCACTTTTGCACGGTGTGCAGGATTGACCGCAGTTTGTCTCCCATCTCCTCCCTGAAGACGGCGAGCGAGTCCATCTCACCCTTAGAGGGCTCCACCCTCTTCGCTGAAGAGACCTCCTTGGGGCGGACAAACACCACGCCGCCATCAGGGAGGATCCCGGTCCGTCGGCTTTCCTGCTGGGACACCGGCAATGTCGCAGGAGCCTTCTCTCTCTCCGTATTTGAGGGAGGCTTTCCGCCCCGGGACGAGGAGCAGGGTATTTTAGATGGTTGGGTACCACTACCCATCGCCCCGGAGGGACCCGCCCCATCTGTGTGTGGCCGCTTAGCAACGGCCGTCCTCGTGAGCCCGTCATCACGGGACACCAAACATCCGGACAACTCGTCCTCCACCAACATAGATCGCGTCGAGCGCGTCGAGCGCGTCGACGACGCCGATGACGGACGAGATGCCCGTGACCTGGGCCGCGAGACGGGCCGCGACCTCACCGGTTGGTCCTCCATCTCCAAATCCGCCTCAGTTACTGAGTCTGACATGGACCAGAACTCAGCAGACCAAGGGGATGGAAACTCCTCATTACCCCCCCCGGGGAACGGGAGAAAGTAGGTTTGGTGCCTGCTGGAACTCAGCCTGCAACCAACAGATGACCACTCCCAACCTAAGTTGGGAGGGTGTTTGGGAGGCTAGCGCCTCAAAAACTACTCCGGGGTTTCCCCCGGAGCGGACACACTGGGCAAGGGTGACCCCCTGTACAGTGCAGCCGCTCCCGGTGAAATCACCACAAACACCTCAGCACAACACAAGATAGAAAAAAAAAAAAAAAAAAAAAATACTTAACCTAACTAACCTAACTATGTACAAAACCTAACCTAACCTAACTATATATAACATAATAAAAGAAAAGGATAAAAAAGAAGGAAAGAAAAGACGAAAGAAACAAACAAATAAACACGAAAGGGTTGCGCTTAAAAACCAATCCGAAAAACCTCCCAAAAAATGTCACAGTCCGTTAACCCTGACCTGTTGTAACATTTATACAGCAATATGGTTTCACCGCCGCAGGTGTAGCGCTAATAACACATATTTTCGAATCATGGGAGAAGTCACAGGATGCACTCGGAGTTTTTTGTGATCTATCAAAGGCTTTTGATTGCGTGGATCATAAAACACTTTTGTACAAGCTCGAACACTATGGTAGAAGAGATAATGATCTAAAATTAATGAGAACTTATTTAGAGGACAGGGTCCAAACTGTAGATATTGACGGTGTAAAATCTAAGGGAGCTAATATTAAGATGGGCGTTCCACAAGGGTCAATCTTAGGCCCCTTTCTCTTTTTAATCTATATAAATGACCTTCCCTTTATGGTAGAGAAAATTGCAGATATAGTGCTGTTTGCGGATGATACTTCGTTAGTGTTTAAAATTGGACGTCAAAGTAATCAATTAGACGATATAAATTGTGCTATGTCTGCAATATTAAATTGGTTTACATGTAATAACCTACTATTAAATTCAAAGCAAACAAAGTGTATAAAATTTACACTTCCTAATGTAAGACTAATAAATACGCAGTTATTGCTTAATGGCGAAATAGTAAATTTTGTTAATGATACAGTTTTTTTAGGTATAACAGGTCTCGAAATTCCAATGGGGCCCCCATATTTCAAAAGTAGCCAGTAGACTCAGTTCTGCTGCATATGCAATTAGAAGAATTAGGCAATTAACAGACGTGGCGACGGCTAAACTTGTATATTTTAGTTATTTCCATAGCATAATGTCTTATGGCATACTGCTGTGGGGTAAAGCAGCCGATATAAAGGCTATATTTATTTTACAAAAGAGAGCCATACGTTCTATTTATGGTATGGGTTCAAGAGAGTCATTACGTCAGTGCTTTAAAGAATCAAATATCCTCACCGTTACTTCACAATACATTTATGAGAATATCATGTATACACGGAAGAACTTAGAGAGTTTTAAAAAACTCAAAGACTGTACAAGTAGAAACTTACGTAATAAATTTAAGCTAATTTTACCTAATTGCCGTCAATCAGGAATTCATTCTACGGTAATTGCGTAAGATTTTATAATAAACTGCCAGAATCTGCATTAAATCTGACAGAGAGGCAATTCAAATCTTATATTAAACAATTTTTGTGTAAGAAAGCCTATTACAGGATAGACGAATTCATAGATGACAACATATCAAGTAAATAATTAGTTTATTAGCATACAACGTTATAGTTCATTTTTCTCATTGCTTTCTTGATTAATTATTTTAGAAATATGAAAGCGTAACGGTTTTTAAATTGATTGCCGCATGCATTCTTATGTAAAATGTGAATACTATAATTATCAGATGGCAATTCTAAGTAGCTTTGACGTGGTCTGGTGTTTTGAGTAGTCGTGCTCACAAAAATGTCCAGACTTGTGGCGACGTGGTGGGCCGGGTCATTGGGCTCCCTAAAATATGGTCGAGCGCAGTGATGGCTGGCTCATCCGTCATACTCGTGAACGGGTGCTGCTTGTAGGGACTGGTCTGCTCTAATGACTATGACTGATTTCCTCTTATTAATTGTTTACCCAGTTGGTTGTATATTCAATATTTTTTCTATTTGATTATTTAATTGAATTAGTGCTAATTGGTGGTTTGTATTCACACACTTAAACATAAAAATGTAAAGTAATAATAAAATTATTTAAAAGAGTAACACGCAAGTTTCTTGCTCGTTCTTCTTGTGATGAGACAGCTTTCCGAATGAGCGGTAGATTAAAAAATGTAATGACTATTCAAAAGTGCTTCAATGTAAGTTTATTTGAACAAATGATTTTCTATTCTACTCTATTCTTATTCTATTAAATATTCTTAAATTAAAACATCGTTTTTTCTAAAGTGTACCTAAGTAGTCGCAACCTCGTTCCTGTTGTTGGTTTCATCCAGTCTAGTTTCGTATCCCATTACCTAAAAGTAATACCCTACCACAAATCAATTAAAAACAAGGATTAGGCATGCGACAATCAACATAGAAACCGCTACGCACTTAATCTCTGTTCAATCAGATAACATTGTCAGCGCTATGAATTTTAAGTTAGATATTTTCTACAAAAACATTATTATCATTTATAAATTCTTCAATTTTATAATAAGCTATTTTACAAAGAAAATATTTTATGACACATTTGAATTTTTTTCTGGCAAATTGACTACAGACTCTGGGAGTTTGTTGTAAAACCTTACGCAATTTCCATAAAACGAATTACTGACTTTCGTCAAACGGCACTTAGGTAAAACTAGTTTGTTGACATTACGTAAGCTTTTATTAGTGTAATCACCTACTTTTTTAATGTTTTTCCTGGCATGCATAATATTTTCGTAGATGTATTGAGAAGCAACGGTGAGGATATTTGATTCTTTAAAACATTCACGCAAAGACTCCCTGGAACCCATACCGGATAATGGAGCGGATGGCCCTCTTTTGCAAAATAAATAATGTATTTATATCAGCTGCTTTGCCCCATAAAAAATACCGTATGACATAATGCTATGAAAATAGCTAAAATACACGAGTTTAGCCGTTGCCACGTCTGTTATTGTCTAATTCTTCTTATATCCGCATAAGCAGCAGAACTAAATCTATTCGCCATTTTAGAAATATGAGCACCCCATTGCAGTTTGGAGTCTAATGTGATTTCCAAGAAATACAGTATCATCAACAAATTTAATAAGTTTATTGTTCAGTACGATTTTTGAATCAAGCTTCCTTACATTGATTGGGGAGCGTAAATTTAATGCACTTTGTTTTATCTCTATTTAATAGCATATTATTAGCAGTAAACCATTTTAAAATAGAAGAGTGAGCACTGTTTACTTCTTTCATATCATCAATATGTCGATTGACTTTAAATATTAATGAAGTATCATCGGCAAACAGAACTATGTCTGCTATTTTTTCTACCATGTAAGGAAGGTCATTTATGTAAACTAAAAATAAAAAAGGACCCAGAATAGATCCCTGACGAACACCCATTTTAACACTGGAACCTTCGGACCTTACACCATTTATTTCAACAATTTGCATTCTATTATCTAAATAGGATTTCATCATCTTTAGAGCTTCATTTTTAATACCGTAATGTTCTAGTTTGAGTAAGAGTGTTTCGTGATCCACACAATCAAATGCTTTTGAGAGGTCACAGAATACACCGATAGCATCCTGAGACCTCTCCCAACAGTCAAAAATGTGTTTCATTAAAGCTACACCAGCGTCAGTAGTTGATTTACCGGCCGTGAAACCAAATTGCCGACTGTGAAGCAATCTATTTGTTTTTAGTTCGAAAAACGGATTTTGATGGCGTCATTGGTATCGAATGGAATTCAACATTGTTTTGCAATCGTTTAAAACCCAAAACTATGTTTTTAAAAAGGTTTAATCTATTTTTAAAAAGTCATATATAGATGTTAAAATGAAATAATGCGTTTTGAAAAGTAATTTTCATATATTTACTCATTTTGTTGTTGCCCTGTATTTGTTTACAATTTAATCATTGCTAATTGGGGCTTATTGTTTCCAAAATACTTTCATAGATGGCGCTGTTTTCATTTATATCGAAGTATTTTAAATGTTTATTTTATATTTTCAAATAATAAGTACTTACTATATTATTATGATAAATTAAACATAAAAAAAGTTTAAGTAAATATAAAACAGCTAAACAAGAAAACAATATTATTCCAGTAATACTTATTTAGAAAGTGTTGCCATATTAAAAATAAATGCAGATTTTACGATTTTTTCGAATAATCGATAACAGGATATTACAGCGCATTATTCGATGATGCTTTTAATCAGTCTTTGCAAACAGTAAAATTTCATCATTTTGTATTATACTCTTATTTGTAGAACGAATTGCAATGCATAATTTTTACTCGACGACGGCAAAATAGAGAGATTTTGACAGGTATGGTATGGTATGGTATGGTATGTTAGACTCCATTCTCCGCAATTAGCCTCACATTCGGGCCGTTGTGCGTGTAGAGCCAGACTACTAACGTAGCCAGCCAAGCTCCTCCCAAAAGCGCAGAAGACTCCTGGTGTCTTCGCAGGCTTCACGGAGCGACCTCACCGTTCCGAGGATTTGTTTTCGTTGTTCGGCCACTGCCGTGCACTCCAGGATTACGTGAGCCGCCGTTTCTTCAGCTTCAAAGCAGCCCCGACAGAGGGGCTGTCTGTAGCATCAATTTTGTATAAGTGTTTGTTTAAGGAACAATGGCCCGCCATTGTTCCTATCATTATTTTGAGGTTTTGTCTATCTAGATTAAGTAGACGTGTTGTTAACCGATGGTTCGTTTTTGGAATTGCCACTTTAGATTGTTTGCAATCAGTGGTTAGGTTCCATCTTTGGTTTTGTATTTCGGTGGATCTCTGGCGAATCCAGGTGCGAAATTGCGAGAATGGTATTGGCATGAGCGGGAGGGGGCCTGCAACCACCATACCGGATCCTACTCTCGCTAGTTCGTCCGCGGCGTCATTGCCATATGATCCGCTGTGCCCCTTTATCCACTGGATAATTACTCCGTTGTGCGTTGCAATTTTTTCCAGGGCGATGTGGCACTCGATTATTAGTTGCTGGTACATTAATGCTGGTACATTGGTCTTATTACTGATGTGTATAGCCAGAGAGTTATTTTCGGGGAGACACCCCATTTATTACCAAGCATTTTCCTGCATTGATAGAATGCAATTGTGCTTTTGTTAATTTTGTGATCAAGGTGTTTATTCCAGAGAAGTTTGCTGTCTAGTATGACTCCCAAGTACTTGACCTCCTCCTTAAGTTTAAGCTCTGTATTAAAGAGTTTCGGTAAATTGAAAGTACCTGGAGCTCTTTTGTTGGTGAACATGATGAGTTCTGTTTTAGAAGGATTCACGGAGAGTTCATGGTTTTCGCACCATCTCTCTATTGTTCTGAAGGCTTCTCTCATGCGATCGCATAAGGTTCCCTCAAAATTTCCTGATATAAGTACAGCAATGTCGTCTGCGTAACCTACCGTGTAGAGGTCGTTGTCGTTGAGCTCCTCAATGAGTTCATTAACAACTAAGTTCCACAGGAGTGGCGACAGGACCCCTCCTTGTGGACATCCTCTACTTACGATCCCACGTGTGGTAGTGTTTACGGTGAACTGGATTGCACGGTTTTTCAGCATGTTGTTTATCCATTCTATGAGAGTTGTTGGTACTCCATGTATGGCAAGAGCGCGACTGATACTGGTAAAGTTCGTTTTATCAAAGGCCCCTTCGATGTCTATGAAGGCACCTAGGGTAGGCTGCTTTGAGTTTAGCGAGTTACCAATGCGACTTACGACGCTGTGGAGTGCTGATTCCGTTGATTTGCCTTCACTGTAGGCGTGTTGGTTGGTGTGCAGTGGTTTGTTTATACATATCAGGTCTCTGATCTCTTTGTCGCAAAGCCTCTCCATTGTTTTTAGTAAAAACTGTAGTGAAACACAAGCTTGTAAGATGAATACTACTTTATTGACAGTTGAGGGTAATATTGAAAACATAAACAGTAAACTACTCACATAATACACTACATCTTTCCCCTTAGGAAGTATAAGATACATAGATGCTAGTTACACAATGAGTAGGTATTTAAGGTGCTAAGGTACCAACATATGCTTTACAAATATATGTAGTAGCCATATTTTAAAATAACATTAATAGTTAACTATATATGCAAAACTTTATTAAATTAGTAGTTGTATCTACTAGTAAGTAATATATTATTACAATAATATGCCTCGTGAATACATTTTAATATTTACTTAAATGGCACTGAAAAGTTATTAAACATATTTTATATAAACTTATTGTTCCAATACTAAATTGTTAACAAACTTATACAAAAACTCACTAATTTTCAAAATTATAAATAAAATTAATCTAAGGTTTTCTTATCCTTACTCGCCTTCTTTCTAATGATTACAAATTGCGTATCATGAGAGCTCGGTAAAGTGAATGTAGTACGTGTATGATTAGAAACGCGTGTCTGTGTAGCATTTTCTGGCAGGTAAGGACTCACCTCCGCATCGTTGCTAACTGACGATGTTGCAGTACTGGATATAGGAGTCGTCAGCCCTTTTCCTGTATATTTTTATCTGCCATACCGTCTGGACTATTCGTACCTGTGTGTATTGTTTGCTCGCCCACTGTACGCCGCTGTCTGCAGATTATATGACGACGATTACGCCTATACCTACGACCGACACCATCTTCCAATATGTACGACCGCGGCTCCTGTGCTTTTTGTACCACTTTCATAAAACGACGTGAATTACCATCATTAATGACTACCCTGTCATTTTGTTGTAGGCTGGGAAGTTCCTTATTCCTTGCCCGTCTATCATAGGCTGACTTCTGCATTTTCTGTTTGTTTACCAAATTATCAAAATTAACCTTGTTGTCTACTTTTTCGGATAACAGCGATTCGTAAATTGGAAGACGGGTGTTTAAACGTCTTCCCATTAAAATTTGGGCAGGTGAATCCACAGAATCCCTAGGTGCGGATCTCAAATTTAAGAAGCTCAACTGAAAATCATGGTCCGAATCATCGCATTTTTTTAACATATTTTTTACCGTACGTATCATACGTTCACTTTTTCCATTGGATTGTGCATATAAGGGGGATGACGTGGTATGGACAATATCCCAATCGGTCAAAAACTGTTTAAATTGTTTAGAAGAGTAAGCAGGTCCGTTGTCCGTTATTAAAAATTTTGGTATACCGTGCCTACAAAATTGCTCTTTCATTGCTCCGATAACACACGTACTTCCAATTGAATTAATTTTATTAACTTCAACATAGTTCGAAAAATAATCTACTAAAATAAGATAATATTTCTTTTTGTATTCAAATATGTCCGACCCTAACTTATTCCATGGTAATTTAGGAATAGAATGCGGTACCATCGGTTCCCGCAATGGTCGCGGCGCATGCACCGCGCACGCGGCACAGTCGCGCACGACGCGCTCCACATCGCGCGACATGCCGGGCCAGAACATCACATCACGCGCGCGACGCTTGCACCGGTCGATGCCTAAATGTCCCTCATGTACGCGGCGCAACATATCGTCTCTCAATGTACACGGAATGTATACGCGATCGTCTTTAAGAATTAAATTTTCTATATACTCTAAACTATCCCTGTATGACCATAGCAAACGTACTTCTGGTTTCACGTTATTTTTATTTCGCGGCCCTCCATTATTAATATAATAAATCAAAGTTTGAGCCAGCTGGTCATTTTTTAATTGATCTCTTATTGAATCTAGTTTTTTATCACTGTACTGTAAATTTTGTAACATAAAACATGTTTGTGCTTCTAATTCGTCATTAATACGTTCATGCATAAGTACAGGGAGCGCGGCACGTGATAAGGTGTCCGCTATGTACATATATTTCCCGGGCGTATAGACAACTTTGAAATCGTAATTTTGTATACGTAACATCATGCGCTGTAGACGCGCCGGCACAGAAGATAACGATTTTTTAAATATCGCTTCTAACTTATAACTAACTTACTAAATGGCTTATGATCCGTCTGGATAGTAACATCGTTTCTACCAAAGATATACTGATGGAAGCGTTCACACGCAAATAGGATAGCCAGCATTTCTTTTTCAATTTGTGCGTAGCGCCGTTGTGTGTCGGTGAGTGTGAGTGACGCGAACTCGACCGGCCAGCCTGCCTGCAGTACCACGCCACCCAATGCTTGCGCGCCCGCGTCTACTGACACAACTATAGGTATTCGATTCGAATACAGCGCGAGGACTGGGACAGACGTGATTAAACTTTTTAATTTATTTATTGCGTTCGTATGTTCAGGTCCCCATATCCACTCCGAATCTTTCTTTAGAAGCGTTCTTAACACCACAACACTTTCAGAATAGTTCGGAATAAATTTAGAAAGATAATTCACCATACCTAAAAATCTTTCAAGACCTTTTCTGTCTTTCGGTACAGGCATATCGACTATGGCTTTCACTTTAATACTATCAGGCCTCATACCATGCTTATCAAAAACATGCCCTAAGTAAGTAACCTCCTTTACGTTAAATTTACATTTTTCTTTATTAAACCGAATCCCTATTTGTTTAGCTTTCTGAAGTAATTTTTCTAGTCTGACATTGTGTTCCTGTTCACTAGATCCCCAAACTACAATATCATCTATGAATGATTCGATTCCTTCTATATTTTCGAGGTGCTGTCTCATCATACTATGAAATAATTCTGGTGCACAATTGATACCATAAGGTAGTCTCAAAAATTGGTACCTACCGAAAGGGGTGCCGAAGGTACAGAGGTCAGCACTGGCCTCGTCCAGCTCCAGCATCCAGAACCCGCAACGCGCGTCCAGCACGCTGAAGTGGGTGGCGGCGCGGCTGCGCGGACGCGGCTCGGTCACGGTCGGCAGCGAGTAGTGCACGCGCCGCACGCACGGTTCAGAGCACGCGGATCCAAGCATACACGTATATCACCGTTTTTCTTTGCAGCTATGACAATGGCATTCACCCAGTCGGTAGGATGACTCACCTTCCTTACGACTCCTAACTTCTCCATTCTTTTCAATTCAGTAAACAACTTGTCTCTCATACCGAGAGGGATTCGGCGAGTAGGACAGATAACGGGAGTGATACGATTATCCAATATAATTTTGTGTTTCCCCGGTTGCTTACCTAGACCGTGAAACAAATCCGAGTAATTATCAATATTTAAAGTATTTATTCTTTGAACGGCTCCTATTTGCAAACATGCGTTTAAACCCAGTATATTTTGACATTGCATATCTGCGATAACAAATTTTAAATTATACAATTTATTTTTAAAATTAATTTGTAAATTACATTTGCCAATTACGGGAACTATATTACCCGTGTACGACAACACTTTTTTATTATATGACAAAATACTATTCGGATGTATTCCCAATCGGTCAAAGTCCAACTTCGACAATACATTTATCATTGCACCTGTGTCTAATTTAAAAATAATACGCTTACCATTAAAGTCAATAATTTCTGTCCACTCGTTTGGCACATATTTTTTCTCTTTAGACACATTTACCATATTTACGTGTAACACTTCATCACTCGAATCTGACATCGTAGCACTCATCGTATACACCCTCTCGCCTATCACTTTATTCGAGCACACCCGAGCGAAATGACCTCGACCGTTGCATACGAAACAAGTAGATCTCAGCGCCGGACACCGCTGCGCCTCGTCACAGTAGGTATTTCCACAACGCCTACAAGGAGTGCCGCCCGCGGCTCGCTCGTGTGGCCGGCCGCCGTCGCCGCCGCCG